>NW_004567109.1:15041836-15078233 GCF_000260355.1 Condylura cristata | reverse complement strand
GAAGTACACTGCTGAGGGAAGCAGCGGGCAGGTCAGGAGAGGTCTGCTGCGCCATGTGGGTCACCTCCCGGCCAGGCAGGAATCGAACTCATGCTGAAGTGGCTTTAGCTTCTCAGGCTGTGCTTTATTTAACCCACTGCACCACTAGGGAGGGCCGACTTTTTTTTTTTAAGATTCCACATATATGTGTAATTATACTTACCATTTGGCTTATTTCACTTAGTATCATATCCTCCATGTTGTTGCAATGACAGATTACCTTTGTCTCATGGTGGAGTAACAATGCATTCTCTCTGTAACACACGCACACACTCCTTTTCCCATTCTTTCATCAACAGACACTTGGGTTGTTTCTAAATATTTGCTATGGGGACAATGTTGCAATGAGCATGGAGTGCAGAGATTTCTCTGAAGCCCTGATTTCATTTCTGTGGGCTCTAAACCCAGAAGTGGAGTTGCTTGGCTCACACACTAGTTGCATTTTCAATTTTTTGGTAAATATCCATTGTTTTCCATAAGGTTGTGACTTTTTCCGTTTTGTTTAAAATGGTTCTGATGAGCAGATCAGAGAAAATTAATGAAACATAAATGTAATTTTCAAACAAAGTACTAAAGTAGAAAATTTGTCAGTTCCTTAGAATCTGTTGTTTTCTCCTTTCTCATCTTTTTTCTTGGTTCTATTGTTTTTGTACCTTTTCTTTTTCTTTTTAAATTCAGTATGAATTCTTTTTTTCTTTTGGCACATAAGGATTTTTTTTAAAGATTTATTTATGTATACAAAACTGGGGTACAGGCCAGAGGTGCAGTGTGGATTCACCAGAGACAGAGTGGGGAGCAGAACAGGCCAACTGATGAAATATACAGCTGAGGGGAGCAGCAGGCAGGTCGGGAGAGGTCTGCTGCACCATGTGGGTCCCCCTGTTGGGGAATCGAACTTGTGCCTAAGTGGCTGCTAATAGCTTTGCTGTGCTTGGCTTTTGCCAGTTGTACCACCAGGAGGGCCAAGCACTAAAGGATTTATCGTATTTGTACAACCAGGACCAAGGCTTGGCTGCTTCAGCATTTGAACTGGACAATTGATGATGATAATAATTGATGGATTGATGGAGGCCCTCCCTGGTGGTGCAGCGGGTTAGAGCACAGCACTGAGAAACTAAAGCCATTTCAGCATGAGTTGGATCCTGGTCCGGGAGGTGACCCATATGGCATATGGTGTGGCAGACCTCTCTTGACCCGCCCACTGCTCCCCTCAGCAGTGTACTTCCTCTATCTGCCTGTTCCGCTCCCTGCTCTGTCTCTGGTGAATCCTCTCACTGCCCCTGCACCTCTGGTCTGTACCCCAGTTCTGTAGGCATAAATAAATAAATCTTTTAAAAAATAATGGATGGAAACTAAGAGTAGAAAAATTTAGGATGGAAGGACAAACACCAGAAGTTGGGGTGGGGATGATTAATAAATCTTAAACTAAATAGGACTATCCCTGGAAGTTTCCAGGAACCTGAGGTGGGATCAGAAAAGATTATCAGCCAGAGGTGGGGCAGATAGGATCAATCATAGAAGTCCAACCTAACCTGACCCCAGGGTAATAAATTCCATAATAATTTAATCAAAGAACATTATAAAAGATCACCCCTTGCCCTGGCAAAACACAGCTCTCTGCACATCTTTGTCTATGCAGGCATCTCTCTGTTCCTTAAAAAACTTGCTAAGTACTGAGGAATGGGGCTGTCTGCTGAGTTCTTCTCTAAAGAACCTAAGAACCCCATGCACCAAACCCCATCACCTGAACCCCAGCAATAATGATGGATTTGTGTTTACTGAGAGTTTGCTCTATGCAAGGACTTCATGATCTCTAATCCCGTTAGCCTCAACAGAGTTCTCTCTAAGGTGGGTAAGTAAATGTGCCTTCCCCAAGGGGAGTGGAGCTGAGTGGTGCCAAGTGAGTCCAGGTCTCTACTGGGCCTTTTTAACTCACTGTGTGGCTTCCGTCATACTCTTTGCTTTAAGTTTCTCCACAAAATGAAGGTAATGCTAGAATCTCTCTCACATGTAGAGGTCAGGATGAAGTGAATTTATACATATCAGGCAGAAAAAGACGTTTGGAATAATCTTAAGGAAAAGGAAACTGAGGCAGGTCTGCAGGGACTCCAGGTCATGTCCACTGTGCTGGCTCCCGCAGGAGTATCGTGGCCAGCATGGTCCTGCCTATCAGGTCTGTTTGAGGAGCCAGACTTTCACCGGCCTCTGAGGCAGAATGGAGAGGTGGCCTGAGAGAAGTTCCTTCATGACCCTTCCTGTGTTTCTTCAGCTGCTGACCACAGCAGTTGTTTCCTTCATTCAGCAAGAGGTGGCCTTGGGAGAACCAGAAACATTCCAGAATTTGTATGCATTTTATGTAAATCAATTTATGCAAGTCCCTGGGAAGGTCTTGGGGTCATGTGTCCTGCTGGTTTTTCTGGGGAGTGGGGTGGCATGGGGAGAGCTCATTTCCTTGTTGGTCTGAAGGATTGTTGCTCCCTCCCTAAAATTTCAGCCAGTGGGAGCAGGCCTGGCTGGAATTTCACAGGCCAGGTTGCCATCACGTCTGTCCTCCCCTTCGCCCCCACGGCCACCTCCTAGCCAGGCTGTGAAAAAGGAGAGAGAGAATGTAAAAGGTTGCTTTGAAAATCACATTTTTAAAAGATTTGAAAGTATTTTTTTTCCAGAAAATTTTAGTAGGCACTCTAAATAAGAAAAAAAGCAGGTATGAAATGATTTATTAAGGAAGCTGAGATCGCCCAAGGAATGTGGCAAAATCCCAGGCTTCCTCTGGGCTGTCCTCACACTGCGTGGGCAGGCGTGGGTGGCCTGGATGGGAAAACAGTCCAGAGGGCATCTGGTGAACAAGCGGCTCCTGCTCTTACCAGAGGCTTTTCCCACTGTGACCTGTGGGACTGGGCTGCTCCTCCTGCCCTCTTTCTAGTTAAAATTTTGTATAATTATTTAATTCTAGGGATTTGCATAAGCGCAGTGTGTATGTGCATAAGGAGAGGGGCTGGCTTCTCCCCAACAGACAACACAGGCTGTAAAGCACAAAATCAAATTACCAGCCCCCAAGGGCAGCTTTGATAGCAATACTTATTCTGGTTTTACTTTTGCTTTAAAAGATAAAACATAAAATAGAAAAGGAAAATATGACTGTTTCTGATACAAGGAACTAGCCAAACTTTCTGTTAACAATTTCTTCGCTGTGAGCTATATTTATCCCTTAGCTGGAGAAAAGACCCCTCCTGTCACTGGGCACCCCCTTGTTGAATAGCAGGGCTCGCCCCCTCACTCACCCACCCCTCTGGTGCGGGAAGGAGACACTGGCCAAGCTGTGGGAGAGGTCTGCTGCACGGTGGTTGGCAGGAGGGCTGGCAAAAGAGGGTGGCATTTTCCTCTGCTGTTGTGGGAAAGGGTTTTGTGAGCAATCAGCTGGCCAGAGATTCCATCTGAGTTCCTTGACTCACTGGAAAGGCCCCCCAGAGCAGAGTGCAGGGCCCTCTTTTATCTCCCTTTAAAATGTGTATAAGAGGGGCCTCCCTGGTGCACAAGGGGTTAAATCTCAGTGCTTTCAAGGTATCACCAGCCACTGGGCAGGAGTTTGTTCCAGGGAAGTGACCCACTTGGTGCAGCAGACCTCTCCTTTCTTGCCCACTGCTCCTCTCAGCAGAGCATTTTAGTAGATCTGCCTGTTCTGTTCCCTACTCTGTCTCTGGTGAACCCTTTCACCCTTGCACCTCTGGCCTGTACCCCAACTCTTCTATGCATCAATAAATAAATCTTAAAAACAACCAAACAGGGCCCTCCCTGGTGGCACAGCGGGTTAACAGCGGGTTAAAGCACAGCACTAAGAAGCTTAAGCCACTTCCGCATGAGTTCAATTCCTGCCTGCCCCGGAGGAGATCCACATGGCGTGGCAGACCTCTCCTGGCCCGCCCGCTGCTCCCCTCAACAGTGTACTTCTTTGATCCCCACTCTGTCCCTGGTGAATCCTCTCACCCTCCGCATCTCTGGCCTGTACCCCCATTCTGTATAAATAAATTAAAAAAAAAACAAACAACCAAATAGATTTATGCACCCCTATGATCACAACAGCATTTTTTTTTTTTTACTATAACCAAGACTCAGAATCAACCTAACTGCCCATCAGCAGATGATGGATAAAGAAACTTTGAAAGAAACTCAATGGAATACTACTCCTCAGCTTTTAGCAAAGACAAAATAGTACCTTTTGTGACAACATGAATGGAACTTGTGATGGTTATGTGAAAAAAGTTGAAAGACTTTGGTTTTACTCCTACACCCAACATAAATAACCAAAGCAAACAAGTTGGCAAAACACAACAAAAATAACTTTTAGACTCTGGAAAATATGGTGGTTACCGAAGGGGAAGTGAAAGGGGGTGACGTAAATGGGCAGAAGAGCTAATCTGGTAGTGGGAAGCACAAGAATTTTGATGGTGGATCAAATTCTATAGTTTTAAAAGCAAATGGCAAATCAATGAAACATTTGATCTAACATGTGTTCAATGGCTTCTTCAGGAGAAGCTGCCTGACCCCCGCCCTGGGCAGACCCGGGGGGCCCCAGGTTGTGGTGCTTCCGGAACCCTCAGCTTCCTGGGGCAGAGGAAAGCCAGAGACAATGAATGAGACCAAAGGGTGCCTCACAGGGTCAGGGTGATGGGCAGGAGAGAAGGGAAGAGCATGGAGCAGACTCTCTGAGGATATGCGTGTCGCCCCTATGGGGAAAGAACACTATCTCATGGAAAATGCAAAACAAAACTATTTTTTTCTTTCAAAGATTTATTTATTTATGCTTACAAGAACTGTACAGGCCAGAAGTGTAGGGGGTGAGAATAGGAAGCAGAAGAGGCAGACTGACTGAAACACACTCCTGAGGGGAGCAGCGGGAAGGTCAGGAGAGCTCTGTTGTGCCATGTGGGCAACTCTGTGGCCTGGGATAGAACTTGTGCTGCAGTGGGTGGTGACAGTTTCGTAGCACTGAGACATAATCCTTTGTGCAATTAGGAGGCCTGATCTGGCATTTATTTCTTTATGTCTTCTGTCAAGATTAAAATTCCCAAGAAACAGAGCTTGACTGGTCAGGAAGGGCCACGTGTCTACCTGGGGGTGGTTGGCAGGGTCTGATGTCAGGGTTGTAGATCCCATTACAACCTCACAGAGGGAAGATAGCCCTCAGACCAGAAGAGCTGACAAGTAGACAAAACATCTAGTTCCCTGCCATGCAGGGAATCAAAGCAGGGAAATGATGGCATCAGATTTGGATTCCAGGAAGACCACTCTCGCTGCCTGGTGGAGGATGCATTAGAGGGTCCAAGGGTGGGGGCCAGGACCCCAACTCAGGACACTGGGCCAGTCACCCTGCAGCAGATGTTGATGACTTCAGCTAGGATGATGGTGCCAGGAGGTATGTGGTGAAGGGGATGGATTTGGAAGATACAAAGGCGATGACTATTATGAAGGAGGAGCAGGGAAGTTCAAGTGAAAAGGAATCAAGAGTAACTTTAAAATTCACACTTTGAGCAGCAAGGTTGGTGGGGTGCCAGAAGGAGCAGGTATGGAGGAGGTGACGTGCCATGCTGAATTCAAGAGGTCTGTGTCCACAAGGTAAGAAGCCCCGGGGGCAGTGAGGCCTCTGGAGATCTGGAAGGAACTTGGACTCCAGGTTCTGCAGGACTGCCCCCAAGCTCAGAGAGCACCTTTCTAGCAAGAGGTTGGCAATTTTTCCATAAAGGGTCAGATAGTACTTACTTTAGGCTTTGTAGACCATATGGTCTCTGCTATTCAACTTTGCTGTTGAAGCATGAAAAGCCACAGACAATACTTGAACAAATGGGTGTGACTGTGTTCCAACAGAACTTTATTTATGGACTCTGAAATTTGAATTTCATATCACTTACATGTGAAAAAATAGTATTGTTCTTGATTTTTTTTAAGGTATGTAAAAATATTAAAAACATTCTTAATGTGCAGGGATCCTATAAAAACAGGAAACATGTTGAGAATTGGCCCTGGGCTGTACTTTGCTGAACTCTGTTTAGGAGACTTTGAAAATGTTGTCCCATCTTCCAGTAAGACACATACAGGTTAGTTAGTTGTTTCTCATTAACAGCAGTTATGACAAATACAGAGTCATTCTATAAAAATTATACAAATCAAATATTGAACATAAAATAACAGAAAGCTATCATCCTTGCAAATATAGCTCTTTGGAGTTAGGCATATCAGGTTTTTGAAAGCGACAGGGTTTTAGTTCTTAATATAGTTTTCCCATGAAAATCTCTTCTCTGTATCTAATTGATTTCAACTGTAAAATTTTACAGAGTGCCTACTCCGTTGATCACAGTCCTTTAAATGGCACATGGTGTCTGGATCAGAACACTTTGATAACACTTTGGTAGTCTGTAGTATCAAACATCTTTCTTTGGAGGGTCCTATAAATGGTCCAGTCTAGAAAAAATAATATTGAAATTTAATTTTGGATCTTGGAAATCACAATAAATTGTATCTTCCTCTTTTTTATTTTCATTTTCTACAGAAGTTATAGTATCAACATTGAAGTTATATAATATGTTCTACAAGAACATGTTTTTCATCAATTTGCACCCTTTTAAACGGCAGCTTAACTTTTTTCAATACCTTCAAAGTCTTTATAGATAATAAATTTTGGTTCCTATATGATTTATAATAATATTTTACCTAGACACTATTTCATAATAGCTCTGAGTAAATGCTTTTAAAAGTTGACCTTTGCTAGTGTATACATTGCATTCTAGGATCTATTTCTTTATTATGTAATAAGTAGTTCCTAAAATGGGCTTTGCATCATGTCTTGAGATTTCAGTAACATGATGGCATCACTTGACTTTCTCTTTGTGGGTTCAGCACTAACATGAGACTTTTGACATTTGAAAATTTATGTTTGAAAACATGTTCAGAACACTCCCACACTCAAATATTTCAACATTTCATGAAATGCTTGCTAGGTTTTTCTTAGAAAATATTTTAAAATTCAGTGAACTCAAAATAATTTTTTTACCATCTCATAATTATCAAGTTTAAAGAATACATAAAACAAAGAAAACATATTTCCTTTAAAAATTTTTTAAAACTCTTCTATTCCAGTATTATTACCTAGTTTTTTTTTAAAGATTATTTATTTATTCATATAGAACTGGGGTACAGGCCAGAGATGCGGAGGGTGAGAGGATTCACCAGAGACAGAGTGGGGAGTAGAACAGGCGGATAGATGAAGTACACTGCTGAGGGGAACAGCGGGCGGTTCAGGAGAGGTCTGCCTCGCTATGTGGATATCCTCCTGGGCAGGCGGGGATCGAACTCATGCGGAGTGACTTTAGCTTCTTAGTGCAGCGCTTTAACCCACTAAGCCACCAGGGAGGGCCTGTTTGGTTTTTTTGTTTTGTTTTGTTTTGTTGTTTTTTAAAGATTTATTTATTTATGCATATAGAACTGGGGTACAGGCCAGAGGTGTGGAGGGTGAGAGGATTCACCAGAGACAGAGCTGGGAGCAGAATAGGCGGATCAACAAAATACATGGCTGAGGGGAGCAGCGGGTGGGTCAGGAGAGGTCTGCCACGCCATGTGGTCACCTCCGGGGCTGGCGGGGTTTGAACACATGCTGAAGTGGTTTTAGGTTCTCAGTGCTGTGCTTTAACCTGCTGCGCCACCAGGGAGGGCCCATTGTTTTTTTTTTTGTTTTTTTTTTTGGTATTGTCATATTCCCACTCCATGAGGTTATTTTTGTCTAAGTCAGTTTTCCAAAGTAGTCTACTGAGAATGTAAAATCTTTCCCTGGTCTAGTCATCTGCTAAACAAAATTGCCCAAGATGTTCACATATAGATAGATTTGCATTTTGGAAATCAACAAATCTAAAATAATTAGGTATTTTACATAGCTTATTCTTGGAGTTGTATCTAACATAATAAAGTAACATATAACATGTCTTGCTTTATTCAACATTATCTTACTCATTGCATCTATACTCTTAATTATTTAGTTTTGCCTTTAATTCCCTAAACAATGTGTAATATTATTTTGTGTCAATGTTTATATTCTGTGTAAATGTTCTGTCATAATTTTATCAAATGTTGTGATGATTCCTGCCAAATATAGATCGTTTCCCATTATCACACTCATTAACTTTCTTGGATGAGCTTCGATAATCCCTCACCAAAAAGTGAATCATAAGTATCATATGTTCAACAACACCACCAATTCCCCCTCATTTTCACATGGATATAACATATTCTTGGAATCAGATTTCAGTTTGGTGTGCCTTTCAGTTTCTTCATGTTTATTAGGAACAGGCAGTAAAGACTGCCAGTCTTTATATTCATTTTCATTCTAGTGTTGACTGGATTTTTTTCCCTACCCCTGAAGACTTTACAAGGTAGACAAAATATGGAAACCTTTGTGTCAGACTAATATCACTCTTTAGTGCTCCTCTCCCCTCCACCATGGATTATTAAGTTTCTACCTGTTTTGTTAAGTGGAAACATATAATTTCTTATCTGAGATAGATCATTTCAACCAGAGGTATGGGATTTTAATCCAGTTATGAGGTGAGGTACCCCATAAGAGAAAAAGTATATTTGATATAATGGAGTCCACTGTCTTTTCCTCTTCTAGCTTTTCTTGAATTTCATCCTTTAGGGAGTGTGGAAGTCCTGCCATTCTGCTTCATGGCAATGTGTTAGCGGTTTGTTTTGCTTTTCCAGTATCTTTGAAGTGTTTCCTTTTCCTGTGGCCATCTAGCTGATTTCCTCCCAGAAGTCCAGTCATGTAAAGGAGTCATTGTAATTTGTATTCGAGCATTATGACAATAATTACACTCATCTTTGCAGTCAACAAAATTACAATAAAGTATTTAAAAAAATTCAAAATAGCCAAGAAATCTACTATTGAAATAACACTGCATTAGGTGTGGTGGTGCTGTACAGTGTACAGTCTTAACAGCACCCAGATGGAGGGTGATGATTAATGCTATGACAGGGAACACCATTCTAAGCTGTGGGGCATTATTTTGTTGAATCCTACAACTACTGACAGGAGTGAGTGGAAGGAGAAATGAGAGGGGGGCCACAGAGAAGGCCCCAAACTACTTCCTGCAAAAATTACCCCTAATCATCTATAGTGGCCTCTCCTCTAACTGAAGAAGTAGATAGTGGCAACCTTGTCCTTACACAAACTCATTCCCACCTAGGTGTCCTGAAATGCAGTTCCATCTTGGTTCTTCTCTACCCTCTGAGAGCTTTTCCATCGGTTCTTCTTATGACCACAATGATGTATCCTTGGATTGCTTCTCTACTCTATTTCCCTAATTATCTTGACCGTCATTCTTATTTTCATTCACTCAGTAAGGATAGCTGGTCCCATGCTAGACTGTGGAGGTTTAAGATTTTGTTTTTAATTTATTTTTATGTTGAAGAATTGGGGTGTAGGTCAAAAGTGTGGGGCATGAGAAGATTCACCAGAGGCAGAGTGGGGAGCAGAATAGTCAGAGATCTACAGGAGTACACTACTGTAAACTATGGAGGTTAAAATGAACCAGTTATAGTCCAGGGACCCTGGGCCTGATGAAAGACACACGTAGGTAGACTTACTATGTTTCAGACTCCATTCTAAAAACTTTACCCAGGTTAACTTTTTTAACCTTTGCCACACATTTAATAGTGGCTTAGTGGGTGGCTGTGTTAATCTGAGTGTTCCAGAATGAATGTAAGAAAAGGCAAGAAGTCTAATGTAATATCTTCTTGGCAAATGGTTAGAGTGGTGCCACTTATAGACATGGGTCACAAATGATTCCTGAATTTGGGGTGAGATTGATGTCCTCTGAACAATGATGGGTGGAGGGAAATAGAGCTGCTCTTTGTGTTGGAAGGAGAATGGAGGCTGGGTATGCAAAAGACACCTATGTCCATTACACAGATGATTGACATAAGCCCAGCAAGGCTTTCAAAAAAGGGTGTGATGGCCCTCCCTTGCAGCGGGTTAGGACACAGCACCACAAGCCAGCCACAGTCGCTTCAATGTGAGTTGGATCCCCCGCCCCGGAGCTGACCCACATGGCGCAGCAGACCTCTCCTGATCTGCCCGCTGCTCCCCTCAGTAGTGTACTTTGCCAATCTGCCTGTTCTGCTCCCCACTCTGTCTTTGGTGAGTCCTCTCACCACCTCTGAACCTCTGGTTTGTACCCAAGTTCTGTATGCACAAATAAACAAATCTTAAAAAAAAAAAAAAAAGGAGTGACTCAAGGGTTAGAAAGCTTATCTCACAAGAGAGTGGTATAACTGGAAGCAAGGAAAGTTTCAAGTAGGGTGTAGTCATCAGGATCCAATGAGAGAGATCAGGGAGAAAGAGGACTGAGTCATATTTACTGGATTTAGCACTAGAGTTTAGCTGGTGTGATGAGAGTGAAGCAAAGCTTCACTTGAAAGAGAAGGAAAGGCAACTGCTTTATGTTCTTAGGCTATGAAGAGGACGACAGATAGGCTGCTAGCCAGCGGGGAGAGGATTGAGTCTGCTGAAAAAAAGATCTAGAGGCCCTCCCTAGTAGCACAAGGGGTTAAAGCACAGCACTATGAAGCTGGCCACAGCCACTGCAGTATGAGTTTGATCCCTGCCCTGGAGATGACCCACATGGCTCAGCAGGCCTCTCCTGACTGCCCACGGCTCCCCTCAGCAGTGTACTTCGTTGATCTGCCTGTTCTGCTCCCCACTCTGTCTCTGGTGAATCCTCTCACTGCCCCTGTTCCTCTGGCCTATCCCCAGTTCTGTATGCATAAATAAATATTTTTTTTAATATTTTCCCCAAATTTTTTAAAGGTTTATTTTATTTATTCATACAGAACTGGGGTACAGGCCAGAGATGCAGAGGGTGAGAGGATTCACCAGAGACAGAGTGGGGTGCAGAACAGGCAGATCGACAAAGTACACTGCTGAGGGCAGCAGCGGGCGGGTCAGGAAGGGTCTGCCTTGCCATGTGGATCTCCTCTAGGGCAGGCAGGGATTGAATTCCCGCAGAAGTGGCTTAAGCTTCTTTGTGCTGTGCTTTAACCCGCTATACCACCAGGGAGGGCCTGCATAAATAAATCTTAAAAAAAAGAAAGAAAGAAAGATCTAGAAATAATAGCAATGTTCCAATCATTTATTGAACATACACTGTGTCCAACATTTTGCTATGTTTGAATGTAAAACTTTGGATCATCAGTTCAGAATTGAGATTTGGTCAAGAAATGATCATACAAATGATGAGAACATCATGATCTGCACACATATATACACCTTCCCACCAATTACCTAGATGAACTGTCTTTATTTCTATCTGAAGCCAGTTTCTCTTTGGAGACACCAGGCTCAAGGACAGTGTTCTTCCCTCTCTGTCTTATATCATCAAGTTTTGCTCCCTACTGGATCATTTCACCCATTTCCAAGCATGATATTTTCCCCATTTAAAAAATTATTTATGTATACAAGAACTGGGGGGTAGGCCAGAGGTGTGGGTCAGGGTGAGAAGACCCATGAGACATAGAGCAGGGAGCTGAGGGGACCAAAGGTGAGACAGGGGAGGTCTGCCAGGCCATATGGGGTTGCTGCCTGGTAAGGGAATCAAACTCATGTGGCAGTGGACAGCTTGATAGTGCTGACTTTAACCTCTGCACCAGAGAGAGAGCTTTATTTCTCCTATGTTAAGTGAAACTTAATTTCACTCCACCGTTCCCCCAGTTATAGCTTCTTTGAAGCCAATCTCCTCCAAAGAGTTGTGTCTATTCACTATCTCTTAATTCCTCTTCTCTCAGTTTCTTTTATTTCTACTCCAGTCTGGTTCTTCCTCTTCTCTGCCACCCCAGCATTCCCTTGAATCTGCTATGATCAAGGTCACCAATGACGGCAACTATATTAAATACAGTGGTTTATTCTTGTGCTTTCTTTAGCTTGATATATTGTATCAAGTATATCATGCATTCCTGATACACTTTCATTTCTCAGTTTCCAGGACACCATTATCCACCTTCTCTGATTTCCTTCATGTCTTCCAGTCCTCTTAATGCAGGAGTACTTCATGGTTCAAGTGTTGATGTTATTTTCTTTTTATCTATCTTCACTCCCTTGTTAATCGCATCCAATCTCATAGTTTAAATATCACGGGTATGCCAGCAACTTTCAAATGTATATATTTTCACCAGATTTCTTTCCTGAACTCCAGACTTGTTTTGTCTGCAATGTGCTTGACTCTCCTTGAATAGCAAATAGATATTTCAAATGTAAAGTGTCCCAAAGCAAACTCCTAATCTCTTCCTTCTCCACTATCACCCCCAAATGTCTTCCCTTTATAACCTTCCCCAACAAAATTGAGGACAACTTTCTAGGAGGCAGGCCCTGAAATCTTCAAGTCATCTTAGTGACATGGGAGTAGTCTGCCAACGTGGGAAGAATCTCTTGTAAGCCTGTTAGACATTATTTGAAGTGGTGGTGCATGTAAACAACAGCAACTCAACACCTAGTCCATTTTATTATCCTTGTAAAATTCTCTGCAGACAATGCATGTCCTCATTCCTTATTGACTAAAATCAGTGAGAATCATGACCACCCATTTGCATGCCACTAATTTCTCTTTTATTTTACCCACCACAGCTGGCACCATTTTATCATTTAGGAAGCCCTATTAGCCCTGTTTTCAAAAAACATCCATTATCCAGTCTCTTTCTACCACCTCCACTGATGCCACTTATGTCTGAGTTGCCAACAAGACAGAGGCTTGTCCTTCAGGCTTACAGTAAAGAGGCTCCAGGTGGGCATCTGAGCTTCCACATAGCCTGCAGCCCACAGCCTATTTCTGACGTAACAGCACACTGTGTAGATTCTTGTTTTTTCTTATCTTTAGCACATTTTCTCTCTAAAGTACTACATAATTCACTTACATGCTTACAGTTGTGTGTGTGTGTGTGTGTGTGTGTTTCTTTTCCAGATTCCAAAGGAAGATCCTTGAGGGCAAGGATGTTGGTTCATTTACTGATTCATCCTGGAGTTATGGTGACCAACCATATGTTTATCCTCACAACCAGGAGTGAAAAGAAGTCCTTTTTTCTGGAATAGCTAGTAGAAGCCAAGACTTTTCATTTTTTAAAGATTTATTTATGCATAGAAGAACTGGGGTGTATGCCAGAAGTGTGAGGGATGGGGTGGGGGGCAAGAGGATTCACCAGAGACAGAGTGGTGAGCAGAGCCGGCAGATTGACTGAAATACACTGCTGAGGGGATCAGTGAGCAGGTCAGGAGAGGTCTGCTGCGCCATGTGGGTCACCCCTCTGCCTGGGGGGAGGGCCCAGTGTTGGTCTTTTGGTTTTACTATAGTACAATAAAATTCCCATATATTTGTCACTCTAATTCAGCAATTATCAGTTTTTATACATAATTGCTTCTTCATTTATACAACCTTCTACATTCCCTACCCCATATTATTTGAATACTCTTCCAGACATTACATCATTTCATCCCCCAAAAGGAACTTGCTATAAGTGTTTTGACAATATAGTTGCAAGAGGAATGTTTTTGTTCTCCAATTAAGTCACTCATGCATTACAATATAATAAAATGGAAGTGGAAGTTCCCTTAAATGCATTTTAAAATTTCTTTCTTTTTTATTTATTTTTATTTTTTTTGAGAAAAGTGAAGGTTGATTCTTGACATACCCTGCAAGGGAGCAAGACCTGAAATGTCTATGCCCAAGTTTCTTTCTTTTTCTCTTTCTGACAAAAGCTTATAAAAAGTTTAGTAACACAAATAAAATTTACAAATAAATGTAAAAAAAATGGCATTAGGTGCTTTCCTTATAAACAATCCAAAAGAAAAGATATAACTGAGATATATCAGGCAAATGGATCATGAGAGTGATCAATTTCAGTCATATTTCCATGGTAGCAACTTTATTCCTGAAATGACTATGAAAGCAATCATTGGAAATTCTGAGAGTGCTGACCATTTTTATTCTATTTAAAGATTTATTTATTTATGCATACAGAACTGGGGTATAGGCCAAAGATGTGGGGGTGAGAAGATTCACCAGAGACACAGTGGGGAGGGGCAGAACAGACAGATTGACTGAAATACACTGCTGAGGGGAGCAGCTGGTGAGACAGAAGAGGTTTGGTGCGCCATATGTGGGTATCTCCCTGGTGGGGTATCAAAGTCAGGAATTCAGTTCATAGCATTGATAGTACTGAGAAATCCCCTAAGCCACCAGGGAGGCCCTTCACTGAAACTTCTGTAAGCCCTGACTTGACCCCATGTCTTTTGAGAATGGGTGAAAGGAGAATCATTACCCCTTCAACTCTCACCCACATACTGGCCTTGATTTTCCTGAGATTTCTTACTTAGATTTCAGTTTCTTGGAATTATGTCTTTATTTTTGGAAAATTAGCTCTTTCAAATGTTTCTTTTGCCTCATTCTTTGATTCCTGCCTTGCAGTTTTCCAATTACCTGTATGTTGAGCTGTGCCATTCTAACTTCTATCACTCTTCCTTTCTCTCTTTTAAATCATTTTGCCTCTTTAGGTTTCACTCTGGATATTTTCTTCCAGCCTTTAAACTTTCAAATCCCCCTTCAACAGTGTTTAATTTACTCTTAAGTCTAAGCCATTGGCATACATTTCCATTATATTTTTCAGTTACGGAATTTCCATTTAGTTATTTTGCATACTTTCTGCTTTCCCATCGAAAATATTGTAGTTAATTTTTTGAACATAATAAGTAATGATTATAACATCTGGGGCTCTTTTGTTCTTTTTCAGTTGTCTGTTGTTTCTGCTTTTTTTGTTTATGTTGTTTTGTCTTATTTTGGTTTATGGACTGATTACTGTACTTGCAATAATTATTCATAGGCCTAACCAAGAAAGGATTCATTTTGTTTTCTGCTAAGTACTTAAAGGGACTAATACTAAGAGAGAAAGCACCCAGTAAACTATTGCCACTGTGGACTGAGATCCCAAAGAACTGTATTGAGAAAAAAAGGGGAGTAGAGGAGATATATCCCTTCAGGGATCAAACTCAACTTCAATCACAGTGGCAGTAGTTTATCAGGTGCTTTCTCTCTTAGCAGGCTCTTTGTGCCAGACTCCCTTCCCCTAACTAGGGCCGTCCCTGGTAGCACAACACTATGGAGCTATCCAGCCACTGCAGCACGAGTTCGATCCCCAGCCTGGAAGCTGACCCACATGGTGCAGCAGACCTCTCCTGGCCTGCCTGCCCGCTGCTCCCCTCAGCAGTGTACTTAAGTACATCTACCTGTTCTGCTCCCCACTCCATCTCTGGTGAATCCTATCACCCCCTGCACCTCTGGCCTGTACCCCAGTTCTGTATGTATAAATAAATAAATCTTAAAAAAAATTTTATAACAGTTTATTTTTACATCATTTTGTACATTTTTTTCCCCATCTCAACTGTAATCCCCGTGGGTTTTCCATCACCAAGTCACTCGTGTGTCATCACCATAGTCCTGTGCACTTCCCTCCCCCTCACCCCATTTTTGATCCCATCCCCCACTCCACCCTCACAAAAACGTCTCTGGTATATGGCTGTTCATTATTCTTAGTATTTTCTTGCCTGGTCCATTATACTCCTGCTATGAGTGAAACCACCCGGTATTTTTCTTTCTCTTTCTGACTTATCTCACTAAGCATGATCTTTTCCAGCTCCATCCAAGTTGCTGCAAAAGACATGTGATAAATAAATAAATCTTTTAAAAAAATCATCCAATTTCTTAGTTACCTCTCAAGAAATATGCCTCTCCCCTGCCCTGGAAATAGTCTTAAATGTGAGGCATACATCGCTTACTTTTTTCCTTTCCTACATCCTGGCTTAGGAATTCTTCACTATGTTTCCAATGAATCCTAGGAGAGATTTTAGATTTTTCCAGTTTTGCTAGTTTTCATCCATGGAAGAGTTGGTAAAAACTACCTGGTCACCAGTGCTGGGTGTTCAGGCCCTCCTTTCCTGTGGGAAAAACACTTCCATTACTCAGATTTGCTAAGAAACAAAATGACAGTGGAAGTGTTAACAGTTTAACTATTACCCAAGCACAGAAACAATGAAGAGAGGTGGCACCTACTGGAGAATCTACAAATAGAATAACACAAGAGCAGCACAGTTAAAAACAAACTCAAATGAACACTGGTTATAAAACATCTTCTCCCCAAAGTGGAATAATCTCACTCGATCAAGATTGCTTTACTTTCCATTTAGGAATACCATGTAACAGTAAAGTTTACTAGCCAATAGCAGTTGACTGTAAAGAGAATGAATGTCTGTGGAATGGAATAGGATTTGTCCATTTTTGGTTTTATTCTCAGCTGTCAGCACGGCTGGGTTGGTTGGCTTGTCAATGAGTCTTGGATAACACTTTGAACACCACTACTGTATGCAAAAAGAGTTAGCATTAGAAGTTCCTGAACTAAGGGGCCTCCCTGGTGGCACAGCACTGCAAAGCTAGCTGCAGCTGTTTCAGCACAAGTTCAATCCCTGGCCAGGGAGGTGACCCACATGGCACAGCAGACCTCTCCTGTCAGCTGGCTGCTCCCCTCAGCAGTGTACATCACCAGTCTGCCTGTTCTGTTCCCTGCTCTGTCTCTGGTGAATCCTTTACCCCCCCTTCCCCCACCACCACACCTCTGGCCTGTACCCCAGTTCTGCATGCATAAATAAACAAATCTTAAAAAAAAAAGAAATTCTTGAACAAAAACTTTCCTGAATGGCCCTCCCTAAATATTTCTGTCTCGAGATAACTGTCTTTCTCAAATGAGATTACAATGGGAGGATGGGGCTAGATGAAAATATCTTTTGCAAATCTGCCCTAATCCTTACTACAAAGTAGCTTGATTAGATTTTTGGTTTATGAAAATACCCAAAGATTGTTTATATTATCTATTTTGTATGGTTTAGTCAGTTTAAGTATGACAATTTCTAAGTTTTAGGGATGATTTTTGGCATCCTTCTCACGAGACAGCTTTTAGAAATTCCCTTAGACAACAAGGACGGATAAATGCTAGTCTGGTTGCTTAACCTCTTCAACTCTTAGTTTTCTCATTTTAAAATGGGAATAATAATTTTGTTCATGCCATATATGGGAGTTTCATATAAAATAATGAAGATAAAACAACACAGGGCAAGGCACAAAGATGAGCATTTGATAACAGGATTTCTTATGACTTTGTTGCAGGGAAAACTCTGATAGGGTTATTTTGGGATTGGGCAAGGGGATCAGCTCCCTTGAGAACATTCCTTCCAGGAAACTAGGGATGAGTGACAAACATTCCCCTGGGGTTGTAGCAATCGACTGGGGAGGGGCCTGAATAAAATTTTCTACTACTGGCTGTGGGGGAAACTGACAATAGAACCGCTGTACTTAAGTAATCAAAGCTAAGTAAGGCACTTAGTTGGCAGTAGAATCTGTGGAGTAAAATCATAGAACACAGAGCCCTGTAAAATCTGGAAACTTTGTAACTTTCTCAAGTCTGCTGTTTCCTCTTTCATGTTTTCTTTCCCATCATGGTCCTCAGCACTTTCTAGTGTTCTGGTCTCACTAAGCAAAATGCTTTATCTGCAGGTTAAATGCCTTATTTGCATTGGTGCTGTTATAAAATGGGAGAAAATGGAGGTTCATAGAAGTTAAGTAATTTCTGGTGTGGTCTAAGAACTTGATCTCTGGATACAACATATCACTTTTCCAGTTGTTGAATTTGAGAGTTGATACTCTAAATGGCTGTTGAATTCATTCATTTAAGGAGTAATTATAGTATGTCATGCACTGTATGGATCTCTGGGGATTTAGAAATGCATACAGACCACAACTACAATAAAAGAGCTACATTTATTGAGTGCTAATTCTCTGCTAGGAACTTTGTATCTGTTTGTTATTTAACACTGTAACTATCCTGTGAGAAGAGTGTTACCACCTTATTTCACAGAGGAGGGAGTTGAGACTCAGGGACTTACCAAGTCAGGGATCGGTCAACTAAAATGATATTGGGTTGGGTCTCCTTGGTGTCGCTGTTACAAGACAGGGACAGGAGCACCCCTGAATCCCAAACCTGCCTGCTCTAAGTGGGTTCTGCCGTCGCCGCATCAAGACAAAACATATAAAGCTTTAATGAAAAGGGACTTTAATACAGTGAATATACAATACAGAACACAAAGAATATAACTTCTAAATCAAACACCTGAAGTTACCCATCCCCTCATGGGCAAAAGTCAACCCAAAGGGATTGGCCCAAAGCAAGGCCTGAAAGCCGCCACTAGACTAAAGCACCTTCTGGCCGGGCCCCATGGAAAAGGGTCAGAAATGGCCAGACAAGTCTGGGAGGAAAAGAGCAAAATCAAAATCAATATAAACACTGCCATAGTCGCCTCCCTACAGGTCTCTCACCCACATCTGCCGTAACCAGTCCAGGGCCAGGAAACAAGCACAATTTCTTCATCACATGCTTGCTGCTCTGTGTGGCTTCTTCAGGTCTTTTGGCTCTCCACCCTGCTTCCTTCTTTTCTTTCCTGATTCCTTCTCTTTTCTTCTCTGCTCAGCTCCACCCTCCTTCTGGGTGGGGCAGGGAACCTGGAACTTCCCTTTTTCCTAGGGACCACCGGTTACAGCGCAGGGGTTAAGTCTCAGCACTGTGAGGCTATCTGCAGCTATTACAGCGGCAGATCTCTCCTGTCTCTCCTGCTGCTTCCCTCGGCAGTGCATTTCTGTCAGTCTACCTGTTCTGTTTCCCTCTCTGTCTCTGGTGAATCCTTTCACTACCCCCCCCCCCTTTGGCCTGCACTCCAGGTCTTGTGCATAAATAAAAAAGTCTTTTTTAAAAATTAGAAAAATAAAAATTCCATGAGGGGACTCCTTAGCTCTCTCCTCACCTCCTCACCATGCTCCATACTTGGGAAAAGAGTCATTCTTCAGCATTCCTGCTCTCTTTTCCCAACAGTTCTACACATCTTTTTCTTTTAAAATGTCAGTTTAAAAACATTTTTTTAAGGGACTCCAAAGCCTGGGAGAGCTGCAGGAATGGAAAAGCTGTCCCCCCTCCCTACTTCTCAATCCCCACTTCCCCAACCAACTCAGGTCACCTTCTTTCCAAACTGTCTACATTTCTGCTGCAATGACAAGGGGTTTGAAGTCTGACTGCTTGGGAACCAGGACTGCTTTAAATTTTTTTTTCCTCCTCCAATTATAAACTCCCCTAGGGCTATCTTCTTTTGGCCTTTTATAGTACTGTGATTTGCCTAAATTGTCAATCTATCTTGGGCTTGATTTTCGATAGACTATCAAAGCTACTGATTTGAAAGATACTTTATTCACATGGCCACATTTCTATTTATTTTCAAAACTGGACGGAATGGCATCTAACCACTCTTACAAGCAGAGTGCACTTCAAGGTTTTGGTTTAAATTTCTTCTATCACTGCCTTGAAATTCGTAGCAATTTGGATCAGGGTCCTGCCCTTATTCTTTGTGCTGGACTTAGCAAATATAGTGGTCTTGCTTACAAGTCCCTGGCACTGGGACTTTATGTTAATCCTCAAGGCAAATCCGTTCAGTGGTGGTTTTCATTTTCCTCTTCATTCTAATAATGGGGCAATGGAGGCAGGAACATTAGACAAGGCCACAGGGCCAGAAAGCGACAGCAAAGGGGTTTGAACTCAGCACCTGTTACGCCAGAGGCATCCATTCACTCTGTATGCAGAACCACCTGGGGGTGAACTGGGCCGGCGAGAGTGGGCTGGGAGGTGCCCCATCGATGGTCCCTAAACATCTCGTTGGCGTCACAGCCCCAGCCTGGTGCGCCCAGCTGGGTGCCGAGAGCGCTGGGTGCCGCGCGCATCGTGGCCGCTCCACTGCCGGCTCGCCGGACTCCGCTTTCTGTCTGCGGCGGCGCGCGTTCGCCTAGCGGGCGCGCGCGCAGCGGTTGTGTCGCCTGTGAGTTTCCCAAGTTCACACAGGCCCTGGGTTGGCATGGCAACCAGGCAACCTGTTCCAGAGCCGCCAGCTTTCTCTGCACATGCTGCTGCCACCGCCGGGGCCGGGGCCGGGGCCAGAGCCTATCCCATGATGCACCGCGCCAGCCTAGTCCCCAGTGGGCCGCCATGTTGTCGGAGTGAAAGGTAAGGGGGAGCGAGAGCGCCGGAGAGAGAAGATCGGGGCGCTGAAATCCATCTTCATCCTACCGCTCCGCCCGTGAGTATCCGCACCCCGCAGCCCCCAAACGCTGCTCCGCACCCCTAGCGAGCAGATTGTCCCTTTGTATTGGTGTTTGAGAGCGGCTGGTGGGGAGAGAAGGGCTTTGGAAAAGCCGCCGGGGCCCTAGCCGAGGCTTCTCACTCGCTGTTCTCGTACATGTTTTGGAGTCAGCAGCAAGGCCCCTATTGTTATCAAAGGAGGGAGGGGGTGGGGAGCGGGGTCGAAACGAGGAAAATGCCGGGGGTTTAGGCCCGGGCTTAGGGCACAGACATGCCTGTACATTTCTGCTCGGCCCTGTTGGAACCCCCGAAGATTGATGTTGCCATTCGGGTTGCTTTTTTAATGGATTTGCGAAGCCTCGAGTCTTCTGTGGCCGTGAAGTGTAATATTGAGCCTTTCTGGATTTCTTCTACTTCTTGAGCTTCCGTGGCAGCGCCGAACGAGGAGGAACAATAAATCGCTTTAGAAGCAGCGGTGGCCCTTGTCTGCAGGCAAACCATTGTGGGGGAACTTTGGGAACCTTAAATGTGGAGAAGTGGCGATCAGGAAGTTTCAGATCGCTGTTAGGCTCCTGGGTGCTTGTGGCCTTTTGTTTCCGAGAGAGCTTGTGTTTTGGGGTTCTTGGGTTTTGAGCCTCCTTATGTAGGTGCATGTCTGTCCTAACTGAAAGAGGGGTTCACTCCTTGATAGGAAACCACATACACAGTACTAAATAGTTTTAGTATCACAAACGTTCTTGGTAAACATCGTTTGTTAGACTTGTCGGTACCACTCCCACGTCAAGTGGGGTACACGATCCTAGAACTCCCTCTTCTCAGTACGATCCCCTCCCCCCAAAAGACACCCCCCCTCACAGTATCGGGAAAGGTTTTTATCGTCCTCATAACTTGAGGTATTGGTACTCTTCATTGTCTAGTAAAGAAAACAGTTCTTAGCTCTGGATCTCAATTCGTTCACTTCCTACTCTGCCTGGGATTAATGATCGTTTATAAGCCTTTATTGTTATTTTTGTTCTAAGTCAAGTTACTTCAGAAACAAGGGGTTGTATGTAGCTTTAGCTTTTTTGTCGTACTTTATGAGAACAAAAACCTGAAAACTGAACAGGACAAGCTTCCTGGGTATGTGGATCCCGACGCAGTTTTAGTTAGCACAGTAAATATTTCACACACTACTAATTTTTTAACTTTATAAAAACACTACTGGGGACTGTTGATTCTTTATTTGGACCTTTGGGAAATACACACTGGGTTCTGAACTTTGAGTCAGTATTTTGCCTTAGCCACAATTGAATTAATTTTGTCCAAGGCCACAGCTTTTTGAAGTTGGGTTTGAAGTTTAGTTTGGTTTTGAGATAAGATGCTTTAAAATTTATGCCCACGTAATCTTTTTTTCCCCCCAGTGTGGTAAAAATAAACACTTCTAAAACTAAGTATTTTAGTAAAAAGTGAGCCAGGGAGACAGATTAAACTGTCTTCCTTTGTTTGAAATTAAATCTATTAGTGATTTTTCAAAAAGCAAAACCCTGATGTAAGCAGTTTGAAAACTGGAAGAATAACTAAAATCCACTTATTTCTAATTTAAAATACTTATGTTTATAATGTGCCATTTGTCACATTTCATATGCTATACATAAATTTTAGTGAGCATTACAAGTTCTTTAACAGGCATCTGCAATTCAGATGTTTTCTAATATTTGGGTGACTTATTTCTTAATTTTTATGCAGTAATGCCAAGATGTTACAAAACTACTGGAGACACATGTTAATTGCTCAGGTGTTTGCTCACTTTCAAACTGTTTCTTTTGCTAGGATTTCTCTTGTTGGAGAAACTGCCTTGCCTCTTTAGGTAAAAAAAAGCAGGAAGTCTCAGGGCACACAGATAGCTTTACAAAAGCCAATTGTTTTGGTTGAACATTTTATGGGAATCTCCCTGCCCCTCCCCCATCCCTTGTTAGAAGTTTCAGCGGTAAACACCTTTTTTATATGGCTATTCTGTGTTAGACAGGTATTTTGGCAAATCTTTTATTTCAGAAAAGATTACATTTGCTACCTTAAGAAACTAAGGGACTGACTGGTGGTAACTGAATTTTTTGGTTGTTAGCATGGTGACATTAAATTTACCCAAAAGCTTTTACATCTGTTGTTTATTTTGATTTAAAGGAAAAAAAACTTGTAAGGAATAAAGGGTATCTTCCATTTTCTAGATTAGGAAACACTCAGAGGTTGCTAGTTCAGTGGTAAAACTTGGGATTTGGAATTTCTTGTTTGCTCTAGAACAATGATTTATATTGAGAAGCCCTGTAGAAGAGAGTGGAATTGTCTAGTATTGGTGAGTTTTTGGAAAATCTCATGAAGTTGGTTAGCACTTTGCAAAGACTGATGGTAAACATGGCTATGACTTTCTGATTTTGGCACATAGGTGTGAGCACTAGAAAGTTAGACTACCCCACTACACCAGTAAGGTTCTGATGGATTGGAATGGTTAATAGACTAGCAATAACTTCTGACTTGAAAGTGTGAATTAGCTGTGAGAAGCAGATGCTTCTTTCTCAGAGATGCAGTTCTATAAAGAGAAATAGTCTAATAGTGTTTTCTTAGCTCTTTTGAGTTTGTTTTTGAGATGACACAGTAGGGCCAGGGAAAAATAATAGGTGTGAAATTAGACTTTAATGGCTGTTGGCCAGGTATGTTCCAATTGGTAAGTGCTTAGTTACTTTGTAGCAGTTTTCAACTTTCCCACATGCTGACAAGTGTTCTAATTGATACAACTAGTCTAGTGATGTTTCAAGGTAACACTTTGGAGATTCTTTGTTGATCCTTTAAGAAAAGAGTAGCAAATGCAAGTGAGGGAAGTATCTCCTGTGCTGATTTTTCTGGGAGAGTAGCATGGTGTTGGTAGAGCTAGGTTTGGCGTCAAAACAGATTTGGTTGAAATCTGCTCCTTTGTTAATTACTAGGCTAAATGGCCTTGGGAATAGTAACATTTCTGTATGTTTCATCTGTGAAATAGGGTTAATAATCCTGCCTTTTTGGTACTTTTGTGATGATTAGATTATGTCAGCAGGATACTTGCCCACACAATCATTATTGTGTTGAAGCATCTTTATAACAGTGAGACTTTCCCTACCAGTAAAGTGTTTGAACTTGGTTTCTTATCCTGTTGATAGGAGTTGAAGTACTAACAGTAATGCTGATACTGCAGTTATTAATGTAAGTTATTACTAAAAATTTAATTTCTTCTATCAATAGCAGGTGAGAAGCTAAGAACATTTCTGTTGCTTTTTGGTCAGGGGTCTTATTGTTTCTTTAAGGAGCATGCTATGAATATGTTGTATGTTTTACTTTATTTTTTTAAAAGGATTTATTTATTTATGCATACAAAATGGGGTACAGGTGCAGCGAGAGGATTCACCAGAGAAAGAGTGGGGAGCAGAACAGGCAGATTGATGAAGTACACCACTGAGAGAGGGGAGCAGTGGGCGAGAAGAGTTCTGCTGTGCCATGTGGGTCATCTCCCTGGGCAGGGCATGGAACTTGCGCTGAAGCTGCCGAGGCTAGCTTCGTAGGGCTGTGCTTTAACCTGTTACACCACCAGGGAGGGCCCTGTTACTGTTTTAAAGAGCCCTTTCAAGTTTTAGACATCTATGAGTTATTGCTGATTGTATTATAAGAGGCTTGAATTTTTTTTTCTCTAGTTTATTGTCATTTGCTCCAGTTGTAAAGTGATATTTCAGAAGTGTCTGCCACAGTTGACTTTGAGATGCAAATAAATTGGTAGAGGAACTATTGATTGAAGTCTAATTCTATTGCTATCTTTCTACCACATGAGTTTCCCTGAAGTTGCCTTAAGAATGGAAGTTTCAGTTTAGAAAATTGTGTATATAAACCATTTAGCTATTTCATAGAAACTGGTTGAAGTAAATGATGTATTGCATTTGCAAAGAGAACTTTTTGTCTTGATGTATATAAAGTTATAATAATGTAAATTTTAAATAGTTGTAACCTGTTTGTCCATAGGTGTTGGTGGAATGAGCGTTGCATGTGTCTTGAAGAGAAAAGCAGTGCTTTGGCAGGACTCTTTCAGCCCCCACCTGAAACATCACCCTCAAGAAACAGCTAATCCCAACATGCCTGTTGTTTTGACATCTGGAACAGGGTCGCAAGCGCAGCCACAACCAGCTGCAAATCAGGCTCTTGCAGCTGGGACACACTCCAGCCCTGTCCCAGGATCCATAGGAGTTGCAGGCCGATCCCAGGACGACGCAATGGTGGACTACTTCTTTCAGAGGCAGCATGGTGAGCAGCTTGGGGGAGGAGGAAGTGGTGGAGGCGGCTATAATAATAGCAAACATCGATGGCCTACTGGGGATAACATTCATGCTGAACATCAGGTAAAAAAAAGTTCACTATTTCAGCTTTGAAACTCTTTATAATCGCTGTCCACTTAGGATTTCTGCTCTCAGTGAATATTTTTTAAAACCTAAGTTTTTTTATTTCATTTTGTCTAAACTCAGTCTTTTGTTTTAAAGGATAATTATTGCAATATTGTCTGTCACTGAATCATTTATCATCTGGCACTAAGTAGTAAATGACCATTTTAAAAAATTAAGATTGTTTTAATGTGTTGATTGTATTTCTGGGGGTGTACTTTTTCTTTTTTAACAATGAATACTTTACCCTTTTGACATAATCTTTTAAGAACTATTTGGGCTATTTATAGGCCAATACATATTTTAGAGTTTCTTGTCAGGTGTGGTAACTTTTGTTTTTAATATGATATACTTGAATGTAGTAGGAAGTTGATAACAAATCAGTTCAAATGAAATTTATTTGAAATGGAACTGATATATCTAATGTTTTATGGCAAAGGGTGGCTGTTTGGCTACCTTTATTGTCATGATCTAAGCATTTATTTAATTTGGCTGATTTTATTATACCTATCATAACAAAATCATAGCTGGGATGATAGTGTATTTTACTGAGGAGAGAGCTTACCCTGATCTCTATTTCCTAACTTCCTGATGATGATGAACGGATTAGAAAGCTTTTATTAGGGTCTTTTGAAATTGGTTATACCAGGAATTTGTAAAAGCTTCAAATATTTTACATTGCCACTATCTGACTGCTAATTAGAAAAAACTTGACATGTTTCACTAGACTCTAGTGCTTCTGTTTGCTTCTGATTTGGACACAAGGTAATTAAGTTTGACATTGTGTACATTGAGTTTGAGATATTAGTAGCTGTATATGTAAGAGACATATGTAAGAGACATATATCTACTTACTGAGCAGTTTTATCTAGGTCAGTTGGCAAACAAGAGTTAACATTAAGTGGCAAAGCCTATTCCATAACTAGGGTACCTAAACCAGTGGCCCACTAATTGGCATGCATTTGGGAACCTGGATTAGTTGCCGTGTTGCAGATACAGGTTGCCCACAGTTACTTCTTTTCAGCATCATAGTTTATTGTAATTTACTCTTTGGTGTTGATCTTTTCTTGTGGACTGAACTTAGGGCAGAGACTGTTGTGTTTTTTATGCCTCTTTCCTAGGAGGTATCTGAATTACTATTATTTAAAGATTTATTTATTTATGCATAGAAGATCTGGGGTACAGGCCAGAAGTGCAGGGGGTGAGAGGATTCACCAAAGACAGAGGGTAGCAGAACAGGTAGATCTATGGAAATACACTGCTGAGGGAAACAGCGGGTGAGAAAGAAGAGGCCTGCTTTGCCATGTAAGACAGCTCCCTGGCTGAACTCATGCTGCAGTGGCACAGCTTGATAGTGCTGTGTTTAACCCCTGTGCCACCAGGGTGGAGCTGTCTGAATGAGTTGATTGAGTGAGGGAAGATCATATGTGCATGCAGATAAAGCAGCAGGTCTCAGAGTTTAACGTGGAAGCACATGGCAATAGGTGGAGGCCACTTTAACAGGAAGTGACAGTCTGTAGTTCATTGAAGACTGGAGCTGCTTATCTTTAGGTGGAGAATCTGCTATTGCTCTGGAAGTAACAGGGTCACTGAAAAGAAGGTGGGAGGACAAAAGAAGTTGAGAGCCACTAAAGTAATAGAAATTTACTGAGCGACTTATATTCTAAACACCGGGCTAAGTATCTTCTGTGATTTATCATCAGAACAATCCCATGAGAGAGGTGTGTCTTTTGAGATGTGAGAAATGGAAGCTTAGTTATCAGGAAGAAAGGGAGAACCTGGTTTTGAAACCCAGTGTTGATGAGTCTTGTTGATGCTTTATATTTACTCTTGCCTCCCTAGGAACAACCTAAGCCCTAAAAATGAAACCAAAGAAACGAGACTGTTCTAATAAGTGGCACATTCCAAGGTCAAAATTATTTTGCTTGAATTTTAGAGATGGAGAACTTGATAATGAGATGAATACAAATGTTGACTTCTCCCTACTATGATTGCAAGAGTCATTTTATTTTCCACAAGAGCAGTGATGCTAAATTTTTTTTCACTTTTGTTTTTTAAGTATGTATTCTAAGTAGAATGTGTGTTGTGGAAAGCTTGTCTTTCTTGAGACAGAATGACTCAATATAAAGTGATTCTGTTGTGTTCACAATCTGCCATTCATTTGGGCTGTAATTCTTGTTTGGAGGGCCTGTGTTCTTGCGCTCATGCTTCACCTCTACCCCAAGGCCTTTTTGCACAGTGGAACTAAATTTAAGATCAAATTGGTAGAGAGCTTTCACTCGTGAGTTGGTGAAGTAAAGACATTGCAAGATGTGGTGCCAGCCAGAAGTGTTTGGGGGAAAGAGCTATTGTGTCCGGTACTTTACACCCATTTCTCTAATTATTACTCCTATTTATGAGCAATCACTCTTTTAAACTTAAAAACTTACTTTTTTTTAAGGATTAATTTTATTTATGTATACAAGAGCTGGGGTGTAAGTGAAGGGTGTGAGGGTGGGTGAACGGATTTACCAGAGACAGAGTGGGGAGCAGAACAGGCAGATTGAAATACATTGCTGAGGGGAGACAGGAGATGTCTGCTATGCCATGTGGGTCAGCTTTCTGACTGGAGATCAAACTAATGCAGTGGCTGGTAATAGCTCATAGTGCTGAGACTTAACCCCTTGTGCCACCAGGGAGGCCTAAAACTAATTTTTTTTAACCCTTTGAAGTTTGGATTTTCCTGCCTAATAAATATGGTAAATTCTCCTAGAGTCTGAGTTCCCCCATTTTGATGGTTGAGCTCTATAAGTTGTACATATATATATATATATATAATTGATATTTTCAGTATTTAAGATTTCTAAATATGAAATCTGAACATAATTCGTATGAAACATTTAAAATCAAAGGTTTAAATATTAAGAGTTTGAGAATGTGTTAAGGTTATTAATATTATTAAGAAATATGCAAGCTGAGGTATTTAAAATTAGGTTAATTTTGAAGTCATACAATAAGTTTTACGGTAAGGAAAGGTTCAGATTTGTATGTTTATTTTTAAAAAGTTGTAACATACAAACTTTATTGCCTTCCACTTTAATTTATACATTAAGTATCACTTATTTTAGTACATACAATTATCGCATTTGGTGTGGACACTTGGGAGCCCCCATGGGCTAAATTGAGGTCTTGGAGGGGAATGAGGAAAGAAGTCCCATGACAATATTCTTTTACCTGTAGAATTTATTCATCATTAACAAGAAAATGAACATGGATCAAGAATTAGAAAACACATCATCCTACCTAAGTGAATAAAACTTAAAATATTGCTTACAAACAATTGCATATTTAAGAGTAATTTTTATAACTTAAATTTTTTTGAATAGTATTCATGCTTTTATCATGCAAAGCTCAAGGTTCTAAGGTCAAATCTTTGACTTGTTGTGATTGTTTTATTTTCTTATTGTGAAATGTTTAATCTGTAAACTGTTGTGAGATAAAGTCGGTGATGAAATAGGGAAATAGGGAAAATAATTTAAGATTGATCAGTTGAACTGTGGCCTCTGTACTGGGTTTTAAGGGACAGGTTGGTAGCAGCTCTGTTGTGGGAGGAAGGAAATTTAGAGGACAACTCTACAGAGCTTTTACCTTTTACTAATAGTCTTTTGGCACTAGGATGTATCAGTATACACCACAGAAATTGGCAGCTAACCAGGCAAAATTGAGAGGATGAATTTTCTCTTTCATTCTATTTGTAACCCCTTTATTTTCACTTGGTGTTCTCCTCTTCTAGCGTCTTCTGACACCCACCCCTGACATGTCTGTTCTTACTCTTCAGTCACTGTTAGTCCTTCTATTTTGTGACTAATAAATATCACATTAAACTGGGCGGGAGCCCAAGTATATCTCACATGAGGAGTCTCATCATTTTCTGGGGATTCTTTTCTGTTTTTCTGCTGAGTGAGTTTGTTAGAACAGGAGTCTTACCTTCCTGGGTTGATAGCTGAGGTAACTCAGTGTTTGGGCCAGTGGCATTTTGTGAACACGTGCTTTCACATTTTACCTTTGCACTTTTGTCTTAGCGCCTTTTTCATTTTATTTGGAATTCACCAAAGCTTAATGTTACATAGTTGCTCAAAAGAACTGACTGTATCTTTCACAATTGTTCAGCTTTAAGAATCATGTTATTATTAAGAGTTATGTTCTAGGGTAAATAAAAGGTATTCATTGAGATGTCTTGGTAGACACCCAAGTAGCTATCCATACATACCAAGTGGTAATGCATTTGGTAGTTGGACACCTGGAGTATCTTAACTGTATCAAGTAGAACATGATTGTATGTGCCTTCTAAATGGCAACTTGCAGAAGTTTGTGATCCACCTACTTTGTTTCAAAAAGGTTTTTGCTGTGGAGTTAGGAAGGGATTATAGGATAGAAGGTAATATAATGAGTACTTCTGGAAACTGAAGTGGAGTAAATTTAGTGATCTATACCGTAGTGGTTGGTTATAGAATTTGCTATGCCTCTGCTTAAAACAAAACTATTTGTTTACACTCTTGTCTGTTTACATTTGGGAAATGGCTTGACCCTCATAGCTGAATGAGCATAGGACTAACAACATTATGCTAAGAAATTAGTAAGTGTTGAAGATAGTGGAGTAAGTAAGAGTTTTTTGTTGTTGTTTTGGCTTCCTCTTCCCTGTTTTTTTACTTTTAGTTTTATCTTCTGGATACAGTACAGGGCCGTGATGAACTGTGACTTAAGCCAGTGCTCTGCTCTGGTATTTTAGTCCCTGCTGTGAATGTTGTGAGAAACATTATTCAGAGATTAGCAGTAGGTTGGATGAGTTTAGTATTTGGGAATTTGATTAAAGACTTTGAACCTGATGGGTGTACCTGGTATTGGTGATACAGTTGAAGAATTATCAGACCTTTGCCAGAGGAACCTTATTTTTTTTAATGTGGTATTCTTTGAGAACTGTTTATTGTAAAGTGCTTTATTAATGATTTCAGAAGATTCAGCATACCTTGTCTATTTATTGCTTTCAATGCTCTTTAAGTGCTCTTTTATGGCTAAAGTATCTTCCTTAGTATTTTTATGGATCTCCTCAGGAAAACAATTTTAGGTTTATGGAAAAGCGGGGCCCTAGATGCTTTATTGGTACATAATTCACCCATTTAAAGTGCACAATTCAATTTTTAAAAATATATTCACAGAGTTGTGCAACCATTACCACAATAGAGTAGAATCTTTTCATAACCCCCCAAAACCCCTGTACTTATTGATAATAATTCCTGACTCTAGGCAACCACCAATTTATATTCTCTGTCTATGGAGTCTGGATAGTGCATGTAAATGGAATCATACAGTATTTTTGTGTGCATATTGATGGGTTTCTTTCAACTTAGCATGATGCTTTGAAGGTTTATCCATGTGGTAGTGTGTATCAGTACCTTATTTCTTTCTTTGTTGTTGAATAAGTTAGTTATACAGATATAGGCTACATTTTATTTATCTATTTCTCAGTTGATGAACCTTTGGGTTATTTCCACTTTCTGGCTATTAGGATTAATACTGCTCTGAACATTTGTGTACAGGTTTTTGTCTGGACATGTTTTCATTTCTCTTGGGTACATCTAGAGTTTTAAAGGTACATAAGTCTAATGTATAGATAGAAAAGTAAGACAGTTCTTCATAGTGCTAGTACTTTCTAGAGATAGAGGGGGGAGGGTTGGGTTTATCTATAACGTCACACCATGGATTTAGACTTTTTCCAAATGATAAGTTTTACTGGGGCTAATGGCAACTTTTCTATCAGTGAGGGATGTCTTTTCAGATTAACAGCATACATAAACTACTTGTTTATAATCATGGCAAGAAGAAAGCTTAAATTAGAACAGGTGTTTTCAGGAAGCTGTATTCTTTATGTGTTATGAATATAAATGTTCTTTATGTCATAGTCAGTTGATCATCAAATGACAGTTTTTCACAATTAAGGAACCTTCCCTAAAGATTTTTAACAAGGGAACAGTTCATTAACCTAATTCTACTTTTAAGTATTTAAAAGTGGCAAGCCAGCTGTTAATTAAAAAATGTTCTTTAATTTGCTAAAAAATTGATTCAAAAATTTCCCCTAGTTGGCCAAATTAGGGATAAATAATAAAAAGCTAAACAATGAAGTTAATGTTAACACATTTTTCTCTCTGAGGCAGCAGATTCAAGGAGAGCGGAAGATATTATAAAGGAAGTTGTTTCAAAATGAGAATTTCAGTGAGTTGTCTATATCGAATAAATGCTGAAGAGGACTATAGTGTGTTTGGGTGACTCAAACAAATCATATGAGAGTAATTTTATGTTAGATACAGTTCATTTATTTATGTAAAAAGTGGGCTTGAAGCTCTGAATCTAATGAAAGGAATGTGTAGTAGTCTTTGAGTAACACTGATTTCTTATAACCTTGATAAGAAAAATATTTGAGTGATGTTGAAAGAAGTGCTTTTTTTTAAGATTTATTTATTTATTCATACAGAATTGGGGTACAGACCAGAGATGTGGAGGGTGAGAGGATTCACCAGAGACAGAGCGGGGAGCAGAACAGGCAGATCTACGAAGTACACTGCTGAGGGAAGCAGCGGGTGGGTCAGGAGAGGTCTGGCTCACCATGTGGTCTCCTCCGGGGCAGGCGGGAATCGAACTCATGCGGAAGTGGCTTCAGATTCTCAGTGCTGTGCTTTAACCCGCTGCGCCACCAGGGAGGGCCCAAGATGTGATTTTTTTTTTTTTAAAGATTTATTTATTTATTTGTGCATACAGAACTGGGTACAGGCCAGAGGCTCAGGGGCAGTGAGAGGCTTCACCAGAGACAGAGTGGGGAGCAGAACAGGCAGATCGACGAAGTACACTGCTGAGGGAAGCAGCGGGTGGGTCAGGAGAGGTCTGGCTCACCATGTGGTCTCCTCCGGGGCAGGCGGGAATCGAACTCATGCGGAAGTGGCTTCAGATTCTCAGTGCTGTGCTTTAACCCGCTGCGCCACCAGGGAGGGCCCAAGATGTGATTTTTTAAAAAAAGATTTATCCATACAAAAACTGGGGTACAGACCAGAAGTGCAGGAGTATGTGAGAGGATTCACCAGAGACAGAATAGGCAGATCTACTGAAATACACTTCTGAGGGGAACAGTGTGGGAGACAGAAAGAGATCTGCTGCACTAGTAGGGAATCGAATTTGTGTTGCAGTGGCTGCAGATAATGTCATTGTATTGAGACTTGACTGTGTGCCACCAGGGAAGACCAAGAAATGATTTTTATGTTTTGTTTTGTTAAGCACTTGCACTTTAAGGTTGTAGTTTTCAAGAACTTATGGTGTTGAGGACAATACATATGGGGAAAGACTGGAAGAAAATTTGGCCAAATTTTGCTTTCATTTGTGTGGGTGGGTTACACTCAGGTGATTTTGGTTTCTTCTCATACATCTTGCATTTTCCATATTTAAATTTGAAATTTTTATTGTTTCTGAAAGAGTAAAAAGACTCAATTTTATACCTTTGATTAAGAGCTTGATTTAGCTGTATTGGATGATGGCAAAATTCCATTTTCATTTTCAGTGGAATTTTGGAGTCTGAAATGATCTTAGAGATCTTCTAATTTTTTTTCCTAATGTAGTAATCATTACATTAATTACCTCGTTTATTTTACTTTTTTAACTTTCATTTAGAAAAACTAGGGTGAAGACCAGAGATGCATGGTGGGGGCAGGATGGGTGGATGGTGTGTGTGTGTGACAGGATTCACCTAAGACAGTAGGGAACAGAACGGGCTGGCCTCCTAAACAGACTGTGAAGTGGAGTATGGGACAAACAGGAGAGGTCTGTTGTGTCTGTTAGTTCCTTGGCTGGGGATCGAACTCAAGCTGCAGCAGTAGTGGCCCTAAATTACCTCTTTTTTTTTTTTTTAAAGATTTATTTACTTGTGCATACAGAACTGGGGTACAGGCCAGAGACTCAGGGGTGGCAAAAGACTTCACCAGAGACAGAGTGGGGAGCAGAACAGGCAGATCAACGAAGTACACTGCTGAGGGGAGCAGCGGCGGGTCAGGAGAGGTCTGCCAAGCCATGGGGTCACCTCCCTCCGGGGCAGGTGGGAATCGAACTCATGCGGAAGTGGTTTCAGCTTCCCAGTGCAGTGCTTTAACCCACTGCACCATCAGGGAGGGCCTAAATTACCTCTTTTAATAATAAATGTTAACATTTTCATAATAACTAAGACATGGAATCAGTGTAAAATGACAGGCAACTGGATAAAGAAATTGGTAAAGAAGATGAAATCCTCTTTTTTAAATTTTAAAAAGGATGAAATGTCTTTAGCAGCAATATGGTTGGATCTTGAGGTGATTATGCTAAGTGAAATAAATCATATCTGGACAATTTCACTCATTTGTAGAACATAAATAACCAAAGAAAAACTGGCAAAACATAACAAGAATAATTTGTAGACTGGAAAATATGGTGGTTACCAGAGGGGAGGAGATGAGGAGATAGTGGAGTTGAATGTGATCTTCTAGTGCTTTGGTGCTGGGCCAGTGAAGCATGTGTGCACCTAGAGATGTGAAGTTCTATCTCCTCGGCCCCTGTCATATATAACATTTGGTTAAAAAAGATGTTACTGTATTAAGAACAGAAGTTGCTAGTATACGTTGAGTGTATTCAGTGAAATCTAGAGGGAACTTCATTTTAGTGTTGAATACTTTCTGCTTCTAGAATAATGACACCGACTCCATAAACTGGGACCTACTTTAGCTTTTTGTATAGGTTTTGAACTTCCAGAAAAATTGATTTTTATAATTTTTATTTTTTGGATGAGCATATATAGGGTATTTATTTATTTATGGCTGAGCAAGCAGAGTTTATTGTTCCCAGGCAGCAGCTGAGACGGAGCCCCTACGTGGGGTCTGCAGCTGCTGCCCATATATAGGGTTATTAAAGTGAGTTGCCTTGTGTTAAGGTCTCATAGATGATATATGTTGAAGGTGATTAGATTTGTACGAGATCGATCTATTTGGGACCTCCTAATTTTCATTGTGGAGTTGTTAGCTTTTCCTTAAAACACAAACACCGATCTCTTCGAATTGTCACACATTTGAAGACCTACTTGCAGCTCATATATTTGTACTTTAGAGACACTAATAGCTTGATGTGCAGTGAATGTTATGATGTTCTTCAAAGTTCGACTCTTAGTTAACTGATTGCATATGGTCTGTTTTTATGGATGGCACCTCCAGATGACCTTAGGAATCTAAGAACAACTTCACGGTTAGATCCATTTTCCCTTTTTTTATTGTGTGGGCATTTATAGTAGTCTGTCATTGTTTTTTTTGGTGCCTTCCTGCCCGAAACATTCTGGCTACTTTGTAGCCAGTTATTTCCAAAGACACAAATCGGCATGTTTGCCCTTACTTTTCAGTTGCCTTTAGGATAATGTCTAAACTCCTCAATATAACCCTTACTCTTTAGAATCAGCTTACCTCCAGTCTTTACTTAGCTGTCCTGAAGTTCTGTAACTGTCATACAAATGCAGTGTTTATATAGTTTGTGTACTTCTTTAACATAGTTGTACTTTTCTCTGCTTAGAATCTCCTATCCTCTTTTCCACTTAGCCATTTCCTACCTTTGAAAATTCAACTGAAGTATCTTCATTTATGGTTACCTCTCCTGTATTCTCTTTTTTTTTTCCTAAAAGTTTGGATGTCCTTTATTGTAGCCACCATCTTGCTACATTATTGAAACATTCAGCTCCTTACATTGGACTTTTTCTTTCACTATAGAGTGCTAAGAAGCTGTTTTAATAAAAAGCTTCTTGGAGGTTAAGTATAGACTACTGAATGAAAATTTCTAATAATGAGAACGAGATACAGTTCATGTATCTTTTAGAAAATGTTTCCTGATAATCCTCCAAATGCACCTTGGTTAAAAATCAGACTCTTTCAAGCCTTATATCCTAGGCACCTGGCAAATAGTATGTACCTCATAAATGATGAATACATTATGTTATCAGGGCATATTGAAGAGATTTATTGAGTGGAATGTTTTATTTTGGAGAGTATTAACATGTCATTTTGAATTGGTAAAGATGTAGAATAGTCTTGAATACTGAGAAAGCTTTTTGGACCTGAAGATATGGAGGTATTTATGAAGGGCTGCTGTAAAGAATTTTTAAAGTAGTTCTGTTAGCTCTGGTTTTGTGTATTTTTTGTTTATTGAAGATTTCTTGAAACCCTATCAGCAGTGGGCGTACAGAAGGGGGCTGTAGGAATGAGGTTTACTTTCCTTAATTTGCAAAACATTGAAATTTGTTTCTGTCCCCAACCCCAACCATATCACATAATGGGAAACTGCCATATTATTTCAACTTAATACTTAAAAAAAATTAATAGTTTATTTTTACATCATTTTGTGCCTTTTTCCATCTCAATTGTAATCCCTGCTGGCTTCCCATCTCCAAATCACCTGTGTGCCATCACCATAGTCCAGTGCATTTCCCCCCCACCGCCCCATTTTTGATCCCATTCCTCACTCTACCCTCATAAAATGTCTCTGGTATATAGTTGTTGATTATTATTTCCTCCCCCCAACCGCTGGCCCATTTTGCTCCTGCTGTGAGTGAAACCATCCAGTATTTTTCTTTCTGGAAAAGTATTTATTTATTTTTAAAAGATTTATTTGTGCATACAAAATGGGTTTCAGTCCAGAGGTGCAGGGGCGTTGAGAGGATTCATCAGAGATAGAGTAGGGAGCAGAACAGGTAGATCTTCGAAGTACACTGCTGAGGGGAGCAGCAGGCGAGCCAGGAGAGGTCTGCTGTGCCATGTCACTTCTGGGGCAGGCGGGGATTGAACTCATGCAGAAGTGACTTTAGTTTCTTAGTGCTGTGCTTTAACTCGCTGCGTCACCAGAGAGGACCGAAAAGCCTTTATTTTTTAATGGGGGAAAAAAGAAAATCTTGTGTTTTGATGTTTAGACCCAATTTTAAACATTGCTTTGTGACACCCATTATCTTCAAGATTAAACCGAAATAATTTTTTTATACCTAGATCCCCATTTCAACTAGTACTCTTTTAATTCAGGAGATAGAATTCTTTTGAAATGCTTATGCCCACAAATAGGGTTTTGGATTTATACATTATGATTTCTCAGGATCATGAAGTCCAGAATGAACAGTACTTGGTGTGCTTTGGTAGCTGCCCTCCTAGTTACGGTGATTTGACTTAATCGGGCAGACTCCACTAATTGAGGATTCCTTATTCACTTATTGCAACCAGTAGAACAGTGAGGCAAACAGTGAGGTGGTTTTGTTAGTGTTAAGGCTGCTGAAAAGAGAAGGACATTTTCCAGGCCTCCTGACTGTGGACTGTTAAAGGAAGCGCCTGTTGTAACAGTGATAATGAACTGTTAAACAGAAAATTTCTCTGGGAAATGTTAGATTAATAATTTAGATTGCCTTTGTCACTGCACATAATTTTATTTTATTTTATTTACTTATTTATTTATTTATTTAAATACTTATTTGTACATACAGAGCTTGAGTACAGGCTAGAGGTGCAGGGCCGGTGGGGATTCACCAGAGACAGAGTGGGGAGCAGAACAGGTAGGTCAATGAAGCACACTGCTGAGGGGAGCAGTGGGCAGGTCAGGAGAGGTCTGTTGCACCA
>NW_004567109.1:14999518-15041736 GCF_000260355.1 Condylura cristata | reverse complement strand
TATTTGTACATACAGAGCTTGAGTACAGGCTAGAGGTGCAGGGCCGGTGGGGATTCACCAGAGACAGAGTGGGGAGCAGAACAGGCAGGTCAATGAAGCACACTGCTGAGGGGAGCAGTGGGCAGGTCAGGAGAGGTCTGTTGCACCATGTGGGTCACCTCCAGGGCAGGAATCGAACTCATGAGGAAGCGGCTTTAGCTTCTTAGCTGTGCTTTACCTCGCTGCGCCACCAGGGAGGGCCCTGCACATAATTTTATTACTTTTACATCTAGAGAATATATCAACACATTTTGCAGATGTGTTAAAACAAGAGTGTTTATTAGCACTGAATGTGACTACAGATAGTAGGTTCCAAACAGAGATAAAATTTATTTTCATCTTAAATTTCACATTATATTAGATTCTTTCGTGCCAGTTAATAATGGGACCTTGTCCCGTTTTTTATTTCAACTTGACTGTAATTGGTGAAATAAAGAAAAAGGAGTGGTACAACCAGTGATTGTGAGGTTTTGTATTTAAAAGTTACCCTATATTGTACTAACTGGCCTTGAAAATATGCTTACTTGTTTTCTAAGAAATTTTAAAAATAACTAGTAAGGACCCTCCCTGGTAGCACAGCACTGCTAAGCTGGCCTTCATGGCTTGGGTGCCAGTTCCATAACCATCTCTGCCCCGGAGGTGACCCACATGGCGCAGCAGGCCACTCCTGGTGACCCACATAGTGCAGCAGACCACTCCTGTCTCACCACCTGCTCTCTTCAGCATTGTATTTCATCAGCTGCCTGTTCTGCTCCCCACTCTGACTCTGGTGAATCCTCTCACTGCCCCTGCACCTCTGGCCTGTGCCCCAGTTCTGTATGCATAAATAAATAAATCTTAAAAAAATTAATAAAATAACTATCAAGTGCTTACGTTTACATGAGGTGTGTATATTCTGGTAGCAAAACAATTTCATAATTATGGTTTATGATATGGCTTGGCATGTTAGTTAACTTTTATGATGTTTAATTGCTAAAGGTAGTAGCTGTTTTTAATGATAAAGAATAATTTAAAAAATGTAAGTTCAGCCTGATCCTGGCTGAACTAGCAGTGATTTCATTTATACCCTGTGTTTCATGGATGAGAGTATGAAATAGTGTAGTAATGGTTGCTGGAGTCAGAACTGTTTAACCTGGTGTGCTGGTGCTTGCTTAGATGAGTGATGGGTCTAGAGGCCTGCATTTGAATTCTCTTTCTGATTTTCACCAGATGTATGACTTTGGACATATTCTCAACTTTGGTTTCCTTATGTATAAAAATCAAATAATGTCTCTTTTGCAGTTTTAGTGTCTTGTAACCTAGCAAACACTGGTCTTTGAAAGTGAAAAAGTGACAGTGGAAACACTCATAAATAAGATAATGTAATAGGGTTTGCAATCACTTTGGCCAAAAGAGAAGTATTTCCCCCCATTAATTAGGAAAAATTCTGGTTTATCAGTATTTTATTTGAGGCATGTAAAGCCTTTTTGCTTGTGTTAGGAAATGGTATTTTCAGGTCTTTGTGACTATTAACAGGAGCATAACACTTTTAATTGTTTATGGACATGGCCTGGCACAAAGTCAGTTTTAGTAAATATTAGCTGTTATTATAATACAAATATATTTGGAGCAGGGTATGCTGTAGAACAGATTTTTCTCCTTTAATGATTAAATTCATATTAGGTCAGTTCTCATACTCCAATTCCTTTTCTTGCTCAAGTTTCTCCTTTTTTCTCACTGATAACTCCTTCCTGTAATGGTTTTTGGCACCAATTCTTCTGCTTATATTGTTCTGGACCTATGTTAGTGAAATGGAGCCATCATGATTTAGGCTTGTTAGTGCCCTCCCTAAACCCCTCTCCCCAAATATCCTTCCTGAGAACAAAGGTGGTGGATGTGGAGGAGAAAATTGCCTGACAATTTAGATGAGTGGTTGAGGAAATAAATATTGTAAAGTCAGTTTTAGTCTTAAGGTATAGCAATCTATTATAATTCAGGGCATGGCATGAAAGATTATAGAGATTTTTTTTCTGATCACCAGAACAGAAAATACATAATGTGGGCCTCTTGGATCCTGGGAGGCTTTCTGTTTCCACAGAGGTTTTATAGTCTCTTGTTTCTGCTTTTTTCTGAATATTTTCCCTCCTCTCTATGTTGACCATTTTCTGTTTAATTACCAGAGTGTACTTGACCCAAAATGACAGCCATAATTGTCGAATCTGTAGGAGATTTTAGTTTATATCTCTTATAGTTATCTGACCCAAAAGGGAAGAAAGAAATTTTATTAGGTTAGTTTATCATTTCTCACTGATACTAGGGATTTGACCATTTAGGGAAATACTTTTGGAATAGTTGTGGCCAGAGGTCCTAGCGATCAGGAAGTTACTTTTTCTAGGCAAACATATTGAAACATGTTTGCTATAGAAAATATTTAAAAAGTGGTTGATTTGTTGACTTTTTTTTATCCACATGCCATATATAGCTATATATTCAGTATCCATTGTAGATTTACAGAATGCCAATTCATTGATACCTTTGTGTCTGAGTTTAGTTCTGTACAGGTAGCAGAGAATTGATAAGCTGGTTCAAGTGAAGGCCTGTAGACACACTGATCAGGTAAGGGACAACAAGCCAAGGACAGGAATGTAGCCAGAGCCAAGGACAAGAACCGAACCAGAGGACTTCCTTCTTTAAAACAAAACAAAACAAAACAAAACAAAACAAAACAAAACAAAACAAAACAAAACAAAACAAAACAAAACAAAACAAAACCTAATTAAAAACACAAAACTTGCTTTTTTTTAGGTCATATTCTGGATTGATCTACCATGGAATCTGCTTTGTTATATTCTTTAAGTTTTAATGTTCAGGCAGAAAAAAGGCTCCCTGAGAAACCGGTAAATTATAGTTCATAGAGTAGTTGGATCATTAACTTTCTTATATTTGTGGATTCCTTTGTGCCTAAGTTGAGTTTCCTCTCAGCAATGTTGGCTGGCAAAATGACAGACAAAATCTAAGAGAGATCAGAGGAGAACCAGAGGCCAAGGAATGAAGGAATTTTAGAAGGTGCCCTTAGTGAAGGTTTTTATTTTATTTTTTTTAAGATTTATTTTTTTACTTATGCATACAAGAACTAGGCCAGAGGTGGGGGGCAGGTGGGTGGAAAGCCGAAAGTATACCCACTAAGTATTGTCTCATTTAATTGTTATAGTTTGTTACTTGGTTTTACAGATGAGGAAATAGTGATAATATAGTATTTCTTGATGAATCTTTTAAGTAACTGTATGAGAACTTGGTTAAGGTAAGTAGAGCTTCCCAAGGGGTAATGAATAGGTTAGCTTCCCAAGGGGTAATGAATAAGTTAGGCTCTTTAGAATAGGATTATTTTTAAAGAAAAAAGTCATAGAGAAGTTTACTAAGTTATATACCTCCTGAATACATGGGAGAGATCTAGCAGAACTGACTGTTCACCCTTGCACTTTAGATCCCACTTTAAATAGCTTGTTTAGGACAATGTAGTTTGGGGGAAGAAAGGGGAAGTCAGATCAGGCCATTTATTGGGGAAAACAAAGGTACTTCTGCTTTCTTCAATAAAAAGAGATAAGGGGATTGGGTCTCCCTGCACTTCCTAGACCCTTAACCTAGAGAATTTCAGTATAAACATTAAATGCAGCCTCCACCTAGCCTACAGAGTTCCTCCCACATGTAATTAACCTCTTGCATAAGACTTGCTTTGGAGTGTCAAATTTTTGCTCTCCTGTTATTTGTAGTATTTCAAGAAGTCCACAATTCATAAGTTGAATTGTTCAATTATTTCATAGAACGGTCTCTCAGTCCTGAGAATAGATCAGTCCACTTTCTGGAGGCCTTCATAGATAGAAAGTGAAGTTTACACTGTGTAAACAGCTTCCTTTAGCTTGTCAGACATCCAGGATCTATTTCATAATAGATTTCAGAAGCAAGGAGAGTCCAGCCTGCAAAGGTTCTCCTTGGTGGCTCATAAATTGCAAAGATGCAAAAGGAATCACACTCTACCTTCTGGGTTCATCTAGGCTCCTTGTATACATGAGAGGGACCCAGCATGATTGAATAACTTGTCTAGAATATAAAAATTCTTCAAATACAGATTTGTAGAGTGATGTTCCTGTTTAACACTTCATTTTCCAGATGTGTATAATTCTGGGCTTATTTGTTTTGTTGATATTGTAACTATGTAAGGCACCAACATAACTTGCAAGATTAATAGTTTTCATTAAGGCAGGATCCTTGTTGAAGAAGGTTGAATTTTACAAAAGAAAGGTCAGGGCTCTGGGAAGTGAAAGGGAAGCTCAGAGTTATAGCTTTCTTTTGGGTGGCATGAAGAGAGGACTATAGTGGTAGATGAGGCACAAAGTAAGTGGAAACTTACTGTGGCTGCCATGGAGGTGATGTGGTGGTGTAGATAGGACATTGCACTTTAAGTTGGTTGACCTGGATTTAGATCCTGGCAATGCCATTTCACTTAGATGATTAATAATGGTTAAGGAAGGCCTTTCTGGAGACTGTATTTTCTAATCTCTTAAACGGGGAATCACTTTGAGATGTTATGGTGGTTATAGAAATAACATATTGCGTGATGTTTTTATTCCCCGATTACTTCTTTGTCCTTGGGAAATGTAAATAGTGCAGAATTTCCAACATTGTTACTATTTTAGAATTTTCAAGATGCTTAACTCTAGTTTAAATGTTATAATTAGGGTTCATAGTTAGGTATAAATTTTTGTGCATCTGATTTACATGCTTTTGTACATGTTAATAGCTGTCCTGGAGGTTCAGAATGATTTCCTCTTAACATTTATAACTTCAAGGTAACATTATGTCCTCATTCCTTCTCACCTTTATTTTTCCTACTTGTAACTTATTTATTCATTATTACCTAAATAATGTAAACACCTTATAATATTATAACTCCAGTTTCTTTGAAGTTTCTTCACAATAACAATAAATCTTGCCTTGTTTTCATATGACTGAGTTTTTAATGTAGAATTTTATGAAATTTTTTATATATTTTACATCATTGTTCATTTTTTTTTAGAAGATTTATTTATGCATACAGAACTGGGGTACAGAGGCCAGAGTTGCAGGGGTGGTGAGAGGATTCACCAGAGACAGGGTGGGGTACAGAACAGGCAGATCGACGAAGTACATTGCTGAGGGGAGCAGCGGGCTGGTCAGGAGAGGGTCAGGAGAGGGCTGCCGCACCATGTGCCATGTGGTCACCTTCGGGGCAGGCAGGGAAACGAACTCATTCGGAATTGGCTTTTGATTCTCAGTGCTGTACTTTAACCTGCTGCGCCACCAGGGAGGGCTTGAATTTACATTTTTTAACAATCACCTTGAAGAACTGTTAAATCTTGTTGACAGTTTGTCATTTGTAGTATAGAATCAGTACCTGCATTTTGAAATAATGTGATTTAAAACAGTAATGTAATTGTATTTATATGTCAGTTCAGTCAGATGAAGACTGTTGGGTGACAGACATGCAAGCAGGACATTAATAAAATCCTTAACTTGGTCCTCCCCGCTCCGTTCTGCTTTGTGTTTTCCATATGCTCCCTCTCCCTGCTTGGCCTAGCTTCACCTTTTCATTTCCCACTGCTGGAGGTAGTGATGATCAGATTAGACAGGGGTTAACAGGCAGACTCTTGAGTCAGTTACCCAACAGTCTTGCTCAGCTGGCAGGGGAGCCTTCCTCTTTAATAAGCCAGGAATGTACTCCACCTTCAGGAAGCAGAGATGGCTTGCTCAAAACTGAACTCAGCCCAATGGTAGAACATTGGACAACTAAGAGTTTCTGAACTATGACTGTTCAGAATAGGGATTTCACACATCATCTTCGATTTTTTTTTTAAGATTTATTTATTCATATAGAACTGGGGTACAGGCCAGAGATGTGGAGGGTGAGAGGATTCACCAGAGACAGAGCAGGGAGCAGAACAGGCAGATCAACGAAGTACACTGGTGAGGGGAGCAGCGGGCGGATCAGGAGAGGTCTGCCACGCCATGTGGTCACCTCCTTAGTTCAGTGTTCTACCACTGGGCTGAGTTCAGTTTTGAACTCAGGCGGGAATTGAACTCATGCGGAAAGTGGCTTTAGCTTCTCAGTGCAGTGCGTTAACTCGCTGAGCCACCAGGGAGGGCCCTCATCTTCGATTTTTAACATTGCTTTGTAGTAAGATCTTAGCGATGTACAAATTGAGGCTTAGATGGTTATGATATGGGTAGTACCAGTAATGATAAATGATAGGTCAAGTTTGGAGGATTTCTCGTGAGATGTGCTTTTTTTTTTGGTCTTGGTTTTAAGATTTAGTTTTAAGATTCAGGAGCTCCCAGAAATCTTCTGATAATAAAGCATTACATAGTTTGTAGTGTCTTTCCCTGAGGTTTACCAAAGAAATTCTTTGGGTTGGACCAAATGAGTCCCCCAAATTACACTTAATATACATGATTGGGAACAAACACTCTCATCCCTTGTGCTCTAGCCAGTTTAGGTCATTAGTCATCTTTTTAGAGTCATTGCTGTATAGTAGTGTGATCTTCACTTAATAAATTAAAGTGTATGAAAAAACTAGCTAATTCATATTATGAAATTTGCTTTTTCTTCTTGGAATATGTATTTTTCATGTTTTGAAAACCAAAGGGAATGGGAGGGGAGAAAGCAGGGGTCATTGCTGAGCTCTAATAATTAAGGTAAGTGAATATTTAATCTGTCATTGGATTATTGCTATGACCTTTGCCAGTGTATGAAAGTGATCTTAGAAAAGCTTTTCAGTTGTGTTTAATGTATATATATAAAATTTAAGATGCATACTTGAAACCTTTTTTCCTCTATTCTGAATAATAGGTCCGTTCCATGGATGAACTGAATCATGATTTTCAAGCACTTGCTCTGGAGGGAAGAGCGATGGGAGAGGTAAGTGAACTGGTGTATCAGAAAAGCGGGACTTGTTTTTAAGGGAAAGTTGGAGCTGTCTTTCATCAGTTGTGTCTGAATCCAGTCTCCAGAAGTATGTGCTTGCTTTTCCTTGTTGCCATCCTCATGATAGGACTGGGTATCTGCACACATTTACCAGATGTGGAGTATGACAAATGAAGTATGTCAACCTCAGCATAATGTCTGGAAAACAGATAATATGTGAGCACAAATTATTGGATTTCCCAATCAGTTGTAAGCGGAGGTGTTAAACTTTTAAAAATACTTCTATATACATCATAGTAAATGTTCTTTCTTTTGCCTCATTTTCCATTTGCTAGGTTCTTTTTGAAGTGGAAGGGAGTCATAGATAGGCTGCTAATCAAAAATGTCAGTAACCTATTTTAGAATACTGCCATTTTTTAAGAAGCTAATTAGAATTTCATTGTAAGAGGAAATTATTAAGCTTCTGGTGCAATTATTCCAGAACAAAGAGGTCTGAGCCAGTCATCCCTTACATAGAGTTCAGAATGTTAACAGAATGTTTATGATGTTTACAATTTGCAAAAAGGAGAATTTGCCATCCATTATAGCATTAGGGAAGATTGCCATCATTCTAAAAGAAAGGGGATATATAAAACTTCCGGTGATTCTAGTTGTTGTTGATTGGAATGTGTTGGTGGCGAGGAAGAATGTACACATTGAATTAATTGCTGAAAATGTCACTGGTTCACATGCCATGAACCAGGGGTGGGGTGGCATTTACTTATGATTCTCTTGAAAATAACCTTAGGGTTTTTTTTCCCCTTTATTTTTATTTTTGTATAGCTATTATTTAAAAGCTCTCACTTCTATTTTAAAGTTTTAAAGGAGCTATATTCTGGATTTTCATTTACACCATTCATTAAGTACACTGGTTCCTTGGTTTGAGCCAGGCACTGTGCTAGGTTCTGAGGATTTAAAATTAAGTCAATACCTCTTTTGATTTATAACAACTATTCATTGACTGCCTTTGTAAGTAGGCATTAAATTCTTTTGGTCCTGAGATTCTTGCTTCTGTTGTTATACGATTTTGTTTCCAACTTTTCTGAATTGTCTTGTGGTCAGTCTAGTGTCCTATTTTTGGGTTCATGGGTTTTCAGTATGTTTCTGTGTCTGCCTCATGCCCCCACCCCTTAAGCTTTAAGAGGAGATTGATAGCTGTCCTTGTTTTGTTCCTGTGCCTCTCTAATATTGAAGCAGTACATATTAATGACCATTACATGTTTATTGGGTTTTTTTACTTAGGGAGCACTTTGATCAAAAAGTTAACAGATGTGTCTGATACTGCATATAAATGGGAAATCATATTGATCTTCTACTGTGATCATCTCCTGTGATTCTGACTTGAGGGTCCATTCCACCAGAAGCTAATCTCAGGTTAAAAAATTATACAGAATAAAAATGATGTCCAGTTTTGTAAACAATACTTCATAATCTCTAGATTTAATTCTGATTGAAGAATCGTGAGAAGACTTGAATAGAAAGTGCATTTTATTTAAATGACCACAAATATCCAGATAAAGAAAAAGACCAACAGAGGAATTAATTTACCCAGGGTCATGCATCCAGTAAACGATAGAGCTGGTATTCTGACCTGACTTCTCTTCATGGCTTGTGCACGTAGAGTAAATGAAGCCAATGCTTGTAAAATAATTGCTAGAGCTATATAAAAATTGATATTTTATTGTAAGATTTGCTTAGCATACCCCCTCCTGAAATAAAGAAAACTCCTGAAATTGTGTTTTGAAAGCATAATCTAATATCTAGGTATGTATCAGGGCATGCTAAATGAATATGGCATAGGGTTTCTGTACTCAAGGAAATTTTGATAAAATTGAGAAGTGAATACAACCAAGAGTAGGAAAAATGAGAAGTTTTTACAATATATGGTTGATTTTAGTGAAAGGAGGGATCAGTTTTGGCAGAAGTAGTTTCAGATTGCTTGGATAATAGAGGAGATTAAAAACCTTGAGAAATGTCTTATAGTTGGGATTTGGATAGATGCAGGTTGGGGGAAATTATTCCCCCCACCCCTTCCCCCCAGCAGTACAAAGAAAGTGGCACAAAAGAGAAATGAAAGAAGCAAGCTTTTATAGTAAAATTAGAAAGTGTAGCTTTAATGAACTTGACTTCATTAAATAAAACATCCCTAGATGAGAATGTATGTAAATATAGTATTTGCTCATTTAAGCACTAAAATTTTAAGTAAATTGCAATGACCATATAGTTGCTTCTGTTATTTTGTGGTATGTGTGTACACACATGCCTGTGAGTCCTTATGTTAATCGGTACCTGTGTTTGAGACAGTATGAATCTTACAATCTTTAGGATTCAAATAGAATTGACTCCATCCAAAATAATTGATCTCTAGCAAAGTTGTAGCTTATGTGGTTCTTGTTACATTTCTTCATCAAAACCACTAATGAGCTCTTGTTATTTTGGAAAATTTAGACCATTTCTTTGTAGGAACCTTGTTAAGAAGTGGTTACTTAAAATACCACTTTCAAACCTTACTGGTAGTCTGAAGTACTGTTACTAGCCGAAAGACTCACAGTACCAAGTGCTTACTAGCTTACTATTCTAGAAAGTCAACACAAAAAGGAAGATAGAAAAAATAAATGTTTTAGGAGAGGACCACAAATTATTGTCAGATATTTAACCTACTCTGTAACCTTTTTTATTCAACAAAAGCATAGTCCTGAAAAGTATCTTTGTAGTATTGAGGAACACCACTGACCTTGGGTTTCTGGGTTCTCTCTCTCTCTTTTTTTTTTCCGCTTTGCTTGGTTAATATTGCATGACTTAACTTGCTCTACCTATAGAAGGGCAGCCTGATTGTTCATGTCCTAAAAAGGGTGGATTTGCAAAAAAGATTAGTGGTTCTAATTGGAAAGGGCCTTTAGAGCCTTTGACAGAAAAATCACCTAACTCTACGCATTTGGTCTTCTAAATTTTGAAAGCAAGGCATCTTTTTTCTTTTTAAGGTTCTTTAATAGTTTTACAGGTAGTAAACACATCTTTTAGGGACATTAAGATACTAATGATTATGGTGTTTTTAGTATATAGCTTTTCATCTTTGTGTTGGAAAACTGAAGTCTAGAAAAGTTATCCTTGGTAATAGGCAAGTTGTAAATTTGAGGAGGGAAATCTGGAAAGGGCTACTTCATATAGAGTAATGATAAGGTTTGAAATATACCTAGAGAGGTTCTCAATAGCTATTACATAGGAATTCTCCATACATGTGAGTAGTAGAGTGGTTTTTAGGAGGGATTTGATAGTGATTTGGAAGCTGTTAACTGAAAGGAAGGTCTAAGTTGGTGGGACAGAGAAAGACAAGAATCCTGAAGCCACAACTTCCAACCTTGGTGCAGACATTCATCTTCTTTGGATTTTGCTTTTTTTCATCTGTAAAACAAGGATGTGGGACTAGGTAGTTTCCCAGAGTGCTTTCAGGTCTTAAGATTCTTGGAGTTTTCCCTTATCTCTGTCTTTAAAAAGAATAAGAGAGGAATAGTTAAGTCTTTTCTAGGATATGCCAGAAAGCATCTAAATGATGCCTTAAAAAAATATCTATCTGTCTGTCTGTCTGTCTGTCTGCATACCTACCTACTTACCTACCTATAGATATCTCTCTCTCCCTATATATATATATATATATATATATATATATATATATATATATTCTTTCTTGCATCATTGTTCATTTTTGTACAATATTTGATTTCTCCCCTCAGGTGTAATGCTTCTAAATGATGCTTTTGTAAGAGTGACTTCCCTTTGTGGTATAAAGATTCCATAACTCTTTCTTGGATACTTTTAAGTGGCTGATTCACTAGTCTGGAGCTGCCTAACACATTTGAAGTGATAACAATTCTGATATCAGAGTAAGTGGGAGACTAACTGAATACCTCATAGAATTGGAGGCTTTCAGGTATTTGAAAGTAGTTCTATAGCCCTAGAAAGACTTCCTCACAGTTTGCAATTCCTTGCAATTTAGAATCCCCAAAGAGTAACCCAGTTAACTTCAAAATATATTGAATTTTGGAAAGGAGATTTATTGTCAGCAGGAGCATATGACCTTTTTCCAGAAAGGAGGAAAATTTAAGCCTTGAGAAATATCTGAGCATGAGGTATTGCAAAAATCTCTTTTTCCAAAATTGTAGCTTTTTTGTACAGATAAGAATGGTAAAAACTGCCTCATTCCATTAACAGTGAATTAATACCAGTTGGTTGTTGGGCATTTTGGACTTCTTGCTATTAAAACAAAATGTTTAGATAAAACAGGTAGGCAGGCCAAGTGACCTAGAAGGATAAGATCTTAGTGGCTTTCTTGTTTTAGGTCAATGCCTGTGTTACATAGTACCCTTTTCATGAGGTTTGGAGAAGTCTCTGGCAATCTCAGCAGTTTTGGGACTGGAATCAGGCCTTTTGAAGAATAAGATAAGAACCTGTGTTCTAACCCTAATACTAATTCCCAATTCTGTCACTTGGGATCTGTGTGGAAACCCACTTATTCCATTATCTACCATCTATCCTCCACTGGGACCACTAGGCAGACCTATCACAGTGTAAATTTAGTTGTGTTAGAATGTTTGAGTGCAATAAAACACACTACTTTGCAGCTGGTTCACATAATGTTTAATCTGCCTCTGTTAAATTTATCCTCCTTTGGCTAAAATGAATTCCTCCCCCCCCCCCCCCCGCATCCATGGCAGTATTTATTTGAGGTTAAGCCAACTAAATATTGCAGTAAATACATCAACATTTTCCAAGACACTTTGGCATTAATTTCATTACCTATATGAATCCTCAACTGATTTTTGAGAGGTATTAGTATATATGTATATTTAAAAATATTTATTTATGCATACAGAAGTGGGGGAACATACCAGAGGTGCAGGAATGGTGAGAAGAGGGGAGAAGAACAGGAAGATCAATGAATTATACTGCTGAGGGGAGCAGCTGGTGGGCCAGGAGAGGCCTGCTGCACCTTGTGGGTCAGCTCCATGGCAGGGGATCGAATTGTGCTGCAGCAAGCTTCGTGGTGCTGCGCTTTAACCCATTGTGCCACCAGAGAGGGCCCAGTATATATTTTTAAAACATGATGAAGATGAGTCCTAAGGTCATGTGACTCCACCTAAGACCATAAGTATCAAGATGAGAATTTCCAATTGTTTTGTCAAGATTGGAAATAAAAATGTCCACAACACATTGAGTATATAGATTTTCCAGGTGGTGTGCTACTTTCTTCATGTACATTATGGTAGTCCTGCAATAATCTTATGCCCTATTATTGATGAGGCAAGTAGGGTTTAGAGAAGTTAATGAAGCAAGCTTATCTGACTATATGAATCCAGATCTCTAACCCTCCAAATCCTGGTATTTCTGCTGTTTTTTTCCTGCATGTCCAGAGTCTACCTATTATTCAAAATCCGGCTTACTGGTTCCTCTGCAAAAACTTTTAAGTATTTACCAAGCAAATTCAGTGAAGGGGAATTCATGTAGCAAATTGTTTATATCATTTTTGTGATCCTGATTTATTTTATATATGGTGGCTTGTGTAAATATTCATTATTTCCCATACTTAAGTGTGTGGTTGGGGACTTCAGCTAATAATGTACTTTGTATACAGTGGTTATTGTTTGTTTATGTACGTTGTGTTGAATGAATCGTATAGTAACTTTTAAAGCTTGGGTTCTTTATTTTCTGTTTACTTCAGAAGTAGATGTTGCTTTTTTCCAAGGGACCTCAGTTTAGTTGATGAAATCTCTGTTGAGATTATGCTCAATCTCTCTCGATTTCTACGCTCAGGGTTGTAGGCTGTGAAAGAGGGTGAGGAACAGTGAAAACTAAAAAGCATTCTCTCTAAATTTTTGCTTTTTGAACTAATCGGCAATTACTTTTGCTAAAGAGTGCATAAGATGACTAGTAAATCACTATTGCTGTTATCATCCAAGTTGAATCTGCTATAAGACATTTACTATAAAGAGTATTTATTAGAGTTATAGCCAGAATTATAAAATGCTTTCTCTAGATCATCAGCTGGGCATGGAAATATCTGCCTGCATATACAACTAGACATAGAAGTGTTAAGAAACTGGGATTACTTTTGTTATATTTTAATGGGGTGAGGTTCTAAACCCCTTACCCCACTCAGAAGAAGGGTAGAGCTTGGCTGGGAGTTGAAGCTAGAAGACTGAGGGAAAGACAGAAAAAAAACTGGCTGAAGGGAAGCAGAGAACGATGGAGAAAGGAGACTAGAGAAAGCACATGGAATAAATAGATTTGTGAAGGAGAAGTCATGCTTGTTTCTAGGCCTTGGAATTGTACCAGGAACTTGGGGACCATGGAAGGAGACACAGATGGGAGTGATACATACTTGGGGAGGCTGACAATGGCAGCCTTTATCTTTACTTAAGCTTTTGGGTTTCAGTGGTCCTGCTTTTAGCCAACCCTGTTTGGCTGGGCGTTTACCCATGATGGGATGGGTAACTTGGTGAGTGCTTGGTTTAGAAACTGTATTCTTTTTCTTTCTCTTCTCTCATACACTAATTGTATTAAAGTTCCTTCCCATTGAAGGTAGGTCTTATGCACTACAGTATGTTTCGTCTTGATGTGGCAGATAGCAGAATCCTTTTAGAACAGAACCCATTTAGAGGGTATCCCTTCACCTTGCCCTGTTAACAATATCAAGTTTGTGGTAGACTATTGTATGCAGTTCTCTTTGTTACTGTTTGCTGAAGAGGAACCAGAAAACCAAATAATTCATTGTTTCTTATTAATGCATTCTGTGGTCCTGACTATAACGCAGCATGTAGAGGAAGCAGTTTATTTTCTGTTATTCCCTGGTACACATAGTAGCCACATATATGAAATGTGGAATGGAAGAGGAAGGGAACTTGTCCATTTCTGTATACATACTGAGATCCTTGTCAGTTTAATAATTAAAAATACCTTGAGTTTGTGGCTGGGTGTGATGGGTGGATTTGAGTATTTGGATCCTATCTTGAGGCAAAAGATTCTTTATTAAACTATTTGCTTTTTGCTTTGGAGGAATTTGAGGGTGTAGGTTATGACGCAGCCTTCATATTTCCTGTCTTTATTGATGAATTTCACAGGTTTCCTAGCCTTCTGGAGGTTTTTGCACATTGGGCTTTCAGGGACTGTTTCCAGAGTCTTATATGATTATTGATGTCTATACTAGTATAGACTAGATTATTGTAGATCTGTAACATAAATGTGGTTATGATACAAACGAAACCATGTAGTTACTATGTATATAACAATACATTACCTTATTTATGCATAACTTACAGATAGTTGTGATAACTGTCTTCTGAATTCCCGTACATGCTGTCCCTATATCATGCAGAAAAGCCTCGTTCAGTCAGGCTGTTTTTCATTTTCTTTACAGTCAGCCTATCAAGTTTTATGCAGATAACAGAGCAGAGTTTCTTTTGGCTGTCTTCCAACAAAGTGAAGTGGGAAGGTATAAAGAAACTATTTTCATGGATTCAAGAGGGGATGTGCCATGGATCAAGGACTAGTGTGCAGGTTGCCCCTAGGTTAATACCTCAAGATAATGTGGAGATTAAGTTGCTTAACAGTGTCTCTGAATTTTCTTTGAAGTGCTTGCTTTATGCAAATACATTGCCTTTATATGTTTCCTTTCAAGGATGAAGTTCTTGACAGCAATTGTGTTGTATAAAGAACATGGTACCTCTGTGTTTCTTTGAGTGCATTTGGAGTTTTAATTGTTGTCATCATTTGAAGCGCTGACTGCTTGCAATTCCCTCTTAATGTGTGATCCTTCTGAAATTTAAGAACTACCAAGATCTTCTTGATACTGGGTTGCTCTTTTTGCTCTTACTGTGCCCCAGCAGTCCACAGTGGGTCTACACAGGGCAGCCTTAAAACTTGACCCACTGCACTTGTGTAATGAACTTGTACAATATTATTTCTTGGATCCTTTTCTTATTTAGACGTGGTACTCAGTTGATGCTACAGAATATTCTTAATTAAAAGAACTTAGTGATAGGCCGGCTTATATATACTTCACTATTGCTCATCATAATGGGTGATGAATCTTCTTTTGCAATGATACAGCTCTTAAAAAAAAATGCTGTGAGATCAGAGAGGCATCCTGAGCGGCAGTTTGTACCTTCCTCGCTCCCATTCCACACTTTCCTTATTTCATTAGATGACTGTAGTAGTTTCTTCATTCAACCTCCCAGCAATTGTCCATTTGCCTCATTTTATGGAGGAATGTCAGATTAATCTTTTAAAATTAATTTTATGATGATGTTTTTTGTTGCTGTCTGTTGGGTTAAAGCCCAGCTTCTCATTGCTCCGGAAAACCTCACTGACAGTCAGCTGCATTAGTTGTGCTTTCCCCCTGTCCTTTTCTTCTGTGTCATTGGCTGTCCCATTTTTTTTAAGGGGCACTTGTCCTGCTTGCTTTCGTGTTCTCCCTTTGCTCTTTGTGTAAAGCCCTTTGCATTGTTTTGCCCACTCTAATTTTTCCTCTACTTTGAAAGCATTCCATGACCAAGCCTAAGCCAGGTTGTTCCTTTCTTTCTCTTCAGCAGGTTGTGTATCATGTCATTAGTGTACTTTTTAAAAGGTCTGGTAACTATGTCATTTTGGTTACTGGTAGATTTTTGTTTCTAATCTTTGGTACTTTCAAGACATAGACTGTTTTTTACTATTATTTATTTCTAAGCAGACTACATTTCAGGTTATGTTCAAGTAGCTCTTTTTGAAATCAGTAAGCTCAGATGTTAAAATCTTTTTTCAATAGTCAGAAAAGCAACATTGACTTTCCAGATGTGGGAGAGAAGATCAAATCAACAGTATCTTGGCTAGGTCTGAATAATTTGTATGTTTTCATCCTTAGTGGTGGAAATGTTATTAAAGGGCATCAGTAATAATGCTTTTGAAAAGTACTTAATAGCCTAGAAAATATTTTTAAAAAAATTTTAAATTTATGTATTGTATAATTATGCCAAAATCAAATTTTTCCTTTTTAAAAGGGGTATATTAGCTTTTAGTCAAAAGAGATATTTACGTAACAGACTATTAAGTGGAAATTTTGTTTTCACTAGTAGCTCTTATTGTCACATAGGCTAAAAATTTTATGCAGTAATTACTAGATACCAGATTGGCTAGTAATGTGAGAGAAATTACTGCAAATGTTGATTCTTAGACTATTTTTTTATTTTTAAATAAATGAAACAACAGAAATATTTAACATTTTGAAATCTTACACTGAGTACCTAATTAACTGATTAATACTCCCTTAGTAAATTGATGTCTAAATGGGAGTCGATAATTTAGTATATCTGCCGCAGCGAGCACATGGAAATTGAGTGTTTAAAAAGATCATATTCCTTAAACTGAAAGAGAAAGTGAAAATAAAAATGTTTATTTATACACTTAAAAAGTCTCTAGTTTGTGATTAGAACATCATTTTCAGGATTACCTGTTTAAACTAGTTTTCAAAGTGTGCTCTATTTTTCTGCCACAATTGTTATGAAAACATTTGAAACAGAAGATGTGAGTTCTATAAAATTGCCACTAACACTCATCATTTTGAAATTACATTGAAGTGAAATGTATCTCTTCAGAGAAAACACCTTACTTGTAGTGAATCCATGCCACAATCATTTCATTTTTTGTCTTAGAAAATCAGTTCTAAATCACAAGAGTATATTTAAACAAATTATCCACAATCCCCACCATACTAACAAGCATCTATTTCAATTCATTTTCTTTTCAGTCTTGATCCAGAAGGGAAGGGTATATGTGAAGAAATGTCTTAACACATACACTTTTTTAATTTTACTTTAAAATATAATGTTTTTTATACATAGCTTATATAGTCATGTCTTACATTGTGAACTTAGATTATTGTATTACAACTACTTTTTGAACATCATTTTCTCCCAAGTTTTTGCTCTTTAATTATGATTATAGGTTTATTTGTTATTCTGATAAAATCTCAGGAATGTTTATATTTTCTGAATCTTTCCAAAAGAATTGTCCTAATAATGAATAGATTTACCTGTTTTGACTTGTAAAGGATATTGATTTGTACTTTAACATTTAAGCTATTTCTTGATAAAACTTAGTAATTTATGTGACTATAGTTCATTATATTGGCACTTGGTATTCTATGTCACTTGATTTCACAACAATCCTCTAGAACAGAAGGGAGGTAAATCTAGGGCATTAGAATTTTTGAGAAGGGATTTCTGAAAATTACAGAACATTTATAGGTCAGTTCTCTCACTAGAACTGTCATTGGTTAGCAGTAATCTTTCTGAGTGATCCTTTCTCTCTGCTGTCATATACTTTTTACTGTAATGAGAATGTATGCTAAGAGGTTCTAAAGGTTACTAGCTAGTTAAAATTAAAGTATCAGGTATTTTATTGTACTTCTGTGTTGGCTATATTCCAGTGAGATTAAGCTTGTGTTGGAAGTTTGCACCGCCGGATAGATAACATGATCAAGCCCTACCATGCCTGCAGGTTTGTAACATCCTTGTGAATAACGTACTCTTTAAGAGGCCAGATTTCTAATCGGAGAGAGAACTCTATGTAGCCTTCAGTTTTTAGAGTATTAGATGTTAAGGTCATTATTGGTATTTCTCCATGTGAATATTAGCAGTGGTCAAAGGAATCCAGTCCTTAGTAATCATTTTGCCTCCTAGTTTTTGCATAACTGTAATCATGGTGGTTATTGCAGTGTTTTGTTAGGACTCTTAAGTTTTAGGGGATTTATTCTGAACTTGGATGATGAAGTGCTTCGCAGTCTGCTTCTTGAGTACATTAGAACATTTAATTGGTTTTGTAATATCTATTGATACTACTTCATTCTTAATAGTAGCAGCGAATCCTTTGATTTCAGTGTTACTTCTTTACGTACTTTCTTATTGGATGTTCATAACAGTTCTTTTTATAGATGAGAAAATTGAGGATAGTTTAGTTAAATTCTAATTAATCTTGACTAATCGTGATTGTATACTAGAGCTTGATTTCCTTGTTCTCCAGAAGCCTCACGAATAACTGATTACTTAAAGGCCTTTATTTTATAAGTCTATGGTTCAAGCTAGGGTAAATATTTTTCTCCTGAAGAATTTTGAGAACACTTTTGAAGGGACTGTTATGAATATAACAACACAATATTTAATGGGAAGAGTACAAAATATGTTATATTGCTAGGGAGAAGGTAGGAATTCCCAAGCCTGATTTTCAGTGTGCAGGTTGTGTAAAAGACCCTGTACTACTAATTCAGAAATGGTTGGATTGAGGGATTGGCCCACACTGATCAGAACCACAGATACTAAATTATAAAAGCAAACATAGTTTATCACTTTATAAGGCCAAATAACTCCAGTGGACTGTATAATTGATCACCTTATAGGAGGAAGCCACAGAAGGTTGCTTGGAAACAAAGTCTATGCCAGGGAAGGTACTTGAATGTTTTTAGTATCTATTGTAATCAAACTGCTACCTAGCCTGATACATTAGTTACTTTTATAGATTTGTTTGTGCATCACATGTCTTTCCCCAAACATGCCAACTGGATAATCCTATACACTTTAAATTTTGGGTCTCCCATGCTTTTGTACCCATTCCCAATTTCTGTTGTCTTCCTTTAAAATTGTCAAATCTCTTAATATTCTTACTTCATACCCTGTCTTTAAAGTGGATTTTTGTAAACCTCTGCTGTCAATTGTTTTTGTGCTGTCAGAGAACAGTCATTATTTCCAAGTTCTTGATGGGGGCAAGCAGGAACTTTGTTTCATATACTAGTTGCATTGAACCTTTGTTGAATGAATTTAGGTGTAGCTTAAATGAAGATTTGTTCACCAGGTCAATGGGTTGGCAAACCAGGATGTTTTAACCATTGCTGTAGATGATGATAACTCCAGAGTATTACTTTTAAATTTGAAATAATATCTGCAAATTCATTATCACTTTGTTTCTAGTTCAGTAGGTTATAGCTCATTTTACTTAATGTCAGCTTTGAGTTAGTGCCTTTTATTTTTTAAAGATTTATTTATTCATACAGAATGGGAGTACAGGCTAGAGATGCAGGGGTGGTGAGTAGATTCATGAGAGACAAAGTAGGGAGCAGAGCAGGTAGATTAAGAGGTACACTGCTGAAGGGCAGTACAGGAGAGGTCTTCTGCACCATGTGAGTCAGCTCCCTGGCCAGGGATCGAACTCTGCTGAAGCCGTTGCAGCTAGCTTTGGAGAGCTGCCCTTTAACTCATGGTGCCACCAGGGAGGGCCCATGTCTTTATTTTAGTTGACTTGAAAATGCAATTGTTACTAAGTCACAGTAAGCTTAATGTGTTTGAATTTTTAAATTTTGGAACGTTTAAAAAGTCAGTTATTTTTAATACAGAAGGGCAATAAGCAAGGCTGTTTCTAGCCTAAATTATCTTAAAAGGAGATAATATAGCAAACATTTAGCAGGGAGAACATGAATGGAACAGACTCAGTTTTTTCCAAATTGAAAGCACATGGATTTTGAATATTAGTAATACTTGAATGAGTAATATTAGTAATGAAACAAGTGTTTCTTGAAAACAAACTCTTTAAATGTTTGAATGTAAGACAACAGTGGTTTAAGCCTCGCAAGTTTTTTTTTTTAAAAGACTTATTTATTTATGCATACAGAACTAGGGTACAGACCAGAGGTGCTGGGGCAGTAAGAAGATTCACCAGAGAGTGTGTGGGTAGCAGAACAGGCAGATTGACACCGCTCAAAGGAGCAGTGGGAGAGACAGGAGAGGTCTGCTGAGCCATGTGGGTCACCTCTGGGGCCGGGGATCGAACTTGCACAGATATCACTGCGGCTAGCTTGCAGAGCTGTGTCCTAACCTGTTGTGCCACCAGGGAAGGCCCACCTCCCAAGTTTTTTAAGGCCAGGAACCTAATCATAGCTTCCGAAGATCCTCTACTTCAGGTTCCCTGCAAAGTATCAATGAAGATTTTACTTGGACTCAGCAGTTCAGTTGGGAAAGGGTCTGCTTCTAGGCTAACTCATGTTGTTACTGTCAGGATTAAGGTGCACCTGGTTGTTGAACTTAGTTCCTAGTGAATTATTTCTTGCCCAGAGACCTCTTGGTTCCTCACCACGTGGGCTTCTCTATAGGGCAGCTCACAACTTATCTAGATTCTTTATCAAAGTGAGCAAGGAGAGATGACAGAAAACAGGCACGAGAAGAGTAGAAGCAAGACTGAGGTCAGCCTTTTGTTACATGATCTTGAAAGTGACACCCCATCACTTTTGCTTTGTTTTATTCCTTAGGAGCAAGTCTGGGTCCAGCCTCACATTTAGAGAGAAAGGGCTATATAGGCGTATTAGCACTGGGAGACAGAGGTCATTAGGAGTTTCTGAGCTGATCTGAGGAGTGGGGATAAGTATGTTTGGAGGAAAGATAATTCTAGGTTCAAAATAAGCTCCAGAGACTGAATGCATTGCTAAATTTGCTTCTTTCTCCAAGTACCTTGGTTTAGTATTTTACTTTCTTTCCCATTTGCAGAAAGTCTTGCAGCCCATAGGTTTCACCTTTTTTCCCCTTCCATAATCAACATGCTACCACCCATTTCCTTTTCTTTTATCTCTTACAAACATACCTTTTTAGCCTCTGCTGTTTTCATTGATGATAATTAGTTCTTCTTGGCACTACTTTGCCAAAGCACATTAAATTCTACTGCTATTTGGGCTGCTTCTAGCATCTATTTAGGCTTTTATCTAAGCTGTTAATAGGGGGCATATGGCTGGTGTTTGTCTAGGCTCTGGACTTTTTGAGTACATTTTGAAACTTATTGAATCTGTTACTACTTTGAAGTAAGATAGTACTTCTTAGCACCTTGCTACATGTTTGCTGTATTCCTTGTAAGAGAATTTAGCCTAGAAACAGCCTTCCTTATGTATTCAACTGCTTTGGCAGGCCTTGCATGTTATAAGAACCTAGCAAGCTACACTGAAATAGAACAAACTCCCAACTGTCATTTTGGAAACCTTGAGTTCAAGTGCTGCTGCTTTCAGTAAGCAGTTTGACTAGAGGCTGTCTCTTGCAGAAATTCATCCCTGGATTTTGAATAAAGCTTTCCAAATTTGTGTGGAGAGGGTTGAACACTATGCTGAATATTTTTGATCATCTTTGCTCTCTTTTCACCAGTATGTGGAGAATAAAATTAATGAATTGGGTGTCTCTTGTGCTTATATCCTGGTACATATAAGAGAAGTTGATCTAGATTACTATTTGTGCTCACACTTCCTACAGAATATAGGAGAAAAAATCAGGATGCTAGTTGGAAAGTGTATAACCAAGGAAAGATTTTACTTGTAGTTTTATGAAAGGGCATTTTGAGATTAAATAGGAAGAAAATAAGTTTTTTTTAAAAGAATCAAATTGAACTTGTTGTATACATTTTTTTCACTGTCTTTTTTGTGATTTGCAGCTACTTTGTGCTGATGTGATGTCACTGAATACATTCATTGAAATCCTGCTATATAGTAGGCATTGTGCTGCGCTCTTGTTAGCAATATCTCTGTTACAACCTGAAAAATATTTCCTTCAAAGAGAATGAGACCTACGGGAGTGTAGCACACCAAAGTTGACTAGTCCAGGGCTTCCTGATTCCACTTCTTAGCTGTGATCTTGGCTTTTTTCCCACATCCTATCCCCTCATCTGCTTTCACAGTACCACATTAGCTATCCTTATTTCCATCAAAGAATGCACTCAGGGCACACTAGGAATTCACTGCTTATAACTACTCATCTTCACGTAAACCCAAGGGCTTGTGCAGTTAAATGCCAGATCAAAATTTGTCCTCTGTCATGATCTTATGGGATTACACAATAACAAACAGCCTGAAAGAGAGAAGTATATGGGAAACTGCTTGGTGCAGGTAGTAGCCTATATCACCAGACAGGTTTATAAAGCTAAATTAAAATTATACTGAGAAACCCAGACTATGAGGGCAAGATTGAGTTCTTTATCATTGGGTTATAAATTGGCGACTTTTTTTTTTTTTTTTTTTTTTTGTTAAGTAGGAGAGCAAATGATTTGTGTGTTGTTTTTTGTAATATTCCTTCATGAAATCCATCTCTCTGGGTGAGCTCTTTTATGCTCAAAAGCAGTGATTAAATACAACCTCAGACTTAGAAGTTTGTTTTAAGAGTAACAACTGAAATGAAAATATAATCACAGGAAGAATTATGGAGGGCAGTTTAGTGAGTAAAACTGGTAACTACCATGAAGAATGATTGAAAATCCAGTGGGGTTTACCTTGTAACCTTGGTCACTAGATCTTTGATCTTGTACTTGTTTTGTATGACGAGTACTTTGAATTTCTTTGGTTAAAACTAGTTTACAGTTCACATGTTAATAAGGGCCAGTTGATCCCTACATTTCCTTGAAATGTAGAATGTCTTGTGAAGTCACTTTAATGGCATTACAAGGTAGTGTTTAAGTTAACCAAGGTTAAGAGATTTTGTTTTCCTTCTAGTAATGAGAATAGTTGTCCTGGCTTTCTAGAATCTTGGTTGTAGGTTATATTGTGGTTGGAAAGTAATTTTGGTTTGTTTTTATTTTTTCTTTCTGTTTTGGTTAATAGAATCTCTGTGTATGAGGAATGGGTTTGGGGGTTGTCTCTAGCATTCCATAGCTGGGGTTTGAGCTCATGCTCCAGGAAGAATAACTAGAACACATGTAGGCAGGCAGAAGTGTTTTTTTTAATCATAGGTGGTACTTCTTATCAAGCAGGAGTTAATAGGTCTAATATTACTCACCTTTCCCATTTAAAAGTCTTGGCATGGTTTAAGTGAATAATTTTAGGTATTTAAGCTGAGACCCCTTGCCTTAGAACTTTGTGTCTTTTACCAAATATACAGTAGTGCTCTGGCCACAATCTGAATGGTCAGAACACTGTGACTAAAGACTTTCAGGGCACATGAGCATCTTCAGTACCCTTGTCTAAAAGAAAGTGTTGACTGCTGTACTTTCATCCTTTATGAATTCTTTAAAAGCATCTATTATTTTTAATTTGCAGCAGCTCTTGCCAGGTAAAAAGTTTTGGGAAACAGATGAATCCAGCAAAGATGGACCAAAAGGAATATTCCTGGGTGATCAATGGCGAGACAGTGCCTGGGGAACATCAGGTAATCTAGATCTAGCAATCTGTACTGTGATTTATGCCTGTCTTAGAGCTCCTTTCCTCAGCAGTTGGCAAGCCATGAATTTTACATCAGTGACACAGCATGTCAAGCAATGTCCTGTCCTGTAGTGTAATTGCCATGAAGGAGCTTATATGGTGTAACTTATTAAAATACAGTTAATACAAAATCAAATCTTCAGTATTTTATTGAAGTGCTAGCCACAGGGGAATGGTCTTATTTGAAATGACCATAATTTCCGGTATAACTTCTTGTTCTGTATTGCTGTCAGCATATTGGAATTAGAAAATCCATGCCTGCCATTTGAAGTTGATGTTTCTTTTACCTCCCCTCACCTCCGTGTACCGTGTATGAGATGATCGATCCATAAATGTGGTTGGGCCAAATAAAGTCACAGATGCTTTTCTGACAGACTGCTCCTGAGAAGGGGTGGGGAGAATTTTAGAGGTAGAAACCTACTGCAGACAGAAATGACAGATGATAGGAAGGAAGGGGATAGACAATCCAAACACTGATGTGCTGTTACAGCACAATGTGAGAATGGGACCTCAGATGACACTGTGTCATCAGAGAAGATCAAATTATGTTGTTGATTTTAAAAAGGGCAGTAAAACCACATTTTGTTGTAGTGACATTGCCAATAAAATATATTAAAAAGAAATTCTACTGGAAAGGGGTAATTGTTAATTTTATCTGCTTAACTAGATAAACCAGTTATGTGAACTGCTGTATTGCTCTGCTATCCTGGATGTAAGAGGATGTGTTTAGTTTTTTTTACCTCATATAGAATATTATACTTAGGGGGAAAACACAAAAGGAGGTTTGGCTCAACTGACCATGCAGATTCCTGATCCCCAGTCATTGGTTTACTCATGAGACATCACTCATAATTTGTTTGAGCCTCTGGCTGCACTGTATCATGCTTGTGTATCTTTTTTGTAGATCATTCAGTTTCCCAGCCAATCATGGTGCAGAGAAGACCTGGTCAGAGTTTCCATGTGAACAGTGAGGTCAATTCTGTACTGTCCCCGCGGTCGGAGAGTGGGGGACTAGGCGTTAGCATGGTGGAGTATGTGTTGAGCTCATCCCCGGGCGATTCCTGTCTAAGAAAAGGAGGATTTGTAAGTTGGATCGAGGAACTTGTTCCTATATCTCTCTTTTTATCCCCCATAAAGCAAGACATGCCTGTTTAGTTTCCTTAGATATTAATAGCAATAATTATAGGGTATTTTAAACTACTTTATTATAATTAGATCTCAGTAAATACAGTAGGAGATGTAAACAAAACTTTTTTCAAAATAGAGAAATGATTTTTTTGGGACATACTGAGCAATGTGAGCTAAGAAATGAAATATAGATCTCAGTTCATTGATCAACCAGAAAACACCATTTTCAATTTGACTAAAAAGGTGGGGGGACAAGAAGGGGTTAAGAAAGAAAATGAAAAAGAAATAGTAAAAACAGAAGAAATATCCCCCCGCCCCAAAGAAAACCAAAAAACAAACAAACAAAAAAAACCAAACCCAGAAACAAGGATATCAGTAGGGATTTCAGACGGTGAGAGCATTTGCCCAAGAATCCTTATGGTGGATCAGATATGTAGGATCATTCTTGTTTTTCTAAGTAGGTTTTAATTGTGGAATAATCTTTGACCCTCCTTGAATAGTTTTGCTTCTCACCCAGGCAGGAAATTAGATATTCTGTTAATTCTTTATCTGCCCTTTTCTGGATTTACCTTTGTTCTGTCCATATCTTCTTACCTCTTAAGTCTTACAGTCTTTCTAATACATCTTTGATATTTGACAGCATTTCTCAAAACTAGTTCTTTGTATATCACTGGCTTTCTAGATCTAGAGGTCTTAAGATTCATTTGCACTTGAGTCTCCCTTATTCTGCAACTGGTTTTTATATATACACATATATATCCAAGTCACAGCCAGGAAGGCCTGGAGAGGCATCCGGAATCTGCTTTCTTCTTTAACTCCATATTCAACTTGTTTTGTCACACAGTAAAATCCCTTCTCCCTGAAATCTTTTTGGGCAAATATTACCTGTTGAAAGTCATTTGTGGGACCTTCTTTTTCCAAATGATATTGATAATTTTGCCTCTGTAACTGCCTTATTATATTTATCTTATAACATTTGTTATCTTTTTTGGTCATCTCTTGCTAGGTATCATTCCACTTTAAACTTTCTTTAGTTCACTTTTCGGTGCAGCTCCCTCAAGTGTCAATTGCAGTTACTTAATATATGTTAGTGGAAATTAAATGAATGTTGTTATTTGATTGGATGAAGAGAACAGATGACTCATAAGGTTTAGCTTTACTCTAGGCATGTCAAGATGATGTTTCACCTAACAGTGACATTGGACATGTGGCTAGAGCATTTAATTCAGTAGAAAAACTGAAAAAAGTAAAGTGAAATGAACTTTTTAAATCAGGAGACTGATTGGGATTTCTCCCAGTTCCACACCTAGATGTTTGGTTGAGGAATTTACTCAGAAAAGGACTTATTTTTAACAATTACGATTTTTTTTTTATATATAACAAGTAAGATCAGGCAATTACAGTGGTACTTTGTCTTGTCTTTATTAATACTAACCATTCCAAAGAGGAACCGATTGCTTCTGGGTCTTTTGACCCTGCAGACATAGATGGATCAGATAGGAAAAGGGTTCTTTTCACTGAACCTTCCAAGAGGCTGCTTGGAAAGAACATGATCTGCTCTTTGGATGTGATGAATGGCATCATGCCAAACGATCACTCACCCATTGTCTCATGGGAAGATTATTCTTTCTGTTCTTTCACAATTATCTTCAAACACACCTCCTTTTCTGTCCTCACATTTTTTCATCTCATGAATGTAGATTCATTAGAAGTGTTGCTTTTAGTTACTATTTAATACTTTCAGTTACTATAAGAAAAGTTTGCATCATTCGTAGGTAAGTTATTAGTGTGGGGAAATGGAACCTGTACTACTCTTGCTGTGAATTCTTTGTCACATGTGACTGGTTTCAAATTCTTGTGCACTAGCCAGGAGGCAAGTACCTCCTTTACTGTGAAGTTTGTGGAGGTAGGAAAATAATTGGAATTAGGAGAAAGATAAAATGCTGAGTAAATTACTATTGTTGCTGGTTTTTCTCATTTTAACAGTTATTTCATTAGAGTTAATTTATGACAAAACAATCTTTTGCATTCTGTGTCTTACATTCATTCATTTTGTAAAAGTGTCTTCCATCCATAGTGTCCATAGAGACTGATTTTTAACTCTTATATAATCATGATCAGAGGGTCTTAAAGTTTTAAGGCTAGAGGTCCGAAAATTGAACTAACAGGTAATTTGTTGAGCTTCTGAGATTTGTATAAAAATAAAGGAGAATTCTCCAAATCTGTGTTTCAGCTTCCAGGTTGTGGGTTATGAAGTATTATCTCATATTTTGAGTTGCATCTAAAGGAAAATACAGGAAGACTGTTCATTGACATCAAGCTTTCACATTGGCGTATCCAGACTTCTGTTGGATGCAGGCCAGATTATCAGTGAACTACTTTTTCAGCTCTGTGGTTGTATCCTGCTGATCTTATGAATCTGGCTTTGCTCTGCCTATTGGTTAGGATGACAGTTGAGCAAAACTGTGGTCAAGGACATGTGAATCACTTAATGCTTATCCTAATATTGCATGCATCTTCTTGGAAAAGGTGAGATTTTATTTTTTTGCTTCCCTCCTCCCCCCAAACCTACTCTGTTATTCAGAGAGTTGAGTTCAGAGTCTGAAGATTACCTGTTCTTTCTGAAGAGTGGTAATTGTTGGTTTATGGGTTAGACATCCAGATGTTTTTATTTTTTGATTTTACCGACATTACCTTTTAGTAAGCCATGGAAAAGCTCCATTTTATTCACCTGAGTTCTGAAAGCAAGCACTAAAGGCTCATTCTCAGATACTGACCACCAGTAATCCATACTCTGATTAAACTTTTCAGTTAAAGATGGTTTAGAACTAACGTAACCTACCCAATCTATAATGGATTTCCATTTTTAGTAAGGCTAGTTCCTAGTTACAACCTGAATGAGGATATTTAGCTCTTTGTTCAGCTTTGCTGAATTTTCTGTAGTTCACTTTGATTGTACAGATAGTTTAGTAGTTTCGGCTTCTGTGATAAGATTACTTTCGTACTTAGCATCCACAGTGAAGTTCTGGTTATATTTTACATACGAATCAGACACTTCAAGGCAGAAGTTTTCAGAACAATAGAAAAGCTCAGAATAGCACTTACACCAGAGTCAAGTCTTAATTTTATATTCATTTTATATTCCTCTTCCCTCTTTACACCTAAAATAAGACCGCCCCTCAAACCCTGCCCCTAACCCCAGGCGTGATTCTGAGGGGTCGTAAAATCACACAAATCTACTGTAGTTTGAGAACCACTATGTAAATTAGCCACTGAAGGACCTTGCTGCGGCTCCTCAGCTAGATCGAAGCCTTGCAAACAAGAGAGGTACATCATATTTTCTGCTATTCTTGTTTGTCATGTCTAGGGATATGAGAATATCACCCTAGATTTTGATTAGGTAAAGACCTTTCTAAACTTTCATAAGAATAATTAAAAAATTTCATGGGATAGTCTTTCTACTTGTCTGTAAAGATTTGTTGCTTTATGATCACTTGGAGCAATTCATTTGGGTCACAAAACTTGATTTTGCTAGTCTTTACCACAATTGTTTCAGATAGCCATTACTACAGAACTGATTTCATTTCAAAACTTTTGCAGTATGATGCAGGCAGATGTCAGGGGCTTCAATCTCAGTTGGGCCTTAAGTTCATCATTGGAAAAAATGGGTAATTATAGTTCACAAAGTCTTAATTCATATGCCTATATAATATATATGTAAATGGTTTGTAAACTTTATAAAATCTTTCTCCACAGAATCCGTGGAACATTAGTATCACTCGAGAGCCTATTAGAAATGCAGAATCTCAGATCCTACCCAGATTTAACTTGAATCAAATTCTGCATTTTGACAAGACCCTCACGTGATTTATATACACATTAAGGTTTGGTAAATAGTGTTATAGTACAGTTTTGCCAGAAGATAAAATTACTAGGATGCTGTGGATCAAATTCAGAAAATTTTATTTAAAAAAATCTTTCAGATTTGAACTTCCCTTGAACAAGAAACCTACAAAGCCTCTACTTTGTGGTAATGAGCTTTTAGATACTGACTAGATAAAAAGATCAAACCAGTTTAGAAAAATCTTGTCTTTTGGCTTCCATCCTTGTAATAATAACAAATATCATTCTACACATTTAAGATTTCTTCTGAATCTGATGGTTCACAGCGAAGGAGAACACTTTTTACCTTTCTGTACATCGGAATCAAGTGATCATATGCACAGTGCTTGACATGGTCCATGTTCCATTGTTTCTAAAATGCAGGTTTCCCCACTTTCATCATTTTGAAATTGGGATGCATCTGTATGTCACAATTTAATTGTCAGGCTACTCATTTCCTTTTTTTTAAAATAAATATAATAGTTTATTTTTACATCATTTTGTGTATATATTTTTTTCATCTCAATTGTAATCCCCATGGGTTTCCCATCACCGAGTCACCCATGTACTATCGCCATAGTCCCATGCACTTCCCACACACACACACACCGCCCAGTTTGATCCCATTTCCCACTCCACTCCCACAAAATGTCTCTGGTATATGACTGTTCATTATTCTTAGTATTTTCTCTCCTGATCCATTATACTCCTGCTATGAGCAAAACCATCTGGTATATATTTTTTTCTTTCTGGCTTATCTCACTAAGCATGATCTTTCCAGCTGCATCCATGTTGCTGCAAAAGACATGTGTTTCTTTTTTTTTTGGTTGCTGAATAATATTCCATTGTGTCTATGTACCACATCTTTTTAATCCAGTCATCTACTTTTGGGCATTTGTGCTGCTTCCATGTTTTTCCAATTGTAAATAAAGCAGCAGTAAACATGGGGGTGCAGGTATCTTTTTGAATTAATCATTTCCTTTTTAGCAGCATGTGAAATGAAGATGTGTCTTATAAAAAGTATGTCAGAGTTAATGAAATGTGTTAGTTGATGGCTTGATTTATTACTTACATCTTAGAAAAACCAGTGGAAAAGAAGCCTAATGCTAAGAGCCTTAATTTCTTTCTTGGGGGAAACAAAGGATGTCTAGCAATTTTGAAGGTTTGGAGGGAATGTGGGCAGGGTGGGTGTGTCTGAAAAAAAGGCAAGGAGTGGAACATGACAACTGGATAAAGTAGTTTTAAGAATTAAAGGAACAAGAATTGCAGTTTCATGATTTACCTTAAAACTATCCTTGAGGTGTAGATAGTATTTCCTCTGAATTTAAAATGAGGGTTAAGAAGGAAAGAGAGTTCAAGCTTTGTTGAAAGTTCAAGTTTTAGCTCTTAGCTACACTACTTTCTACCATGCCTTATTGGCCTGTTTATCAGTTGAATTCCTCACAGTAAGATCATAATTAATGTTAAATTTAAAAAGTATGATTCATATGACTAATTTTAAACTTTTACTTGTTAATGATATTTGAAATTTTTATTGCTAGTAGAGCTGTTAACTCCTGGTCTTTAGAGGAACTTGACATTTTGGTTTTTAGTATTTTGTGAAAAACCAGCAAGTAAGTGCACACAGGAGAAACCAATACTATAGTTTGTATTAAGTTTTTGGATGCAATGTGTAAAGCAGATAGGCAAAATAATTCCTTTTTGGAAAGAAGGAGGAAAATCTCATAAATGTCACTTCTGCCATCTGGTAAAATCACTGCAGTAAGAGAAGAAATTAAATTCTCATTTCTGTGTCTTCATTCAGAATTAATAGGTATTCCCTGAAATAACTTCTTTTTGTTATGTGAGGTTTTTGATGAAGTTGAGCTGAACGATTGGACTCTTCACAATCTGTGGTTCTTCTGCCTATCTATTTGCTCATTTGCTCAGTTTTTTGAAGTCTCGTGGAACAGATTTCTCCACCTCTGTATAGATGTGGGATCTCTCAGAAACCTTTTTGACCCCACTGTTGAGATTTTTTTGTCCCCCCTCCCCCCCCACTTGTATTTTGAACACTCTATGAAGCTGAAGCCTGTGTTTGAGTACTACAGCTTTAGGTTAACATTCACCTGTAAAAATCCACAATGGAAATATGCTTTTAACCACTCCCCCCCTTTCATTTAGCTAATAGAATTTTTCAGTACTGCTATGTTCTAGGTAATGTGCCAAAAACACAAAACATAAAGCCTGTTTTTATGAGCCTTATGTTGATTCAGTCATTCTCAATTGTGATGGTTATTGGAGTTATTGGAGGAGAAGCTTTCTGTAATGTTTATGGGAGCCACTATGGACCAATTAAATATCTGGAGTGAACCCAGAGACTTGTGGATTTCTGAAAGATTACAGTGTTTTACATCAAGCAGTCAAACTTGACAGTGTCTTTGGGAGAGTCCATTACTATACACTTACTTGAGTTAAACCATGTAAATGGGAAATTTAAGATTAATAATCTTGATGTTACATAAGCACCTGTCAGTCCATCTATATAAATCTATAACTTTTACTAATATAGTTGTATAAAATGATTTATGATATACATAATTTCATTAATGTTCATAACTATATGTTTTAAACAAAACCATTCCTGTTTTAAAGAGGAAAAAAGCTAAGTCTCAGGTTTAATGACCTGTCCAGTGTCTTGTTAACCAGTAAGCATTAGTAGTTGAGATAGAATGTAGGTTCTCTATGGCCTGGGTTAGTATTTCTTTAAGGTTACATATCTGTGAATACTTAAATATTAAACACATTAGAACCTCATAAGAATTACCAGCTCATAATCTCCATTCTTCTCTATCCAGGTTCTTTACATTTATAAGAGACCTTTTTATGATTACAGTCCCTTGTATTCTTTTTTAGTAACAGATTGGGAGAGTTTGTGCTCTCGTCATTCAAAAATCTGACTTTTAGGGCTGTGGTTGATTCACTGAAAGTTTTTCCTCAAGGTTAACTTTCTATTGAAATATTAGCTGTGTGCAGAAATCTTCATGAATATTTGCAAAATAAAGCCATGTAGCCCAACCAGGCAAGAAACAAAGGTATCCCTTTGATCCCCCACTTTTGAATAGAAGGAACCTAGTATTCTGCTAGGGCATTAATTGCTTATTCAGAGAAGAAAACCAGGTAGCAATTTTATATGAATGATCTACATAGTATTGATGAAAAATAGGTTACCCCAAGAGCATCTTTGAAAATGTAGTCCTTGAAATTATAATTAAAAACATAAGTATCAGTAGCTAAGTTTTCCTGCCAGAATATTGGCTTAGAGATGGGCTGAAGAGCTTTCAAGGAAGTCCTCATACAGGGTCACTAAGGGAAGATAACATAGTGTTGACTTGATAAGTCATACATTTTTCCTGTCAACCAGATTTCTTGCTTGTTGGTGAAACTTCTTACTGCTTTTTTATCCCTTTTCCTTCTGATTTGTCCAGCAGACCTTTGGAACTGTTCCAGTGACTTTGATTTTTTTTTTCTCCTTTCATTTAGCTGAGATTATATAGGTGTTCATTCAGTAGTATGATCCTTTTAATATGCTTACTATTGACATAAATGATGTATAAATTAGGTGGGAATTGTCATCTAAATCATATCACAGCCTCCTGTACTGTTGTCTGATATGATAATGGACATATCCTTCTTACTTTTCAGCAGTTTGGTTTTGCGGATATATCATTTCACCTTTTCCTGTTACACATTCTGAGCTAATGCCAGGCATTGTGCTCGGTGCAGGGGATGTGATAATGAACACACAACTTCTCTCAGTTTTACCTTTGCTGTTGGAGAGAGCTGTTGTCTCTGAATAGCTAAAAAGATCTTTTCTGTCATATTTTCATCTCTGCTCTGGTACCTCTGTGGTGCTTAATTTGCTATCACTCTCTCCTTTTGAACCAGTAACAACTTTATATTTTGAAGGCACTTTGAAGGTCCTCCTTTGAAGATGTTTTAATGATAGCCCATACTGTAATTTACCATTTTGATGCCACTTGAAACTGAGTTGTATATTTTTGCTAAGTTCTTTCTCACACGTGCTCTTTAGTTCACATTAGCCATGAAATCTTTGTTTTTCTGTTGCACTTGAGCAGAAAATTAATGTGAAACAGAAATGGTTTCCTCAGTGCTTGTAGTTGAGAGCATATGTTTAGTTTACATCTGCAGGCGTACACACTTGACATTTTAAGTGTTGCTCTGCCACCATTGTTGACTTTCTTCCAGTGAAAATATGGATTTGGTACCTGCAACTGCTTGGAGCAGCTCTCATCATCTTCTGATTCCATCTTACCTTTTATCAGGACCTTTAATTTGTGCTTGTTTCTTCCTTAAGCCAGGGGTAAGTGGTGGGGACAAACAAGCTGCCTCTCTATACTTGTACATAAGTGAAAGTTACTTATGCTTTGGTAAGATTCTGCAGAGCTCCCTCTACCAGCTGAACACTAAACCAAATCTTCTTTTCCTTTTGGATCAAGGCACATTTGTTTATGCTCAAGTCTAACTTTAGATATTGGTAAGAGACGACAGATCTAATTTCCTTAGAAGATAGCACATCAACATGTATGACAACATATAAATTCTTTAGCCCAGTCTTTCTGATCTTTGTAGTTTGAAACACTTCAGGGCTAAATCCTGTCAAATCAATTAACTCAGCATTCTGCCATGTACTCTCAAGATAATCTGGCATAGACAGTAGGAAGTAAAAGTGAACAGATAGATATCTTAGAGTATTTTTCGTGAAAGAATTCCAGTTAGATTTAACACGGTTTGAAGGGTTAAAAAAATTAAAGGATGATTGGTGAGTTTTTTGGTGGAGTAAAGTATGAGACATAGGGTAGAACTGGGGTAATGGTGATGTAAATTGACAGGTCATATATATCGTCATAAACTATAGAATTATTGAATTGGAATGATGTCAGCTCACATGTAGCTCAGTGGAAGTGGGGGGAATTTACATAGGACAGTGGTGAAATAAAATAATTTTAGTAGGCGTAGCACTTTCCCCTCTATACTAATAGCAGCCATACTTAGGGGTTTATTAGGAGTCATGCTGTTGCATAGAGTTAGATTTGAGAATAGAAAATAGCTGGGCATTTGGTAGAAAGGGAAAAATGGGGTGGTGGGACATTGGGTATGGTAAGACTGTCTTAAACTTTGTAACATAAATGTATGTTTGTCTTCCCCCATTTGGCAAGACTTTCTGCAGTGTTCCTGCCTCTGTGTTGTTTGTTGAGTAGATTGTAATGTCTTGAAAGGGTACAGACACTGTCCTGTTTTAATTAGCGTCTAGAGTAGTTTGGTGTCTGCAGTGGTTGCCCATTATTATTAGTTAATGATGATTAGTGAAGCTGAAGCTATTTTTTAAACAGGGCCCAAGGGATGCAGACAGTGATGAAAACGACAAAGGTGAAAAGAAGAACAAGGGTACGTTTGATGGAGATAAGCTAGGAGATTTGAAGGAGGAGGGTGATGTGATGGACAAGACCAATGGTTTGCCAGTGCAGAATGGGATTGATGCAGACGTCAAAGATTTTAGGTTTGTATGTTTTACACTTCTGATTTTTGAATGGGATCTATGGGGTTTTGCTTTAATTTTTTTTTAATTTTTTCTTCCCCCTCCTTGTGTGTTCATTTTAATAATTGTGTGTAATGGAGGCCATACCAAAAAGATTGTAAACTAACTGGTAATGTGAAATCTTCTAAGAGCTGCCAATGCTTGGTGCTTTGACAAAGTGATAGATTTTGCATTTGTAGAGGGTTCTATACTTGGAATGATTCCATCAGATTTTCTTAGGTGTTTCTCAAATACCAGAGTCACTTGGAATTGGGTGCCTTGGGATTTTGCCCAAGTTTCTCTCAAATCACCATCTTAGAGAATTCCAAGTCAGTAGTGAAAGTATGTCATAACCTTTCAGGGTATTCAAGTAGAGGAAAAATCAGTTGAGGACTTGCATATTATTGTGATTGACATTCATAAGGTCCCTTTGAGGTAAATGGGTCAGGTTTCATTTTCCTGACTTTTGAAGAACCAGAGATGGCTCTTATTCCATCTCTCTGGTCATGATTGATAATCAGATTTACTCTGAAAATTAATCTACACAGCATAAAATATTATTGTACAGTTGTCACTCACATTTGGCAAGTATTCTTCACTTATGTAGGTAACATTTAGTTGTATATAACTTCAAAAATATAAAAATCATTGATATACAGGCTAAAAATTCAATGTTGGATGATCTGTGTTATTCTAAAAATAATAGACACATTAATTTCCATCTTATTCTAATATAGCCACCAAAATAAAAATTAAAATGTATTTTAGGTTATTTGTAAAACAGTTGCTTAGCATTTTACATCTAATTTTTATGTCATGTGGGTATAAACAGTTAGTGGGACACTGTGAGGCAGTGATTACTGAACATGAACCCCTAAGTTCTTTCAAATGGGTTTGGGTAGCCTCTTCACCCTGAATCTTGAGCAGTGTGGAGCAGTGTGAGCACTGTTTTATGGTGTTTGATTTTTGCGCTAGGTTGGTGATGGTGGTGGTGGTGGTAGTTTGTGTGTGTGTGTGTGTGTGTGTGTACATGTGTGCACGTATGGGTGTGAAAGAACACGGCATTCATTTTAATTTGTATCTAGTACAGAGTTTCTTTTAGGTTTGAAGAATATAGTCATTAGGCTGAACTCTCCTGTATAGGCTATTACTCTCCCTTTGTCTGATTCAGGATCCTGTACTCATAGTCCTTTCACATAGCGTGATAATGTGTCCTGGATTACCCGGGATAGTACTTGTTTTATACCTGTGTCCCAGAATATTTATTAATAGTGTCCCTTTTCCTTTTAAAAGTATCATGGTTTGGACATACTATATTCTTACATATGTTTTAATTCTCAGAATGCAGGGGCATATCTTAGAAAATTTATTTTGTACTATTTTGTAATGGTCTTCTGGTTTCTTGGGATGTAGAGGAGACAGTTTTAGCATTGGTCAATATTATCTTGATAATACATAAAAGTTTTTAAAGTAGATTTATTCTGAGCTGTGAAATTTCCCCTTAGGAATTAAGTTTTCTGTTGGCTCTATTTAAAGGATAGATAGATGTTGCCTTTAGGGGCATATTTTACTGCCTGCATTTTGGCATCTCTGTTGTCATGGATGCCACAGGTGGTGATTTTTCCAGTTTGTCCAGTGTTTCTCTAATCTGGATCCCTTGGATAAAGGACTTTAAGTTAATTACGGTTAATATAAATTCAAGGGGTGGGTTGTGGTGGGAAGAAAAGCAGTAGAAGAGTCATTTTACAGGTTATAGCATGAAAAACACCTTAAAGAGTCTGGTTATTTTGTAGAAACAGACTTAAGTACTATTATTATTGATAATGAAATATGTCTAGGGCATTGTCCTTAAACTTGGGTTGCTGTAGTGTCCCTCTCCCACACAAAAAAAGGTTTAATGCCTTTTACTTTCTCTGTTTAGCCGTACCCCTGGTAATTGCCAGAACTCTGCTAATGAAGTGGATCTTCTGGGTCCAAACCAGAATGGTTCTGAGGGCTTAGCCCAGCTGACCAGCACCAATGGTGCCAAGCCTGTGGAGGATTTCTCCAACATGGAGTCCCAGAGTGTCCCCTTGGACCCCATGGAACATGTGGGCATGGAGCCTCTTCAGTTTGATTATTCAGGCACGCAGGTACCTGTGGACTCAGCAGCAGCAACTGTGGGACTTTTTGACTACAATTCTCAACAACAGGTACTGTGTGTGTCTCTCTCACTCTCTCTACTCTCCCTTCCGGCCAGTACATTAATCACGTAGCTAAGAATGGGGAGTGGGAGGAGGGTGGCTTCGTTGTAGGCTTTTACGAGCCCATTTAGCTGGAAGTGGGTTTATAAGCTTTTGTATCTTCCCTTCAAGAAGCTGTTTTTTGTTTAACTTACTAGTAAGAGTTCATCTGCTCTGTATGTTCGTTAGCTTTTCTGTCACTCCAAGTCTTTGGGAATGGGTGCAAAACTCTAGGATGTTTAATTCAACTTTTCTGAAGATTAATGTGATTGTGATGCTGTTGGTTTTGTTTTTAAAATAGTGAATTCTGTTAATCTACCTGTGTAAAGAGTCCAGTGCCAGGTCTTATTATTCATGTCTTTTACTTGAGTTACTACAGAATAAAATATATTTCGTACCTTTCAGAAGAGTTAGATGATTGGGGAAAGCACGCACAAATCACTCAACACAAAATCTACATTGAAATTTCGTGGCTCTTTTATTTCGTTAGTTCCTATGTAATGTCTTTATTTGTATGTATCTTACATCAGGTGTAGGCCCCGAACTTTCCCCCATCCGTCACCCGGCACCATCACTCTAGTCCCTGTGCTTTTCCCGCCCTCGTTTTGTGCCCTCTCCTGCTCCCCCTTCCGAATGTCTCTGAGTGATAATTGGCTGATGATTTCTGTTTAGTTTTGTTGCATTTTTTTAAATTGTTATTTTTTCTTCCCTGATCCCTTATTTGGTTTCCCTATATTCCTTCTATAAGTGAAACCATCCAATATTCTTTTTATTTCTGACTTACTTCACTGAGCATAATCCCTTCTAGCTCCGTCCATGTTGCTGCGAATAGCATTAAATTATCTTTTTGGGGGTTGATCTTCACTTTTATTTATAAGTCCTAGAAAATATCGTTAACTGTTCTGGAGACTATAGGGTAAGACTATAGGGTTTATTGATTCTTTTTTTTTTTTTTAAAGATTTATTTATTTATTTGTGCATACAGAACTGGGGTACAGGCCAGAGGCTCAGGGGCGGTGAGAGGCTTCACCAGAGACAGAGTGGGGAGCAGAACAGGCAGATCTACGAAGTACACTGCTGAGGGGAGCAGCGGGCGGGTCAGGAGAGGTCTGGCTCGCCATGTGGTCTCCTCCGGGGCAGGCTGCAGGCGGGAATCGCACTCATGCGGAAGTGGCTTCAGATTCTCAGTACTGTGCTTTAACCCGCTGCGCCACCAGGGAGGGCCTGATTCTTCTTTTTTTTAAGGAAAATCAGCTGTCTAAATTACAGAAAGGAGGCAGGTAGCTTCCCTATCTGGTTAAGCACCACATGGTCTCCATTATGAGGGGAAAGCAGTTTGATGGGCTATGAATTTTTGATACTAATTAAATTTAGGCTAGAACGTAAGTGGAAATTCCCAGGTTTCAAAGGCTAAAATGTCATTTTAAAGTTTAGAAATTTCTATATCTGGGGGGAAAATTGATGTTTGCTCTTTGAGGATCAGTTGTACTACATTGTGCCATCCCTTTAATTGTTGTCATAAATAGTTAATGTTAAGAGAATTTTTTTATAATAGTTTATTTTTACATCATTTTGTGCTCCCCTCCATCTCAATTGTAATCCCCGTGGGTTTCCCATCACCGAGTCACCCGTGTGATGTTAAGAGAATTTTAACTGATAAACAACGAAATAACAAAGTTAATCATGTGAAATTTTCAAAAAGAAAAATGTGAACATTCTGTGGCTACCTGAGGTTTAATTAGCAAATTCTCTTTCCAGAGATGTGTGGATATGCCTATCTCTCCATAAGAATTGATTTCATGTTCTTTTTCTCTTCTTTACAAGAAACCAGCTTTACTGTTGTGCCCTTTCACAACGAATCCTCAAAATATCTGGCATGATGCCACAAATTTCTTCAGGTGCTGAAGATGCATTAGGTTTCAAAATATTTTATTATCACTCCAGCAAACAATCCTGGAAACACTATTGTTCTGTATACTTCAACTTGTTCATTTTAGAACTTTAATGTAATAATTTGTATATCTAAATTGATATGTGTGAGTATAGGCTATTCATAATCAGTTTAACCTATATCAAGTAGTTTCATTTGAATTCTTTCTCTTAATTTCCTTTGGTCTAAACTTCCATAGCCTAGCCCTAAGAACTCTGGGTTTTACGCTTCCATTCCCAACCTCACTAAGTATATCACTGGTTGTTATTTAAGAAGTGCTTCTGTCTCTAGACTCTTAACAAAACCTGATTCTCTTTCATTTGATTGTTTTTTATTTCATAATCAGAGTTGGGCTTCTCTTTTGATTTATTCATCTCTGGTTTCAAAATTTTAGCCTTTTTTTGGGGGGGGAGACTGAATAATATAACAAAATAACTCGAACAGAAATGAAACATAGTTGTTTTTGTTTTTGCAAATCTACAAATACTTAACAGTTCAAGGCACTCAGATTTATAAAACTGAGGCACCTATCCCATTTCAGCAGTTTTTGAAAGCAAACGTTATTTTGAAAGTGAAATTATGATTTATTTTCCTATCTACAACTTGAGTGCAACATTAGGTGTATTGCTCTGCATGTGTGTGTATGTTTTGTGATGTGATTTTTGGCATTTGTTTATTTATCCTATGTATCCTGATAACATGCCTGGAAACCTTTAGCCCAAAACTTAGCTTTGGCCCAAATCTCCTAAGTACCTTTTTGGCATTCATTCATTCATTCATTAAACTAAACTAAACTAAATTAAATTAATTAATTTATTTTTAACCCTATGTATCCTGATAACATGCCTGGAAACCTTTAGCCCAAAACTTAGCTTTGGTCCAAATCTCCTAAGTAGCTTCAAGGTCCTTAGGTTGGTAAGGGCTCTTGCATAGAATCCATTTCTTAAGAAGGAAGGATGCTTTTCATGGGAAATTGGTGTCTTATATTTTATTCCTTCAATCTTGCTGCCCTTTGATTTTCATCACATTTCAGCCACTTTTCCTTTTCTACTAATTTAAATCCTTTTCATTCTAAAATGTCTAGTACAGTTGCTTTTCTTCATTTCCAGATCAGAAGTCATCATGTCTCTCAAGTTAAAAGAAGTTGTGACTAGATTCTGCCTTGCTGTGATAAGATCTGAGCGGTGTTCCCTCTATGTGCTTTGCTTTAGCAGACCAAGTTTCTCTGTAACTTTATGTAGCCTCATTCTAATGCCTCAGGCTGCCCATATATTTTAGTATGCTTTCAAAACTAAAATTTGAAACTTGACTTATAAGAATAATAATAATTATTATTTAGAATAATCTAGTTAGGTATTCTAACAAGTAGTTCATTTGATATAACCCACTAGCTGTGTCTCATATCCAAATTAATTAGACCTATAGGATATCTGATCAAAAGCCCTGATCCGCTCATCAGAATAATGTACATAATTCTTTGGCCACTAATTTTTTTTTGTTGTTGATAATTTCAATGTCATCACAGATTTCTGGACTGTAAATTGCAACTATGCATTTGCATGTTTTGTTCACATCTACAGTCAAACATATATTTGATTGGAACAGCTCTTCCCCCTTCCTGTGGCTCTTAGTTTAGTTTTTGTGACTTATTTTATCACTGAAATGTATTCCATGACAAGTGATGAGCCCATTTGTGCCTCTTGTCTTGGGAACTTTAGATTAGGGAGAGTGTAATCTTATTTTCTGGGTAAGAAAAGGTTATGGAAGAGGTGGACTTTAAACTGTGCCTTGAAAAACTTATGTATTTGAGGAAAAGGATGGAAATTCCAGTGAAGGAAATAGTTAAAACTAATGTCTTGCAATTAGGAATTAACAGGTATGTGTTCAGTTGGTAATGTAGAAGCAGTCACCTTGAATGGTAGTAAGGTTGGGAAAAAAGTTCTTGTGTGTTGAGTAACATTGTTTATCTTACCAATTTTGCTTTTCTGCCTTACAGGCAATGACAAGACATTTCTAAGAAGGAATGACTTAATTATCATGGTTTGCCTTTTTGAGTTGTGTATTAGTTTAGTAGCAGTTTTAGATGGTCTCTTACGCATATTAACCAGTTAACTTTTGAATGTTGTTTCCTTTTATCAAACTTAGGTTCCACCCTCAGTGAATTGTAAGATTTTTGAATAATGTAAAGGTTGTGGAACCTTTGAGGAACTGAGTACTAAATTGTAAAGTCAAAAGAAAGCTGTCAGACTCTTGGGGGAGGGGTGGGGTGGGGAATCCAGGTTCCATAGATACAGCTTGAGGGCAGTGGAATGTCCCTCTCCCCTTAGGAGAGCAGAGGTATGGAGGGGGAATAGTTGTGGTGTAGTCATAGGCTGTCAGTTGTAACAGGGAAAGGAGGTCTGTGCATTTCAGGTCATGGAAGCCAGGGGGCCAGACTTGAGTCCCAGATAATACTAATGATTATGAAGATTGAATCAGAGATGATGTAGTGTTGGTGCATATTTTTATGTACATCTTGCTCTTCTATCTTGTGCTTTCAAATGGGCAACAGATCTTACTTTTCTTGGTTTTGAGTTATTTGCTACAACTTGTAGCTTTATTTACAGTTTCATGAGGGAATTTGGTTTGGGAATTGACAGATAATTAATTACTCCTTGAGTCTTGTGTCCTTTTAATTATAGCTTTGAGTTGGTATAATAAGTTGGTTTCATAAAATTGCTAATATCAGTTATATTGAGATATTTATACATAATAAAGAACACTCTAAAATATGGAAAAGAAATCATTATTTACTTCATTGCAAACTTAATGGTACCTAGGGCTACTTTGGGTTTTGGATAGTTAAGTCGCTTATCTAATCACTATAAATCATTTTAAACCTAACCCTTCTAAGATTTATAGCAGGTTTAAAATAGGGATTTGTAACTGTTTTTGTGCCATGTACGTCTAGCTGTTAGATTTTTGGGAGGAATTCATGGAGCAATGTTTTATTTACCCTGCAGAGTGTAAGTAGATTACAAAGGAAACCGTTTTTATGAAAACAGATATCATAATACTTAACAATTTAATGAGGTCTTTGCTGCTTTAACCATATGATATATAACACGGGTGTACTTGTTTTCATAATGAACATACATGAACAGATTTTGACATGCCTAACTGTAGACTAACACGAAAATTCATCATATTTGCTGGTGCTAAAGTCACAGATATATTGCTTATATTAATGTAATGGGGGGGGGGGGCTACAATCTTAATTGAAGGACTTAATAAATTTCAGGTCGATGTTCTTGAAAATAATTTTACCTATTCCAAGTATAAAAATCTTGGATTAAGAACCTTATTTAGGGTAGGTTGAAATGCTTAATAGTGTAGCTGGTATATCCCCTCTGCTCGCTTTATCCTGGGAAGCTGAACAGATAGTGTGTTCACACCATTGTACTTTATGAAGTTTAACTAATCTTCACATTTGCTAGCTCCATGTTTAGCAATTGCTACATGTTAAGAAAATGCAACAAAAAAGTTTTTATTTCAATAATAATTATTGATAGCAACAATAATAGTAGCTATCTTTTACAAGATGCTTATTGCATGTCAGTCACTTGTTAGGTGATTTGGCTGTACAGATTCCTTTCTGGAATGGGAACCCTATTGTATCATTTGAAGGCAATGCATTAACAGAGAAGTTCCTAGATTATGCCTTCAATACTTTTTATTGTTAACCTCGACAAGCTTGAATTAGTTGACATTTTCCCCCAGCATTCAATTTCTTGAACATTTGATGAATTCTATCTAAATGAATTGTGAACAGTAGTGGCATTTTTATCATTACACCAATGTTAAATTTAAGCATTTTCCCCATATCTCACAATGTTGTGTTTTGAGTTATTATTGTCTTGCTTTGTGAAAATCATGAAAATGCTTTGCTCAGCAGATGCCATTTTATAAGATTTTTGAGGATCTTTTGGAATCTGCCACTAGTGAATTACTCAGTTTTATTTTGGAATATCCTGTATTTCCAGTTAATATTGAACCATTTACAGGAAAAGAATGTGCCAGAATTCCTGTAATCTATGCTGTAATCAAATCTGTCTGTTATAGATGCAGACTTTATTTTTGTTAATTGTTTGCTGCTAAGTGCTTTAGAGAAAAATAATTCCTTTTTGTTCATAACATCCAAGATAATAAAGTTGTAAACATAGGCTACATGGGACCTCTTGGAGAGG
>NW_004567109.1:14946018-14998853 GCF_000260355.1 Condylura cristata | reverse complement strand
GCTTTAACCGCTGCGCCACCAGGGAGGGCCTCACTATACATTTTTTATGTTATGTTTACAGATACAATGCAAATGCATAATGATTAGTTATGTGCAATATTAAAATCATGCGAAATAAGGAGAAGACTTAGGGAAGAGCACTGGTAGTACTGGTTAAATTAGCAAATCAAGATGACGCCAAGAGTCACATTCTGAACACACCATTTTTATTTCTCTAGCTTCATGTTATAGCACCTAGCTAATAATAGGTGCTTTAAAAAGATGTTTGTTGCCACGGGATTACAACTGGAGATGGGAAAAGACACAAAATGATGTAAAAATAAACTATAATAATAATTTAAAAAGATGTTTGAAATGAATTATTTTGTTTGCAACACAACAAAGAAGGTTAGAAGGACGAGATTAAAATTAACACTGTGAGAAATGTTAAATATTCTAAAAAGTTTAGACTGGGAAAATTCTAAGGACCCATTAAAGAGACAGTATATATTTAGTTGAGCCACCAGGTGCTCTTACACCTTGGGGAAAATGTGAAAGCAATTTCCCATGATTTTGCTTGTTTTCTGTCACCTGGCTGTGCTTCCTGTACTATACGACATGTCCTTTAAGGAAAAACAAAAGTGTTGTGAAATAAAGTTGCTGTAACAATCACAAGATCACAGTTTCTAAGGAGTACTCTGGCTTCCTTCCTGGAGTGAACAAGTGTTGATGTGTAGTTGCCAGTATTTCCTTGGAAGACGTATTTTATGAAAAGCCTAATATGAAACTTGATCTTTTTTTAACCTTTGAAAGTCAAAGTCTATTTTTGGAATCTTTTTGTAGGGTTACTTTTGGCATTCACACTGTAAAAGGCAAAGACATATTTTACACTGGTCTTTAGAAAAATGAATATATAGAAATAAGGTGAGGATGGTCAGCATGTTCAAGATATTCACCTTATTATGTATAGTCAGTCTATTAATATATTAGAGACATAAAAATAGCCAAACTATAGGGTAAAGTCTCTCTGCTGCCTAGGATAACATTAAAAGTCCATTTGTAAAGTGGATTATTGTTAACTCCTTATAACTAAAATTATCGAGTCTCTTTATGAAGGCGCCTATAAGTCTTATCTGTAGTGTTTGTTGTATATCATCCAGTGACTCAGCTGAACTGCTGAAAAATTCTATAGGGAGGGCATATAGATGGATGGTCATCCTCAAGGATTTCCTTTCAGTAAGCTCTTTGGGTCTGATTTCAGCAAATAAAGAAGTCTTCAGTATGACTTGGAGGGAGGTTCATCTCAGCACTCCCAAACCAGGCTATTAGCAGCTCCTTTCCTTGTCACAGCAGTGCCATTTGGACTAAGACCTAAAACATTTTATTCAATTTCGTATCCCAAGTTCCTTGCACAGTGCCTCATAGGTATTGTTTCATAAATATTTGTTGAATAAATGAATTATTGGCTTATACATTAACATAGAATCTCGGGGTATCCTTAATATCAAGGTTAGTGAACCTTTTCCCTTTTTTGACAACTAGAACGTATGCTCAGACTACTGAGTGCACAGCCTAAGTTTTGTGAGTAGCAGCTATTTTTCTGTTTTATCCCCTCCCTATAAAAAATAGGTACCCTAAGAAACTGGAGCTCCCCAGATTTGGGTAGTTTCTAATTTCCTCATTAGGGTGTATTGCTAGATCCTATAGAAACATTTCCTCTGGAAGAGGTAGCCAAAGAACAAAATGAGTACTTTTCATATTACTTTTCAAAATGTGAGTAGGTGAGGCTTAATTTGAATCAGTGTTTTTGTGTCTTTTGGGTATATACCTAGGAGTGGGATTGCTGGGTCGTATGGAATCTCCATTTTTAGCAGTTTGAGAAACCTCCAGTTTTCCGTAGTGGCTGTACTGGTTTGCCTTCCCACCAGTAGTGCAGGAGAGTTCCTTTTTCTCCACATCCTCACCAACATTTGTTGTTGCTAGTTGTTTTAAGATGTGCTATTCTCACTGAGGTGGTATCTCATTGTGGTTTTAATTTGCATCTCCCTTATTACAAGTGATGTTAAACATTTTTTCATATGCAAGAGAGGTTTAATTTGAAATGTTTGTGGGCTTTCAAAAGAACTGAAGGAATATGACTTTAGTTGTGTGGTGAGTCATTTTGTAGTATATTTGTTTAATTTTTAATTGTCCTTTGAAGTAGGCAAGACTGTCAGCACTGTTGGCAGCCATTGGGGCATTTGTGTGTATGTTTATGGTTCAGGGGACATAGTAATCTGCAAAGTAGTCAGCACGTGGGAGCTGGGTCCACAAAATTGAAGTAAAGAAAAAGGAAAGAGAACCAAGCATCTCAACATCATGGGAATGGAGTAAGGCATAAGACATTTTTTGTTTAAATTAATGTGCCTAAATAAGGGTTTTTTAAACATTTGTATTCAAAGAGATCTTAAAATTATTTCATGAGAGATTCTCTAACTTCTCCATGTCTTTTTTCTTACATCAGTTATTCCAAAGACCGAATGCACTTGCTGTCCAGCAGTTGACAGCTGCTCAGCAACAGCAATATGCACTAGCAGCTGCGCATCAACCTCACATCGGTAAGTTCCTAAGTCTATAGCGTGCTTGTTATAGGGGTTGCAGCTGTGTTATGATAGCCGGCTATTGTGCAGTGTAGTAGTAGACATTGATAATGAAAGTCTGGACAAATCCTCTCGTCCAGTCACCTCTGGTGACATTTCTTATTTTGGATTCATCTTTTAGACCTCAACTCACGATTTCTTAGTATTCAGCTAATGCTCTACCACAGGTGTTTCAGTATTTATTTTTAAAAAAGATTTATTTATTTATTTGTGGTTATTTATTTATGGTTATTTGTACTGGGGTACATGCCAGAGGTACAGGGGAGAGGGTGAGAGGCTTCATGAGAGACAGAGTGGGGAGCAGAACAGACAGATTGACGAAGTACACTGCTGAAAGGAGCAGTGGGCAAGAAAGGAGAGGTCTGCTGCCATGTGGGTCACCACCAGGGCGGGGATTGAACTTGTACCAAAGCAGCTGCCACCAGCTTCACAGTGCTGCACTTTAACCCACTGCCCTACCGGGGAAGGCCTGTTTCAGTATTTACTGTGCTGACTAGTAGTGATTAGCAGAAACTCTTGTGGTAAGATTAGATGAAATTGATAAAATAACGGTTTTGACCTTGGGTTTGAATAGGGTGATACATCAACTTTCCATCTTATTAAGTAGCAGGTAGTACTATCAGTCTATTTCCAAGTAACATGTATTGAAATTTTTTGAAAGTATGCTCATATAACTAAAGTAGCCCTGCCCATTTCCTATAGCAGTTTTGACTTAACTATTGTTTTGTTTTATGGGCCCCCCGCCCCTCCCCCAAACAAAGCATTCCACATGTAAATAAGTACAAATAGGATTTTTTTTTTAAATGTGCCAAAGTAGTAGAAAGGAGAGTGCCAGTCATGGATTATGGTATGCCATAGAAGAAAAGATTGCTCCCATCATAGATTAATTAAGGCCTGGTATATTTTGTCAGCAGTCTGGCATTTTATAATTGTAGATGGCAGTCTTTATAAATAGCATGTATTTTCTTTGAGGAAAACTGTTTAGAAAATCTTTTAGAAATTGTGCTGAATCATAAGTCAAATAAGCAATTCTAATTCTTTAGCAAAGTTTAATGAAAGATCGTAGTAAATAGTACCATAACCTTTAGTTACAGGGCTTATGTTATCTTTTAAAAATTTCTCTTTACTCTCAACCTACACTAGCTTGTCTGTTTTCTTTAACTATGACCCAGAATGAAGAACTAAACTATGTAGGTATTTGGTAGGGCTTCAGTTTTAGTCAAATTTGTTTTTACTGACAGGTATGTTTTCAGCAGGTTTAGCTCCCGCTGCATTTGTCCCCAACCCATACATCATCAGTGCTGCTCCCCCAGGGACGGACCCCTACACAGCTGGATTGGCTGCAGCAGCGACACTAGGTGAGATATTCTGCTAGAAGGCTGTTTGAGATTGGCATGCATTCTGTATTATTCTTACCCTAATCCTTGTCTCCAGTGGAGATTTTGCTCTTGATTTCCAATGTCATCTACCGGCCAAGTGAATATCTCTGCTTAGGTATAATCTGAGACCTGAACATGTCCAATGGCAAATTAATCAGCTACCACATATATAGGTATTTTGATAAATGGACCAGTTGCTCATATGTTTATTTTGGGCCTCTTTTCTTCTTGTTCACATCTTTCTGCTATCTTTGATCTGCTGTTGTCTAGGTCCTTATATTCAATGCCTAGAATTTTGCAGCTGTTCTCCCATACGCACAGCTGTTTTGCTTGGTTCTCTTTCTTGCTGTGCTCCCTTAAATTGTTCAAGAAAAACTATTCCAAACAGAAATCTTACCCTTTTTAAAAACTCTTTGTTGATTTCCAACTTATCCATCCAAATATGGTATACTGCCCTTACTATCAGACATGGATAGCCATTACAATTTACTTGGTTAGTGGGTAAGATGTGTTCCTCAAAATCAGTATTTTTAAGGAAACTTTGTTCCAAAGATTAGTGAGGATTAGTACTGTGTGCATACAGCCTACATTCATACCACCCTGTCTCTCTCTATATTGACTGCTATTGGTTTCCCTCACATAATATTATACTGATTTTTTTAAGATTGTTGCAGTTAAATGTTGGCTTAAGCTGCTTTGTTTTTGGGCGTTATTTCTGCTTAGTCTCCTATAGTAAATTATTTCCATTCTTTGCCTGGGAATCTTCTTAGATGGCATTGCTGACCCTCTTGCTCTATTACTTTTTATTGGTTTGTATTTATTTGCTTGTGGGTATATGCACATATTTTTCTCTCCCTTGAGATTGAACTCTTTCAAAGATAAGCACTTTATTGTTTGACTCTGTGGCTGTGACACAGTTGCTTTCACCATAGTGAGTTCATAAATGGTCGGGATCAAACTCGTGCTGCAGTGGCTGTGAAGAGATTCATAATCCTGTGCTTTAACCTGTTGCAGTACCAGGGAGGGCCCCAGAACTGACTTTTTTTTTTAACATCATTCTTCATTTTGTGCATTTTTCTTCTCAGTTGTAATCTCCATGGGCTTCCCACCATCAACTCACCTGTGTGCCATCACCATAGTCTAGGGCAATCTTCCCACCCCAGTTCTGATCCCATTCTCCCTTCCACTCCCATAAAATGTCTCTGGTTTATAGTTGTTCATTGTTTTCATTTTTACTCTACTACATTTGTTTGCCTCTCTCTCCCTTCACCCTGCCCCCCCCAATCCCTTTCGCTTCTGCTATGAGTGAAACCATCTGGTATTTTTCTTTCTTTTCTGGCTTATTTCACTAAGCATGATCTCTTCCAGCTCCATCCATGTTGCTGCAAAAGGTATGAGTTTATAATATTTGATTGCTGAGTAATATTCCACTGTGTATATGTACCACATCTTTTAAAACCATTCTTCTGTTTTTGGGCATTTGGGTTGATTCCACATCTTCCCTATTGTAAATAGAGCAGCAATAAACATGGGGGTGCAGGTATCTTTTTGAATCAGTGTTCTTGTGTCCTTTGGATAGATACTTAAGAGTAGGATTGCTGGGTCATAGGGAAGCTCTATTTTTAGCTTTTTGAGAAACCTCCAAACAGCTTTCCATAGTGGTTGTGTCAGTTTGCACTTCTGCTAGCAGTGAAGGAAAGTTCCTTTTTCTACACATCCTTGTCAACATTTGCTGTTGCTAGTTGTTTTAATATGTGCCATTCTCACTGGTGTGAGATGATATCTCGTGGTTTTAATTTGTATTTCCCAGTGATGTTGAACATTTTTTCATATGCCTGCTGTCCATCTGCATTTCTTCTTTAGAAAAATGTCTTTGTTTTTGTTGAGTTAGTCAGCTCTTGTGTACCTTTGTGATCATTCCTTTGTTTTTAGTATTGTGTGCAAATATTTTCTCCCAATCAATGGGATGTCTCTTTGTTTGGTGTAGTGTCTCTCTTACTGTACAGAAGCTCTTTAACTTGCTGTAGTCCCAGCTATTTATCATTTCCTTCACTATAGTTGCTTTGGGTGATGTATCTTTAAAGATATTATTGAGGTGTAAGTTATGCAGAGTTTCGCCTATCTTTTCTTCAAGATATTTTATGGTTTTGGGTCTTATATGTACTTCTTTAATCCATTACAAGTTGTTTTTTTTTTTTTTTTTTACAAGGTGCGAGGTAGTAGTCTAGCTTCATTTTTTTGCATGTAGTAGTCCAGTTTTCCCAACATCATTTGCTGAACAAACTTTCTTTGTTCTATTGCATATTCTTTGCTCCTTTGCCAAAAATAAGCTGTCCATAAACTTGTGGGTTTATATCTGGGTTTTCTATTAGAATTCATTGTTTTGTATGTCTGTTCTTATTCCAGTACCATGCAGTTTTGATTATTATGACTTTGTTGTATAGCTTGAAGTCTGGGATTGTGATACCTCTGGTCTCTCTTGTTTTAGTCGGGAGAGTTTTGGCTGTTCAAGGTTTTTTGTGGTTCCATATAAATCTCATCAATATTTGTTCTATTTTTTTGAAGAATGTCATTGAGATTTTTATTGGAATAGCATTGAATTTGTATATTGCTTTGGTAGGATGGCCATTTTAATGATGTTAATTCTTCCAATCCATGAGCAGGGGGATGTCTTTCCATTTCTTTGTGTCTTCTTGTATTTCTTTTATCAGAGCTTTATAATTTTCTTTGTATATGTCCTTCACCTCTTTTGTTAGGTTTATTTCCAAGTACTTGATTTTCTTGTTTCTATTGTAAAAGAGATGATTTTTTTTTATTTCTACTTCTGATTGGTTGTTTGTGTATAGGAAGTCTACTGACTTTTGTGACACAAAGCGTTTTTAACGTGCCTCGAGCCTACATGCATAGCTTTGGTTTGTGGAAGAAACCTGAGGACTCAGAATACCCATCTAAACAGTGGATAATTCCCCCCCTCATTAACATTAACAACAGAATAATGTTGTTGGGGGAAGCTGTTATTCCAAATTAGAAATGGTAGAGCAATATTGGACAGCGATTTAATTGGGCTTATTTGTGTTTTAGAAGCCTAGTAAGGGTAAGCAAAAAATGTAATGATTTATTTGGACTTAGGCATATGTTTCTATAAGGTTAGCTGTTAAAGTCAGAATAACTTCAACTTTTTGAAAGTTATTTGGACCTGCATTGTAAGGTACAGATACTCTCTTTTTTCCACCTCTTTGGTAAGGTACAGATATTCTTAACCAAGTTGCAAGTATTTTAAACTCTGCTTTTAACTAAGAAAGTTCGATTTGGAGATATATTTTGCAGATTTGATGGCTGACTTGAACTTTTGTCTTAACAAATATACAGCCTTGGTGTTTCTTACCACCACATGAGAGAAATTCTTGATTAACTTTTCTGCCACACCTGGGTTGTTGTATGTACAGCATTGTTGCCTGTTTACTACTGAGTGGCAGACTATCCTGTTTCTTGTTGTCAAAGAAGGTAAACAGGTTATTAGGAATAAGACAGAATGTTAAGCATTGTTAGGGTACGCAAGAAATCAAAGTATTATATTTTTGTTTCTCTTCAACTTTGACTTAAATTTAAAATTTCATGTATCAGTGTCCAAATGTAGTTCTGTGGAATGACCTTTGCAACTTTAAAAATAGATATTGGAAGACTAAACATCCTGAAAATTGAACAATGGGTTGCCTGGGTTTTGTTTTCAGAATATTTGATTGATTTTCATCTTTCTAGAGTAAATGAAACACTGGGATCCCTTTCCCTGTGAATCACCTTAGGTGCCATCTTTGCCATAGAAAGCAGGAATTCTATCTTTTGTTCTGTTCTGTCACTTTGAGCACACATACTCTTCATATATTTCTTTCTGACACACACTTTGTCTACATTTGTTCTTTCTTTTTCCGGGAAAAATATGTCTGTCTTTCTGTCCAAGGCCAATTCTGCCATCTGTTCTTAAACCCTCCCTTTCCAATTTCTGTTTGTCAAACGGTGTCTGTATATCTGTAAGTTTGGTCTTTTCACTAGCTGCTTTGCCTATTCCCGATGGTATTACTGACTTTGGAAACTTTGGTGTGGGGATATTATATGATATCTTTTATTTTCCAAAAACAATTAATGATTAGAATGAATCGGTATATCATTCATTTAATGGTTTGCATTGGGATCTGCTGAGTCACATGTAGTTTTGGGAAACCCTGATTATTCTTACTAGTTTAAGCTTTTCTAAATCTTTTCTTACTATTTTTAGGTCCTGCTGTGGTCCCTCACCAGTATTATGGAGTTACTCCCTGGGGAGTCTACCCTGCCAGTCTTTTTCAGCAGCAAGCTGCAGCTGCTGCAGCAGCAACTAATTCTGCTAATCAGCAGACCACCCCACAGGCTCAGCAAGGGCAACAGCAGGTAAATGTAAACAAAAGTGTGAATTCTAGTTGTTGTATACAATTAAAAAGTATGGTTGTGCCTAATAGGAAACATTGCAAAAAGGGTGAGTTCCTTCTCCATGTTTGTATCTGATTTCAGGCTCAGACTTAACTGTGCTTACTGAATGCCTCTTATGTGTCAGGTCCTTTGTCTCTGTCGCTAATTAAGGCACAGAGTAAACAATTTGCATATGAAAAACTGCTTTGACAATTGCCCTGTTAAGGGCATGTAGCTATTAGCAAGTAGCAAAAGTGAGTATTCAAACTGATAGTAAATTTTTTTCCTGCCATACTCTACAGTTAGTGCTAAGCACTGTCTCAGATCATGTACAAATAGCTTGCTACCATAGGAGATATTCCAGTTCTTCAGATTGCATATTCAAACACTGAATAGATGGGATAGAAATCTTACACCTTTTAAAAACTTAGAGTAACAAGAGCATTTTAATTTAGTTGGGAAAGGCGATACTTTACAGCAAAACTATGTTATTTTTAAATCTTTCTTAAGGTGGAGTTTTTTTAGGTTTAAACCTATACTGAATGTTTTCACACCATGCCTACCACCAAAACCCCAGTTAATGTTCATTGAGGTCCTTAGCACCCAGGCCTCTCCTGCTTCCATCCCATCACCCTTTCCTTCAGGTTGCCTCAGTTTTGCAGTCAACTATCAAGGGGTTGTTTTGGTTTGGTTTTACCTATTGTGTTTTATTTTAAATAAGCCATTTTCTCTGGCTTACTAGAAGTAACTCCAGTTTATTGTTGAAAATTGTAACTTGGAAACTTAAAATCACCTTTAAGCCCTCATGTCAAAAAAACCCCAAAATTTTCTAGTTTGTCATTCTATCCTATTAATTTCTTGCTGGGATTCTGCCCACTTCGTTTAGCTTTTTTTTTTCCCCTTTGCTATGTTATTTAAGGTTCTTTTAAAAGACATTTTCTGGCCATATTTCATTCCATTCACTAGCATACCATATATTCTTTGACTAACCCATTGCTACTTGATATTTAACTAGCAATATTTTGGTGCTATAACTAAAACTAATATCTTTTGCATAAATCTGTAATTATTTCCATGGTATAAATGCCTAGAGATGCAAATGAAATAAACATTTATATTTGATACGCATCATCAGATAAAAGTTGTCTCTTGAGACAAACCATTGTGCTCGTATAAGCACACGTGGTGTGATAAACAAGAATCCTTTGCTTTTTTATCGATTGCATTAAGAAGAGAAAATACATGTTTAATTTATTTAGATTCCATAAAATAATAAGAAAAACAGGTCTAATTTCTTCTGGTTCAGTATTTTTATAGTGTGATTTTTTTTTTTAATTTTGGAAGCTAGTACACAATTTTCTATGTAGTAGATAGAATTCTAGTACTACAGATATAAGGGAATATGGAAATAATTTATTGACAGATTCAGTAATACTTGTTAATAAATTTCTTAGTAGATTATTCTCTGAATAACCTATATTTGTGTGATGGTTTTTAATTTTTTTTAAGATTATTTATGCATACAGAATGAGGGTACAGGCCATAGGTGAAGGGGCAGAGAGAGGTGAGGGAGATGTGGGAGGCAGTGGGGAGCAGAACAGGCTGACTGATGAAGTACACTGCTGAGGGGAGCAGCAGTCGGTTCAGGAGATGTCTGCCACACCATCACCTCCAGGGTGGGCGGGAATTGAAGTCGTGCTGAGGTGGCTTTAGCTTCTTAGTGCTGTACATTTTAACTTCCAATGTTACTTATTCTGGTTTCTGGCTTCACTTACAGGCAAATGTGGTTTTCCTGGATGAACTCCTTTCTCATAGTCATTTTATCCGAAAGCATTTGTTCTAGGCATTTTCACTATATTCTGATTGTTGAAACTGCGAAGTCAGTGACATTCCAACCACTTCATTTTTAATTCTAACCACTTCATCTTTTCATTTCTGTTTCAACCTTCTCCAGGGTTCCTTTGACACCTGATAAACATTTCATTCTTTTCTGTTTAGAATGACTAGGGAAAAAAAGAATATCCTAAGTATGGGGTTAAACCTCGTCATGATTTGTTATTGGATAATATGTTTTGATAGATGAGAGTGTATGGTGGCTTCTGAACACTCTAAATGATGATGATTCTACCAGCCATGGTGAACTATAGAGAATTGAATGACTATTAATTATAATATTGGTTGCTTTCAAATTTTGAGTTTAAATCAGCATCTTCAAAAGAAATGTGAATTTAGGGCCTTCCTGGTGGCTCGAAAGGGGTTAAGTCTCAGCACTGTAAATCTCTCCTCAGCCATTGCAACATGAGTTTGATCCCCTGCCAGGGAGGTGAACCACATGGCACAGCAGACCTCTCTTGTTTTACCTGCTGCTCCCCTCAGTAGTGTATTTCAGTCAGTCTGTCTGTTCTGCTCCCTGCTCTGTCTCTGGTGAATCCTCTCATGGCCCCTGCACCTCTGGCCTATACCCAGTTCTTATATGCATAAATAAACAAACCCCCCCCCCCAAAAAAAAAAAAAGGAGATGTGGGGCCCTCCTTGGTGGCACAATGGGTTAGGACGCAGCTACTGCAGTGTGAGTTTGATCTCTGGCCCCGGAGGTGACCCACATGGTGTGGCAGACCTCTCCTGCCCCGCCCACTGCTACTTCCTCAGTTGGCCTGTTCTGCTCCCCACTCCCCACTCTGTGTTTTACCGCCCCTGCACCTCTGACTTGTACCCCAGTTCTGTATGAATAAATAAATGTTTTTTTTTTTTTTAAAGAGATGTGAATTTAATAGCTTCAGCATTGTGGAGATAGGTAATAAACAATCTGCTAGGTTAGTGCTTTGTAAATACATGCTCAATCTTATTTTTTGTTGATTTTGCTAGATTTTAAGATGTTACATGGGGAATTTTATATATTTGTTTCCATAAAATTCAGACTTGACAACTATTGATTACATTAAAATTCATGAATGTTGGTGATTGACTTAAGACCTTGGATTTATGCTCAAGATGTACCCCACAGATGTTTAGAGAACAGACAAATGGAGGTATTTTGCTTGCTCCCTACATTAAAATGGGACTCAGTTAACTCTTTTGATGACTTTTTCTTCAGATTCTTTGCCCACTCCCTGCCTCCTGTCCTTTCACACAGCTCTTAAATAGCAGTTTTGAACTATTGGTGTTTACCATATGTCTATTCATATTGTTAACATTTCCCAGAGAGCTCTTCTGGGATATTTTTGTGCATTTTCTAAGTCTTGGTTCAGACACTCACCTGTGTGATTCCCTTGATGCTTTTAAGTAGATTGAAGTACTTTTCTTCTCCAGTTGTTTAGATTCCTTAGAAATAAATTGTCCAATATTTTGATATTAATAGTACTTGCTGGGTACCGTATATGAATTAATAGACATTATAGACATTAATTCTGATATTCTCAGTAAATCTGCAGGGTGAGTTATTTTTGTCAGTACTATTACAGATAAGAAAATAAGAGCTATTGGGTAAATTAATGTCCACACATCTCATCTTGCCAATAAGGACACTGTTGTTCACCTGATGCTCATTTAATAAAAAATGTAATTGTTGTCCTTATTCTACATTTTTAGCCAAGTGGTGGTAATTTGTACCAGATTTCTGACTATGTCATCCACAAATGAGTGTTAGTGATGGTGATTTGATAAGAATTTTGCTTTTGGGGCCCTCCCTGGTGGTACAGTGGGTTAAAGCACCGCATTATGAAGCTCTCTGAAGCCACTGCAGCACGAGCTGGATCCCTCACCAAGGAGGGAACCACATGTTGCTGCAGACCTCTCCTGATCCACCCACTGCTCCCCTCAGCAGTGTATTTAAGTGCATCTGCCTGTTCTGCTCCCCACTCAGTCTGTGTTGAATCTTCTCACCCACCACACCTCTAGCCTGTACCCCAGTTATGTAAGCATAAATAAATAAATTTTTTTTTTGCTTTTGAAAAATTACAAAGTGCATTGGTTTATAAACTTTGGTAATTAAAATGACCACAAAGGTCTTTGACAATTTTCACCTTGTGTTGTGAGTTTTGTATTGTCCCTTGCTAGAATGTATTTATTGGGTAAAATAGATTCTTCAGCATGTTCAGAATGAAAATAATTACCAGCATACCTTTATTTTATTAATAATTATAAATAAATTTATTAGTAATACACGTACTTAAATAAGATAATAAATAACTGTCATAGGGGCAGAACTGGTATTCTGTACTGAAGTGTCAGTGTTCTTGATAAATACTCATCTCTGTTTAGATTGCTATATGTTTATGGCATTTATGAATGGAAAAATAGAAACATCAAGGCCCAACTAGCTTATTGGAACCTCCTTTAAAAAAAAATCTGGCGAGCTCATTTGGGCCTTGATGAGTGGGAATAGTATTTTAGGTAAAGAAAATGTTATCATATCCCATTAAGAGAATATATTTCCTTTTAGATTCTTTTTTTAAATGACACAGATGTTTTGACTGTGTAGACAAATTACCCATATTGGTCCTATCTAAATACCCTCTCCCCTCCATTATATTATTCTTAACCTACTCTGTGTTGGAGTGCTAATAACATTATATTATGGGGTTACCATTTATTATCTGCCTCATTCATAGAATAAAGGCTGCAAGAGAGCAGAGACTATGCCTGTTCTTGCTTTATTCTGGTACTTGGCAGATGGTGATAATTGAGTGTTTAATGAGTGATTCATCATTTTTATATGCTTTGACTGCTTATAGAGGTAATACATTACAACTAAGAATGGTAGGATGAAATTGTACTGTTTGAAATGTTGTCCCATCCAAATACTAGCCAGGTCTGACCATGCTTAGTAGATGATTAATTTCTGAGATCAGACCAGATTGGGCTCATTCAAGGTGGTATGGATACAGACTTCACTATTTGAAATGTTAATTGAATTCTTATTGTAGCAGCCATGTCATATAAAACGTAATAGGAAAAGTGACTTTTAACCCTTGATTTTTGAAATCTGACTCAATTTTAGTACATATTTAGATATTTCCAATGAGACGAAAACTTTTTGATGTATTTTGTCTCCCAGGTTCTCCGTGGAGGAGCTAACCAGCGTCCTTTGACCCCCAATCAGAACCAGCAGGGACAGCAAACAGATCCACTTGTGGCAGCTGCAGCAGTGAATTCTGCCCTTGCTTTTGGACAAGGACTAGCTGCAGGCATGCCAGGTGAGGCCGTGTTGTTCCTTATACTCAAAGGAATAAAATGTATGCTTCTTGGGGGAGATTTAAAGGAGAATGGGTAGTGCTTTCAGCTTGCTTAGGTTTATCCTGACTTGACTGGCAAGGATGACATTTACTTGCCCTCACTGAGATCATAATTCATTGATGAGAGCACTAATTGTTCTGAGCCAGTCTTAATCTTTTATATTGAAGATACTTTAATCTCCACAAACTCCACCTGGAATGTGCTGTTTCCCTTTGAGGATGATCTGTTTTCTCCTTCAAGATAAGAGTAGCCAGGGGTACCTGGCACCACTCTGAAGACTTTAATCTTTACACTGATTTTTTTTTTTAAGCAGCATATTAGAAATTTCTTGATAGTCTTTGATAGTCATCTCTTACATATCTAGGATTTCTCCTGAACCAGTAGTAGAGGGTCTTTGTAGGGATCTACATATGGTTGATATGTATCTTGCATTAATGTTTTTCTTGACATACTGTTGCTTGGTGAGTATAGTTTGAGCCTTCCTTCGAAAGAGGTAATTAAGAGGTCTCTGCATAAGTTAATGGATCCTTACTGACTGGATTTATGAGTTCAGTGAGTAACACTATTTATTTTGATGGTTATTAAACATTTATATTTTATTGGGAAGTCACTTATAATTTCTCATTCAGTAGACTCTGAAAATGCCATCTCATAAGATATTTAAAAGATACAGTTAACTGAAACCTGTCTAGGTTTTTCCCTGCTAAATTGTAGGGTGTTTGTTCTTAGATTATGTGATGTGGAAGAGCTATGATTTTAATTATATGTGCCCTCTTATATAGACAAGAAAACAACACAAGGATTTCAGTCGTGGTAATCTTGATTAGTGCTGTGAGGAGCATGTTCCCTATATTGCCAATTTTCTTTCTAACACTGCGGATAATACACTGTCTTTTGTTGTGCACTTAATATGTGCCATATTTCAGGGCAGACCTTTCATATTCATCTTTTAACTGAATCTTCACTGAATTTTATAAGCAGGCATTGTTTTTCTCATTTTACAGATGAGGAAATGGGTAACCAGGGACTCATGGTCTTAATATTTTCTAAGTGGTGAACTCAGGATATAAATTTGGGTCTGTCTATCCCCCAAATTGAGTTTCTGACTATTTTCAATATTCTGGTGCCCAGAAGACAGTTGTTAGTTCCATATATATTCTTATATGTTGGCTTGCTGTTCTCAGGTTATCCGGTGCTGGCTCCTGCTGCTTACTACGACCAAACTGGTGCACTAGTGGTGAATGCAGGAGCAAGAAATGGTCTAGGAGCTCCTGTTCGACTTGTGGCTCCTGCCCCAGTCATCATTAGCTCCTCAGCTGCACAAGCAGGTGAGTGGACACCTTAATGGACTCACCTCAGAGATCTAAAACAGGTGATGTTCTTAAAATAGGGTGAAATATACTTCATCTGGCAATTCTCAACATAGTAGTTCTGCCCTGTTAGAACTTGAGAGAGAGCCAGAGCAACCTCAATGGATTCTGATTCTTTTGGTTGCAGTTACCAGCTGATACAAGTGGCACCCTTGGCAGAAGTCTCTGCCACTCTTTTCATATAATATATTGTTACTAATTTATTTATTTTTGATGGGGGTAGGGGTGGTGTTGCAGATGGGAGGGGGCATGCAGATATGGAGGAAGTGAGAGGGAGTACTGAAAAGTGGCAGAGTAGTAAGTTGGTTGGGAGATAATATGTTTTTATTTTTAGCTTTATACACATCTGTCTATATTTTTTAATGAGGGATGACAGTGGGAATATCCAGAACAGAGCAGTGTTACTGCAGAGTCTTACGAATTTGAGATTTTTAAGAAGTGGTCATAGTTAAACTTGGATACATTTGTTGTCTGTACCTATCTTAAACTGTAAACTCTTCATAAAGCCGCCAACATAGAAATTTGCTCCAGTGGTATTTTGACTTCAAATTGAAAGTCGAAATAGAATGTAGACGCTTCTATAAAGGCATCAAAGATAGATCTGTTCTTTACAAGGTTTGTATCTGCTTTCAAAAAAATATGGCAGCTTTAAAAGATTTTCATAAAAGGATAACTAAGCATGTCAGTGTGGCCAGTTCCCTTCACAGCCAATTGGTTTGCTTTCTTCATAGCTGTTGCAGCAGCCGCAGCTTCAGCAAATGGAGCAGCTGGTGGTCTTGCTGGAACAACAAATGGACCATTTCGCCCTTTAGGAACCCAGCAGCCTCAGCCCCAGCCCCAGCAGCAGCCTAATAACAACCTGGCATCCAGCTCTTTCTACGGCAACAACTCTCTGAGCAGCAACTCGCAGAGCAGCTCCCTCTTCTCCCAGGGCTCCGCCCAGCCTGCCAACACATCTTTGGGATTTGGAAGTAGCAGTTCTCTTGGCGCCACCCTGGGATCAGCCCTTGGAGGGTTTGGAACAGCAGGTAGAAATCAGACTGATGTGCTCTTAAAACCAAATTTTAATTGTTTTTGCGATCTTTATGGAACACTGACAATGCATGGAACCTTGAACAGATACCACAGGCAGATCTGGACTGAGCCCCGTGGGAATGCAGCCATCCCACAGACCTTTAGATGGTAGGCTGTTGTGATCAGTGATGCATTTGGGGCCTATTTCAGGTTTACACTCATGTAGCTATTTGCTTATACTTTCATAGTTTGCTTGAAGGGAAGGAAAACCTGGGAAGGATTTTGCAGGCTTTGGGAAGAACAAGGAGAATGTATAGAAATGTGGATGCTAAAAATAGAGGGATGATATCAAAGATAACAGAGTAGTATACTCCACATTCAAGACTGAGCTGAATGGGTGCCTTAAACAATCAGTTTTCTCCAGTCTTTAGAGAAGAATTAAGGTGAATCTGGTGGAAAAGTAGAGAAAAGGATACTAGAACAGTATATATTTAATGTTTTGATGGAAATAAAAAACAGGAAAGTGGTGAGGTAAGCAGTAGGATAATTGCAGTGTTTGTCAAACAATGTGATCGCAAAACAGAAGGGCATGTTGAATTGGGGGCTAGTAAAGCTTCTTGACTGAATCCATTGAGGCTTTCATATATAAGTCTTGTGGAGTCTGCAGGCCAGTTAACCCATTTACAAATCTTTTTTTTTTCTGTACTCCATTTCCACTGGAACTTTTGGGTTGATGAAAGGCATTCTTTCTAGCCCATTTTCTTTCACCTTTTCCATAGCTTATGTGACTGTTGACTTTTGAACCTTCCCCTACACTGTAAATCTACAACACAAAAGGAAGGTAAATTTAGCAAGTGATGTTTTGAACTAAAATTTCATGCTAACCTGAGCCATGTCCTCTTTATTACTTTCCCTGTCCATAGAACTGCCACATGAACAGTTAGGCTGTCTCTGCTGACAAATTTGCGGTGGTAAGGAGTCTGGATCAAAATGTTAGGAACAGGTCACTGGGCTTGTTCTTCGAAGAACAGGCCTGTTCTTATCTGCATTGTTTTAATTCCATTTTAGTTGCAAACTCCAACACTGGCAGTGGCTCCCGCCGTGACTCCCTGACTGGCAGCAGTGACCTTTATAAGAGGACATCGAGCAGCTTGACCCCCATTGGACACAGTTTTTATAACGGCCTTAGCTTTTCCTCCTCTCCTGGACCCGTGGGCATGCCTCTCCCTAGTCAGGGACCAGGACATTCACAGACACCACCTCCTTCCCTCTCTTCACATGGATCCTCTTCAAGCTTAAACCTGGGTAAGAACCATTACTCTACCACCACCTTGAACTCAAGTCTCTTGCCACTGATGACATTAGAAGCACTTTGCATAAGCAAAGGACAGTCCCTTTATCCTAGAAGTATCCTGTACCTTCCTTAAAAGTAATTCATGTTACTTAGGTTGTACCTTAGATCGCAAAAATATTTTGGATTTATTGAAATTTGGGTGCAACCGCTGTATATCCACTTCAGATTTAGCATGACCATCTTGTTCTTTGGCTACTTGTGAGGGTCTTTCATTATAAACATAGCATAGGTTCATTTTAAATAAAGCTGCGAAACACAAAATAAGACTGTATTCCCATAGTATCATCACTGAAATATCACAGTATTTTGCCTGATTTTTCAGACTCCTCCCCAGGTATAAGCTGAATATCTTTTACACATAATGCATCTTATCTTGCCAGGGTTTAAAAGAAAATGTATGTGCAAATTAGTATGCTAATAAATAGACGTGTTTCGACTTATACATTTAGGTTGTTAAAAGATACTGGATCTTTAAACATTGCCATTGAGATCTTTGAAAATGAGGAGGAAGAGAGGATCCTAAACAGTAGATTAGAATGAAAAACGTGTATTAATTAGCACTTTGGATGGCAAAAATTCCTAAGTATTTTTAATAGATGGGAAATGGTTTCTTACCTCAGAAACTTGGTACACACTTCCTTTTCCCAATTCATTATTGAAATTGGATTTGAATACTTATTTATTTCCTAGATGGGGAAGTTGAAGCAAAGAAGTGATGTAAAATTAATCATGCAAGCTGGGGCACTTTTGAGAGTGAGTGGCAGACTTATTAATAATTATGCTGTGATCACAGACCTAAATCAGGGTTTTCCTGGGAAAAATCATGTATGGCCACTTTACCTCGAATATTCAGAGTATTCTAAATATATCTAATTAAAACAATTTTTAGAGTAGTTTTAGATTCATAGCAATATGCAAGAGCAGGTATAGAGATTACTTCTGAGTGGTCCATTTGTTACAGTTACTGAATCTTCATTGACACTTGATTATTAGCTGAAGTCAATAGTTTACATTGACTTCTGTCACTTTTTTGACAATCAAAATTAAAAATAAAGACACGCCATGCTTACATTTGGAGAGACTAAAAAATGGAAAATGATTTACAAATTATAAAAATTGTCACTGGATAGGGTAATATATTCTAGAATTTTGTCTCTGAGTTTGAATGACATAAGTTTTAAGGCAAAACATTGTGTGTGTGTGTGTGTGTGTGTGTGTGTATGTATCCTAAAATTTCACATGGTAATAACATAGTTAAAAGATTCATTGTCTCAGCTGATATGTGGACATTACTTTAGAAAAGTTGTAAGGACTTTCCATAATGATGTCAAAGGAAAATGTGATACGTGATATTGCAGTGCTTCCTAGTGACAGAGTACCTGACTTTACAGACTGAGGGTTAATATAAAACTTGAAGGGGTAAAGGAAACTTACAATTTAGTGTATATTGAAATGAACTTTTATTGTGTAATTATTACCTGCTGCTGTTAATGGTCTTGGGTGTTGCACATACATGCCTGGAAGGTATATACATTATGCCAAAATGAGGAAACTGACTTTAAATACCTTCTGGGTTTTCTCATTTCTGTACATATTTCTAATCAGTCCTCTTTTACTCTATAACATGCAGTATTGGTGTGTATCCTATCACATGATATTCCTGGAGTATTGCCTAAATTAGTGCATTATCAGATCCAGAAATCTTACTTTTAATTGTTTAAAAATTCAAATGGTTCATCTTACTGAATATTAAGCAAATGAGTGCTGCAAAAATTATTTTTGTAGAGTACAGATAGTACATATTTAACCTTGATAGTCAGATGGTCTCTGTAGTGAGTGTTCACCTCTGCTGTTGAAGTGCAAACAGCAACAGGCAAGATGTAAATGAATGAGTGTAGTTATTTTCCATTGACTTACAAAATTGGTGGCAAGCCAGATTTGTCCTGTGGGCTGTAGCTTGTCTACCTCACAACTTTAATAAATGCTGTGGCTCTTGGTGTTTGAAAATGGAGCTGGAAACATACTTTGCATGCATAGTGCCTTTCCTCTTTCCAATAGAAATATTTTTTCTTAATTTATGTTTCCACTGTGAAGTAGGAAATAACCATGGGTGTGAGTTATTTCTTATTTTAATGGTTTGCTATCTGCTTAGTTTTATTCTTAACATGTCTTTTCTTTAAAGAAAATTTGCCTTGCTTAATTAAGCAGTTTGGTTGTGTGTGTTTACGTTGGCCTGTCACTTGCATTTACTCCTTAAACCATTCAGCTGTCCGAGGAGGAATTTTGTGTCATGATCAGTAGAGCTTTGCCTTTCTTCCCTGTTTCCTCGAGCAGTGGGTTTTGCTTTAGTCTTTTCTTTTAATTGAGAAACTTGAATCTTAACTTAGGTTAAATAGATAGGTGGAACTTGGTTTCTAGTAGTGTCCATACAAAGACCCTAAAGACATTTTGATGCAAGAAACCTAGCATCTTTGTCAGGAATTTATTAGACAACCTAATACAGCTGCTTCTGTTAAAATTGCTTCACTACTGATGGAGCTGTCAGTTTTTGGGTCACTAAAAGCCATACTATAGCATATTCATTACTCATATAACATATTCATTATGTTACATAGACACACAATAATATAATTCTACACATTCAATATGGTTTAATGATTTTCATAATATGACATGGCCAGTGAATGCCTGAATGTACATTCCAGTTTCTATTTCTGTTATCCCTGTGTGATTCTTTTCTCCACATCGTTTTCACACTCTTTAAATAGTCACACATGAGTGTTTAGGATACTTTGAAAAAAAAAAAAAATCAGCTACCTCATTTGTAATTCAGTGGTTACATGTTGAATCCCTACCTAAAATTCTTCAATGCTTTTTTAATTACCTGTTGTTAAAGACCAAATTTCTTTAAAAGCAAAAATTTTATTGAGTTATATCTCATATATCATAAAATTCACCTATTGTAAGTATATAATTCAGTGACTTAGTTTTCAAATTTGTGCAATTATCAAATGAGTTGTAGAATTTTTACATCCCCTGAGTAAAATTTCTCATGACTATTTACAATTAGTCTTCATTTCTACCCTCAGTCCCATTTGTTTTACATGAGCCTTTTCTGGACATTTCATGTAATGGAATCTTACATTATGTTGCCTTTTTTGTTGGGCTTCTAGACTTATGCATGATTTAGAGATTCACCCACAACATAATATTTGTCAGTGGTTTGTTCTTTCTGCTTATGAACAGTGTTCCATTTTACTAATCTACCACATTTTCCTAACCACTCACAAGTGAACATCTTTTGGTGATCATGTTTATCTATAAGAAATAGTGAACATTTGTATGTATGTCTTCATGTTTTCATTTCTTTAAAAAATACAGTTGTTTAATTGTATGTAAATTTTATGTTAAACTTCTTGAGAAACTGCAAACCTGTTTAAGTTGGTGCATCATTTTATATTCCTACCAGTAATGCATAAGGATTCCACTTTCTCTTTACCCTCACATTTTTTTTTATTGAGGTATAATTGACATTAGTTTCAGGTATATAACATTTATCTATATTACATAGTGATCACTAGAGTTAACTTCAGTGAACAACTTAACCATTCTGAGCTACAGCATTTTTTTCCTTAATACAGAGTTTTTTTGTTTTTTGTTTTTGTTTTTCTTTTTTTAAGATTTATTTATGCATACAGAACTGGGGTACAGGCCAGAGGTGCAGGGACGGTGAGAGACTTCACCAGAGAGAGAGTGGGGAGCAGAACAGGCTGACTGACAAAGTACACTGCTGAGGGGAGCAGTGGGCGGGTCAGGAGAGGTCCGCCTCGCCATGTGGTCACGTGGGGCGGGGATCGAACCCATGCTCTAATGGCCTTAGCCTCTCAGTGGTGTGCTTTAACCCACTGCGCCACCAGGGAGGGCCTACAGCATTTTTTTTTTTTAAAGTGTGATATGAGGAGATCTCTTAGCAGCTTTAAGAGCAAACTCTTAGCAACTTTCAAATGTGGATTACAGCTAACTGTAATAACGATACTGTACTTTAGATTTCTTTTTTAAAAAAGATTTGATTTATTAATGTATACAGAAGCTTGATGTAGGCCAGAGTTTGGGGGAGTAAGAGGATTCATCAGAGACAGAGTGGGGAGCAGAACAGCTGGATTAATTGAAACACACTGCTTGTAGGCGAGGCAGGAGAGGTCTGCTGCGCCATGTGGGTCAGCTCCCTGGCCGGGGATTGAATTTGGGCTGCAGTGGCTGTGGATAGGTTCCTAGTGCTGAGACTTATAATCTCTTGCACCACCAGGGTGGCCCACTTTAGACATACGTGATTCAGTTTATAACTGGATATATATATATATATATATATAACTGGATATATGTAGTTTTTGATCTTCTCAAGATGCACCCATGTGCCATACCCTTCCTTTCTCTGCTTGCGTGTGCCACCCCCTCCTCACCCCCATTAAACCACAAATCCATTCTCTGAATTTAAAAGCTTGGTTGGGTGTTGTGAGGTCATATGGTGTTTTGTTTTTCTCTGACAGCATTAGTTCTTACATTGCTTAGTTAATATAGCTATTATGGTCTTAATTTCCACTTTCCTTGTGGCTAATGATGTCGAGCATCTTTTCGTGTGTTGATTAACCATTTGTATAACTTGGTGAGATGTCTACTTATTTTTTGCTTATATTTTCATTGTGGTGTTTGATTTTTTTTTAAAAAGAGAGCTGTAAGTCATATATTCTGGACGCTAGTAGCTAATTAAATATGTGCAAAACACATGTCTGCATTTTTTAATAGTGGAAGTACATTAGTTACTAATTTTGATGAGATCCAGTTTTATCACTTTGGTATAGAAATTCTTTGGCTCTCCCTGGGCCAAAGGTTGGGATGCAGCACTGCAAGCTAGCTACAGCGATTCAGTGAGAGTTCAACCCTGGAGTGATCCACATGGCGTGGTGGCAGACCTCTCCTGGCCCACCCGCTGCTCCCCTTAGCAGTGTACTTCTTCAATCTGCCTGTTCTGCTCCCTGCTCTGTCTCTGGTGAATCCTCTCACCCCCCCCACCTCTGGCCTGTACCCCATTCTGTATGCATAGATAAATAAACCTTTAAAAAAAAAAGAAATTCTTTGTCTAACTTAAATCTTAAAAATTTTCTTCTGTTTTGTTTCAAATATTCTGTTGTTTTAGATCTTACAGTCTTACAGTTAAGCCTCTGATTCAGTTTGAGTTAAATTTGTACATTGTGTGAGGTGATGAATCATCTCATTTTGCCCCAGCAAATTTTTGGCATTTTCAGTCAAAAATTAAACTTCTTTAGTTTTATACATCTTCTGTTAAATTGTTCCTACATATTTTTCTTTTGTTACTGTGAATAAAAATCTGTTTTATTTTTGGGTAGCTTGTTTATAGAGAAATAATTGATTTGCATATTGATCTCACAAATTAACTACTTACATATTCTAGTAGTTTTGGGAGTATTGCTTAGGATTTTTTTGTATATAGGATCATGTCATTTGTAAATACAGTTCTTATATTTCATATTCACATGGTAAATAATAAAAGATTTATTTGTTTTGGGATGTTAGTTTAATCTTATGTTTGGTTGTCAATACATTTCTTGAGTTTTTTTTTTTTTTAATCTGTGTTCATGAAGCCAGTTTCTTGTGATGCTAAGAGTAGTATTTCAGAAGAGTTTATGGAGTATAGTATTATTTCCTTAACTGTATTAATATTCAACAGAAAACCACCCTGATCTAGGTGTTTACATGTGAGATTTCTTACTAGGTCAAAATACAATACTAGGTTATGTCTTACAGTTCCATATCCTCCTTTTCTTTTTGAGTCAGGTCTCGTCTTTTTGTCTTTTTATAGGAATTTTTCCATTTCCACTAAGTTGTCAAACTTGTTGGCATAGAACAGTAATTTTTTTCCTCCCCCCAAATGTGGTATCTTCCTTTTTCCCTCTCAAGTCTCATATTGTCCATAAATATATACACATCTATGTGCATGTGTAGTAATACAAATACTTAGTTTGACATAAGTGTGCTGTATTTCTCATATTGCAGTATCAATATAATATTACTAACAACTTATCCTCATTTGTGGCTTATGTGTAGGGTACAAATGGTGTACAAATAAAATACAACATTTCATGAGTAGTATGAGTAACAAAATAATCCTGATTCCTTTTTTCCCTCCCTTTTCTCATTGCTATCATTCATTTTGTTTATATATAAGCATAAATACCCTCATTTTTATCACTGCTGTCATTCATTTTACTTAAGCATATATGTATAAAAGATATAAGCATCATTGCTGTTACATCATTGCTGAATACATCATTGCTGTTACTCTGAATGAAATCTGTCAGGTCAATAAAGAAACTCTTTTATTACCCCCCACTTCTTATTTGATATTTCTCTTTACTTATGCAAATCTGAATTCTTGACCTTTGGTATTCCTTCCTGCTAAAGAACTAATATTTCTTGCAAGGCAGATCAGCAAAAAATTCAGTTTTTATTTGAAAAATTTATTTCTCCTTCACTTTTGAAGGATGATTTAGCATGATACGGAATTCTATGTTGGCTGCTTTTTCTTTCAAAACTTGAACTATTTATCTATTTCACTCTCTTCTTGCTTGCATATTTTCTGACAGATTGGATACAGTTCTTGTCTTATGGGTAAGGTGTGTCTTGGCTCCCCACCCCCACCCCCCCACCCCCGTTCCGCCCCCGACATCTTCATTCTTTTCTTTGCTATTCTGTATTTGAAGATGATTATGTGGAGGTGTAGATTTTGGGCATTTATTCTTCTTGATATCCTCTGAACTTCCTGACTCCAGGGTTTGGTATCTGGTATTAATTTGGGGAAATTTTTGCCAGTGTATCTCTGTTTTACTTGTTCCTTTATCACTTTTTTGGGGTACTCCCATTATGTGTATCTTAACCTTTTATACTTGTTTGCAGTTCATGGATATTCTGTTCTAATTTTTCTGAGTTACTGTTCTCTTTTCTTTTTAGTGTTGTTTGTATTCTCTATTTCAAAGATTCTTCCCATGTGCAGTCCACTAATAAGCACTCACCCGCATCTCCCTTGTGGTTATTTTCTCTCTGGTGGCTCTAGCTGGTTCTTGGAATTTCCATCTCTTCACTTACATTCTCTATTCTTTCATGCTGTCTACTTAGCATATTCATCATTCTTGGTTTTAACTTTTGGTCTCATAATTGAGCATCCCTGCCATGTACATTTCTGAGGTTTGCTCTCAAGTGTAGTATTTGCTTTTTTGGATATACCTTGTAGATCTGATGTATCAGGTTAAAGAAATGGCTGGGGGGGGCGGATTGGGGATGAGAAACATTGTCTGTGATTAGGTTTCATTTCAGTCTTAGAGCTTATGCTTCTGGACTTTGAACATCACAAGTGTTTCTCACCTTTTTTCCCCCTTTTGGTGGAACAGTATGGTTTGCTTAAAATGACTTTAAGCAAAATTCTGCTATAAATTGTTGATGTAAACCTGATCTCTTTCCTTAAAAGAATATTTTTCATTTGGACTAAAAAATATGTTAGAATTTGACACAGAGCAGCAATACCCTTTAAAATCAGAAAAATTGATACAACTGGGTGTAAAAATGAAGGCACTGGCTCTTGTGCCAAGAATCATGACAAATATTGGTCATGATGATTTTGGATTTCATAACTTTGGACAAGAATTTCATCCTTTTTGTACCTTAATTTCCTTTTACATAAATAAATTTTCATTTTTCCAGAATGTCAGTGAGAATTCAGTAGTGTATGTGAAAAATATAGAGCCTTGGTGTAGGCCAAATGCTTAGTTAATGTTTTCCAAATTTTAAACAACGAGACATTTCTTTTTGGCTTTGTCTCTTTCATTGAGACTTAGGCCACTGAAGCTGGGCTCTACAATTCTGTGGAGAAATTCAAACTGGGTATCTTTTTATAGCTACCATTAAGTTCCAAACCAGACATTCATTAAAATTTATGGAGAAGTCAACAGATAATTCATGTTGTGTGACTTTTCTTATGGATTCTGAGTTATTCATCTGTACTGTGGTTTATGTGGGACTTCTTACCTACTTAGTTGGAATAAAACCCAATAAAAGCTTCCACTCTTTTTATAGTATAATCTAAAGTTTTTTTTAACCCTCACATTTGCAAAAAAAAAAAAAAATCAGAATATTGAAAATATATACTCATAACTTTTTATTCTGCTTTATATTTTGATAAGCCTTTTGGCTCTATGTTATAATTCACAATGAATATTTACTTGTTATCAGTTAAAACGGCAATATCAGTGGCATGAAAGTTTTTTGCAGACATTGCAGATACTGCCCTAATGAAGTTCTTGAAATATTCCACTTTAAAATACGTGTTCTTTTTTTCTGCCCCTTAATGTCTAATCATCCACCTGGATTGCCGCCATTCCAACTTAGTCACCAAACATTTCCTTCAAAGAAAGCTTTTTTTGGAAGGGGGGAGGAGCTCCCTACATAAAACTAGACTTAATTTGAGCAGCTGAGTTTTTTTTTTTAGGGAGGGTTTAATGAAAATGGGGATTATTTTAGAGTGGTGAAATCTAAAGAGTTCAGAATGGAGAAAACGATTGTCGTCTGCATTTGTTTTCTGATGGCTGATGCTTAAATGCTGGTTCACATGCCAGACATTTTCCTCATCATTATAGTTACTGAAGGCTATACTGTCGCTACATTATTGTTAGCTGTCTTCTACTAGTGGTTAAAAGCACGTTCCGCTCTGTTTTTGTGCAGAAGTTTCCTTTAAATTTGGTGACTTGGCCTTACGAAAATTGTGACTCCCATAGAACTGGTTCTTAACACAAAGCAACAGAATTAAAAAGAAGTCAGAGGTGATGCTGGCTTTCATGTGTGGAATGCTTTTGCCTCTGTTGAGACACTGCTGTTCTGTGACCAACAGGAGGACTTACAAATGGCAGCGGAAGATACATCTCTGCCGCCCCAGGTGCTGAAGCCAAGTACCGCAGCGCGAGCGGCGCCTCCAGCCTCTTCAGCCCTAGCAGCACCCTCTTTCCCTCCTCTCGCCTGCGATACGGAGTGTCTGATGTCATGCCCTCTGGCAGGAGCAGGCTTCTGGAAGATTTTCGAAATAATCGGTACCCCAATTTACAGCTGCGGGAAATTGCCGGGCATATAATGGAATTTTCCCAAGACCAGCATGGGTCCAGGTGAGGACTTAGCTTTGACATGTAAGGTAACTGAAACCCTAATACTTTAAATTCCACACCTCCCGGAAGGGCCACACCAAGGGAATTGGCTGTAGGATAACTGAAGCATAGTTTGTCCTTCACTGTGATTCTCTGGACTTCTTTCAGAGGGACGTAGATGAGGCTACCAGGCATATAAACCATTGAAACAAGCTAACCAGTAGCCTCATTACATGGTTAAAACAAACCTTTTTACCTTTTGAAGTCTGATAATCCTGATTCATGAGAAATTCTTAGGATGTTTACAGTTTAAGAAACAAACACAAAAAAAGACAAACTTGCTGCTTTGATCATTTTTGAGCATCTTGCTCTCAGAGAGGCTATGCAAATATGTACTTGGATTTCTGATGCTCAGGATTACGACATCTCACTGCCTTTTTTTTATTGTTCCAAGAGCGAGAGTCTGAATAGAGGTGAGAGAGATGTGGCTATTACAGAACACAGAATTTCCCTGCTAAAAGTGCTGCAGTGGGCTACACAGAAAGGAATCCTGGTCCTGGGGAAAAGGCATAATTGTAGTGACCTCATTCATTCTTCTTTCCTATTTGTCTCTGCGTCTTTCTTTTTCTCTCTGTCGATTGAGACAGCTCCTTTATGTTCTGCCAGCTTGCTGTTGGGCAAGGATTTCTTATATTTATATCCTGTAGACCGATTCAGAAATAATGTAGTTTTTCCATTATATACATCTGCACTAAAAAGAAGCAGATTGAGTAGCTGCTACCTCAAAAGATGCCACAAATGTGAGTTTTGTTTCATATCATTAATGAGGACTGTTTCATAAGAATATGAATTAAAAATTATAAGGATCATAGCGTTAGTTTATAGATGTACTAAGTTTCTTTTTTTTTAATTATCAGACAGTACTACTTTATTTTTTTTTTATATATAATAGTTTAGTTTTACATCATTTGTGACTTTTTCCATATCAGTTGTAATCCCCATGTGCCATCACCATAGTCCAGTGCATTTCGCCCACATCCCCATTTTTTATCCCATTCCCCACTCTACCCCGTAAAGTGTCTCTGGTGTATAATTGTTCATTGTTATTATTTTTTCTCCTGGTCCTTTATACTCCTTCTGTGAATGAATCCATCCAGTATTTTTCCTTTTCTTTCTGGCTTATTTCACTAAGCATGATCCCTTCCAGCTCCATCCATGTTGCTGCAAAAGGCATGCATTTATCTTTTTTGATTGCTGAGTAATAGTGCATTGTGTATATGTTATCTGGCACTAAGTTTCTTTAAAAAAAAAAAAAAAGTAGAGCTCTTCAGGTGTTACGTTTACCTTTATTCCCACTGCTCTTTTCCTGTCTCACCCCCCTTTCCATTTCCCTTCTATGCCACATGTAATATAATTGTGTACATCTCTCCTAAACTTTAAATTTACATTTAAAAACTCAGTTAGGGGATACTTAACACTATGGAAGTTTTTTTTCAATTAAGCGAGTCAGTGATTAATGTAAATAACATACACACAGAGCTTCAGAACTGAGGCATTATCTAAATGGAACTACTTAACATTTATTTCCAAGTCTTCTTAAAATGCTGTGATGCCCCTTTTCATCTGTGCTTCAGATTCATTCAGCTGAAACTCGAGCGTGCCACACCAGCTGAGCGCCAGCTTGTATTCAATGAGATCCTCCAGGCGGCTTACCAGCTAATGGTGGATGTATTTGGGAATTATGTCATTCAGAAATTCTTTGAAGTAAGACTTTATTCTTTTTATTCCAGAGCATTTTGATTTTCACTAACTTTTTAGAGTTTTGGCCTTACCAGTCCTCATAATGAAGTGTGTGTGGTGTTTTAAAATAATTTTTTAATGTTTCTCCAATTTATTAGCATCAGAATATCACTTAAATACCCAAGTAGATAGTTCCCTCATTTTGAGGACATGATTGAAGAGCCATTTAGGAGCCAGCACATTATTTCTGGTTGCTAACAATAGTTTCATTAATGTGTCATTTTTTGGAGGAAATAATTCTTGTAAGGTAATTTTAATATCAAGGATCACAAAATATTTTGAAAATGAATTTTTTTTGTGTGGGGGGGGGTGGGGGAAGTTTCCTAGAAAATTATCTTTAGAATACTAACCCAAGTAGTTTTCTTCATAAACTGTGGTCATGAGGATTGCTAAATACTTCTTGGGTGATTCTTTGTACGTGGTTCCTTATTTTTACTTGTGAATTGAATAATTGTTTAGTCCTTGTCTTTGGAAAAGATTAATGAAATTGTGGTATCAATATCTTCTGCACTATTAAAGTAAATGTCAGAAAGATTTTTTTTTGTTTGCTTGCCATTGTTGACCCTGTATCCTGGTGTCAACAACCCCAAATTACAAATACAGAAAGGAATGAAGCATTGAGAGGAAGAATCTGAAAAAGCAGGAAATGCTGTAACTGTAAATTTCTTTCTTTCTTTAATGTGTGTGACTATATAGTATAGTAAAGCATGGTATAATATAGTATAATATGATATACTATAATACATTGTAAAAATGGCTTGTAACCTTCCTCATCCTAGCTAAACACTTTGCAAAACCTTCATTAATGTCTCCTATATGTGTTACTAATTTTAGAATAAATAGAAATGTTCTTGTAAATAATGGAGAATAAATTCATTTATTACTAGTGACTTCAGGGCAGCTTTGTGAAATTGCTTGTTTATTAAGCAAATATATACTACTAATGTTAAATATAAAAGAATTTTTTGACATTAAAACGGGCTCTTTGTAATCAGAGAATTACTGTCTTTAGAAAACAAGAAATTTAGTTAAATCATAGGTGACAAAGGCCCGAGGAGAGCATAGCAGTGGTTGATGCAGAAAAAAGAATGCTTGCTTTCTGTGGCTTTCTAACTAAGTAATGGTGTTCACCCACACATTATGTCTAGTTTGGCAGCCTTGAACAGAAGCTGGCTTTGGCAGAACGGATCCGAGGCCATGTCCTGTCATTGGCACTGCAGATGTATGGCTGTCGTGTTATCCAGAAAGCGCTTGAATTTATCCCCTCAGACCAGCAGGTAATTGTAAGTTTCCCTTTAACTTTTCTCTTGGTGTTTGATGTCTCTCCATGGTTTGTGTAGTGAGCCCTGTGAGTTTGTCATTCTGGTTTTCTTTTACAGTTTTTCTTTGGTGCTTATTGTCTGTCTTTCTGTGCATGGCAAGCATGAAATGTGCGATTAGTTTTGTAAATATATAGTGGATTGGATGCCTTTCTTTAAACCAGTACTTTCCAACACTTCTGTTTGACAGAATTTAATCTTTAGTAGGTATAATTTTATAGGTGGGTGTTTTTGTTTGGCAAGAACTGAAGAAGGTTGGTGGTAGGTGCAGTGAGGCATATCTACATACTGAGGTATGAAGTTCTACGCCCCAAACTTCATGATATTAAAACAATGGTATATCAAGAATTGAAGCATGTGAAATGTTAGTAAAGTGTTATTTCTTTAACCTGAGCTGATCACTCTAGAAAACCAAAGTTTTATTCAGCCTTCCTTCCAGTTTCTTTCCCTCTTTCTCCCTCTTATTCATTTACTTTACCACTCTTCATTCAAGGGCTGCCCCACAGGAAGGGGGTGTAGAGTGGTGGCGAAAGTGCCCCGAGTCTGTGAGGGGAAACTTTGCAGCAGTTCAGGCTAAAGAGTAGGAAGAAGTCTGAACTGTAGTGCTGTGAGTGGGAGCTGACACCGAGCGCCCTGAAGAAACCCACAGCATCAGGAGCAGTCACGGAGCAGGTCCAACCAGCCTGCCCAGGAGACAAAGCTGGCCCATGGGCAGGTGCGCTGCAGCTGTGTTTGTGCTGTGAGCCTTGGTGCCTCTGCACGGGAGCCTCACTCAGCCGCCTCCTCGGTGGAGGGCACGGCCACGGTCTGGCAATGATGAACAACTTGCCCTCGCTGAGAACAAAGTTCGGTAATGAGAATCTTTGTTATGGACTCAGGTTCTGAGCCAGACGAGGCAGCCAGCACTTCTGCTTCCAAAGAAGACTGCGTGGAAAGAACACTGTGTGGGTGTTGGCAGTGGAGTTGAAGGCTGGGGGAGTCCAGGGTCCTCACAGCTGGGGCCGCAGGTGATGGCAGGGGGCGGATTGAAGACAGAGCAGGTTTGGAGTTCATTCAGTTAGTACTGCTCAGTGTTGAAGATGGAGCGGTGACAAAGGAGTGTTCTGTTTTAAGAATTATAGTGTACATATTCAGCATTACCTTTCATTTTCCCTGCAGTTTTCATGGATGAAAATTTCTAATCTTGTTTCTTTGTATGTGGAAAATTTTCTCTCTTTTGACCATAGTGCCCACTTGTTGAAAAGTAACAGGTATATTATAATTTCCCATCTACTTTTCCCATGTTTGCCTTCTCCCAAGGTTGTGATTGTTAATCTTCTCTCCAGATTGTATTTTTTTTTTTTTTTTGACTGGATGGCTATGTTGTCCTACTTCATCATCTCCTTTTCCCCAAACTGTTTTTCTTTCCTATTTTTCTATGTAGCTTCTGATCTGGTCTCTGATATTTTTTATGGGCCTAATCTCTTTAGGGCCCTTGACTCTTCTAAATGCAAGTTTAGGATGAAATTGTCTATGATAGCATTTTTTCATGTTTGGGCTCAGGAAAACATTTAGGAAGGCCAACCCCGTAGTTTGAGTGTGTGTTCCTTTTCTTTAGTTTCTTAAAGGCACCATCCTCTATTTACTCCTATATGTATGCTTCAGGATAAGTTATTCTTTACTGACACTGATCCTTGCTTTTAAGAAGCCTTCCTAAGGCCACTACCCTTTCCCTTCTGTTTGTCCTTGGCTTTGTAATCTTAAGTCTTCTGGTTGCTTTGATGTAGTTGACATCTCTGGGCTTTGCATTCAAATAATACATTCAGAAAACTGCCTTGTCATCACACTAAATAGAGTCAATACAAGGGAGCTGCTTCACAGAGGATTGACACTGTAAGGAAATTGACCAGCAGGGAACAGGGCCTCATCATGATGTAGGTACTTAACTTTCAGATACCAACGACTGAAACAGTGAGTCGTGGGGAATGTGGCTCAGTCCTAACCGCAGTGTTGTCTCTGTCTGTGCCTTTGTCCCCTCCATCTGTACCCAGCATTTGCACACAGTGTTTGGCCTTCTCCTTTATCCCCTTACTTTGCACACTTTTCACTATTTTTTTTTTTTTTTTGGGGGGGGGAGCTGCAGTCACTGTGGTCTGGTCTAAAGATCATGTTGGATCCCATTCTGGGCAAGAATTCTGATTCACTTTCTTTTTATCTGAAGTCAGGGGAGGTGGATGTAAGGGACAGAATGTAATTGACAGGTGGTTTACTGACACGTACTTTCCCCAAAAGTAGGTCATAGATTTCTTGGGTTCGAATTAGGCAGTCCAGGTCTGATTTTATTAAGTCATTTAATTTGTTTGTGTCTTGATTTTGTCATATATAATAGTGTTCAATGCATAGAGTTGTTATGACTCAAACCGTGTTAAACATTTAGAGGCCTTCCTAGTTTGGAGTAAGCTGTACCGTAATTAATAATTGGGGCCTTACAGGGTTGTTGTGATAAAGGCACAGGGAATTATATGTGAAATTCTCTATTTTTAAAAAAGACTTATTTATGTATGCATACAGAAGTGGGGTACAGACCAGAGGTTCAGGGGCAGTGCAAGGATTCACCAGAGACGGAGTGGAGAGCAGAACAGGAAGATTGAAAAGTACATTGCTGAGGGGAGCAGTAGGCGAGACTAGAGAGGTCTGCCACGCCACGTGGGTCACCTCCCTGGCTGGGGCTCGAACTGGTGCTGAAGCGACTGCAGTGAGCTTCATAGCGCTGTGCTTTAACCCGTTCCAACACCAGGGAGGCCCTATTCTCTATTATTTTTATATGTAATTAATGTAGGCTCCTTTCTATTTGAAGATGGCTGCATTTTAAAAATGTTTCAGAGGCCTTTTGCAAGCTAGAGAACTTTATGAGATCGGTTAACTGTTACCAGCAGTCTACTAATTTGTGTGAAGACCCCCATTTGTCACCAGGTGTTCACAGTGCTAGAGCTGAATTGTCTCTCTTTCATTATCCTAGATTTTCTGCTCCATGCTTTTGTGTTTAGAGATTATCCAGGTGTTTGCTTGCTGTGATTCTGGTGGTACTTTCTTTCCTTGTCTCCTATAGAATGAGATGGTCCGGGAACTAGACGGACACGTCCTGAAGTGTGTGAAAGACCAGAACGGCAACCACGTGGTTCAGAAGTGCATTGAATGTGTGCAGCCCCAGTCTTTGCAGTTTGTCATCGATGCGTTTAAAGGACAGGTAAGTGACTTTGCAAAGAATAAAAGCGATTGATAAGTGTCTCCACCGCGAGCAGAGAACAGGGACGGATGAGTGCAGAGTTCTTGCGCAGTCAGTGTGTTTTGGACTCTAGCAGTTGGCAGAGCGGTTCCAGGGGCATCAAGCACCTCGCTTTAGCTGAGTGTCCCCGAGTCTTTTCCCTTAACTGTCCAGGAGCTTCTCTCCATTCATGCAGATAGATGCTCGTGCTGGATTCAGATGCTGTCATCAGTGAGAATTGTTAAATCTCATGCCTTTTTTCTTATTAAATTAAAATTTTTATCACTTTAAAATTCACATCATCTATAGAACTTATCTTGCAGGTGATGTGTAAGTACATCTTTTAAGTAACAAGGTGTTTTGTTGTCAATGTGACTTGAATCTAAAGTGGCCGCACACCCAGAGACAGCTTCTCGTTTCTCCTATTCACTCGTAGGTGATAGGAACCTGTATGATCTAAGCAGAGTTGATATTTTCTTATCGTTTGGTTTTTCTATTATTTGCCTTTACATTGGCTATCATTAATTTTTTTTTTCTAGCAACTAACGTTCTTTCGTATTCTGCACCTTGGTGGGAGAAAATGAAAAATCACCTTGAGTGCATGAAGTTGCGTTTTTGGTTTTAGAAAACAAAATGGAGAAAAGAAAAGAAAAGAGAATGGGAATTACCATGTTATTTTTTTAGGTGTACTTAATATGTACTGTTCAGCCTAAATCAGAGTGGGATTTTTAGAGTGGTTTTTTGGTTTTCTCAGTTATGGCAGTGGCTAAATAGGTTATTGGTAATAAATTGAGATTTTTCTGAGCTAATGATAAAAAAGTAGATCTCTTTAAAGTTAAGATTTTACGTTTATCATTATATTGAACAAGGTAAAAGGACACCAGATGGGATAGGGTATTTTCAAGATGAGACTGCCAAAGAATTAACCAGGAAAAGCAAAAGAAGACTTAAAAGGTAGAGCCTTTTCTACCTGCCAGTTGCTGTTTGCTAGCAGGGTTGTGGGATCTGCTAAACCTGGGTGGCACTAGTTCTGCAAAGTCATTTAGTGTCATCTTTCAAAGCTCTCAGCATCTACATTTCCTGTCACCTAACCCTCCTAGACCAAGCGCGTACCTGGGAAGATACTTGTACTTACACATCACAAGACATATTTAAAACATTTTTCTCCTAGCAGGAAAAGATTAAATATTCCAAATGTCCATCAGCAGAGAATTGGACAAAACAAACCTCATAGACTTTCATAATGATGTGTAGCCACACAGAATAAGCTACAGAAACCTATAGTATTGTAAGTAGATATTTGAATCATAAATCAAGTTCTATATGTGAAATAAATCAAGTTCTTTGAGACTGTGGGCTTTTTAAGTATATTTCATAAATATAAAATTGAACATAATCATAAAGTATATTGTTTTGCATTTTTAATGAGTTATTCTTATTGTTCTTATATTGTCATAGTAGACCTGAGAGTACATGTCGTTCCATGTCACTCAGATGAGAAGGGCAGAAGTGTGATTCTTTTTTATTTTAAAAATATTTATGCATGCATGCATGCACACAGAACTAGATTACAGGCCAGAGGTGCAGGGGCGGTGAGAGGATTCACCAGAGACAGCATGCAGAGCAGATCAGGCAGATTGACAAGTACACTGCTGAGGGGAGCAGTGGGTAAGGCAGGAGAGGTCTGCCATGTGGGTCACCTCCCTGGCTGGGAGGTGCTGAAGCAGCAGCAGCTGGCTTTGCAGAGCTGCGCTTTAACCTGTTGTGCTACCAGGGAGGGCCTGATTGTTTTTTTAAAGGTTATTTATTTATGTACTGTTAATCCAGGGATTTACCAGAGATAGTGGGGGCAGAACAGGCAGAACCACTACACTCCTAAGGGGAGCAGTGGGTGGGGCAGGAGGTGTGCTGCTCCATATGGGTCAGCTCCTTGGCTGGGGATTGAACGAAGGCATTGAGATGAAGGCATTGAGGTGGAAGCAATGAAACTTAACCCCTGGGCTATCAGGGCGGCTCTGAGTGGTCTAATTCTGAAGGCTGTGTGCTCATCCATTCACTGATCCACACCCAAGAAAGAAGAAATTTTTCTTATTACTGAAACACCCCCACGTAAATTTAGAAGATTGCAATGTGGTCATGTGAACTCATTCAGGATTTAATCCCAAACCTTTCTTTGTCAGAGAAACTGTTGATTGACACTGGCTTTTACCTCAGTTGTTTTTCCTGTCCACGACTAATTCTGTTTCTATTTAGGCTTCTTGGAACTGTCCTTTCAACCCTGAATTTATGGACATCTGTTAATTCCTAGAATAGTAAGAAATGGGTTTATATACATGCACACCTTATTATTTGTAGAAAGAAAATGCCATATTTAGAATTTGAACTTTTGAGTCAGACTAGGATATGAAAGTTTGGCTCTGTCATTTACTATCTGACTATAGGCACATTATGTAAACTTCTAGGAAATTCCGTTTTCTCATATGTATGCTGAGAATAACCTTGACTGTCTTTCAGGTTCACTGTGAATTTTAATGGAACAATATATACAGAACAATACTGCACTATTAAAAGTGGCACCTCTCATTTTTGGTTTTCCTGTCTGCCCTAGGTATTTGCTTTGTCGACACATCCTTATGGCTGCCGAGTGATTCAGAGGATCCTTGAACACTGTCTCCCTGACCAGACACTCCCTATTTTAGAGGAGCTTCACCAGCACACAGAGCAACTTGTACAGGTAGTGGAGTTGCCAGTAGAGTAACTGCAGACACCTGTGGGCCCTTTCAGGCCCTGATCTTGTGTGTTTTCTCAGCACAGGTATTCATTCCAGAAGAGGTTAATGTGTGAATGTGTTTACCAAGCCCCTAGAATATTTTTGAGAAGTTTTTGTTTCTATCAACCTGGTTTGTGTTTTATGATTTTCAATACGAGTAGAACCTTGTGCTTAGTAGTGTCAGGAGATATGCCTCCCGCACCTGTTGTGGGCTGGCTGCTGCCTGGTCATGTCAGGCAACTACCTGGAGCTGGATTGCATCATGTCTTGGGCTAGCTGTGAATTTGTTGATTTCCAGAGCTTTCATATTTTGTCTTATACACTAAAAATTTCCCCCACATCAGACTATTTGAATACCTACTTCTGTAGCATGTTGGACTGAAGCAATTTTTGGTGCTAGTGTTTGTTGTTAGATTTGGAAGGAGGTGTGAGATTATAGGAAAAAATGTAAAGTTCAGAAAGTAGCAGCAAAACAAACCGTCTCCAGAGCAAACATGTACAACATCAGTGTAATGTTTTTGTAGGCTATTAAATTTATATCTTTAAAATATTTGTGCTTCTTATACACATACACATTCTCTTATACACATGCTCTCAAAATACCTTCCATTCAGATGAATTATATTTTTTATGTTTATGTTGATTTTAACTAGGCATTGTTAGATATAAACATTGTTTAAAGTCTTGTTACCGACAGTATAGTGAACCATTTGTATATTTCTGTTGGGGAGAAAAATAGTTCTATGTTCCCACCTACTTCACTACTTCCCCTACCCTCTCCTCCCCCACCTCCCGTTTTTTATTTTTTGTTTTTTTTTTTTAATAGGAAGGAGTTTGGAGGTTATGAGTGTGTGTTCAGACATTAACAGAGAAATATTTCATTGTCCGGTGATCTTGTTTTGTAATGATGGGGGGGGATTGCCACTCCCTCTCTCCATTTTGCAAGTTATGTGTTCATTAATATTCCAGTAAGCCATTATGGTGTTACAGGAGGATGGGTATTGACTAGATGTAAGGGTTTAGGTAACCCCCGGAACTCATTGTTACATCAGTTTTATTTCTGTTGCTTCTCAAACAGGATCAATATGGAAATTATGTGATCCAACATGTATTGGAACATGGCCGTCCAGAGGATAAAAGTAAAATTGTAGCAGAAATCCGAGGCAATGTACTTGTATTGAGTCAGCACAAATTTGCAAGGTGAGTGCTTTCAAATTGTACAGACAATTTGAAATCTTGGGAATTTGTTTTTGCTTTGTACTTGGTAAAATGTGGGCTTCATTAACTCAATTGTTTGGGAAATATCCTTTATTCAGTTTCCTCTTTGGCACCTGAAATGGTTTACCACCGTTCTTAGAATCTCTTTCACAGTCTTCCTATTGTGTCAGATTAAGAACAAAATGCAGCAGTTTGGAGATAGAATTGGTAACAGGTCAGTGTTACATCCCAGCCATGCAGTGTGAAGAGTAATGCATTCTTTTCCTGAATATTTGGAGATCATGACTGGCTTCATGTTCTCTGAACCAGATCAGTCAGATCTTACCTTTTTTTTTTCTCCAAGCGGTTAACCGGAAATCACTTCCACAGTCCCACACCTGCTAGCCTTTGCTACAGTCCCATAGTAGTTAGAAGGAAGTAGCTTCCTCCTATTAGGGTGGCAGAGGAAGGGCTGCTTTCTGGATGAGACTTGATTGATCTGCTCATGAGATCTGATACATGCTGCACAAGGAAGAAAGACTAAGGAGCTCCTATGTTCTGAAATGCTCCTTAACCGTGTTGGTGGCCTCAGTCAGTCATGTGAGTCTTGTTTATGCCCCTTCACCTTCCTGAGCATTTTTATCCTCCCCAGTTAGACGGCTGGGTCTGGTTGGTGTCCTGCAGGAGTATCTCAGCTGTGGTTCACATTGGAAGGCTCAAGACAGCAAGTTTGGAGCATTTCAGATCCATACAGTTGATAATTTCATTTTCCAAAAACATTAGCTCTCTTGCTGCTGTTCCTGAAGTTAGGGTAGAGACCTGACAAACTCAGTTTGACAGTTGTCCTTGGATTTGTCTCATTTATAGCAATGTTGTGGAGAAGTGTGTCACGCATGCCTCCCGTACGGAGCGCGCTGTGCTTATCGATGAGGTGTGTACCATGAACGATGGTCCCCACAGTGCCTTATACACCATGATGAAGGACCAGTATGCCAACTACGTAGTCCAGAAGATGATCGATGTGGCGGAGCCTGCCCAGCGGAAGATCGTCATGCATAAGGTAGGCCAGGTCGGGTAGGTGCTCCATCAGAGACAGTGTGTAGAGGGCTCAGTTCTTCCTACTTTTGAAAGGCAGAAGAAAATGGATGTCTGTCTTTCTGAGGAGCTTATCATTGACTGCACTGTGTCTCATGGTGTGGGCCCTTTTCCTTTCCCTGAAGTGGCCATGTCCCCATGTTGCCCTCCTGTCTTCTCTGTTAGCTGGCTAGCAATCTTCAGGCTATGCTTACAGCCCACTGCTCCTCTGTTCTCGGGACCAGCTTATCAGTCCAGCAAACCATCCTGTTCTTTTTCTTTTATTACCTCGTATTCATTCAGTCACCATTCACTCAAGGGCTGCCCCCAGGTGCAATGCCTAGCCTGGCACGCTCACCTTATTATGTTCACTTTGTGTCAAACGCCAGCACAGAAATGAGAAGACTGAGCCCTTTCCACAGCATAGAGTGAAAAGGGGGGTGTATAGTGGTGGTGAAAGTGCCCCGAGTCTGTGAGGGGAAACTTTGCAGCAGTTCAGGCTAAAGAGTAGGAAGAAGTCTGAACTGTAGTGCTGTGAGTGGGAGCTGACACCGAGCCCCCTGAAGAAACCCACAGCATCAGGAGCAGTCACGGAGCAGGTCCAACCAGCCTGCCCAGGAGACAAAGCTGGCCCATGGGCAGGTGCGCTGCAGCTGTGTTTGTGCTGTGAGCCTCGGTGCCTCTGCACGGGAGCCTCACTCAGCCGCCTCCTCGGTGGAAGGCACGGCCACGGTCTGGCAATGATGAACAACTTGCCCTCGCTGAGAACAAAGTTCGGTAATGAGAATCTTTGTTATGGACTCAGGTTCTGAGCCAGACGAGGCAGCCAGCACTTCTGCTTCCAAAGAAGACTGCGTGGAAAGAACACTGTGTGGGTGTTGGCAGTGGAGTTGAAGGCTGGGGGAGTCCAGGGTCCTCACAGCTGGGGAGATGCAGGTGAAGGCGGAGGGGATATTGGTGTGCTGCGAGAGTGTGTCCATCACTTTGCAGCACTACTGAGCACGGACTCTCTAGCACACCCTTCTCTCAGCCGGGTAGACGGGTGAGCAGGGCAGTTCTGTGCGCAGGTATTTAGAATGGTCCTGAGGAAATACATTTCGCAGAGGGTGGGAGGCTGTATGAAGATGTGGCTGAGTCCATCTTCATGTGGGGGTTCAGAGAAGGCTCCCTAAAAGAATGACACATGAATAAAACCACAGAGGTTGGGTGTAAGAGAAGAGAGAGGGTGTTTGAAGAAGTAAAGCAAGTTAGTAGGACAGAACTTTGGTACAAAGTTCCATTTGCGTTTCTAATCATTTCCTGGCTGATGACTAAGTTGGAGAAGAGTAGATCTGGCAGGGGAGCTGTTACGATAGCTAAGAGAAGGTGGTGGCTTTGGAATTGAAGAAAAATGGACAGAATAGGGCTTAGCAGTTGGTTGTAGGAACTGAGAGAGGAAGAGGCTTCCCAAGAACGGAGAACACTAAGTCATTCAGCTTTCCCACCAAAAGATGTTAGCCATGAGAGTAACATCGTCTCCGCCACAGCCCAGAGGACGGAGCCCTGTCGCGTCCTTTTTTGCAGATGAGTGTTGAGGGCAGCAACATTGGCTGTGACATACCTCTCGGCTCTTGGGTTAGGCTGTGGGGGTGATGCTGGTCTCTGTCCTTCCTTCATGAGTTGCAGAGGTGTTTTCTAGACCGTTCCTTCCTTGCTTTGAGGACATGTGTGTTGCCCACGTGGTGGGTGCTGTCTGCAGTGCCCCTCTGGAGGGCTGTGCCCGTGCGCGGTGTACGCATCTGCGATCCTCTGGTGTCTGGAAGGAATGAGCACTGGTCAGACATATTGTCGTGAACATGGCGCACTGCAGACTCTCGCTGACCAGAGAGAGAGCTGGTTCCAGATGGGAAGCATTGCTCACTGTGGAGGTACACGGTCTCCGTGAGTGGAGGAGAGAACAGAGGAGAATGCTTGGATCACTGAGCCAAACTGGGGTTGGTAGGGGTGAAGGATGGGCCGGGGCAAGAGGAGGTGCTGTGAGAGTACAGTGGGGAGCAGATAACCAGGGAGGAGCCAGGTGGGCTCAAAACCCTGCATTTTCCCTTAGTAGTCATGTGACTTTAGATTAGAGTTACTTAACTGTCTGCCATTATTTGGGAGGGGCCTTATGAACAGTGGCCTGCTTGTGTTGGTCACTGTTATTGTTGCTACTCTTGGCCTCCTGTGAGCCCCTGTGAAGGGGAGCCCGGGGGGCCTGGTGGTGAGCCCAGAAAGAAAGAGCCCATTGAGCAGGGGGCAGGATGCCCTGTGCAGTGCTAGGGAATGGCGGGGTGCACTTTCTCCACGCACTGTCCGCTTTCTTCCCTCAAAGTGGTTTGTGGTTGTCCAGCTTCCGAGCCCTCAGCCTATGTGCGCATTCAGGATAGGAGATGCTCTCTTCTCCGATGGCTCACTGGAGTTCTAGAATTTGGGCACCTTGGTCAGTCTGTTTAAGGCATCCCTGTGGGACGTGAGGGTGTCTGGCAGTGCCGGGAGCTAAACGACTCCACGTGTGTTTCCAGCTGGTGTAACGCAGACTGTGCTTCCTCTCCAGATCCGGCCCCACATCGCGACTCTGCGCAAGTACACCTATGGCAAGCACATTCTGGCCAAGCTGGAGAAATACTACATGAAGAATGGCGTGGACTTAGGGCCCATCTGTGGCCCCCCTAATGGTATTATCTGAGGCAGTGTCACCCTGTCCCCTCATGCCCACTGACCTCACTGGCCCATTGGTGAATCCAGCCAGCAACCAGAAATATTCTAGTATAGAATCTGAAATGGGTAAATGGTTGCTCCAGGATTACCCTCACCTCCAAAAAAGGAATCAAATCCCACAAGTGGAAAAGCCTTTGTAAATTTGTTTAATTTTATTACGCATAACATGTACTGATTATTTTTTTTAATTGACTAATTGCCCTGTTGTTTTACTGGTGTATAGGATACTTGTACATAGGTAACCAGTGTACATGGAGGCCACATATTTTGTTCACTGTTGTATCTATATTCCACATGTGGAAACTTTCAGGGTGGTTGGTTCACAAAAAGTTTCAAAAAAAGTTTTTAACTCATTTGCCTTAATGGCAGCTTTTGCAAATAGCTCTTCCCCACCTCCTCATTTTAGTAAAAAACAAAAACAAACAAAAAAACCTGAGGGAAGTTTGAATTTTAGTTAAATGACTCCAAACTGGCATTTAACGCTGTTTATAAAAGTGTATATATATATATACACACACACACATGCAGACACACACACACACACACACACATAAAATAAAAAATTGTTTCGGAGTTGCTAAAGCTTCAGTTTATATCACTAAGTTTATAAAACTTCTCAAAATTGCCTTTTTTGGAGATTATTATGCTGAAGAAGGTCGTGAGTTTGTTTTGTGAGGAGATGTGAGCGCCCAGAATGTCTTTCAAGGCCAGGCGGGTATAATTGTTTACTGCCTACTGGATTTTTTTCTGTTGATATTGAAAGGCAAAATCTGATTATTTAGCATGAGAAAAAAAATCCAACTCTGCTTTTGGTCTTGCTTCTATAAATATATAGTGTATACTTGGTGTAGACTTTGCATATAAACAAATTTGTAGTATTTTCTTGTTTTGATGTCTACTCTGTATCTATAATGTACCCTAGTAGTCGAACATACTTTTGATTGTACAATTGTACATTTGTATACCTGTAATGTAAATGTGGAGAAGTTTGAATCAACATAAACACGTTTTTTGGTAAGAAAAGAGAATTAGCCAGCCCTGTGCATTCAGTGTATATTCACACCTTTTATGGTCGTAGCATATAGTGTTGTATATTGTAAATTGTAATTTCAACCAGAAGTAAATTTTTTTCTTTTGAAGGAATAAATGTTCTTTATACAGCCTAGTTAAAGTTTAAAAAGAAAAAAATAGCTTGTTTTTATTTGTCACCTAGTCAGACAGTAGCGAGATCCTTTCTAAATGTTCTTCAAGATGATTCAGTTCACACTAGTGTTTTTTTACCCTCAACAAGTAATGTTTTGCTTATTTTGTGACAGTCAAAAGGACGTGCAAAGTTTAGCCCAGCCCTAGCTTTCCTTACAATCAGAGCCCTCTCACCTTGTAAAGTGTGAATTGCCCTTCCTTTTTGTACAGAAGATGAATTGTATTTTGCATTTTGTCTACTTGTAAGTGAATGTAACATACTGTCAATTTTCCTCGTTTGAATATAGAATTGTAACACTACACGTGTACATTTCCAGAGCCTTGTGTATATTTCCAATGAACTTTTTTGCAAGCACACTTGTAACCATATGTGTATAATTAACAAACCTGTGTATGCTTATGCCTGGGCAACTATTTTTTGTAACTCTTGTGTAGATTGTCTCTAAACAATGTGTGATCTTTATTTTGAAAAATACAGAACTTTGGAATCTGACTTTGTTCTTTAACTCCTCCAAGTGTGTCCTGTCCTGTGCAGCCCCCGCCCCTCGGGTTCCGGGACAGCCCTTTCCCGGTTGGTGCCCTTTTTTTTCTGCTTGTTTCGGGAGGGATGTGAGCGAGAGGGACTTGGAGTGGGAGCAGGGTGTTAGACCGGTGACTCTTGAGCCCAGTTTGACCCAGAGGTTTAGCCTGTCCGATGTTTTCAAATCGAGACGCTCCATGCTAATCCACATTTCCAGCTGCTGTTAAAAATCAGAATGTTTACTACCCTGGGCCCCGGGGCTGCACCCCAAAGCAGAGGTAGTAGCATCCTCCTAAAGCAGCACCCGCCCTTGGGCTCTTCTGTCCCGATGCCCGCTCTTCCTGCTTTGCACCATTTACCAGCCCAGGGTCTAGGCTGGAACCTAGTCGACTGTCAGTGACTGACAGCTGAGCGAAGTATTGGGGCATCTTACTTCGGAGGTGGGGCCCTGGTTACGGCAGCGGTTGCCTGGGCTGTTAATGGTGGCAGCAAGGCACAGAGCAGGGTCTCTGTGATGCGGGCAGCCGGGTGAAGAAGGAGGCCTGCAGCCCTCGGTGGCCTTTTCAGGCTTTTCATGATCTTTCTACACCAGTTGTGGTGAGGCAGCTACAGGTGCAGGGCTGGGGGACAGGAGCTGGCAAGCCAATCTGTGCTCTTTCTGGGCTCTCTGGCTTCTCTCGTGGTCTCTTCGCTGGTCACTGCTGCCACGTGTCTCCTACTGCCACGCGCTATTCTCAGCTACACCCCCTTTGTATGCTCCGTCTCTTTGTTCAGGTGTGCCCACTCACACGCACCCTCCAGGTGCTGCCATCAGGCATGCGTGTTAAGACCACTTCACTGATGCTAATGGTGGGAGGCAGGAAAAACCTGATCGCTTCCATTTACCCTTCAGCTGTGCTCTGGACTCCTGTCCTCACAGTGAGGCTGTCCCACTGTCCTCACTCATCTCAGCTTGACCCTCTAACAGCTTTTGGGACCAGAGGTTCTATCTAGCTCGCTCAGTGCCCGTCACAGGCCCAAGACACCCACCTCCCCTTCACCACCATTGCCCCAGAAGTGGCTTGGGCGAGAACAGCCCTGAAACTTGAGTCAGTGTTGGTGGGCCTCTCCAAGCAGGAGTAACAGCCTCCAGATAGGCCTGCAGGGCTTGAGTGAAGGGAAGACAAGGAAGCTGAGCCTGGAAGTTTCCTGTCCAGGACCTGGCTTGCCTTACATAGCTGTAGCCAGGCCCTCGATGTCCTGTTCCTGTGCTGATCTGGGTCTTATGGACAGGTTCAAATGTGGGTCCCCTTACCTGCTTTGTGCCCTTGGTGGTGACCTCACTGGCGATTGATTGAAGGTGGCCGTGTAGCTATGTGGTTCTCGACACCCAGGCAGGGCAGGCACGGGTCACAGGCAGGGGAGATAGAAGGCCTGGCTTGCCCCCTCCCATCTGTCTGCTGTCTTTGTGCCTGGGAAAGTAATTTGGCTGCTCGAGCCCATTTCTTCTTCATAAGATTGGGGTACTCCCTCAGAGAGCTGTAGTCAGAGCATGTAATAAACATGGCCGACGCCTGGCACACACCACTCGTTGGTTTTCTTTCCCTTCCATACTGTTTCTAATTACTGTGCTTGGAATCTTTTTCTCCTTTTATTCTTAGTGCTTAGTGAAATGTTTTGTTTTTGTGTATTTTACTGGTAACACAACAAGGGACCATGTCAGAAATGTGATTCTCCCTTCCTCTACCCAAGGCCTGGGAGGTTTTTTGGTCACACAGGGTTGGATGCCAACTGCCAGTTTATTATATGGGTGATCTCTGGGTCACGTTTTCTTCTCTGTGAAATGAAGGAACTAATAGCATGTCAGAGGTTGTGAGAACTAAGTTGAGCTTGGTGTGCGGCTGGCACATGGATACATTAACGGCAGCTATCTTCCCCTTTAACATCACTCAGTATGTGTCTGCACACAGGTTTTGGTGAACAAGACTGTCCTTGTCCATTACATAAAGAAGCTTACATAAAGTCACTTACTGTGAACTAACAGGCACCAAGAGAGGGATTTTACTTGGTTTCTCCTCTTACAGGCCCAGGGAGGAATGATCCTCAGCTCGGTTCCCAGCTGCATGGGGCTGGGGGGGGCGGGGGCAGACGCCTTGCCCTCTGCAGGACTGAACTCAGCTGCTCCCCTCCATCCGCTGCTACCAAGTTCCCCCACCTGTGTGAGTGGGTTGTCCTGGGCTGTACTGACCAGTACTGCAAATACCTGCTCTTCTTGGTCTTCAGAGTTCCTTCAACACAAATGCCTCACACGCTTCATCTACCTCGGTACCTGCCTGCACGCTATGACTCCTTTGATCCTCATGAAAGCCTTGGGGAGTGAAAGAGAGGGGAGACATTGAGCTCATTACTCAGAGGAGTTTGAAGTGAGGCCCTTACCGCATCAGGCTTCTATCTGTTTTCTTGACTTCCAGGCTGATGTTCTAGCCTCGCCGTCTTATTCTTGTCATCTCCCATCAGCCCCAGGGACAGATGTTTTTTCTCTTTTAGAGAAACCAGCCTTGGGTTTCACAAGGGCCAGGCCCTGGAGAGTGACGCCCCTGGGGGGTAAGGAAACCTGTGACTTCACGTAGTTACCAACTGTCACCACATGAGGGGGCTGCTGCCTAGAGAAAACGTTCAGAGTCTCCAGTCTCCAAGATCCGGTCTGGACTCAAGAGTGGATTCCCATCCAGAGACCAGCGTCCAGGCACTTCCCTCCCTACCCCGCTTCTCAGTGGCTTTGGGCATAAGGCTGGTCATTCTTATTTGAAGATTGACTCACAGGCCTCCCTGTGCCTGCTTGATTGTCAGATGTGGCAAATCACAGACTTTGCTGAGCCTCAGTTTCCCTTACTGTCTGGCATGAATGAGGTCTGTTAGAAGAACAGAGAAAGAAAAACAAGAGGGCCCTCCCTGGTGGCACAAAGGGTCAAAGTGCAGCACTATGAGGCTATCTCTGCAGCCACTGCAGCACAGTTCAATCCCCAGCCAGGGAGTGACCCACATATCACAGCAGACCTCTCCTAGTCTTGGCCCACTGCTCCCCTCAGCAGTGTATTTCAGTGGATCCGCCTGTTCTGCTCCCCACTCTGTCTCTGGTGAATCCTCTCACCCCCAGCAAATCTGGCCTGTACTCCAGCTCCTATATGCACACATAAATAAATCTTTAAAAAGATAAACAAGAGGCCCCAAACAGTTGTTCACACCACATGGCAGCAAGACTTAACAGCGTGTCAGGCCCTCCCCAGGGTGCAGAGTTAAACGACTCACCAGTTTCCTGGTCCTCAGCGAGGTGACTGCACAGGAGGGCTGGGAGAGGGCAACTGGGCCATCATCACCTTCTTCCTCCTCTTTGTTCACCCTCTGTCTAAAAATCCCTACGTTCTGTGCTTCCCTCTCAGCCCTTCCTACTTCCAGACGAGACACCCCCCAACTCCTGCATGGCTGAATAAAGCCAATTAGATCTTAACAGCGAAGTTGGTTGTTTTTTTTTAGCATTTAACAGCTCATAGGTGGAGGCCGAGGAGGGCCGCCCTAGGCCTCTGCCGGGGTGAATCAAGGCCCAAGGGCCTCTTTCTCGGTCCACATCCCTGGGGGACACCCTGCCACTCTTAGCAAGGAAACTTCCAAGCCTTCACTACCCAAAGCTGCTTCATATCGGATTTCAGCTCCACCAGCCCTCTGTGGCCTTGCAAATTATTCCCCCTCCCCCTTCTCTCATGTAGGAAATGGGCGTAATCATAATCCTATTTCCTCAAGTACATGGGAATAACGAGGTTTAGGGCTGGGCAAGTAACAAGCCATAAATAGGAGTTGTTGCTATTATATTATTGTCCTTGATTTTCCCTGTTATGTTGGGGTCCCTGGGATTTTCACCAGGGACACACCAACATGAAAAGGGTGACCCAAGCCTGCATCAGCCAGGCCGGCGGGCAGCCAGATGGCCTGGGGCTCCCCGTGCCCCTCCCCCACCCCCCTGGCTGCCAAGGGAAACAACAGGAAGGGCGAGGCTTCCAGGCCAGGCCACAAAGGACATGTGGCTCCACCTTGCTCTTTCTAGGATCCTGCCTCCACTTTCTAGGACCCTGTGGGCTGGTCCACACGGAGGCGCGTGGTCCCCCAGCGTTAGCCGGGGTCACCTGCAGTCACTTCTGCCATCTGGCAAGCAGAGCCCCTGAAGCCCTCGGTGCCCCAGAGCCTGACTGACCTTCCACTGGCTGCCTCATGGGATCCCCCAAACCAGCCCCACCCAGCTCAGTGGCTCCAGAGCTCCCGACTCACAGAACCCAGAAACCACATGAGACTGCTGATGTTTCATGTCTTAATCTGCAAAGGTAACTAGTGCACAGCACACACAGGCCTTATGGGGCTGTCTGGCCAGCTGGGCACATTTCTCATTTCTCCTGGGAGGCCTCCAGGCCTCCAGTCTCTGCCCTTGCCCACTCCTCCCATCACCAGGCCTCTGGGGAGTTGCCCAAGCCCCTTGGAGGCCCAGGGTGGAGGCACGAACTCGGTGTGGGGCTGGTCCAGGCTTCCAGGAGGCCACAGCCTGTGTCCACCCCAGGGGAGGCACCCTCGGCCCACCCGCTCAGGCCTGGAGTGTGCCAGTCAGAGAGTGATATCAAAAGGGAGGACAAGTGCGCCTGGGTGGCGCAGCTTATCCTGAACAGGGTGCTGGCCCACCCACCTAGTTATGCCCTAGAACCCAGGGGGGAAAGGTCTCTAACTTCCAGGGGAGGAAAGAGGCGCACCCCAGATTTGTCCCCCGGAGTCCCCAGCTCCCTCCTCCCACCTCCCTCTGCCATACAGAGGAGGTTCAGGGCAAGGAAGTGAGCTGCTCAGAGCCACCCAGGTGGTGGGGACAGAGCAGGGCCCCTGCCTATTGCCCAGCCCTGCCCCGAGCTGTCAGCGCCATCCATCCATGCTGGCATCTGTCGGGCCAGAGCGGAGCCCGGCAGCCACAGGTGAGCTTGAGCTCATCACTAAGAGGCCCCAAGGCCCCCCCAAACACAAGGCTCATTGATCTAACAGCTCCTTGACCCTGCTCACTCAGATCCCACGGTCTAAAGCTGGGGGCCAGAGCGTCTTCCCTGCTCCAGGTCAACCTCTTTCACCCCCTTCTCTGCTTGTCACCCAGCTGGGCTGCTCTACACCCAGGATGAGGTGAGAAAGAAAATATTCTTAGAGAGGCTTTTTTTTCTTCCAGGGCAATGACCCCGAATGCGCGGCCCATTGCCAGGGCCGGCTGCGCCGTGGAAGGACTGCATGTGGCACTGCCCTCGCCCGTCCTCGCTGCTCGCTGGCTCTCTGCTCCTCCCCCCAGTCCTGCCCCCACCCCCCTTCTCTGGCCAAGGGCTGGAGGGGTGTGAAGACTCAGACCTCCCAACACAGTCCAGCCCTGTGGCTTTGTACTGGCCGGGCTGGGCTGACCCCGAAAGGACCCGTAGAGGGTCTAGACTGTACAGTTGGTCTCACCCCCCCCCCCGAGCTTTTATGACCCACAGGGCAACTAGCCTGGGTGAAGGGGGTAGGAAGAGGAAGCCCCTGGGGCGGGGAGTGAAGCTGCTGGGTTCCAACCCCAGCTCCGCCACCAACTTGAGCCATTTTCTGCCTGTCTTCAAACCAGTACAATGGGCAGGTGAATGGGTGGAGTGGGAGAGCCATGTAAGACCCTGCACAATCTGGCCATTCCAGGGTGTAGTGACCAACCCCCCAGAATACTGCCCACCTCATCCATACACCTGACATCGCAGCCCAGATGTGCGGCTGGGGGCTCAGCCTCAGCGTGGCCGCTTCAGAGCATGCACCTTCCAAGTTTTAGTGTGGACACCACCACCATGAAGCCTTCCTAGATTTCCTCCATGCCACCCCAAAACTCACTGTGGTGTTAACTAACCCCTTATTGCCCAGCTTCCCTGCTGCCTTAGCTGAACTCCAGTGAGGATATCAGGTTGGGCTGATTTGCATTCAGGGGCAAAAAATATTTTAAAGATTTATTTATTCATTCATACAGAACTGGGGTACAAGCCAGAGGTCCAGGGGCAGTGAGAAGATTCACCAGAGACAGAGTGGGGAACAGAACAGGCAGATCGACGAAGTACACAGCTGAGGGGAGCAGCGGGCAGGTCAGGAGAGGTCAGACGCACCATATGGGTCACCTCCGGGGCCAGAGATTGAAATTACTCCCAAGCGGCTGCAGCCAGCCTGCAGTGCTGCGTCCTCACCTGTAGCACCACCAGGGAGGGCCCCAGAGGCAAATTTGTTGTCAAATGATTGAGGCTTAAGCTTCAGTCCCCATTGCCAGCCCTAGTCCTGCATATCCAAGCACAGCCCCCGAGCCTCCATAGCCCTGCCCAGCTGGCCTGGCGCTGGGCCAGACCTGACCCAGAGACTAGTCTTTGCACCTGCGGGCTCCACTCAGGGTTTCTGTGACTCTGCGAGACATTCAGTTCAAACATAGGCAGACTCACCTCCGTTCTCCCCCCTACACCTTTTTTTGGAGGGGGTCTTTGGGGAGCTCTTTGGGAGTTTGGAAACCCCAAATTATCAATCCAGGAGAGGCCAAAGCTCAAATTCTGATCCCATGGGTGGCGGCTGTGTGCCTGGAGGGTGTCACCCCCATCTTGAAAGCACTCACTGGGGGGCTCAGAAGGAGCTCATGGCCCCGTGAGACCTCACACCAGCCGGGTCCCTGGAAGGCAGGGGGCTCCCACACTGGTGATGGGGACCGCCGGAGGCTGTGTCCCCTCTGACGTCGGCCCCGTCAGGCCCTGCAGCTCCCCAGCAGGCACCATCTCCCTCTGTGGGTCCAGATAGAAGTCTTTCCAGAACCCCGTGCTGGCTTCTGAGTTTTGCGGTCATTTGGATATTCTCAGAAGCAAACCTGGACCCTGTCTTCCACCCTGAATCTTGGAAAAGACTGGAATTTGTGATGGGAGGCAAGGGATGAGGGTGGCCAGGGAACACGGGCTTGTTTCCAGGCCTTGAGACGCCTTGAGCCAGAGACCCCTTTAAGCTCTCGAGTCCTCTGGCTAGGAATGCAGGCAAGGCACACAGCTCCTCCCAGCCCCAGGGTCCCCCCTTTAGAATAGGGCAAAGTCAGAGCAAGAGCTTCCAAGTGTGAGCTTATTTAGTCTTCACCTGGAGGCCAGGTGGCTCGTGTGCAGGTCACAGGACTGCGGCCAGGGGCCGGCGGCAGGGGCTCAGAGGAGGCCTGCTAGGCAGGGTTGGTGCTGGGGCCTGGCTCCTGGCAGTGTCACCTGGGGCCACTGAGTTCCAAAGGGCCGGTGTTGAGCAGACCTGTGGGCAGGGGAGGAGTGCAGTTGGGAGCAGGTAAGGATTGCTGAGCACCCACCACGTGCCAGACCAGGAGATGCACGCTGAGCAGGGCGCCTCAGGCACAGAGCGGCCGCCCAGCTGCCCTCCACCTTTGCCGCCCTGCCTGAGCCGAGACGGGGCCAAGGGCAGAGAGGGCTGAGCGTGCTGGGGAGATGGGAGGTGAGGCCTGGGTGAGAGGCGAGCTGGCAGCGTGGCCTGGCTTCCGGGCTCCTCCAGGTTGGCCTGTCTGTGTGATCGTGTGAACCCTCTCACTGGCTCTTTAACTCATCAAACGCTGCAGACACACCTAGAACATGGCATGACCATCTAATGTCGCGAGCCTCGCTGAGCAGCAGAGCCGGCTGGGGTGCGGCCCCTACTGTCTGTCATGGTTTGTCGCTCGCTTGCAAAATGGGGTGCCCTCAGTGTGCTTTGCAGGGCAGCGCCCGGCATGGGCACAGTTTGGCTGAGCTCCGGGGTTACTGTCCATGTGACTACTGAGGTGCTTCAACCTCTGGGGAGACAGTAGAGACTGAATTTGGAGGGGGTGTAAGGACGGGGTGGGCAGGGGTGGGTCCAGCTGTGTCCAAGGGAGTCAGGAAGGCTTCTCAGAGGGGCCGAGCGGCCTGTGGGAGTTGCGTTGGGTGGGGCGGCAGCAGGTGCCTGTGTGGGTGGGGTGGCAGGGGTGAGGGCCGAGCGTGCTGCGGTGTGGTTGGATGCACAGGTCGGCCTGGGAAAGGGACTCCGTGGATACTCTGTGCCGGCCCTGGGTGAATGGCTGCATCAGAGCGGCCCAGGCCCTGGAGACAGGGCAGCAGGTCCTCAGGACAGCCTCAGGTCTCGCTGCGACCGTATCTCTGAGCAGCAGGTGGCGCTGCTGGCCTGCCCAGCCCAAAGATCCCCTCCCTCTGCCAGAGGCTGGCAGGGAAGAGGGGCTGCTTCTGCCAGAAGCCTCCCAACTGCAGGAGCCTTCTGACAGGCAGGCCTTGCTTGCTGCCCGCTCTGTGCAGAGCCCGGAGCGAGCTTCCTGAGCCTTGTATACCTCCCAAGACAGGGCACTCACTATCTGTCTGAGCGCCCCCAGCCATCTGGGGCCAAGTCCGGCTGTTCAAAAGTGACACCAGGCTTCTAGTAACGCCCACCCTAACCCTGCGCTTTGACAGCTCCTTGAAGCCACCCGTCCCCTGGCCTGTGGCAGCTCCTCTGGGAGAGGCCTCTATTTCTGCATCCAGGATCCCTGCATCCCTTCCCTTGTAAGAATTACCCTAGACACCTTGTGAATCCCAGCACAATGTCAGGGAAGAGCTAGTTGAATCTTCACAACCTGGCACCTGGCAGTGGGCCTGGCACACACAGGCACCCCATTTATATTTGGAGAATGAGTGAAGGAGTGAATGAACAAATATACACCATGTGGTCATTATTTTCTTATTACAGTTGGGGGCTGGAGTTTGAGGTTCAGAGAGGTCAAGTTACTCATCCACTGTCACACAGCTCATCACGAGTGGAACTGACCAAGGTAAGGGCTCAACCCAGAGCCTGTACCCTTCAGCTTGCATCTGCTGGGCCCTCCCACCCCTGTGGCCCCACCCCAGGGCACTTGTGGGTCAGAATTCTGTAAGATTTGGGAATGGGATTTCCAGAGGCTGGGGACCTCAGAATCCTAGGGAGTTTTGAATCTCCGAGTTGGGATGTTTCCCTCTTTGCTCCACCTGGCAGAAGGCAGCTGGCCTGGCCTTGCTTGCCCTTTGGGACGGGACTCTCACTCCCTCTCAGGGGACACCTAACGATGTGGAGCTGATCTCTGGCCTCTGGACTTCCTTTCAAAGGACTGAAAAACAAGTCCAGGTCCTTCCCCAAACACCCCCATTCATGACTGGTGCCTGAGTTCCTCCCCACTCACCTCTAGCTCTCTCCTTCTTGGCTCTGTTTGTCCTGGTTTCAGCTCCCCTTTTCTTAGGGGGATTGTACTAGTTTCAATTCAATTCAATCTGTGTCTCCTGATGGCTGGCCCCACTCGGGGTGTGGGGATCCAGGGGCCCAGGAGCAGAGAGGCCAAGGGCAAGGTTGTCAACCTGCTGTGGTTAACCAGTCACCTTGCCTCAGCGCCTCAGTTTCCCATCCTGTCAATAGAGATATTGACAGCGACTGCCTCATGGGGGTGTGACGGAATGAAAGGAGATAGCCAGTGTCACCTTGTGCCACTCCTGGCATATGGTCAGGGTGTATGTCCATCCCCTCCCCTTCACACACCTGGGTGGGCGTGGGAAACACATCCATTGACTCAAGACACTTGTATTGCCCACCCACTATGTGCCAGGCCTGCTGGCCATCCATTGCGCCCCTCCAGTCCTCTCCATCCCCTGTCACAATTCCAAATGATTGGGGATACAACCCAAACACCATGCCCTGCTCCACTGCCTGCCCTGGACTCAGGGTGTCAGTGGTGGGGACCTGGATGTAAGTGGAGTGCATAGGGCTGTTGTGCCATGTTTCACACCACCTGCCCTGGAAGGAGGGGTCAATCTAAGGCTCAGAGAGCTGGGCGGCTCTTCTGGGTGGTGTGAGGAAGCCTTGCCATACTAAGGTCTACAGCTTTGCTTCTGCAGATCCAGTGACAGGGCCCAGAAGTCACACACCACACGCTCACCGGGAGACTGGGGCCAGAGAGGGCCACACCTGGTCTGAGGTCACCCCACCCGTCGCCTCTGGAGACCTCAGAGTTGTGGACTTGACCAAGCTGGAGCTCAAGCTCAAGCTCAAACTCAACCTCGAGCTCGCGCGCGCCCAGTCTGCAGCCAGGCTTGGGGAAGTGGGTGATGGGAACCCGGTGCCAACTGTCAACTAGCCTCAAGCAGCGACCCGTCCCCAAAGATCCACGGAGAGCCAGGCCCGTCCCCGCATTCCCACGGGGGTTCCTCCCCTTCCAGACCTGCCACAGCCCGAGGAGGCCCCGGCAGCGGGGTCCCCAGGCTCTAGAGCGCGGCTCGGCGACGCGGGCCACCGGCCCCAGCCCGCCGA
>NW_004567109.1:14893167-14945303 GCF_000260355.1 Condylura cristata | reverse complement strand
CCCGGGGCTGCTTTTTCCTGCCCCTGGGGACCCCTGCCCGGAGGGAGGCCAGGGCGGGAACCCGAGCGCGCGGGCCGTCGGCACTGCGCCCCCGCTCCAGCGCCTCGAGGATCTGCCGCCTCCTGGGCGGAGCGGGGTCCCTGCCTGGCGGAGGCCGGGCGGGCCTGACGGCGGGCTGGGGGTCGCAGCCGCGGGGCCCCGGCTGGGTGTGTCTTGGGTCCGGAGTGAGTGTGGGTTTTGCTTCGTGGGTGTGCCCAGATCGCGGCTACTTTTAGGAAATCGGGTCGGTTCCCCCTACCGGGGAGGGTGTGCGTTTGGCCCTGCGCGAGGCCGGCGGAGGTAGTGGGGGCCAGAGGGGGAGGGGGAGGGTGACTTGTGTGAAGGTGACCCGAGAGGGTGAGTGAGGGTGACCCTGTGTGTGTCCACTTCGGTGAAGAAGACCGGGACCTGTGAGGTGTGTGCCCATGAAGGACGAGGAGAGAGGACGTGCCACCACATGGGTGGGTGCGCCCTGCCGCACCTAGGTGTGTGGCGACAGGTTGACCCTTTGTGCATGGTGTGTGCCAGGGGCCCCGCGGTGACTGTTGGCCATGGCTGCCTGTGTCTGCAGGGAGTGAGTGTGGGGGGGAGACCTGTGGTGGGCGTGTGCTGGGCCCGCCGGGAGTGTGCGCGTGCGTGCGTGTAGGGGCATGCACGGATGTGCATGCAGGTGCCGGGTGATCTGTGCGGGGTCAGGGACCCCTCAGGGAGCCGGAGAATGTGCCGGTAGAGGTGTGTGTGTATGAGGTGACCGCTGAGTGTCCCTTTGAGTGACCGCAGTATCTGCGGGGTTGACCTGTGATCCAGCTTCTTGGGGGGGGCGTATAAGGAGGAGCCCCTTTGATGGCTCAGGGTCCTAAGTGAGGTCCCCTCTGGACATGTGTCCAGGCCTACAGCAGGGGTGAAGGGAGGCATCTGAGCTCAGCCTCGGGCTTTTTTCCAGGAGCTGTGCCTGCTACCTTACCCTCAGGCTGTCAGGGACCCCTCCTCTCAGGCCACCTCCCCCCGCCCCTGCGCACCCTGCCCCACAAGTCTCTCTGGGCCTGTGTGGCATGCTGTGTAGTGGGGATGGCTTTGGAGGGGGGCTGCTCTGGGCAGCGAGCTGGGAAAGTGTGGAATCCCAAGTTCCATTGCGCCCCGCTGGCTGGCTGCCTCAGGCCCAGCCCTTCCTGAGGTAGGGAGAGGAGAGGGACTCGCTGGAGGGAGAGGTCCAGCCCATTCCAGAGGCCGGTCACTTTATCAGCTACGCTTGGAGTAGAAGACAGTCTTGGCAACCAAAGACCTGGAGATCACACAGCCTTGGGTTCAAGTCCTGCGACCTCCACCTATGCTTGGTGTGACCCCGGGCGAGGGATGAACCACTCTTCCCTGCAGAACTGGACTGATAACACTGTCCTCAGACATCAGACCAGATGGTGTGTGATGTGAATGGGGGCTTAGGACAAACCACTTGTTGAGTTGGAGGCCTGGCTGGAAGCCTGAGCTGTGTGACCCTGGGCAAGTCACGTCCCCTGCTGAGCAGCTTTCTTATTCGTGAAACAGGGCTCATCCACTCCCCAGGAGGTGGTGGAAGGAGCTCAGTGAGAGGCCTGAAAGGCCCTTATGTGCCCTAGGGCCTCAGGGAGGTCCTTGCCCCTTGGACCTGAGGTCCTGGTAGAGTGGGTGGGATTCAGACCCCGTGATGGGTGGAGCTCCAGCGAGCCCTGTGATCTGGTGTCCGTTTGCCCCGAGGCTCTTGGAAGCTTCACTTGGAGAAGGAGGGGCAGGGCTCCAGAGGAAGTGGGGGCTCCCTCTCTAGGCACCAGACCTCCCCAGAGGACCAGCTGGGGAGGAGGGGCATCCCCTCCTCAGGCCTGGAGGCAGTCGGTTAACAGGTGATGCCAGTGGAACAGCAGAGAAGAGGGTGATGCCTGTTGCAAGAGGTACTGAGCCTGGAAGGGCCCGGACCAGGATGGCTCTAGGGGTGCCCTCCATGGGCTGGGGGTGGGGTGGGGATGGGGTGTCTTCTGAGGACATGACTAGGATAGGCAGTTGCTGGCTCAGGGCAGGGGAGGGACTAAATGACCCCTTGGCCTGCCCTCCAGCCCGAAAGGGAGCATGTGTGTCTGGCGAGGGTGGGAGACCAGGGTGTCTCAGTGGGGACTGTGGTCTCATTCATGCTGCAGAAGTCGACCGGGGGTATGTATGTCTCTCTTGGCATTGGCTTTGAGGAATCCTCTCTCCTGAGAGATCTGGTGACGAGGACTCTGAGGGGCAGCTGCCTTCAGTGCTACTTTGGTCCCCCCCAAGTGTATGGGGTCCTGGAAATTTTAGCTTGGAAACATGTTCTTTAAGAAGTTTGGGCCTGGAGGGGTTATAGATGTCACTTAGTCTTGTTTGAATATTCTCAGTGATGGGGGTTCACTACTTTGTGGCTGTGTGACCTTGTGAAAGTGACTTAACCTCTCTGTGCCTTAATTTCTACTCCTGTAAAACGGGAAGAATAAGAATGAAGAGGATGGTATGGAAAGCTCTTAGCTCAGTGCTTGGTACTCAGTAAGCCTGCAACACATGCTGACTTCTTGTTCTTTTACAAGGTTGGAGTTCGGACTTGGGAAGTGGTGTGGACTTCCCATGGAAGCTTGAGGGAACCTGTGGGGGGGAGTCAACTGGGTAATTCTTTTGAAGCTCCACCCATGGGCCTGGTGGTCCCCTGTTTCAAGGTCCCTACTTCTCTTTCCTCTAGCTCTGGTTACGTGTGAGCCTTTGCTTAGTTAGAAGGACAAGGTTGTCCTCACTGTAAATATGAAGAGTTGGGGACCCTGGGACTGATCCCAGCAGGCCCCAGCACAGAAACACCACAGGGCCTCTGGGGAGGGACACCTGCCATGTGATTTTGCATGAGGGATTCTCTTTGGTTTCAACTTCCTCATCTGTATGGTGGGGACAGGAACCCTGCCAACCGTGCAGGGATGTCCTGAGGAGAGCATGAGCCCCTTGGGTAGGCTGAGCACAGCCTGCCCCATAGTGAGTTCTTGGATTCGGCCTTCCTAGGAGGGGTAGGGAGGGCTTCCTGGAGGCAGAGGTTTTGCTCTAAATTACTCAGAGCAGGTTGTAACTTACCCTAACCCTTCACTCTCTTACCTGTAAGCTGAATACCCAGGGCTGTTACGGAGACACTCTATCTTCTAGGCAGAGTTGGGGTGGAGGCCCCTGTCTTCTGCTCCCTGGGGAGTAGGAGCCTAGTGCCTCCAGCTCTGGTCGGGGTGTGCGTTTTGTTTTCTAGCATTAGGGGTAGGTGTGGGACTGAGCTCTGCTCAGGAAAATAGTTTGGCCTATTGAAAACAAATGGCTCCTCCCACCTCCTGGATTGGGATTTGGGGTCCCTGGGGCCCCAGGGTAGCTCTAGGCCTGGGCTCTTCACAAACCTGGGTAGCAGCAGAGGAGTCATTCTGAAGGGGAGACAGAGGTCCCTCCAAAGCCAATCCCATAATCTTCTCTCCTGCCCCTACTGGAGCCTGGACCCCAGGCTCTACCTGGCCACTGTCTGAGGCTCAGAGAAGGGGAGTGATTTGGAGAAAGTCACACAGCAGTCAAGAAGTCAAGAGGTATCAGAAGGCTTTTTTTTTTTTTTTTTTTTGCTAGGGCTGAGCTCCCTGGGGCAGGCTCTGTGGCTGTGTTATTCTTGATGAAGCCCCAGGGCCCTCTTTGTGCCTGGCCCAGAACAGAGTGGTCTGAGTGAAGGAGAAGTGAATGAATGAACGAGGAGGAAGCCAGGACTCTGAGCTTTGGTGCTTTGTGTCCTCCCCTGTGGAGGTGGCTGGGGACACTGAGGCTGGCAGAGTCCTGTTGGGTCAAAGACATGTGCCGGCGGGCTGGGAGGCGCCAGGGGCTGCACGGGTCGGGCCTGTGGTCGGAGTGCCAAGGTGGGGCCACCACTGTGTCTGGCTGGGACGGGGCGCTGTGGCTCCCGGCTCCTGCCCAGCGGCTGGGAGCCCTGTGATTTTGCAGGTGGGGCAGGAGCTGTCCTGGACCTCGCCTCTTGCTCTCACTCCCAGGCGGCGGTACGGTCTGGGCTGGCCTGGGACCAGCTTGCCTGGCTGGCCCTGCAGGCCTCTGTGCCCCTAACATTCCACCACTTTCTGGGACCATCAGGCCGGGCCTGGTAAATATTTGTGGACTGACAGCCCACACCCCCTTGGCTGGGCTTCCAGCCTCCTAAGATTCTAGGCGGCTCGGCTCGGGAGCTTCTGCTTCCCGCCCCCCTCCTCCAGAGCAGGCCCTGGCCAGAGGGGCGGCCTCTCCCTCCCCCACTGACCAGGCCTGTCTCTGCGCCAAGCAGGAAGCAGTGATTACAGGGGGTGACTGAGTGCAGTGGCTGCGGGCCCAGCGGGGGGATGGGTGGGGATGGCCCTGACAGGCGACCTGGCCCGTGGCTGAGCGTGGCTGAGCGTGGCTGAGCGTGGCGGCCAGGGAACGCCTGTGCTGACTTTCTGTCTCCGAGGCGCGAGCCTTCCTCTGGGCCCAGCTGTTGGTGTCTGCCGCCCCCACCCCCGGGCTCCACCTGGGCCTCGTGCTGTGTCTGTTTCGGACTCTCCCCGCCCGAGGATGTCATTTGAGGTGTCGAAGGCGCAGGGACGCAGGGGCCAGTGGGGCCAAGGCTGAAGTCCTGATTCTGAGAATTTTTTGTTGGCAAGTTGATTTAACCTCATTGAAACCTCAGTTGCGTCTTTAAAATGGAACTAAGAAAACCCCTGCCTCAGCGACAAGGAGCACAGGCTTTGGCCAGGCACCCGCTCCCCTTCACCTCTCGGGGTTCCCTCTTTTCCTGTTCCTCTCTCGGCCTCATGGGAGAACTGCTTTTCGGGGTCGGGGTAAGTAAGCTTTTCCCTTGGAGGATGTGGAAGCTAAGTCCCAGTGACCAAGGATGACCCAGGGCAGAGCCTCTGGTGAGGCTGCCCTGAGGGGGAGCACTGGGACCAGGACTCCCAGCCAGAGCCGGAGTAGGTCAGACTGGAGGAAGCACTTTCCAGTGCCGCTGGCTGCCACCTTTCCACGGGGATGCGAACCTGCAGGTGAACCCCGGAGATGGCCTGGGCCTTGCCCAAGGATGGAGGCAGGTTGCTAGCTGTGGGTGGGCTTACCAGCCTCTGACCACTCTCTGAGGCTGATGGCATTCCAGCATTTAGAAGGCTCAGAGATGTTAAGACACCTGCCAGAGCTCACACAGCCCAGCTCCTTCCTCCTGCCCCACCCTAAGCCTTGCCCAACTCCCAACTTTGCCCTGCTCTGGGAGTAGGGAGCAGGGCCCAGCTAGTTAGTTGCCCCCACTCCTAGGCTGGGTTCAGTCTGCCCCGTGCTGACTTTGGCATGACCCCGCCCTTCAGAACTGGAGTGTGGGGGTAACTTCACCCTGGTTCTGAGATGGGTCAGTTCAGCTCAGACTGGCCTAGAGCTTGCAGCCCTGCCGGCCAGAGCAACCTCCCCCCCGTGCCCCCCCCCCAGCCCTGCTCACCCGCCCAGACTTTAATAAGGGTAATTTAGAATCAATCACCAGCGGGATCTGGGAAATCTAATTGCAGCAAACTGATTGCCAATTCGATTGTGGGCACCAGGGGGCTGTGGGTGGCTCATTAAGCCTGCCCCCTCCCTGGGCTGGGCTTTGGGGGGCTGAGCAGGCTCCTGGAGAGCTGCGGGGCAGGGGAAGGCTAATTTTGCTTCTTGGGGTGCCTGACAAGGTACACCCTGCCACGCTTTCCGGGGTCGGAAGCTGGGGTGTGGCTGCCCTTCTCTCGGCCCCTGCGTGCTCTCCTGGGAGGCAGGTTGCTCTTGGTGGGGGCTGGGGGCGTCTGCCTGGCCTCTGCCCTCAGGACACTGCCTGGGTTGGGAGCCGGGCAGGGGCAGGGGCAGGGACAGCAGACTGCTGGGCTGCTGGAGCGGGTGGGCGCGGCGAGCTGCCCGCCAGGTAGCTCAGCGCTAGCTCTTCAGTTCCCACCACGGGGGAGGTGTCGGCGCCCCTTTCGCAGATGGGGACACAGAGGCCCGAGGCTGGCAGCTCGCCCCGCTCTGGAGTCTGCCTCCGGGATGCTGAGCTGCTGGGGCTCGAGCGCCCTGGGGCGCTTGGCTGTGTGTGCTCGGGCCGCTGGTGAGCTGGCACAGTCGCTCTGTAAATGCCCCGCGAGCGCCAGTGCTTGCTGGCCGGGGTGGGGCCGCGGCCGTAGCCGGGTGCCCGTGTGCCCTGCGTCCTGCCGTGAGCTGGGCCCGGCGGCGTGTTGTGCTTGTGGGAGGTTCCGGGGGAGAAACAGAGGGGCCGGCCTCCCCCTGCGGCAGAGGTGAACCCTAGCTCTGCCGCCGAAGCCGGTGACCCAGGCAGAGGCGCCTCCGTTCAGCCTCGGTCTCCCCTTCTGTCAGTGGGCCCATCGGACCTCGCGCGCAGTGGTGGGTGAGGTGCGGCTACTTAAAAGAAGCAGCTGGACAGCTTTACTGTTTTGCTTGTAGATTCGATTTTCCCGAAGAGGCTGCATCTCAGCGGTGAACTCTGCTGTTGCTTGTTGAGTGACGGCGGGCAGGAGTGTGCACACTGCCACATCTGTGCAGCTGGGGCCACTGGCCGGGGGCGGGGCCGGGCAGGCCTGCGCCTGCGTGTGGTCTCTCTGTGGCCCCTCCTGGGCCCGGGTGGGGCCCCCTCCGTGTGCATCTGCTCTCTGGCCTCCGGGCCCCACCAGGCAGATCCCGCCAGCTGGGCAGTGAGTCTGCCTGCCTGGTCAAACTAGGAGCCCGGGGCGGTCCAGAACACCGGGCTTGTTTCTCTGCCGCCTGCCCGCCACTGTCCAGCCACCATTACCATGTTTCTGGCCTGCTGCTCCCCTTCCTCTGCCTGCTCCCACCCTCCGCTCTCCCGTCCCCTGAGTGGGCTCGCCTTGGTCCTGGACCTCAGGACGGTCCAGTTAGTGGAGGGAGGGAACCAGCACACGAGAGGTGCTAGAGGGTTGAGTCGGAGGGTGAGAGGCTGGATTTGACTCTGGAGAACCGGTTGTGGGGAGGCCGCATGGAGGAGGCACCCACAGGCCACAGGAGGGGTCAGGGTGGGCCAAGGCCGTGATCCCAGGCGCTAAGTGATGCTTCGAGAGTTTTGTCGGTTGTGTTTAAGATGCTCGGATGCCAGGCCTCTGCCATGGGCTGCTCTGGGGCTGAATGGAGGTCCTACGGCGCCCGCAGGGAAGACCCCGGTGGCTCACAGATGGACTTTGAGCCCAAACCAAGGCCTCTGAGTTCTGTCTGAGCCCTGTCCTGCGGCGGAGGGTGTTGATTTGTAAAGTGGGTACAGCCTTGCGCCCCTGGTAACCGGCGATGATAATGAGCTAGGCCTGTTGCCTTGAATCCTCAACCACCTGGTGAGGCAGGCACCATTACCTTTTTTCCCTTTGTACAAAAGGGACAGTCGAGGCACAAGGAGGCTAAGTAACTTGTCCAAGGACACAGAGCCAGTAAGCAGTGCAGTGAGGATCACCCAAGCGGACCGGCCGCTGAGTCTGACCTGGTGCACAGCCCCGTGCCATCAGTGTGCCTACCGTGAGGTGCGGTTTGCGTGTAAGGCCGAGCAGAGGCTGCTGTGTGGCTGGGTGGCCGTGTGGCCGGGTGGCTGGGTGGCCGTGTGGCCTGCCTCAGACGGAGGATTGAAGATGGTTTCACCCCGCAACAATTTTGTTCGACTTGTTTATTGTCCTGAAAGGGAAAGTGAGGCCTCTATTTATAGGGAGCATCTTCCGAGCTCTCGTTTTGCATCTGGGGCAACTGCAGAGGGGTCAGGCCTTGCCCAGGGTAACATGCAGGTGGAGGCTGCCCTGGGACTAAGGACTTTGTCCTCTGGCTGCAGGGCCGGGCACCCTGTTTCTCCTCCCGGGTCTCGGCTCTGCCCAGAGTGGCGGTCCAGTGCCAGCCACCTCTCCCAGGATGGCTTCTTTCCTTGGCCAGGGCCCAGCCCGCTGTCCTTATGCCCAGTGTGCACGCCAGCCTCCTCCCTCGGCCCCTGCACCCGCACTGCCATCACCCGAGACTGTGTTTGGGGGCACGGGGCTCAGCCAGCGTCTCCCTCGCCTTCCTGTCTCCGTGCACTGCTCCGTCTCCCTGGACTGTTCCCTTCTGTGTGAACTCCTGTTCATCCTCTGCAGCCCAGCTCCGATGCCCTCTCTTCCGGGACCCCTGCACCCCCCACTCCTGCCAGCCCCGCCTCAGCCTCTCCCACTGGAGGGCCCTTTGCTAGGGCCCAGCCCTGTTACATTACTTCATGTGTCTGGTTCCCCGAAGAGTCAAGTTGTTACCACCTCCGAGCCCCACTTGGATACTGGTTACAGCAACAACCCCATCCTGACATCATCTCCCTTTTCAGCCCTCACGCCTGTTATTTTGCTTCATTCCCAAATTCTGACATTCGACATTATTTCCTTTTCATGCTTTCACACATCCTCACAGTTTCACTTCTGGTTCTCCCCTGTTGTCACACCTTATCCTTTTTCCCTGGTCCCCTGCTCATGTGACCCCTAAGTTTGGAGGAGAGGAGGTTGCAGACCGGGAGCAGAAGCTGTGGAGTCGAGGAGGATGCAGAAGGGGACCTTGCTTTTCTAGAAGGTGGACATGCTAGACTCACACTTGGTCTTAAGAGAGCACCCCTCCTCCCCCTCTCCCTCCTGCCCACCCTCCTGTCTGCTCCCTGCTCCTCTCTCCCTGCTTGCTCCCACCCTCCTCTCTCCCCCTGTTGGGCCCCCCCAGAGGCCTTTGCTCCCCTTACTCCCTGGGCTGGAACCTTCCATCTCTTCCACTGTGGCTTAGTGGGCCAGGACCCGAGGGGCCCCTGGGGAACAGGTCTCAGGGCCTAGGGGATGGGTAGGGTCAGGGCAGAGGGACTCTGTACTCCTTCCCTGTGCCCGGACCATCCCCGGCACCCCTTCATCTGCCCCTCCAGAAATGCACAGGGCGCAGAGCTGCAGGCAGTGAGCCCAGACTGATGGGTGAATTGGCTGTTCGGGGTACTCAGGGTGGTGGCCTCTGGGAGGCCTCTGGAAGCTGGCTGAACCCTGTTCGTGGGATGTGGGGAAGCTGGGAGACTGGCTGGGCACTCTCAGACCCAGAAGAAGGGTTCTGCGTTTGGGGGTGCTCTGCAAGGTTGTGGTTAAGCCCAGGGCGTATCTTTTCCTGTGTGGAGCTAAGACTTTGTTTCAGTTAGGACTGGGCACGGTCGGATTTGTGTGTGGCTGTGTGCGGGTGGGTGCTGTGAGCTTGTGCGCCTGTGACGGCCTGCCATGTCTGCTGCTGCCTGGGGGCCCTGGGGGTGCGGAGACAAGCATTCGGGGCCCATTCCTTTGTCTTTAGCAAGGGTCAGGCCAGGCCAGGCTCCATGGGATCAGGAGTCCCAAGCCTGCTGTTTCTCCCCCTTTCTTAGCCATAGGGGGTCTCCCCCAATACTGGTGGTGCCTGCGGATATCAGTAGCCCCTGGGAGAACAGTGGAGGCCGTGGGGAGACCCTCAGCCTACCTCAGGGGGGCGGGGACCCGTGTAGCAATGTGCGACATAAAAACACACACGGTGCGGCCCATTTGTGTGCGTGGAGTGTGCGGCCCGAGCTCACACCCTGGCCTGTGTGCTGCACGGGGCCACGACCACAACACCCGGACACACGCGGGCACCCAGAGGCTGGCGTCCCCTCAGTGTCCTCGTCCACTCCAGCGCCTGGGACACACAGCACCTTGACCTACACGGCACCTGGAATGACCCCTGGGTACACCTGCTCGGGCGCCCAGAAGTACCCCACTGTGCGCACACCTGACCCTGCCTGTACACACACACCACACGCACGCACCAGGCCCCGAGCTGCCCGAAACGTGCCCGCCCTTAATCCTCGCTCTTAATCCCAGAGTCTGGGGAGCCCAGGCCGAGGAGCAGCTGGCTGTCTGGCTCCTCAGCGGCGCTTAAAGCAAGGGCGGGAGGGGGCCGGAGGGGCCGGAGCCTCGTCTTCTGTCTGACCTCCGGGCATGTCGCTGGGCGCGCCTGGGGCACAGACGTGCTGGGGAGGAGGGCGAGGCGTGTGCCCTGGGCTGCAGAAAGGGCTGTGCTCCATGCGGGAGGAGGTGGCACGGCGGCAGCGCTGACCGGGCCCACGCCGCCAGCCGGGCTGGGCAGCTCCCTGTCCCTGTGCCAGCCATCTGTAGGTCAGGGGGCCGAGGGGCCCAAAGCTGGTTCCCGGGCACAGCTCTGCCCAGCCCACCACGACTGGTGACCGGTTGTGGTAACTGTGGGTGCAGTGGTATGAGGAAGCTTTTTCTTGATGTCAGGCTCTGCACCCCACTTTTCCTGTCCGGGCCCTTTCCGTGACAGGCGCTGTCTGCTCTAAGCCAAGGGGCACTTGGGGCTCCTTTCCCAGACCTCCCTGGGCCCCTGCTCCAGCCTGGGCTGGGGTTCCCCTGGCGAGATCCCTGCAGGGATCACTGCGGGGGCGGCGGGGGCCTCTGGTGCCAGGAGCCCAGGGCCGCTCTGAGCCTGTCGCAGTTTCAGGCTCTGGGCCAGGCTGAGACCCGACAGGGAAGTCACTTTCAAGTCAAGCGCAGGGAGAGGGGCTTGCTTCTCGGGTCCCGGGGCCCCTAGTGGGAGTTGGGACTCTGCTGGAGGGTCGCGCCCATGGCAGTGGCTGAGAGTGGCCTGCAGGGCTGGGAAGAGGAGAGAGGTGCTGGGGCTCTTGGTCTCCCAGTGCCCTGAAGCTGGGACTAAGGGCCGAGGGAGCAGGTGGAGTTCTTGGCCTCCTCCTCCTGGTCTCTGTGCCCTTGCAGTGCTGTGAGATCACCCCCAGCCCCACACCTTTCAGTGACCAGATGAGGGGCCAGAGATGGGGAAGGTGGTGGGCTGGGGGCGCAGACTAAGGGGGACAGGCGTCATGTCTAGTTCAGCCTGGGAGGGGTGTGGGGTGAGGCCTGGCAGCCTCAGCCCAGCCCCTGGACAGAGGGGCCTCCGCAGAGAATGGGGCATGGAAACCAGGGCTCGGCTGCCAGCTGGGCTGGGCGGAGGCTGGTGCCGGGGAGCCAGGTGGAGGTGGGGCAGGGGTGAGGAGTGGGCCGTGGAGACATGTCTCTCCTGTGCTGCCCGGGGCAGCGGGGGGTGAGGGGCAGATGGACTTGTCTTCTCTGCGGGCGGCGCTTCGCCACTGAGCCCCAAACACATGCCTGCCCCCTTTCCTGGCTGGACCTTATCCTCATGGTGGGGGCATCACAGAGTCACTGGGGCAGAAGCTGGGGATGCTGGGCTGAGGGGGTGGAGAGGGCAGCTCCTCCGGGCCCAGCCTACTCCCTTCCGGTGGCCCCACCTGCCAAAGTGGTCATTGGCAAGCCCCGAGGAGGCTGTTGCTCTCCCCCCCCCCCCAGGACTGCAGTCAGTACTTGACCTTCTGGCGGCAGGGACTGGGAGGCATCACCCAGCTAGACTGAGCGGAGGCGGCTGTGGGGTGAGCAGGGATAAGGCTTAGCAATCCTGTCTTGAGTATTTGAATTCAGGCTCTGCTGTGTGACCCTGAGCAAGTTTCTCACCCTCTCTGACCCTTGATCTCACATACATTCATTTTTTTTTAAGCAACAGCTTTATTGAGATTTCACTTGCTACATAATTCACCCATCTAAAGTGTATAATAGTTTTTATAGTTCATTCAGTTCATTTTAGTGTATTTACAGAGTTGTGCGACCATCACCACTTTTATACATTTTTATCACCCTCAAAAGAAACCCTCTACCTGTTGGCAGTCACTTCTACTTCTTCTAGTCCTAGACAACCTGCTATGAATCTGCTTATCCTGAACATTTCAGATAAGTGGAGTCACACATTTTGTGGCCTTTTGTGACTAACGCTCACTTAGTGGACTGTTATGGTAGTATGTATCAGTCCTTCCTTTTTTGGTGGTGAATAATATTCCATTGTATGGACATACCACATCTTATTTATCCTTTTGTTGGCTGATAGACTTACGTTGCTTCTACTTTTTGGGTATTATATGTAATGTTGTGTGTGTGTGTACATGTGTTTTCATTTTTCTGGAAAAAGAATCACTGGATCCATCTAGCTGTTTAGTCTTCGGACGAACTGCCTTTGCTGCCCAAGTGGCTGCACCATTTTCCATTCTCACCAGTTTGTTCAAGGAATCTGATTTCTCCACATCCACACTAATACTTGTTATTTTCTGACTTTCTAATTGCATTCATCCTTGCATCCATTCACCCCTCAGGTATTTATTTACAGAATGTCTATTTTTGACAAGGCAGGGTGTGTGCTTGCTGCAAAACTGGGAAGAAAATTTACCTCTCAAGGAGCTGTTTGGAAGATTCAGTGGCACAGTATCTATAAGCCTGCCGTGTGCCTAGTGTTGTCAAGGGAGAAGCTGGGGGTGGTCAGGAATCACAGGGGCCCCAAGAAGAGAGGAAAAGAGAAGGGAATCTGTGGTGACTGCCCACCTTGCTTCATCCTTGGGACCCCTGAGTGACGTTCCATTCGCAGATGGGAGAACTTAGGCTCCAGCCAAGAAGTGGCCAGGCTGTGGGGTGAAAGCCCTACTGGAACACCTCACGTCACCCTCCCAATGTCAGTGCTTTTGTTTTGTCCATTTTGTATCAGAGAAACAGGCTCAGAGAGGTAGACTTACTTGCCTAGGGTCACACTGCTGCTTCGGGCCAGTGCTCAGATTTGGCCTAAGCAAGCTGGCTTCAGAGGCCCTTTCCCTGGCAAGACCCTGCCTGTCTCCCAGGACCCAGGAGAGGAGGTCCTGGCTTGGGGCTCAGTTGAACCACCCATGTCTCATGTCACCGGGGATGGAGGTGGTCTTGGATGCAAGTGCAGCCTTGGGCTGGTCTCTGGAAACTCGGCTAGTCTCACCCCCCATTTTTGGGGTCTGATTCCTTGCTCCTTCATTTCCCATCTTGGTGGTGGTGGCGGTGGCCCCAGAGACCCCTGTGACTTCGGCCATCTGAGTCTGCCTCCTTCTGTCCCCAAAGTAGAGGCTCAGGAGCCAGAGGGGTGGTCGGGGCTGGGGTGGGCAGGAAGCGCATCTCCGTGGCATCTGGGCTCCTGTTGGCGTTAACAGCATGGCAGACAGCAGAGGACCACAGCCCAGCTCCTCAGGTAGCTGAGCTTGGACACCCCCCGCCTCATGGCTATGTTTGGGGGGTTGTGTGCTGCCATGTACCTGGGGAGGCTTTGGGGAGATTGTCAGCCATGCAGTAGTGTCCCAGGACAGCTCCAGGGGTCACACTCCAGCAATGTCTGTTTGGTCCCCTGGAGTGGGACTTGGGTTCTGTCTGTCCAGCTCCAGAGCCCCCTCCCTGGCTTCAGGTGGCCCCTGAGATCTGGCCAGAAGCCCTGTGCCCTCCGGCTGGCCCTTCTGTAGGGTGTGGCAACCAGACACACCGACTCGGGCCTTGGTTGCCTCCTGCTTGCCCCTCACCTCCATCCTGACTCCCAGGGCTCTGGGGCCTCCGGCCACTCGCTCTGCCTCGGGTCTGGGGGCCTGTCTCACCTGCGCCGTCAGTAAGGCGCTGAGCAGGTGCTCAGGAGATGCCGTTTTCCCCCTGGGCCAGGCTTGGTTGTAAATGGCCGGCGTTGTAGGCCCCACGGACACTGCTGATCTGCACATTTTTGCATATGATTTGTAGAATCATTTTATGAAAAAAATACACTGAGCTACGGCTCAGTTTCTCTCCCTCCTCCAGACTCAGTGGGAGCCCTTCTGGTTTCGTAGATGGGGAGACAGAGCCATCAGCCTTGTCTGGGGCAGAGGTATGTGTGTGTGGGGGTAATGTGTGCTCACTGTCCCAGAAATAATCCGCACCCTGGCCAGGCCAGGAAGCCCCGTCACTGCCCGCAGGAGCTAGAGGCAGGGAGGCAGGCAGACAGGGAGTAAGTAAACAAGCTATTTCAGGTAGGCAGTGGCGAGCCCTGAGAATTAACTGGTGTTGACAGTGGTGGGTGTGTGGGGGGTTTGGGTGGGTTTGGCGGTCAGGGAGGGCCTCTCCGGAGAGGTGACCTTTGAGCAGGGACACAGTGCCATGTGCCAGAACCTACTTGCTGGCTAGTGGCTGCTCAGCATAGCTCAGATGGCACCCCGTTCTCATGGCAGGGCATCCTGAGCCCAGTGAGGTGAAGGGACTGGGCCAGGGTCTCTGCTTGGAGGTGGGAGGCCAGAAGGACCCAACCCACTCTGAGCTTCTCCAGGAGCAGTGGGCCTGGCCAGGCTTGTTGGTAGGGATGGTTGCTGAGCCTGGGGCTTAACCCCAGAGGTACCCGGGTGAGTCACAGTGGTGGGTGTGGCTGTTCACCTGAGCCAGGCCACCTGTCTGGCTTGTCCGCCGTGTCCACTTACTCCCAGGCATTCAGGCTACCTGTCTGTCTGCAGTGTGTTTGTGTGGAGGGGTCGATTCTGATGCTTGGCCTACTTTAAAAAAAAAAAAAAAAAGATTTATTTTATTTATGCATATAAGAACTGGGGTACAGGCCAGAGGTGGGAGGGGGGTGAGAGGACTCACCAGAGACTGAATAGGGAACAGAACAGGCAGATCTGAAATGCACTGCTGAGGGGAGCAGTGGACAAGACAGCAGAGGTCTGCTGCACCATGTGGGTCAGCTCCCTGGCCAGGAATGGAACTCGTGCTGTAGCAACTGCAGATAGCTTCATAGTGCTGCGCTTTAACCCCTTGTATCACCGGGAGGCCCCTGCTTTTGTACTATTCTTAAGGAGCTTCCGGGTGAGGAAGGCTGGTAAGGCCTGGAGGAGCTATACTTCCAGTATAAAAAGCCTGGTCCTTGGGATTCAGCTGATGGCTGGCCCCAGTGCTGCTTTACCTCTCCCAACTTTGGTTTGCCTCTCTGTGGAATGGCATTATCTTGCTGGTAAGACGTTTATAAAAAGCAGTGAGGCATTGTGCCTCTGGAGAGCCTGGCACGCAGTGGGCGCTCCCTCCTGGGAGCTGTGGCCCTTGTTCCTGGTAAGGGAAAGGCCGGGGCCGCCTCGGGAAACTGCTTCCTGAGTGGCTGTCGTACAGGCTGGAGCTCTGCCTGCATTCTCGGGGTCACCGAGCCCAGCATCCAGAGGCCGTCCTGCTGTGCCCGCCGGGTGGCTCACAGCCCCGGCCACCTCGCCTGTGAAAGGGGACAGTGGTACCTGCTCCCAGGGAGGCAGAGCTGCATTAGTGAGACCCACAGGAGGGCCCGTGGGAGTGCCGAGCCCATGGCTGGTGGCCCTGCCCCCAGTAAGTGGCAGCACAGGGGAGGTAGCATCCCCAGGAAGGGCTTCCTGCATCCGGCCACGCGGCTGGTCGGCTGGGGAGGCTGTTTGAGCGGACCAGGCTTCACGACCCCTGTCCAGCTGCTGCGGGAGCCCCAAGGGTCTAGAATAGCAGCTGGCACACAGTAGGTGCTTAATAAATACCACCTGGCACACAGCAGCCAGCTGAGTAGGTGCTGGCCGCGCTGTGGTGGGGGGTGGTGCATGATCTTCAGGCGTCCTCCCTCAGCACCAAAGGGGCCTCAGTGTGGGAGGGGCGTGGGCTGGGCAGCTGGGAGGCTGGAGCTGAAGGGGGCTCGGTGGGTGGTCTTGCTCTTAGGCACAACTTGGGGACAGGAACAAGTGAACAGTGTGAGGCAGGGCGGCAGAGAGGGTGATGCCAGAGAGTGCCTGGGGCTGGTGGCTGGTGATGGTGGCGTCCCCACCCTGGGGAGGGGCTGGCGTCCTGGGGTGGGACTGTCACCTTCATCCCTGTGCAGGTGACAGGGTGGGCAGCTGTAGGGTAACTGGCTTGCCCTCCCCCCACTCACAACTGGGACAGGCCGGCCAGGAGCTGGGCTGGTGGAAAAGTGGCAGGCGAGCCAGGCGTCTGGGGGTCGGTGCCAGGAGGGAGTCTGCCACGCAGGCCTGTCTGCAGTGAGGCGCTGGGTGCCCGGCCTTGCCACCTCCCTCTGAGGCTTTTGTGTTCATTTCCTTTCTGCTGGCCCGTTTCCTTGGGAGTCCCAGTAGGGTCTCAGCAGAATTAGGGGCCAGGGAGTTTCACAGACGAGAATGTCAAGAGGGGGACTCAGAAAGAATGTGTTATTTCTAATAATAAAAATGCTCCAAGCTTATCATAGAAAATTTGGAAAATGCAGGAAGGCTCTGAGAAAAAAAAACAACACAACGACAAGCCGCCTCTAATCACACTGCCCAGAGAGAGCCTCTGAGAACCTTCAGTGGAATTCAGTGTGTAGAAATCCACTCTGGTAGCGAGTTAATTAAAATGCGATCAAGTTCAATTTGGGGGAACCTATTTTTTAATCATAATGATAATAGTATTAATAGCCAGCCTTTATTGAGCTATTTGTTAATGTGTAGGTGCGTGGGGTCTCTTCCTGTGCACCCCATGTGGTGGATATTATTATCTTTATTGCCCAGGAAAACCAGGTGAGGGAGTTAAGTGGCTGCTCAGAGCCACCCAGAGCCAGCCCGCATGTCCCCCCACCCCATGTCCTTAGATATCCTGGCGCTGAGACAAGTGAAGGGCTCCTCTTAGGTGTGGCTGCCTTTGAAGGCCCCGTGGACGGTGAGGACTCGGGTGCTGCCAGCTGCCGGCTCGCCCACGGGACGCCGGTGCCCGCCCGAGCCTCCCTCCCGAGGCCCCTGCAGCTGGGAATGTCAGTTATTTCCACTTTCCCCTTTTATAAATGACCATGCCTTGGCATTCTTTGACCCGAGGGCTGAATTCTTGGACGCCCGGAGTGTCAGAATCAGAAAAGCGCGTCGTGCGTCAGCTCGACTGTTCCTTTCACACGTGGAGCAGCGAAGAGGGAGGAGGGACTTGTCTGGGCCTCCGGGCCTGGACACTCCTTGGGGTCAAGGCAGGCGGGTGCGGATAGGGCCTAGTGGCCGTGGAGGAGGGGGCTGGAGGTGGGGGTGCTCAGAGGCGGGCCCTGGGGCTCTGATGCCAGGATATCATTGGCAGAGCGTTTGGCCGAGGTGGGCAGGCCCAAAGGGGTGTTTCCTCCCCTTAGAGCTCCTTGGGGGGCTCTTGTGGAAGATCTGGAGGTGGGTGTTTAGAGTATGGTGGTGGGAGGGCTGGATGTGGAAGAGAAGTGTGGGCCAGTGGGAGGGTCTCTCTGTGACAATGTATGTCTGGGCTTTGCTGATTTTTTTGTGGGGTGGACTGCCGAGGTCCGCTGGGCCTCCTCTGTCCTTGCTCTGCTCCTCTCCAGGCCTCCTGCTTTTTGGGCTTGTGCTTCTGGCCCCTTCCCCAGCAGGTGCTGGGCTCACACCCCTCCCCCTCCCAGCAGCCTCCTAGTGAATGTGGCTGGGGCTGGGTTCCCAGCCAGGGCAGCTGTGGATGGTAGGGGGTGGAGACCCAGACTGACCGACCCAGTCAGCCCCCTTCCTGGGCCAGGCTCCATTGTGCGGCCACTTGGCCGTGCTGCTGCCCAGAGCCTGGCCCTGGCCCACATTCCTGTGGTGACGCTCCGGGTCTCCGGGTTGGAGCTGGTGAGCGTGAGGGGCACTGAGTTCTCACAGCACTGAAGGCTTTTTGGGGACTTGCAAGGGCAGTGCCTGCAGGGTTCTACCGAGACTACCCTACTTCCAGGAGCAACTTCATTAAGTTGCTGTGTGTCTTTGGACAAATCACTTAACCTCTCTGAGTGCTACTGTTAGGCTAATTCTCCATCTCTCGCTCCTCTCCTCAGAGGGTGGGATATCGCAGGTCTCTTCCCACTCTGGGCCTCAGTGTCCTGATCTGTAAGGAGGGGCAGTTGAATGTGGTGATTTCTCAGGTTAGTTTACCTTACGGTGAGCCCTGAGGTGGAAGCATGCACCTCAGCGAGGGGCGCCGGTGAGTGCTGGCTGTGGGCAGCAGGTGCCTTCTGTGCCTTAGCTCACAGATGCTCACAGCGCTCTGGGACACCTCATTACCGTCCCCACTTAGGCAGAGACTCAGGGAGGGTAAATAACTTGCCTAGTGTCACCCAGCAAGCCAGTAGAGCTGGACCTGACCCCGCGGCCGGACCTGACGCCGGGCTCCCTGCCCTGCTCACACTGCCCCTGGCCTCCTGGCGAGGAGGACTTGAGTCTGGCCTGTGTGGGGAAGGAAGCTCGGGCAGAATTAATTACACTTGGTTTTATTCTTAGCCTTTGCAGCGTGGTTAGGGCAGTGCAGGGGTGCTGGGTCCTGGCCCCCCGCCAGCTGACCTAATTTGTGTGTCTGTGTCTGTTTTTGCAACTCGCCCTTTCTCCCCCTCATCCAACCTCTTTGTCTCTGCACGTTCCCCTGCTGTGTGGCCTTGGCAAGGCCGATTAACCTCTCTGGGCATTAACAGCCTCATGTGCAACATGAATGGAATCATCCCAAAGCTACTTCCTTCATGAGGATGGCGAGGCTTAAAGGAGATAATCTTAAGAAATAATAGTAGAAGTACTTATAGCTAACAGGAGCATGTATTTATCCCCGCTGTTGGGGTTGAGTCCAGTGAGCAGCCCATTGCAACACCTAACTGGATATTTAACAGCATCACCCTCATTGCAGGTGGGGAAACTGAGGTTTCCCTGGGCTCTGATGTCTGATGAGTAGTGAGGGGAGGAGCTGATTCATCCTGTGAGTGTCTTTCCTGTTTCTCTGGGAGGGCTCACATGGGGGTGGCACGAGAGACCCTGGCTTCTGGTCTAGGAAGGAAGCTGGGGGCTGCAGGGAGGTGCCGGCATCTGGAGTGAGCGATGTCACTTACCTGACATCAGGTGCCATGAGACCCTTGACCACCTCGCTGCTCTAGACCCAAGAGGATCTGGTGGTAGGTGGCAAATTAGGGGCACCATTTGTCACTGCTGGGTTCTCCAGTCCCTTTAGGGCCGGGAGCCTCAGGTGTCTCTCTGGGGTGAGACTGCAGGTAAGCTCAGGATGGGGTGCTGGCGGGGGCGCTGGGGAATGGTGGCAGGGGCTGTGGCAGGCCATGGGGACGGCGTCTGAGCTCGCCGCCTGTCATAAGTGTGCGGCTGTGTTCCGGGGGTTGGGGTGCAGGTGTTAGGGGCCTGCTGGTGGGTGCAGCATGTGGCGCTTGTGCCTAATCAGGGCTGTGTGGGTGGCGTGGGGAGCGGGAGCAGGTATTTGGGAGCAGTTGGTGCTGGTGTGGGTGGTGTGGGACACAACTGGGTAACTGATCTGAGGTCTTGTCGGGGGCTGAGGGTCACAGCGGCTTGTATGTAGGGAGCCCAGAATGTGGGAGCACGAAACTCGCATTGCAGTTCTAAGCCCAGTGCCCGCACCTGTGAGCAGGGAGACCCACATCTGTGGTGCAGGTTGCTGGCGTCCAGCACCTGGCAGCGCCCTCTGTGGTGGGGCGGGTAGGGGCCTCCGAACCCCTGAGAGCCTCGAGCAAACTCCCCTGGGGAGCTCTGCCCTCCTGCAGCTGCTCCAGGAGCCTCCTCTGGGGTATCTGTGCCTGGTGGTGGTTGTGGGGAGCAGGGGCTCAGGTCTGTGGTAGTGAACATCTCCCCCCAGCCGCCACCCTCAGTCTGGGGGGCCTGAGAAAAGGTGGGTTACAAGGCAGGAGGGTGTGGAGGTCCGAGGCTGCCTTCTCGGGAATGTGGGCAGCGGTGTGTGCTTTAGCCCACGTGCTTGTTGGGGACGTGTGTGTGTCCTGGTGACGCGCGTGCCAGGAGATGTTAAGAGGCTATCGGTGGGCTGTGTTCTGAGAAGAGGGGTACTGTTGTGTGTGAACACCTTCAGTGAGGGTGTGAGAGACCAGGCCTGAGGTGCTGGGTGAGGGACGGTGGGTGGGGCAGCCGTCCTGTGCGCATGTCTGCGCTGGGGGTGGCTTTGAGGGCGTGGGTGTGCGCTCTGAGCTGCTGTGTGCATGAGGCTGAGGCTGAGGACGTGCACAGCACGTCGGGTGGGTGGCCTGCCGCAGTGTGTGTGTGTGTTGGGTGTGTGGAGGCGGCTGTGGGTCGGGGTGGCCAGCCAGCGGTCCTGGAGGATTGGATTCAGCTCTCCTTTAAGGGAGTGGGTTGAATAATTATGCTAATTATGCATGGATTATGCAAACGACAGGTCATTTGGGGGTCAAAGGCTGTTCCTGTCTCTGTCTTCTTAGTGCCATCCGTGACTTCTGAGGCTTCCCTGCAGCCTCTGGGCCTCACTCCCAGCCCCCACCTCTGTCCTCTCTGTCCCCTTGGGAGCTGCGGCTACCAGCCCCCTGTAGAGATCCTGCCTGCACCCCACTGAGTCCTGGTTCCCCCAGCTGTGACAGAGGGGTGCTTAGCGGCTGTGGGGAGGCACTCCACTGCACCCCGCTCCTCCCCCATAGGCCAGAGGTGTCTGGGCATGAAGTGCCCACTGAGCTCCCCAGGGTGAGCTCGGGGTGAAGGCTCATCGTCACCCCTCCCTCCACACATCTCAGGGCAGCTTGGGAAGAATGTTCTCTTGGACGAGGCTCGGAAAATCACCGGTGGCCCCTTCCCCAGCTTTGTCTGAAGCGCGTGAGGCTAAATTAAGATGTGAGAGAATTCTCTCCCTTTGCCTCCCACTCTCACCTCCTCTCCCTTGCTCTTGCTCACGCACCAGGTCCTCCCTGCACCCCCTCCCCCGTGCCCGCCGGTGCCCCTCTGCACCCCTGTCTTCCCTCTGCCCTGCTGCTTCACCCAGTTCTCTGCCCTCCCCCTCCCTGTCATCCTCTGTTCTTCCCTGATCTCTCCCTCTCCTGCCCCCCATCTCTATGGGGAGCTGGAGCTCCTGGTCCTTAGCATGGAGAAGTCGGTCGTCATGGTAACGGTTGTCATGTCAATGGCTACTGAGCTAGGGATGAATAGTATCTAGGTGAGCGCTACCTGAGTGGAGGCCGGCGGGTTCACAGGAAGCGCCCTGCTTGTTTCTGAACCTCAGAGCTGCACTGCATGTGCCCCGCCCCCAGCATAACCCCACCCAGGACCTGCCCCCCCCGTAATGCATCTTGCACCCAAAGGCATGCTGGCATATGACGCCTCTCTGTGGCTGCCTTTAGGTGAGTGTTTGTGCTGGGTCTGTTCTCTGTTCTCTGTGTCATTTCAGGGGTCTGTGTGGCTTTGGAGGTGGGAGGGGGAGCAAGGGTCTTTGGCTTATGCAGGCTTTTTGGGGGGCAGGGTATTAGGGGTTGGAAGTAGCACTGATCCCCGAGGAATCATGAGGGGGCTGCCTATTGTGCCCCCCTCCCCGTTTTACCCCAGTTTGGGGATCCCCAGAGATCACAGTCTTCTTTGAATCCCTCCACCCAGCTCAAGGTCTCCCACTACTTTGTGGTGCCTAGAAGGACAGGGACTTGGACAAGGACGCCCAGGAGTGGGGGCCTGGCCCTGCCCTGGCCGTCCCGTCTGTGGTGTGGCCCTGGGGGAGCTCGAGTCTGGCCAGACGCGGGCTGGCCAGATGTGGAGGCCAGGATTCCGGGAACCTTCTTGCTCTCTCGCTCCAGGACTCGAGGACTTGTTCTCCTGGGCAGATGGGGCCGGGGAAGTTGGACCATAGCTGCTTTGAGCTTTGGGAATGTCTAAAATGGAGGAAGACCCAGCAATTAGCCACAGGAGCAATTATACTAATTGTTCCTCTCCATGACTCACTGGTAGCAAGTAAATACTGATTAATTCATTACTTGGAGAGAGAGACAGAGAGACAGAGAGAGTGTGTGTGTGTGTGTGAGAGAGAGACAGTGTAGGGTGGGCTGGGGGCTGAGTGGCTCTCCTGGCTCTCTGCCCTGGCCTCCCGCCCTGACTGGCCTGGAGCAGGTGGTTGAAGCTGGAGGCGGGATGCCAGGATTGGAATCCTCTCTCCAACTCCCTCTGAACTCCAGAGGGGCCCGAGTAGAGGCGAGTGGGCGCAGGTCGCTGTGCCTGCCCAGCCTCTCCCGCCCACACCCCTCTGCCCCGGAGTCTCACTCTCTGCCTCAAGCCTGCTGAGCCGCTGAGCTCAGCTTGTACAGTATTCTGATGCACAGGGTGGAAAATGACCGGTTTCCTAGACAGTCATCGGCCAGACACAGATGGAACATCCCAGCCCCGTCCCAGCCTCCCCGCCTCTGCTGCAGGAATTACCCATCTCTTCCAGCTCCATTCTTCCCTGAGCTTTTCCTGAGCACTGAGGGAGCCAGGGGCTCCTTCCTCCAGAGTTGGGCGGGGAGGGCCAGTCACAGGGCCGTGCGCGCCAAGCCCATGCGGTCACCGGGGCGCTGGATGTGAATTCAGAAACAGGATGATCTAAGGAGCCTTGCAGGGTGCTCGAAGACATGAGAGTCGGCAGAAAATGGAAGGGTGAAGGGATGGAAAGGTGCAGTCTCCTGGGGAACAGCATGAATGAAAGCGGCTAGGAGGTCAGAATATTCCAGAAACAGAAGGGTGCCCAGGGCAGGGTGGAGAGGCTGGGTGGGGTATGGCCGGCTGTAATCCTGTGGTTGAGGGGTTGGGGCTCCAGGCCCCTGGGGGAGCTGGGGGCAGGGAGAGCCGCCAGAGCCAGGCTGCACCTCCTCACTGGCGCCTTTGCTTACTCTGTTCCCTGTTGGAGTTGTTGTTCCAGTTGTTTAAGTGCCCAGGGCTAATCCTTGCGCTCGCCTTCCTCCAGGAAATCCTTGGGCCGGCACAGTGGCAGGCTCAGCTGGGAAACAGTCAAGAGGAGGAGCAGGGCCAGCCTGCCCTCTTGGGGGGCAGTGTGGGTTCTCACCAGGGGTGCAGTGGAGAGGGACGGTCTGAACCCAAGAGCCCATCCCCCATCCCTCCCAGGTTCTGGCTGAGAAGGGCTCGGGCCTAGAGAGGGGCGCTGGGAGAAGCCCCTCTCCCTCTCCTGACCTGTCTGAGACCCTCATACTTCACTCCAGGGCCCTTTGGGAGGTGGGGAGGGAGAGGCCTGACTTCTTGTTTGGGGGGAGCCTGCTCACTTCTGTTCCTTCCCCCCACCTCTCTCAACCAAGTTAACTCCCCTCCCAGAACCCCAGACCTCCCCAACACCCAGGTCTGTCTGACTGCCCTCCTGGGTTTTGAGGTGTGAGGCTTCCGGCGCCCCAGGCAGTCTGCATTTCAGGGTAGCACGTGCTCTCTGGTGGCCTGGGCTGATGTCTGTCCCCCGCCTCCCTGCCCCATGTCAAGTTCTCTCTGTCCTGGGGTGGATGACCACACCGGGGCGTGCACAGCCTGTGCCCCCTGCCTGTGTGTTCCTACACTGCCACCCCGTGTGGGCTTGGTGGCTGAACAGTCGTGAGTAAACCGAGGCCTGGAGAGTCTAGGTGGTGCCCCAGGGCACCTTCTCATGAGTGATGAAGCCGGACTCAAATCCAGCATCTGGCTCTATGCCGGGTTCTCCCACCCAGCGCTTCTGACCAGGGCCTGGAGACGGGACCAGGGTCCCCAGGAAGATGGGGCTGCTGCCTAGTCCCTGTGTGATCGGCCCTGTCTGCGACACGAAGGCCGCACCGATGCGCTTCCCGCGTGGTCTTGGCCGTCGTGCCTCGGGCTGCCCAGGCTGGGGGCCTCAGATGCTGAGCCTGTGCTCATGTGCCCTCCCCAGACTCAGCGCTGGCGCAGCGAGAACTTCGAGCGGCCCGTGGACCTGGAGGGCTCTGGAGACGACGACTCCTTCCCCGATGACGAGCTGGGCGACCTGTACTCGGGGTCGGGCTCGGGCTGTAAGTGCCTCCCCTTCCCCTGGCCAGAGCCACCTGCTTCCAGCGTCCACCGGAGGCTTTGGCCGCCAGGTGCAGAAACCCATGCAGGTGGTGGGGCCGACGTGCCTGCAAGTCGGGCAGGGCGGGGCCTAACAGGACGGAACCAGGTCCCGAGCTCCGCCGGGACTCTGCTCCCGTGCCCTGTCTGTGTACTCCTGGGCCTTCCTGCAGACCCCCGGCCCAGGAGGGGGGCGCAGATGCCCCTAAGTAACCCACCTTCAGCGCCGTTCACACCCCTTGAGGGAGGAACTTAGTGGTCACACCTCAGTTTAGCGACAAATCTTGGGTAGAAACGATTGATTAGTTTGGCTCCGTTGGGGTCAGGTGGCTCCCTGAGGCCCATTCAGCTGTGGCCAGTGGCAGGGTGAGGGCAGTGGTGGAGAAGTGAGATCAGGGAGGGGTGCGTGCAGAGTTTGAATCTGGCTTTACCGGGGAGCCCCTTAACCCTTCCCCTGAGTCTGTTCGCAGCTGTGAGTGTGGTGAAGACGCCTTCCTCTCAGCGCCGCTGGGGGGCTTCAGCATAGGTGTCAGGGTCTGGCCCAGAGAGAGAGCTGTGAAGAGGGGGTGTTTGTGCCGAGATCTGCCCGGTGAGGGGACAGGGTGGGTCTGGTGGAATGGGAGGTGTTCTTCATGCCACGAAACTGGCCCCTGCAGCCCCTGGCCGCTAGTGTCCTCTAAAATCTCACCTTCTGTTCTTCCCAGTTCACTGAGTAAAATCTCCCTTGGATGGGTCTGGTCTCTACTCCCAAATCCCCCAGCTCTTTCCCACCCCTTCTCTGCCTCCTTTGGGCCCTGAAAGCTTGGTCTGCTGCTTCTCTTGCTGTCTTTTTGTTTCTTCCCAAGCCTTGTCACTTGGCCAGGCTTTGAGTCACTAACTGCTCAACCAGTCTCTCGAGAAGGGCTGTTTCTCCCTCAGCCTTCCGCTTGTGCCACCAGGAGAGCCAGGCCTCCTGTCGCGGATCACGCGAAGATGCTCCCAGCTCTGATCTTCCTGGATGCCACTGCCTGCCCTCTTCCATCCCAGGGTCCAGCAAGATTTGCAGCCAGTAGGGTCTTAGTTTCTGCCTGGGCTCAACTTGCTATACGCTGCAGGCCGACTGGCTGGAATAGTGAGGGAAGACTTCCTGGAAGAGGTGGTGCCCTAGGGACTCCTGGCGAGTCAGAGGAGTTGGGGAGCCCTCGCCACCCATCAGCTACCTGATGACCTCATCTTGTCCTGGGGAAATGGTATAACAAGCGAAGGGTGGGGTCCCCCAATCTCAGTGGCCATTCCTGGCCTGGGTCTCGTGCCCCTCATGGTCACCCAACTCTCCAGCTCTTTGCTCTCCCCCACCCCTCTAGACTTCGAGCAGGAGTCAGGCATTGAAACAGCCGTGCGGTTCAACCCAGACGTGGCCCTGGCAGTATCTACCACCCCCGCTGTGCTGCCCACCATGGACATCCAGCCAGTGGGCACCCCGTTTGAAGAGCTCCCATCTGAGAACCCCACCCCGGGGCCAGCCACCAGCCCCCCAGTGGTGACAGAGGTTGAAGAAGAGCCAAGCCAGAGAGCCACCACCATCTCCATTCCCACGGCTACCACTGCTGCCACGACCACAGGAGCCCCGACCATGGCCACAGTGCCCGCCACCGTGGCCACTGCTGCCCCCAGTGTCCCTGCAGCAGCTCCCTCCACGGCCACCACCTCTGTCATAAGGACCACCGGCACATGGCGGCTTCTGCCTCTGCCCCTGACCACTGCAGCCACGGCCCGGGCCACGACCCCAGCAGCGCCCTCGCCTCCCACCACAGTGGCCGTCTTGGACACAGAGGCCCCAACACCCAAGCTGGTGAGCACAGCTACCTCCAGGCCAAGGGCCCTTCCCAGACCAGCTACCAGCGGAGAGCCCGACATCCCGGAGAAGAGCACCCTACCGCTGGGGACCACTGCCCCTGGGCCTACGGAGGTGGCTCAGGTGAGCAGTTTGGGAGAGGCCAGGCTGTGAGAGTGGAGGCCTGTGAGGTGGGGCCTGGGGGAGGGAAAAGGGCACTGGGCGGGGGCTGGGGGGTGTCAGGGAGCCAGCAGGGGTGGGGAGAGGCGTGTGCTGGAAGGCCAAGGCTGGATGTGAGTCCTGCAGCCAGGACAGTGGTTGAGACTGATAGGGATGGAGGAAGGGCCAGGCCTTCTGGGAGCTGGGACTTAACTTGAGGGGGTTGTTGGCACATGGTGGGGGGTGTTAGGGGCCTGAGTGTTCTGGTGAACCCCACAGACACAGGAGCCAGGCGGCTCCAGCAGTGCTTCGCTGCCACATTTTGTCCCATTTTAGGATCCTTTCTCTATCTCTGCTTCCTTCTCTGTGAAAAGGAGAAAATGAGAGGCAGCGAGTCCTCGTGTTGTGAGGATTAGTCTCCTGACCTGCCAGGTGTTTAGAACAGTGCCTAGTGGTCACAAACTCAAAAGTTTCAGTATTGTTACTGTCATCATCGTGGTGGCCGTTATTTTCACTGGCCCGTTACTGAGAGCTGGGCTATGGGGAAGGACCTTTAGCTCACCCTTGCGATGGGCTTCCTGGGTGGCTCGGAGCAAAGCACCATACCTGTGCCACCTCTCAGCCTCATGGCCACCCCAGGGGTGACGCTGTCATTCTCCTTTTACAGAGGGGGCCACTCCCCCAAGTCTTAGCAGCCCGCAGCAGTCAGCCATGGTCAGGACTTGAAACCAGCAGTGGCTCCAGAGGCCAGAGTATGACTGGGAATTGTGGATGGGGGCAGGGGTTGAAGGGACCTGGCTGGAGAGCTCAGGCATGACAGGGATGGATGGTCAAGGAAAAGCTGGGTACAGTGGGTAAGGAGGGCCCATGGCGACATCGACTGGGGAGTGAGGCCCTTGCTGACACTCACAGAGGAGGACCCTCGGCCGTGGACTGCCTCGGGCCAGGCGCGGCTTCTCCTGTCCCTGGTCAGCTCCAGCAGGCCCTGCCTTGCTCTGCTGAGCAGATAGCAGCATCGCCTGGTCATCTACAGAACTTGGCCAGGCGGGAAGGCAAACAGGGGTGGGACCTGGAGCCCAGATTTCTGGTGTTCTGTACAGGCCTCTTCTCTGTCCAATAGCAGGCCCACCCAGGAAGCAGCTATGCCTCTGCCCTGATCCCAGCTCTGGCCCTGCCCTGGACACCAGCCCCCAAGAGGTGTTCTTGGGACGTCCTCCAGGCTAAGGGGCTCACCTCTGCCCCTGGCAGGTGGACAGGGACCCGGTGCCCCGAAATGGCTTCTCAGGAGGAACCCCCAAGGCTTATTAATGGGTCAGCTGGAGCGGCAAGGCTAGACACAGGGCGCAGACAGGATCTGACCAGCCTAGTGGGCGGTGTAGGATCGGTTCGAAATACAGAGCGTGAAGTGGGATAATCCGAGTTTTGGTCTAGCTTCTACTAATTGCCAGCGGTGTATTCGTGGGGAAGTCACTTCATGCCCCAGCCCCTGTCCTACTCTGGAAATTGGGGGTGACAGTGCCTCCTTCCCGGAGAGGTAAAATATACAAATTGCGCCTAGTACAGTGCCCCGCTCGAGTATGTGCATGGTGAACAGCCTTCCCCTGGGCACGGGCGTGGGGAGTGGGTGGGCTGCCGTGAGACGGAGGCTGCCGGGACCTGGCTGCGGGGCTCACGCGACCCTCCTTTCAGACTCCAACTCCAGAGTCCTTCCTGACCACATTCCGGGATGAGCCGGAGGCGCCAGTGAGTGGGGGGCCCAGTGGGGACTTTGAGCTACCGGAGGAAGAAACCACACAGCCAGACACAGCCAACGAGGTGGTGGCTGTGGGAGGGGCCGCAGCCGAGCCCTCACCTCCACCCGGAAGGCTGCCCAAGGGGGCCCCCCCAGGCCCCGGCCTGCTCGACAATGCCATCGACTCAGGCAGCTCGGCTGCTCAGCTGCCTCAGAAGAGCATCCTGGAGCGGAAGGAGGTGCTCGTAGGTGAGACTCGGGTCCGGGCCCAGGACATCTGGGAGGGTCCCCAGGGAGGCAGCTGCGTGGCAGAAGGGAGGTCCAGGGGTGGGTTTCCTGGGGAGGGAAAGCTGGGAACTCGCCCTGGGGACCCACCTCATGCTGCTCCTTCCCCCATCCCAGGACTGACCCTGATTCAGTTTCCACTTCAGCACTTTCCTTGGTGCCCTCTGACCCCTCCTTAGACTGTGACCTTGATTTCTGGTCACTTTCATTGACCCCTTCTGGATCTCATACCCTGGATCCTCATCTCTGACCCCATCCTTTGGCTTGACCTATCCCCGGCCTTGACCTCAGCCCGTGAAGACCTGCCCTGGCCACTTTCCCTGAAGAGTGCCTGGACTCACAGTCCAGACGCTGCTCCCCACTTAGGATCTGCGCATCTTGGGCCAAGCCACGCTCTCTCCCTCCCTTTTCCTCACCTGTAGGAGGGGGACACCCATTTTGTACGTAATCAGTTCTCGCTGCACATCTGTTAACTCTGCTGTAGTTGGGATGTGTTGTAATTTAGTCGACAGGCTTTTCTAATGGTGTAGAAAACACTGGACCAGCTGCTGGCTGGCGGCCACCTCCCTTTGACGGGGACCGTAGGTGGCTTGTCCTTTGCTGTGCCGCATGAGCATCTGATGAGTTCGTGTGGGGGTCGGAAGGGGGCCAGGCGGCAGCAGGACCCGTAGTGGCAGCAGCGCTGGTGGTGTTAGAATGGACTCTCAGCCCTCGGGCCTCTCGCCGCCCCCCGCCCAGGGCTCTTTACCAGCCTCTGACGAGGCTCTGAACTCACCTCCCTCTGGCCTGTGACCGCTGCCCTCTTCTCCCACAGCTGTGATTGTGGGCGGGGTGGTGGGCGCCCTCTTTGCCGCCTTCCTGATCACACTGCTCATCTACCGCATGAAGAAGAAGGATGAGGGCAGCTACACGCTGGAAGAGCCCAAGCAAGCAAGCGTCACGTACCAGAAGCCTGACAAGCAGGAGGAGTTCTATGCCTAGTGGAGCCACAGTGCCTCCCCGTAGCTGCAGCACCGCCCTTCTGCCCAGTCCCCGGCCGGGACGGCCCCACCAGCCCTGGCTTGGGACTGGGTCTAAGAGGGAGCCTGGCCCCAGTTCATCTCTGTCCACCCTCGCAAGGTCTGCCCAGGCTGTGCCCTTAAGAGCTCATCTCACCCCTTCCTCCCTCTCCCGGCCCCTCCCTGTGCCCCCAGCAGCCTGGGGCTTCAGGACCTCACTCAGTGCAGGAGGAAGGAAGCTCCTGATTGGCTGCCGGAAGGAGGGCTGGGGCTGAGGCTGGAGGCCCAACCTGGTGGCTGCTGGGCTGACTGTGGTCCCCTTTGGGGAACAGAGAGGCACTCAGCTGATTTCTCGGACAAGCATTTGGCAAGCTCAGCCCTTGAAATCATCGGCACTGCTCGCTCCTGCTCAGGGCTTCTGCCCGAGTGAGATGGTACTCCTTGTCACCAGCCTGCTCTGCCCTGGTCTCCCCAGGGTTGTGGGTTCATTCTCCAACCACCCCCTGCCCCCCATGCACAGTCACCTCTTTTCCAATCTGCCCCTGAGGAATTGGCTTCCTGGGTGCTCTGGCCACTGGTAAGGGGGAATGGTTGCTGTGCCCTCCCTCTTGCTAGTGGACTCTGTATAGACACCATGTCCCATGAGGTCACCCACAAAGACAGAAGCACGCAGTGACAAAACCATACACAATCCCGCCCACCCAGCCAATGAAGACATGTTGGACACACGCATTCTTCCAAAGATGGTTACTCCCATGTACTTCTCACACACCCCAGACACTATGACAATGCAACTCACCGTCACCCAGTGGCGGTGTGACCTGCCTGTCCCCCCTCCCCACCCTCCCACACCTTGGCACCACTCTGGCCTCCAGCTTCCAGTCTCACTGGGGAGGGTCAGATAGAGCGGGAACAATCAGCCCATATTGGGTCCCGAGTTGCCCGGTCACACTCAGCCCCTCGCCACAACACTCACACCAACTACACCACCCCATCCGCTGTGCCAGCCCCCTCCCGCGGGGTGCTGCCCTCATCCTGGAGGAGGGGTGGTGTGGTGGGGCATTGCCACAGCCCTCAGGGCTCTGCACACCACTCGCGCCGGCTCCCTGCCTGCTCCCTGCCCGCTCCCTGCCCTCTGTAGCCCATCAAGGGCTTAAGTCGGGGCCAGCCCCCCTCTAGCTGGGAGCCTTGCTGAGAAAAGCAGGCTGCTTCTGGAGCTGGGCCCCGGGATGTGGGGGCTTGGGGCTCCCAGGGCCAGTGGGCTGGGTGGGGAGTGGCACACCGTGGGGCTCCCGGACCCCACCCCCCTCCTGCTCTGCGCTAGGGGCCAACTGCCTCCCAGGACACGTCTCCAAAGTGCCTGCGAGGGTGGGCCCTGCGGCCGGGCCCTCTGCACCCTCTCCCACCGGCCTTGCCAGGCCCACCTCAGCCCACCCTGGGTTCTCCCAGGCCCTCCCTGTGAACCCCTGCCTGCTGGTGTGGCCAAACAACCTGGCGGGTCTCTTGGCTGCGGCTGGGTGGCCCTGTCGCTGGAAGCACCCACCAGGTGCCAGCCCAGGCCCAGGGCTGAGCTGGAGGTGGGGTGGGGGTGCACAGGCCCCAGCCCTCCTCTCCCTTTGTTACCCTTGTAAGTGGGGCCACTTCCATAGATATTTTAAGTGTGGGGGTCACAGATCTCCTTTGGGGGAGGTTATGTTTGTTGGGGGTTCTTGTAGCCAAGGAATGTGGTCTGAGTTGTGGTTGGCTGGTGCTTACACCCTTACCCCTTACCCACAACCCCAGTACAATCAGGAACCTGCTTTTTTGTTATTTTTTTTTTTTTTCTGTTCCCTTTCAAGACTTCCTGGCAACAGACTTCTGCAGGGTGAGGGATGGCGGTGCCCGAGCAAGGCTGCCAGGAGCCTCCCACAGCCTGCTCTTCCCACCATCCTGCCTCTAGGCTGGGGCATTTTTCAGACCCCAAAGGGCCCCTCCGCAGGGCCTGGGGGCTTGGAGGAGCCGAACAGGTCTAGCCCAGCTGTTGAGAGGGTGGGCGTGGGGGAGAGGCACCATGGCCCCAGTGGGGATGTGCCCTCACCTGCACCCCTGGAGCAGACGGGGGCACAAGGGTGGAGAAGGCGAAAGTCCCAGCCTCCCTCTACCTGCCCCGGGCGGCTGCTGTCTGGGGCAGCAGCTCTGGTGAGGAGGCCTGGGCAGACCAAGGCTGAGAAACCAGAGCATGGAGGAGATGGGGTGTGGGTCCCCAAGGAAGCTGGGCTGTGTGGGAGCCCCTGCAGTGGGTGCAGCCTCTGTGTGCAGTCCCAAAGGGGTGCCCCTACCTGGGACTGGAGCTTGGAGTGGGGGCGGAGTCCAGGCTGGCACAGGTCCGGGTTTAGGCAGGCGGTGAGGGCTGGGAAGGCCTGTGTGCCCCAGCCTGGCCCCAGCAGGCCCAGCCTCTCACAGCCTGAGAGTTGGCTCAGGGCTTGGGACTTTGTCTCTTCTCGGTATCATTAGAAGAGGCCCGGTGTGACCATCATAGAGCCCTGGACTCCAGCCAAATGTGCAGGGTTTAGCCTGATGAAATTTATCAGCCCAAACCCACCCTTGCCGGCCACACTCCCCACGAGAGGTTGGTTAAAAGGAGCTGGAGCTCCTAGGTACATTGGGTGCAGCCGATTCCAAAGGAGAGGGAGCCCGTGTGGCTTGAGTACCTCTTAGGGAGTTGGGGGCTCGCCCACCCCCTAGCTGGGATTTCCAGAGCCCGGGCTTTGTCTCCGTGGGGACCACAAGGGCTGCCTCTCCTGAAAGGCTGGTCACCTTGATTGTGGAGGCGATAGGTGGCATTGGGGCCGGCTGGGGAGTCTGCGGGCAGTGGCTCGGGATGCTGGGGCCGGACTCCCTGGGGTTGGCAAAGCCACCTCTCCAGACCCCTAGGCTGGGGCCTGGGTGTGGGGCAGACCCCTCTGCCTCTGGGGCGGGGGTGGCTGCCTCCTCCTTGGCTCTCCTGAACTTCTGATAGACAGCTGCCAGCCTGGATTTGCCTTCTCAGGCCTCCTGCCTGTAAATAGAAGCCCACAAACTGTGTACAGATTTACAGAGACGCCAAGACTGGGTCAGGAGTCGCCATCTAAGGGCTGATGACCCCAGCACTCCAGGCGCCCCCGATGGCTCGGTGTGGCAGCCCCAGCGTGGCGAATGCATGTAAATATTCCGTAGGCAGCGCGGCTCCAGAGAGCCCCCGAAGACAGTGTCCCTCCTGTGTGTCCTTTCTCCTGTACAGACCCCCGCCCCCGCCCCCCCCACTTCCCCGAGAACCTGGCCTGGTGGGGGTGGGCGCTTGTCCTTCCCTCCCCTGGGTCTTCCCTGTCCTCCCCCCACCCCAACCTGTTTATTAACCACACCTGTCCTGAGTTCATGGCCAAAACTTTGAATAAGAAAAAGCGGAGGAAAAAGACTGGAAAAAGCAACTGAGGCACCTGCCCCTCGCGGGTCCTCACCTGTCCCAGCCTTGTGAAGGAACTGTTTGGGTTTCTGTTCGTTTTGTTTTGTTTTTGTTTTTTAACACTTCCCGTGCTGTGCCCATTTATAAGAGGAAATAAAATTAAGCTGAAATGATGCACTGTGGCCAGAGTATGAGATGAACGTGGAGGTCATGGGGGTGGGGGTGGCCCACAGTCCCCTTTGGGCCTCAGCCACCTTCCCTTTTAAAATAAATAGAGAACCAAGCCGGGAAAATTGACCAGCAACCCCTCAAGGGGGCCATTATGGTAAACGCTGCCTGCCGTGGTGGAGAAAGTTCGGGAAATCACGTTGCTGCTTGCGGCAGGGCCGGGCAGGCACTGCGGTCGGGCAGGGGCCGGCTGCGGTGGCGCTGGGAGCCCTGTGGTCCACTCCCAGGGGACGGGCTCTGGTTTCCGGCCACAGCGAGAACCTGGGCCCGCAGAGCCCTGGAAGGGGGCCGAGGCAGGATGGCTGTGGCGTCTGATGGGCTTGAGTGCAAACCCGGGAGGCGGTTCCAGGCATGGACTCTGGAGAAGCCACTTGGCCTCCGTGAGCCTCACTTTCCTCACCTAGAAGGTGGAATAACGACGTCATGCCCTCAGTGGAGCCTGGCGAGGATGGCTGAGGAAGAGCGCCCCGGCATGGTCAGCTTCAGCTCGCAGGCGCTTCCCTGGCCGTGTCAGAACAGAGTGGACACCGGAGTGGCAGGGTCCATAGGACTGGGAGGCCCGAGACCCTGGCTTCATGTGGAAACCCACCCTCGGGCCCTGCTTGCACACCGGTGGTGGAATGGACGTGTCCCGGTGGCCATGGGCCCTCTGCTTATGGCAGCTCCTAAGTCAGCTGGAAAACCTAGGAATCTCCTTGGGTCGCCCTCATTTATCTCTGGGGCACGTAGGGAAACCCCAAGGCACAAGTGTGATCTCAGACCTCAAAACTGCTCCCTTTGGGGTATGGTTGGCAGGCAGGGCCCTGATGGTTCTGGGCCGGGTCGGAGTCTAAGATCTCAGGATTTGGTGCAAGCCCTGCCCCTCTTCCCTCTATGAGCTCACACACCCGTTCTGCCAGGAACTGGGAAACCAGAGCCCACCAAGATAGACCCAGGGCCTGCCCACAGGGTGCTTATTAGAGTCCACTGGGGAGCTAGACAGTAGTCGGAGTGGTAACGGATGACAATAGTCTGGTGGGAGGATCTTTCCTCAAATTGGCACCTCCGACCCCCCAGGTATCCTCCTCTCCGCTAGACAGATCAGGGACAGGCCCCAAGGCGTGGGCCTGTGTGTTATGTGTCCCCTGAGCCTTGGCCCACTCAGCTGGAAGACGGGGTGAAGCAGTCAGCCCTGCCATCTCAGCAGCGGATGAACAGATGCTGAGGGCTGGGCCTCTTAGAAGCTGCTGTGCTGGGCAGGGGCTGAGTCTGTCTTGGTGTCATTCCATGTTCAAGGCCCAGCGCATGCCATGGACCCTCTTCAGGAAACTTTAGGAAGAGACTTCTACCCTCTGCTGAGTTCCCATAGCCAGTCGGTGTCCCACCTTCCTGAAGACCCCCGCCCCCTTCTCCGCTGGCGTCTAGAGATCTGCTTCCACCTGTTAGTGTCAGCTTGGCAGAGCAGGGAAAGTGTCGCTGGAGATGAGGGAGCTGTGTGCCCTTGGGACCTAGTTCTACCTCTGTGAGGCTTGGCTTCCTCACATACAAGGCTGTGGAGTGGATTAAATGGGACGAAACAGGCACACCTCAGAGATATTGGGGTTTCGGTTCCAGACCACTGCAATAAAGCCAGTTTCTCAATCCAGTGAATCGTGAGCTTTTTGGTTTCCCAGTGCATATAAAACTGTTTATATTATACTGTAGTCTATTAATGTGCAATAGCATCGTGTCTAAAAAAGTAAATGTACATACCTTCATTTGAAAGTGCTTTATTGCTAAGAAATGTTAATAACATGGTGGGGAAATGGTGCTGATACACTTACTGGAAGCAGGGTTGTCACAAACCTTCAATTTGTAAAAAGTGCAATATCTGAAGTGCAATAAAGTGGCTCGCAAGACAATGAGGTGTGCCTGTAATTGAAAGCAGCAAGCAGGCAGCTTGGCATAGGTGACGGCAAGAGCAGGTCTTGAATCCCGCCCTCCGTCGTGTCGGCCTTCATATCCCAGCTCTGCCACTGACCTCGGATGAGCGCCCTTGGGGGACTTGTCACACTCTCAGTGTTCAGTTTCCTCGCTGTGAAAGGGGCAGAGTGGGTGCCTGCCTCCTGCACAGCGCCTGGAGCTGGGTGCACACAGGAGGTACTTTACAGCGTGGGCTGTGTTTGCTTACTATTACTGTTACCACTGTTTGCAGGGCCCAGCCTGCTGCCTGAGCAGGAACGAACGACAGTCTGGTAGCAATCGGAGTGCTGGTGTCAAGCTCCGATGTGAACTGTGACTTAGTCTCGGGACTAAAACTCAGACAGTCGGACTGCTCAGAGGGACTGGGCATTGCTGGGACTGGACACTGCTGGGAGTCGGTCATTTCTCTCTGGGCCCCTTGGCCTGGGGATGAGCAACAGAACAGAGGGAAGGAGAGAGAGTAGCTTGTTGTTTTCCACAGCCCGGGAGGTCACAGCGTCTGCCCAAGCTGTCCCGGAACAGAGTGTACTCGGCTGCTGACTGCCAGCCTGAGGGTGGGCAGGGCAGACCGGGGCCCAGGTTTACCACTGCCAGATCGTGGGCCTTACCCAGACGCTGGGCGGGAGGGGCCTGGGCAGGGAACGAGCGAGGGGCTTTGTAGTCTCATCTGAGCCTCGTGCAGTTCCTGCCTCCTGGCTGATCTCAGGCAGCAGAAGCCTAGGTTTCCCTGGAGTGCACCACCGTGGCATTCCAGCCATCTCTGCCTGAGGTCAGCGTCCCTCCAGTTCTACCCTACTGTTTTCTCAGCCTGTTATGAGCACAGACAGGTTTGGAAGCTGTTCTGAACCTCCGTGTCCTCATCAGAAACAAGCTGCAAAGGATGCAAAGACTCAGAAGGTCCATGAGCACATGGCATTCGTGGGGTGCTTCCAATTGTCAGCGCCCACTCGTAAATACCCTCTCAATGAATTCTCGGAGCGAATAATGACACCCATTTGACAGATAAAGATATTGACCCCATGACAAGATCCACACTGTGGATTTAATACTTAATAAATTATAAGGACAGAAAGAGAGATGGCAGGAGATTTATAGATAAAAGACATGCTGTCTTAGTGATGTGTGCCTTTGATTCAGACAAAACTCATTTTGAGACAAGTAGAAACTTGAACATGAAGTATTTGTTGTAACGCAGTCATCAATATTCTTAGTTATTATAGTGGCCCCAGACTTTGTTTTTCAGAAAGGGCCCGCACCTTTAAACTGGCTGAAACATTTGTAGGTGAAGTGATAGAATGTCTGGGTTGGTTTAAAAATAAAGGAGGTTTGGGTGCCAGAATGGAGGAAATGAGATGGAACTTGATTAATAGTTGAAGCTGAGTATCATTATAGTAGATGAATCTAAACTTAAAATTCTTCACAGGCCTCCCTGGTGGTGCAGGGGTTAAAGTCAGCACTATGAGGCTATCTATGGCCAGCTACTACAGCATGAGTTCGATCCATGGCCAGGGAGCTGACTCACATGGCGCAACAGACCTCTCCTGTTTTGCCCGCTGCTCCCCTCAGCAGTGTGTTTCAGTCCATCTGCCTGTTCTGCTCCCCACTCTGTCTCTGGTGAATCCCCCACCCACCTCATGTTCATGTCATGTTCCCAGCTTTATGTCATCACCTTCAGATGGTCAGCACATTCATGGAGGAGATGGATCTCATCTCCCTTTTTGATAGGGACCCTTCTTGTGAGGAAACAATGCCCATGAAGTTGTGGTAAGTGATGCAGCCTCAGCTGTCCTCCTCCAGCGTGTCTGCCTTTGGCCAGTGAGCCGTGTCACGGTTACCACGCACAGTCTGGGGCTCGTTGGCCTGGCTCACTGTTCCATGTCTGTCTTGGATCGGGGAGCACTCCCACTTTGATTCTTCCCAACCCCTATTTCCAAGGCTTGGGTCAAGCTTCAGCCTTTATCAGGTCTTGCTGAAGTGGATTCTTGCTGGCCATTGCAGGCTGTAAGGACAGAGCAGGGGCTTGGAGGTGGCAGGAACAGGGCTGAGCTTCACATCTCGGAGCCACTAGGGGCCATGCTTTATTTAACCATATCTAGGAATTGTTGGATATATGGCCTATATAATAAATAGTGCCCTCTTTTCCCAAAGATAAGGCAGACAGCTTTCTAGAATGAGAAAGTGGCATGAAAAGCACATCTCTGGTATTATTTTTAAGCTTCTAAGTAAATCGGAAGTCATCAAACATGAGTGTCACGCCTCGCGGTTGACCAGCCACAGTTGAGGAGGCCCCTGCACCTGGCGACTGCCACTCCTGGTCTAACCCTGACAGCTCTGTCTGATGTGGGTCAGGTGGCTCAGCGACGCTGGGGGCACAGGTGTGGACAGCCCTGGGAGGGCAGAAGCTGGACGCGTGACTTACTTGCTCCAGGGGGAAGTATTTGAGTTTTCAAGGCTCTGCAGGAGTTCTCTGGGAAGAGCAGAAACACTTTCTAAATGAGGGGGAGGGGAAGTGAAAAACGTGGCATGTCTGGGAATGGATGGAAGTGAAGTGAGGCAGGAGTGTGGAGTAGACGGGGCAGAAGAGTGGCTGGGCCTTGAATGTCATGCTAAATGGATTGGAGTTTACCATATAAGCAATGGGGAGGGGTGCCATGGGCCTTTTCAGGGAGCAATATGGTCATATTTCTGGTTTGTAAACATTGTCCTGGCAGCCTGCCACGAGCCAGGTGGCAGGGCAACCAATTTCCTATCAGCACTGTAAGTTCCTTGGGCGGGAGTAACAGTCAAGTGTCTTTCCCTCTGTTATTTCCCATAACATCTGTCATGGGTGGGGTATGAAACTAGCGCTCAACAAATGCCTGCTGTGTGGAAGCCAAGCATGCCCCAGGACACACCTGCTTCCAGGTGGATTCTGTTGATAGCAGTACCCGGCTTCCCCAAGCGCTGTCCATGGTCCTTAAGTACATGCTAAGGCTGCAAACCCAGTGGGCTCCCTGGTGGCAGCTTGTGTGTGTGTTTTGTGTGTGTGTGTGTGTATAGAATGAGACTGCTCCAGTCTCAAAGGATTGGCCAGTTGCTCACCTTATTTGGAAGCCAGATCCTCCCCTCATCTGATCAAGCCCTGGTGAATGGAGCTGAAGCATGAAATTAAGCCAGACAGAGGGGACCAGAGCTGGGAATGGCTTTGAATGTCATGCTTGAGAGTCTAGGTCTATACAAAGAGCTTATCATGGTCACGTTTGTGTTTCACAAATATACTGGTGGTAGCAGGGAAGATAGATTGGAGGGAGAGGAGGCTCTGGAATCTTGGAGTATCAACTTACCACCCAATGCCAGGCAACTTGGCTTTGGAGAGAGAGGAAATCAGTGAGAGTGCAAGCAGCCAGATGGGTCTTCTAGAGGGGTGTGTGGCTTGAGTTTCAGAGGACCATAGAAAGACTCATAGAGGGAGAGCAGTAGGCCAGGCAGGGGAACAGCAAGAGCAAAGGTGGGAGGTGAGAAGGACTGGCGCCAGGAGAGTAGAGACGCCTGCCTTTCTGACCCGCTTGTCCCCTGGCTGGAGCCCTCTCGAGCAGGAAAGGGGCTTGCTCTGGGACTGAATTCAGTGACATTTCTGGGTGTTGGCGACTGAAGGAGGGGGTGGACTGCAGCCTCAAAAGTTCCTTCCATTGTGTGTGAGACTGAGCCAGGGCAGCGGGGGCAGGTCCATGGAGCCCTTTGTGTGTGAGGCGTCCAGCGAGCACTCCAGCGGCCTCCACAGTCCCTGCTGACCTTGGGTTCCCAGCCATGCCATCGAGATAGGCTGTTCTGCCTCAGCTGGTCCTGATGTCATAACTGAGGAGGATGGGGAATGGGCAAGAACAAGGGGTGGAGACTGTTGGCCTTCAAGGCTGACCAAGGGTTGACAAGTTGCCTCCTGCTCTTGAGGCTCAATGTATCACTAAACCCTTTATTCATGAAACCCTTTAACATCATGATCCTCAGAACCTTCCAGCACCTGAGAATCCCAGAGTAATAGAATCATTTAGGGTCATGAAATAAATCCTAACAAACCCTGTAGGAATCATAGAACACTATAGAATAACAGAATCTTAAAAATCATAGGCTCTTATAATATCTTCCTTTTAGGGTGGTGATGAGGATAAAAGGAGGTATTACCTGGTAAGCATACAGCAGTCCCAGAACACTACCAGCAGCCTGAAGGCCAGTATTGTCTCTGGTGTATTTTTTTTTAAAGGTTTATTTATTTATGTATATCACTAGGGTACAGGCCAGAAGTGCAGGGGCAGTGAGAGGCTTCACCAGAGGCACAGTGGGGAGTAGAATGGACAGATCAATTAAATACAAGGCTGAGGGGAGCAGTGGATGGGTCAAGAGAGGTCTGCTGCACCATGTGGGTCACCTCCAGGGCTGGGGATCAAAATCACATGGAAGCGCCTGCAGCTAGCTTGCAGTGCTGCGTCCTAACCTGTTGCACTACCAGGGAGGGTCTGTTGTCTCTTATTTAAGAGGACTCAGACCTAATACTGATGTGACTTGCCCAGGGTAATACAACTAAGAATCCTGATGACTGCCTTATAACAAATACTTCCTTTTATGTTCAAATTTCCACTTGTCTCAAAGTGAGTTTTAATGTGTCTGTGGGGTATTGGGCAAGTGGTTGAATCTCTGTGGACCCCATCTCTCCACCTTTACTGGGGAATGGAGTTCCCTTGCCTGCTTCCATCCTGGAGAAAGGCATGGCAGGCTCTTGGATCACACAGCCTGTGGATCACAGGTTTTGACTTGGTTTTCCAGGGAAAATGACATCACTGGTGCCTAGGTCCTCATTAGCTCACCAGGGAGAATAGTGAGAATGAGGACCCAGAATGGCCACGAGGATTGACTAAGTTAATGTTCTTTGAGGGCGTATGATGTGATTTGGAACAAGCCTTATAACCTCCAGGTGCCTATGTTTCCTCAGCTGCAAAATACACACAGTGGAAACACCCATTTAGACTGCTGGCCTGCCGCAAGTGGAACAGTTAGCCGTGCTGGCGGGAGAAGGTGTTTAGTGAGTGTCCACGCTCACTGTTTTAATGCCAGGCTCACTCATTGTGAGTGTGACAATTAGTGGTCAGCAAGGAGCTTGGAAAGTGCTGCACCGCTGTGTGTGAGCGTGTGTGTGAGCGTGTGTGTGCCTATGTGTATGTGCGTGTGTGTACTTGATGATGCTTATTAAAAGCAGACACTGCAGCCCAGCGTTGAGCTGTGTGTCTGGAATAGCTGCTGCTCCTGGCAGCCTCCCTGGGGACCGGGTGTGTAATGAGTGTTTACGGAACCCCCCGCCAGGCAGAGATGAGGGGCGCTGAGGAGGAAGCTTCGAAGCCAGACGGCGGCTGGGAGCCCAGTGTTACTATATTAACGAGCATCAGGGTGATGATTACCATTAATGAGATTATTCACCAGGCCTCGTGCCCATGCCAGGCAGCAGGCAGGCTTTCTCTGCCCTGTCCCTCTTGCCTCTGTCTTGGGAGAAGGGGAGGGGATTCCTCTGGTGTCAGGCATACTGGCGTTTCCCGCGTTCTGGCCTCCCTGCCTCTCTCCAGGCCCCAGGCTTAGGTACCAGCAGCCCCACTTTACAGATGAGGAACCGGAGCCTCAGGGAGGGTGGGCTGTGTGCCCCCAGGCCTTCCTGGGCCCAGAGCACATGCCACGTGTCAACAGCCCTGGCAGGGCGGCCGGGAGGGGCACTGCGCATGCACCAGCTCCCCGGACAGTGAGGCGCAGCCTGGGTGAGTGACTTCCCACCACTCACGTTACCTCCTGCCCCAACGGGCAAGATGAATGTGGGTCCCCAAACCCTTGGGTATCTTTTACTGGTGGAGGACTCTACACGAGGACCTGTGGGCACTTTTCTTGTCCCTGCACCCCTCCCCGGCACACGCTTTAGGGCCACCTGCCAGGCAGAGCTGAGGCTGCACTTGCCCTCTCATGCCACAAACGTGATCTGATAAGGACCCTCCAGTCCTGAACCAGACGTGATGCCCACTGGAGGTTAGTTCTATTTCCTTTCACTGAGCCGCCAGCGACAAGCCCTGGGCCAGGCCCTGGCTCCAGGTGGACAGGAGGCCTGCGGAGTTTTCAGTCTCACCGGAGGTCTGTGCAGCCATGGTGTTCAGTTATAGGGGAGGACCGGGCCTGTTGCTCGAGGGGCTCCCTTGGCTTGTGGTCACGAGGATATGGGACCGGAGGGTGAGTCAGGAACCGCCTCTCTCAGGAAGTAACATTTAAGATAAAACTCACAGGTTGAGTTGAGTTGAGCAGTCACAGAGGCGCAGGGCACACGGGGCGGAGGAGAGGCGCCTACAGAGACGGGGGCCCTGGGGAGCCCTGCCTGCTCATCAGCACCAACACGCAGGTGCCTTGGGTTCAGACATTTGCTCAGCTCAATCAGTAATCATGCATCAGCTGAAAATTTCTAATTTGGGTATTTCGCTTTCTCTTTCCCCTCCTCCCTCTCTCCTTCTCCACCTCTCCCTTCTCTCTTACCCCCACTCCTTCTCTATCTCTTTCTCTCCTTCATCTACACTCCCTGATGCCAGCCATTTCGGACTGGGTGTTGGACAGGGGGCCACAGAACTCAGCACTCAGTTGGGATCCCTGCTCTGGAGTTGCTTCCTGTCTAGATGGGTCCCCACTCAAGACCATGCCATCAGTCGACCCTGAGATGCTTTTGCCAGACTGGGCCAGGTGGCCAGGAGTTGGAGGTGGGAAGGGGAGGCAGGCAGAGGTGTGCCAAGGTGTGGCGCTGCAGAACAAGGCTGGCTGTGAAGGAGCTGTGGAGGCTGTGGCAGAGTGAATGTCCCCTTACATCCATCCACTCTCCTTTCTTCCATGGTAATAAGACATGGATCCTTGAGGTAAGACTACATTTCCCAGCCTTCTTAGCAGCCGAGAGGTCATGTGACTGATGTGGCCAATAAGATGTGAGCAGAAGTAAGGGTGTCAGGATTGCTCTCTTAAAGGGTAGTGCTCTGCTCTCCCCTCTCCCCCTTCCCTTTCCCATTGATTGGAAGGTGAATGTGGTTTCATCTTGGAGCACATGAGTGAGGGCAATAACCTGGGAATGATGAAGAAATGAGATGAAAAGAACCTGGTCCCTGATGCCAGGGAACATGGTCACTGGGTGATTTATATGTGAATTATTTTATGAGGGTTAACTAAACTGTCTTATTTAAATGAGTGTTATTTGGGGCTTCTGCTTTAGCAGCTAAGAGTCCTACTAATGGTCATTATCTCCTAGGGCACAGAAAGCCATCCAAGGGCCGTGGAAAGGCTGTGATGTCAGATTTGCATTTTGGGAAGGCCTGTCTGGCTGCGGCAGCAAGATGGGTTGGGGGGCAGCGACTTTGGGGACAGGAAGAGCAGAGCGGGGGCTGGTGCCTTACAGTGGGGCAGAGCAGGCCCGCTCTAGGCATTCCTCCTCCAGCCTGGGGTCAGTCCTGGGAAGCCTGGCCTTCAGCTGCCCCTAGAGCCCCAGGACAGTGCCTTCCAGGGGACGAGTAGTGCAGGGGTGAGAGGTGGGTGGGGCAGCGCCATGGTGGCCACGCGACCTGGTGGGAAATGGTGACGGAGGGAGGACGGGTGGGAGACAGAATGCAGGGAGCCTCCTGGTCAGGTCTCCTGGGTGCAGGTGGCAGAAAACTAAACAGAACCCACGGCCATGGGACTTCACTGCCCGGCATTCCCAGGAAGGCTGGGCAGTGCCAGCGCCGGCGCAGCCGACTCAGAGTCCAGCACTGCCAGGTGTCCTTGTCTCTCTCTGCCTCTCTCTGTGGGGCTCAGCCTCTCCATCCTGGAAGCCTCACGGGGTGGCCATAGCCACAGGCAGCTTGGGGGTCACCTCTTTTTTAGTTCACAAGGCAGGAGGCCCAGAGCTTCTTTTCTTCCATGGAGCCGTTCATATATCCCAGAGGAGACCCACTGACCAGCGCCCACCTCACCATCCATGGTCAGACACTGCTCAGGGGCATGGGGCCCTAAGGAAGAAGTTTTTCCTAAGGAAGAAAATCTTTTTGTCCCTTGAAGACTAGGGACAGGGCTTTTGAGTGGACAGCAGCCATCAGCAATGACCACAGACATGGAAGGGAGAGGGGTCTTTGTGGGGATGTCAGGCGATGACAGGGACAGGGAGGGTTGGGGTTGCCTAGTGCGGGGAGGCTGGCGGGTGTGGGCAGGGTGATCCTTCTGCCCCTCTCTGCAGCAGTGAGCCCGCAGCTGAACGCATCTGCCCAGCTGGTCTCAGTGCACGTGGTGTCTTACTGAACTTGTTATAAAAGAACAGGAGCCGGGCCCTCCCTGGTGACGCAGCAGGTTAAAGCACAACACTAAGAAGCTCAAGCCGCTTCAGCACCAGTCTGATCCCCGCCCCGGAGGGGACCCACATGGCACGTGGGTGTCCTGGCCCGCTCTCTGCTCCCCTCAGCAGTGTACTTCATCAGTCAGTCTGTTCTGCTCCCCGCTCTGTCTCTGGTGAATCCTCTCACCGCCCCTGTACCTCTGGTGTGCACCCCAGTTCTGTATGCATAAATAAATCTTAAAAAACAAAAAACAAAAAAACAGGAACCAAACCACTTCCTATGGCAGCAGATGGACAGGGAAGTGCCAGGCCCCTCCATTTACAGAAGCAGCCACTTCCTTGGGAAGCCCTCCCTGACCCCCAAGGCTGGCAGAGATGGCCCTTCCCTTCTCGGGGCACCCTGCTCCTGCTGTTGCTCACTACCCTGTGGCGCCCTGTCTGCTCCTGTGGGGCCCCACCAGTCTGTGTCCCTCCATGCACCCCGTGAGCCTTCCAAGGCCATCTGTGCCCTCTCTTAGTTAGCACCCCTCCCCGCCTCCAGGGTCCCACCCCCGTGGGATGTCTGCACGCTCTTGGAGCACGTCTCCCGGTGAAGCTATACACGTGCGTGCGGTGGCTTGGCGTGTGCTTATGTATAGACCGACAGGGCGCGGGGCAGTGTGTGTGTGGGTTCTTCTGCATCACTGTGTCTACAGGGTTGAGCGCCCCTTCTCTGGGACCTGGTAGCCTTGAGATAAACCCACGCACATTCCAGGACCCCACACTGGCCATGGAGGTTCAGGCAGGCACAAGCGCAGGCGTGCAGTCAACGTGCGGGCGCATAGACAGGCCCGTGCGCACGCATGCGCACAGCGACACAGGCGCATCACGACATGCGCAGTCGGAGACAGAGATCCGCGGGGACCGTGCGTGCGCATGCGTACTCTGGTCCGCACTCAGCCCCATTGGAGGCCTCTCGCGACCCTGCCCAGGGCACCCTCAGGAACGAAGGCTGGGAACCCTGGCCCCAGCCAGGCCGCCTGGGATGGATTCTGGGGCTTCCCCTTCCCAGACGGGCATGTTTTCCTGTGCGGGAGCAGTGGCCGAGAGCCAGCCCTGCCCTGTGACTCCCGTTTCCTCCCAAGTGGTCACACACTGACAGCAGGACAGTGGGTCAGACTTGCAGGCCAACAGGAGGAGGAGTTCTCCCACCCCTGCCCCCTTCCCGCTGTCTTCCCTCTGAGAACACCCCTTGAGCACTCTCCAGTGACCGACCCACCCTTAGGACCGCCACGCTGAGGATTTCCATCAAGCGGCTGCTGGTGCAGGCCCGGTGCCAGTGCTGTGGCGGTTCCCACAGGGCTAGGGAGGAAGGGCACGGCCAGCTGAAGTGGGGGGATCTTGACCTGCCAGGTTGATTTAGCACTGTACCCCAGTTCTTAGCACAGTGTCTGGTACGTAGTAGATTCTCAATAAAGGTAGGTGGGAGGAATTAGTGGAGGGGGGTATCATCTCCACCCAACAAACATGGACACTGAGGTTCACCGAATCTATTGGCTCAAGGTCGCACAGCAACCAGTTGGCAGAGAGGATTTGAGCCCAGGAACTGTCAGGGGGCTTGAACCCCAGCTTGTCCCACTGACATCCAGGTTTACTCAAAATGAACTGGGTCAACTGTGAGCCCACTGCCCGGGGCCTGGGGGTCATCCATGCACATGGTCCCTACTTACACTGACTCAGTTTTCTCATGTGTGCAATGGGTTTGGTGATAGGATATCAGGTCTGAAGTCGCATTGAATGCATAAGAAGCATCTCCTGCTTTTTATCACCGGCCTGGCTTTGTGTTTGAGCCCCCATTTCACTGAGTGGTGCAGAAGCATAACCTCACTGATTTGGGTGCTGCCCACCAGGGCTCCTGTCTGGCTGGGGACACAGGCGAGCAGAGTCTGCTCCTCGTGGAGGTCGCGATGCCCCCTCCCTGCCTGGCCTTGGAGGTCAGTCCTCAGATGTCACCACTGTGCTGCCTGCCCCTCCTGGGACGCTGGGCTTCTCCAGCCCTGGCGTGAGTGCCAAGCCCACCTCCGACCCAGCTAGCACATCTCTTAGCCTCAGCCTTCTTACCTATAAAACGGACGTTAAAAAGCCTCCTGCCTCCCAAAAGACACAAAAACACTGATGGAAAAAGATACCTGCACCCCCATGTTTATTGCTGCTTTATTTACAATTGGAAAAACATGGAAGCAGCCCATATGCCCAAAAGTAGATGACTGGATTAAAAAGATGTGGTACATATATACAATGGAATATTACTCAGCAACCAAAAAAGAGAAACACATGTCTTTTGCAGCAACTTGGATGGAGCTGGAAAAGATCATGCTTAGTGAGATAAGACAGAAAGAGAAAGAAAAATACCGGATGGTTTCACTCATAGCAGGAGTATAATGGGCCAGGCAAGAAGATAACAAAAATAATGAACAACCATATACCAGAGACATTTTGTGGGGGTGGAGTGGGGAATGGGATTAAAAACGGGGGGGTGGGGAGGGAAATGCACGGGATTATGGTGATGGCACACGGGTGACTCGGTGATGGGAAACCCGCGGGGATTACAATTGAGATGGAAAAAAAAATGTACAAAATGATGTAAAAATAAACTTTGTAATAATAATAAAAAAAAAGCCTCCTGCCTCACAGGTGTGCAGGTCATCAGGCCGCTGAAGGGTCAAGCTCAGGCTCTTCTGGTGTCCAGAGGGCCTGAAGGAAGGTTCGTGCAATGCTGAGGATTCTGAGTGGGAGCACCCCTAAGTCCAGGGGACCTGAGCTCTGGTCCTGGCCTGCCTTCTTGCCAGCCTCATGACCTTGGCAGGTGACCTCGTTCTCCGGTGCTGCTTTCCTCACTTGGAAAATGGGTGAGAGGCTCTGGGGGCTGGAATGTAGGGGGAGTGGGAAAGGGCTTTGGGGGCAGCGCAGCAGGAGACAGAGGGCTGCTGGTGGTGGTGCCCCCTTCACCTTGGGCACAGGGAGGGGACACAGGGAAGTTTTGGATGTCGCGGCCCTGGGTTCCCTTTGGAAAACAACAGAAATGGAGTGGAACAGGAGTCCACACCGCCCAGGTCACCGCTCTGGCTGGCCACAGGAAATCAGCTGACCCCTTCCTCACATTCTCCGCCCAGCCCAGAGGAGCATTTGCTGTCCTGTCAACAGCCCAGGCCACTCCTGTGCGCCGCTGTCATGGCCACAGGGCCAAGCGGGCGTCCAGGAGGGGCTGCTGAGGCTCAGGAGGGTGGGCCCCCAGGTCAGCCGGGCAGGGACGGGCAGAGCAGAACTCAGGACTCACAAGCTCAGCAGCAGCAACACGGTGACTGCTGCCGGGCTCTGGTTTGTGTTAGAACCGTGTGCACCTGCAGCCACAGCTCATCCAGGCGGCACAGTCAGCCCCACATGGACACTCTGGTCATCTCAGGCTCAGGGCTGGCAAGTATCTTGCTCCCCAACCCCCGGTCTTTGGAAAGGGGACACTGAGGCCTGGAGTGGAGAAGGGCCATGCCCCAAACGGTAATACAGGCTGTCACTGCAGGGCAGGACCCAGGCTTTCTTCAGGGAGTAGCAGTGTGCCCATTTAAAAAAAATCGAAAGCCAGGGCCCTCCCAGGTGGCGCAGCGGGTTAAAGCACAGCACTAAGAAGCTGAAGCCACTTCCGCATGAGTTTGATCCCCGCCTGCCCCGGAGGTGACCACATGGCGTGGCAGACCCCTCCTGACCCGCCCGCTGCTCCCCTCAGCAGTGTACTTCGAAAGTCTGATGCCTGTTCTGCTCCCCGCTCTGTCTCTGGTGAAGCCTCTCACTGCCCCTGCACCTCTGGCCTGTACCCCAGTTCTGTAAGCACAAATAAATAAATCTTAAAAAAGAAAAGTCAAAACCCAACTCCGCACCCCCCAGCACACTGGGATGCCTGTGGCCCACGGTAACCCCTGCGGTCTAAGCAGACTCACTAGCTAGGGCTTTCAGAAGCACTGTGGGATGTTAGCTCTTCCCCAGGCCTCAGCCCCTGTTGGAGCCCCTGGAATAAAGCAGTCAGGCAGCGTGGAGACAGAGACACAAGATTTAATTCGGGCTCCAGAATATCAGCCAGCAGTTACAGAAACCAGTTTTTATACACTGCAGGCAAGGTTCTGAAATTTAGTTGTTACAGAGACAACATTCTCACAGTGGGCCCTAGATGTTTGTCAAGTCTTAGTGAACCGTATGACCCGTATCCTGGTCCTGTTGCAGATGGAGTTTTAAAAGTTTTTTTCCCTTTTCCAGCAAAGTTATGTGGGGAATTTCCTATTGCAGCAAACAGCAAGCAGAATACGAAGCAAAATGGCGGTTAGCACAAAATGGCGTTAGCTTGGTTCAATACAGGTCCAACACCCCCTGCCAAGAACCCAGGCAAAATGACAGTGCAGGCACTGCTATTTTACATCGGTGCATATGCCCACAACTAGATATTTATAATCGGAAATTTTCAGGCACTAGGGAGGACCCCATCTCCTTGCCTGAAAGAGTGATTCTGTTTGCCCAAAGGCTGCCATCCTGTGAGTTCGTGTTTGCAGGTGGGGAGAGTGAGGCGCAGAGGTGATGGCTCACTCCAGCTGTGGCCAGTGGGAGTGTGGTCCGAGAGCCCACAGGCCCCGACACAGGCATGTGCCATGACTGCCTGGCGCTGCATGGCATGGTACTGTGCTCTAGACCCTAAGTGGGGGTGGTACTGGGGAGCGGAACAGGCACAGGGCCTGCCTGAGAGAGTGGCTCAGCACAGGCACCCAGGAGATGAAAGAGCTTCTCCCTCCTGCCTCATGGAGCCAGACAGCAGGCTGGGAAGCTTCTCGGCTTGAGAGTTGGGGCCTGATCTCCAGCATCTGCCCGGCTCTGCCTTGCTGTGCAGACCAAAGTGGTCTTGTCCCTCTCTGGATCTCTAGAGTTGGGGGGCAGCAGGTGGGGGAAGCGGGCTCCAGGCTCTTTTCACTTTGACATCCAGGGAGTCTGGTGTAGCTGGGATGATACCTTTTCTGAATGTACCTGTGTATTTCTTAAGAGCTTTGATGTGGCTGTCTGCCTTTCAGCCAGAGGCATCAGGGGCTTAGAGAGGAATAGAATTGGGGCTCAAGAGTACAAAAAGAAGGAATTGATGTTCAGCTTTTAACTGAATAGGATCCTGCAGTCCTTAGGCCTATAATGGTCTTGAAGGCTAGGCTTTGTTGAGTGAGGGGAAAGGCTTTCTAAGTCCTCAAAGTCCTCTTTGCATATCAAGAGCCCAGGCTGGCTGCCTGGGAGATCACTGGAGAAGTGTGGAGGGGATGAGGGAGATGAAGAGGGGATTCCCACCATGCCAGGAGGGGTGTGGGAGGCTCTGCCATCACAGGAGGGAGAAGGCTCTGTTCTGGTGAGGAAAGAGCCAGGGAGGGGAAGACGTGGCCAGAGTCCCAGCCTACGGTGAGGATGAGACCACTAGAAACTCTGGAGAGGGATTTAGGCTATCAGCGCTGACAGTCCACTCTGCTACTAATAAAACCGTGGCGGACACCCCTTCAGAAGGAATAGTGGGTGTAGCTAGCTATCTTTTACGCTTCTCTTCACAAAAGCAATAGAGCAAGTGACGCTGGCTGTGAGTTGCACAGCCCCATGCCGCCTGACCTGAGCCAAGAAGGCCGGAGAAAGGGGAGCTCAGACCCCACTCCGAGGGGAGCAGGCCCCCTACCGGAAAGAGCTGGCCATTTAGCAAGGCCCTGGCTCTGGGCTGCTTTGTGACTACCCAGTGGATTTCAACCAAGCCTGCCTTCTTTGCCCTTGGCCCGCTCTTAGCCAATCACATTTAACTCCTTTGTTTCTGACCTGTTCCCCTTCTGTGTTCTTGCCAGTTGACTTGCAAATAAGCCCTTTCTTCCATCAAAATGTCAGAGCCATGACCTGGCTTATGCACATTGGGCAGTGGGTCTTTGGCTCAGGGTCTCTTCCGCAATGTGGGGAAGGGGCTGGGGTGGGGGGTAAAAACACATTGGTGGGAGGGTCTGGTTGCTGGAGACTGATTGCTGGGTCCCCATGATCTATGAGGTGAGCAGGAAGTGCAAAAGCCCAGCAAGTCCCCAAGGTCCCCAGGCTCAAGAGATCAACAGACAGAGGCACTTTGTGACCGGAGGCAATAGGAGTTCCTGGGGGTGCTGCAGGGGAGGGTTACTCAGGCTGAGGTCTGGGGGTGCTCAGAGGCAGGAAAAGTCACTTTGAATAGGGGCCAACATGGGCGGGTGGGGAGTTCGTAGACAGGAGACCCCACTCCATTGCTTCCCAGAAGCTTGGGCTCCTTCCGCACCCACTTCTACCTTTGCTGCCATATTGGAAAGGAGACCGGGAAGGGGAAACCCTGAAACGAGCATTTACCCCAAGGCAACTGGGTTAACTCCCTGAGAGAAAACAGGGAACTGGAAAGGGACAGTGTCATATTGAATTAGCAATGAACTTGTCGGGTAAGAGTCCCTCCACTTTTCCTCTGGGCCTCACCGACAACAGCTGAGCTTTCAAGCATGAGAAGGGATCATTTGTGAGAAATCTAAGAAAGCTACATTTGCTTTTCCTTTGTGCATCTGATTTACAGTGCAGTTTTGAGCTGTCTTTAACAGAAGAAGTTGCTACCCAAGTTTAGTTTGTGTGTCTCTTGGCTCAAGCCTGGCTTTGCCGGTTATGAGGACGGAGGCTGGGGGGGAGGGGGGGAGGTGCGGCGCAGTGTGGGGAGGGGCTTGTGGCGTATTTGTCTTGTTGGGGAGTGTGTAGGATGGTCCCTGTATCAGTATTAAGGCCAGAACTCAGAGTGGGTAAGTAATTTGTTTCAGGTCACACAGCAAGTTGGTAGCAGCTGAGATGTGAACTTTGGATCTTTAGATTCCTAAAGTCACATGCTTCTTGCTTGCATAGCCTCGGTGTGTCGGGGGCACAACAACCCTGTGGTTGATGATGGCGGTTATGCAGCCATGGCCCACCTGGGCCATGGGCTACCTGGGGACCCTGCCAGCATGTGACAGGAGACAGTCACAGTGATTATTCAGGGGCCACTTGGGAGCTGCCTGCTGCCTTCCAGGCGTGTCGCAGCAGAGCATAAGCCCAGATGAGAAGTCTCAAATACTCCTGGCAACATGATGTACAAGAAAGAATCATGCATCTTGCTCAATTAAGATGTTGGAAGAGAAGAGAGTCTAATTGTCCCACAATTACCTTTATTCATCAAACGCAGAGTGATGTGGGTTTATGAAGTGTCTCAGGCGAGCTGTGTGAAGCTGGGGATGCTCCAGGCTCTGACAGCCACCCCAGGAGAGAAGGCCAACCTGCATGGCAGCCGAGGAGGGTCCGGGCCCACGGGTGAGCAGGGTGAGAGGTGAGGTCTGGCTCCCCACCCCTGGCTGGCTACTTGCAGGGGGGTTGCAGGTGTCATGTCCCCTCCTGCTTCAGCTTCTTTCTATGGAAAACAGGGAAGGAAAGAGCAGCTGAGACTCACCCAGTACCTACTCTGTGGCTGGTGATATGCTGAGTCTTTTCAGACATGTTGAACTTGGGCTTATCGTGGTGAACTTATCATTTAATCCTCCAAACAAGGCTTGGTCAAGATGTCACCTCCTCCAGGAAGCCTTCCAAGAGCCCTCAAGTTGGGTCAGATGACTGTCAACTCCTTGCATCTTAGTGGGATCTGTACTGTCCTGGGGGTTGAACTCTTTGTCTCTGCCTGACTGTGAACTCTGCAAAGGCCAAGATGCCTTTGAACTCCTGTTGGTATCCCTACAGCCGGGTTAGACCTCCAGTAGATGTTCCAGACATGTCAAATCGAGGAGTATGACAGATAAGGAGTCCCTCTTCGAGGGCTCAGGGACTCGCCCAAGGATACCCAGTTCTCAGAGTCCACGTGTCTGACTGAGAAGAGCATTCCAGTGCTCTGGCCGGTACACAGGACCAAGGGAAGGCCCTGCTGCACCGTCACACGCCCACGCTGGAGAAAGCACCACGAGGCTGCATCAGAACAAATGCCCAGTAAGTGAAAGAATGAATGAGCTGTCACATGTCAGGCCCTGTTTTCAGGCCGCTGATGCCAACACCCATGAGACAGCACCTCTAATTTCCAGATCTGGAAAGACATGTGCAAGTGCTGTAAGTGAAGAACTTCCCTGCTGGGTGTCATTTGACCCGGGGTTTTCTGGAGTACTTGATACGTGGGGTGAGTCTTAAAGGATGAGAGGAAGGGTGGGGAGTAGGGTGGGGCAGAGCAAGACAGGGTGGGGCATTGATAAGCCCGAGAGAGCAGCTGGCCCAGAGGCTTCCGGTGAGGAGAACTCGGCCAGCTGGGCGACCTGTGTCTGGACATCGATTGGACGCTGGATAAGGGATGATGACCACACTGACCCAGCCCGACTGGCTGAGTCGGCTCTGCACCTGCAGGCTCCAGAGGCCCTGGCCACCCACACCCTGCAGGACCTCGAGGTGAGAGAAAGGAGACGCAATCTCCGTTTGCTCTGTTCCCTCTAATCCTCTGTAACTCCTGCGACAGGTTGCTGTGTGGGCGACTCTGCACAGCAGGATGGACAGAGGGCCGTGGGCTCCTGTTCTAGACGAGGCTTCTCTGCGCACATGAGCTGGCTACGCCTGGCCACAGTCGTGTGTGCCGTGTTGGGTGAGCTGCTGGGCCCCAGGGGGGCTTGGCTTTGTGTGGATTGATGCAGGCTGCGCATGGCTTGGGCCCTTTCAGATATGATCTTCACTCCTTATTGCAGCCCCAAGGTGGCTCTGTAATCTCCAGAAGGCTGGTGCTCAGGTAGGAGGCTGGCCTGTGGGCATCTAACTCCTGCAGGCCAGGGCCAGGACTCGGCCAGGCTGCCTTCCAGCCCCCTGAGCTGCTGCTTTTTTAAAGATTTACCTATTTATGCATACAGAACTGGGGTACAGGCCCAACATGGAGGCTGTGAGGATTCACCAGAGACAGAGTGGGGAGCAGAACAGGCATTTTCACTGAAATACACTGCTGAGGGGAGTAGCAGGTGGGTCAGGAGAGGTCTGCTGCGCCATGTGTGTCAGCTCCCTGGCCAGGATTGAACTCGGGACAAGTGACTGGCAATAGCTTGATAGTGCTGAGGCACAAACCCCTGTACCACCAGGGGGTCCCACCTGAGCTTTTTATAGCCTGGACATTTTTCTGACAAAGTAAGCTTATGTACAAAAGGGTCAGGTGGGCACAGGCCATTCCAGCCAGGTAACACCTATCGAGGGCAGGTGTTGGTCCTCACAGGTAGACCCAGGGCATGTGAAGTAGGGAGCACACCTGAGGAATGTGTTGGAAAAGTTAAGTTCTGCAGCTCTGAACTGCATGCTTTGGAGTGAGTTCAGAGGGAGACAGTGTTACTACTATGGTCCTTTATGTTTAACTATATAGGTATCCATGCACTGAGCTGTCCATCTCCACATCTGTCCACCCACCCACTCATCCATCCATCCATCCATCCAT
>NW_004567109.1:14887832-14893001 GCF_000260355.1 Condylura cristata | reverse complement strand
CCATCCATCCATCCATCCATCCATCCATCCATCCATCCATCCATCCACTCATCTACCCACCCACTCATCTACCCACCCACTCATCTATCCACCCACTCAGCCATCCATCCACCCATCTACCCACCCATCCACCCGTTCACCTACCCATCCTTCCATCCATCCACCCATCCATCCACCCACCCACCCATCCGCCCGTCTGTCCATCCCCACCCCAAACACACAGCAGTTCGGTGAGAAGTCTTGAGGACTCAGGCTAGCGCTACATGTCTGCTCTGCTCCTCAGAACATCAGCCTTTTGTCCCCCCCTTTTGTCATATCTCCTCATAGATGCAGCATCTGTACGCATGTCATTCTCACACATCGGTGTTCAGAGGGAACACCCCCTGTTTGTGTTCCTTTAATGAGGAAAACTTTCCAGAGGATCCTCAGTAGACCTCCTCATGTCTCTGGGGTCAGAATTGCATCACAGGCAAGGGAAAGCCATTGCACGATGGCCCTGAACTAAACAAGACATGTTGCCAGGGGTTGGGGGGCGGGTATGGAATCTCCTAACTTCAGAGATTTGAAAAAAAAATTAGATTCCTTTAGCAAGGAAGGCAGAAGAGGTGGCTGTTGAGTAGGCAAACGCGGCATCCACTCCATCCATCTTTTCATTCACTCTGCATGCACACAGCCCTCCATCCATCCGTGTGTCCCTCATTTACTCATCCAGGCATCTGCTCATCTATCAGACTTTCATTGATGCCCACTGTGAGCCAGGCCCTGTGCTCTCCAGCTGGTTGGAACTCACAGGAAAAAGATCTCGTTAGGGAGAAATATGGAGTTTCCCATAATACCTCTGATAACTGCTTTATTTAGTCACAGTAAGAATAATATCTGAAGCTCGTGCTGTGCACGGTAGTTTGCAAAGATCTCCCTGGACCACTCCTTCATTCCACACACGTTTATTGAGCAGCTGCCACATGCCAGGCACAGCTTTTTAGTTTTACAAAGTGCTTTTTCCTACATTTGTCAGAAAGAGCCCTCAAAGTTGGAGATCAAAGGCTTTTGGAGACAGGGATGAAACACACCTTGAACCTGCCTCAGAGCTAAGGTGGGACATCCTGTGGGGTCAGGGGTATTGGAAGGCTCCTCTGGGAGGAGTGCTTTCCTCAAACAGGACAGGACCTATCGATAACCACACAGCACTTTCTGGTAATAGGGACCGTTCAGAGCTAGGGTGATGCTTCACCGCCCAGCTGCAGGGGGTCCCTGGCCAGCTCCCCCTGGAGTTGTCCTTTGTTCAGTACTAACCCCAAGGGCACAAGTCTTTTCTCTGTCAAACTGGGCACTGTCCCTGGCCATCCCTCCAGGGACTGTAAAGTTGATAGATATAAATTTGTCTTTGACACAAATGCTTCCAATTTAGTCAGGCTTGCTCCTACCCAACCCCCTCACCTGCCAATATACCCAGGGCCTGTTACTGGTCCGTGCTGCACCTCAGGACCTCCAAATGCAGTCTAGTATCCCATCATGACTTCTGATTCCGGGCCCTCCCTGATGGCACAACATGTTAAGGCGCAGTGCTGTGAGGCTGTCCATAGACACTGCTGCACAAGTTCGATTCCCCGCCAGGGAGCTGGTGCACATGGTGTGGCAGACCTCTTCTGACCCTCCCGCTGCTCCCCTCAGCAGTGTACTTCAGTGGATCTGCCTGCTTTGCTCCCCACTCTGTCTCTGGTGAGTCCTCTTACCCCCCACCCCTGCACCTCTGGCCTGCACCCCAGGTCTTGTGTGCATAAATAAGAAAATTTTTAGCAAAAGCCCTCATGATTCCATGTTGCATGTCCTGCAGCCGCCTCTGCCCAGACAGTAGGGGAGGTGCACCTGTAACAACCATTTCCATTCATGTGTCAGTGAGAAAAGTGGTCTCACCTCCCAACTGATCAAAGTTTAGTTCTCCCAGATGGGGGAAAAATCTTCCATCTCTATGCGATGTTGTGATCATTAGGATATCATCAGAACAGACTAGGGTATTAGGAGTGTCTGTTTTTCCCAACATTCTTACCTTTCTTATTTCTTATACCCTAAAATCTTTGATTGAAGTTATTGGCTTACAGAGGAACACCATCAATCAGAAGACCAGGCCTAGTTAAGAGTATGGCTTGGGATCCACCAGGGTTTGCAAGTCTTTCAGGTCTGTGTCCTTGTGCTGTGGTTACTCCAGACCTAGGGTCTTCCCCACTCAGAGACCTGGTCTTCCACACCCAAGGACTCAGAGTCCATCTTGGGGGCCTCAATGGCAGGGTGATGCTGAGGATTGCATGCCTCCCCTCCCAAATTCGTGTTCCATGATGTAACATTAACAACTTGAAATAGTTGATGGTGGGAATATTTACACCATGGAAATTGGTGACCACCACCCATCAGCAGCTCCCCTCTCCCACCAAGAGCCTGTTGTTACACATTCAACAGAATCTAGTTGGGCGCAGATTGCAGATTTAGAGTGAAAGTCCTCTTTGGACCAGTGAAGACCATGTAGCGTGTTCTGTGATGGATGACCCCCCAGCAGATCAGAGACCTTCAGATGCATGAGACACAGTACAGGAAGTTGGGGGGAAGCAAGCTCCGACCTGTTTGGGACTGACTCTGCCTAATGGGGTGCCCTAGGAAACCTTCAAGTTTCCACACTATAAAGTCAAGTGTTAAAAGAGATAATGGCAACTCATGTCCCTCGAAGCTCTGACAGACATTTTATGACATGAACTTGACCTCTAGAAAGCTGCTCGAAGCCAGTCCTCCCAGCAGGGAGAGCCGAGTCATTTCCCGGTGGCTGTTGAGACATCCATCAACATCTTGTTGGAGGGTTAGGTGATAGTCTGATGATACAAATTGAGCAGCGCAGCCAAGGACCCAGAATTGGAGGACACCTCCTGGCTAATCAGTCCTCCCCCCTTGAGGTTTCCCAGGCGTCAATACACACAAAGATGAATAACAAATGGAAAATTAAAATGCCCTGGGAGCAAGGCACCTTCTCTCTCTAAGAAGGGCACTCTGCCCAGAAGAGAAGGGCAGCCTTTCCCATCACACAACTGAATCTGTGCTGGGAAGCAAGGCTTTGGACACTATCTGGTGTTCCCAGCCCTTTCAGGCTCCTAACCAGATCATTAACATAGCTCAAAAACGCAGTTAAACACTCAGATGACAACCTGTCAAGGATTTCTGTCTAAAAGAAAAGCATCTAAAATGGGAAGCAATATAAAAAGGGTTTACGATTTTAAAAATATTTTTAGACGACCCAGTTATTTAACCCTGCACAAGCGTCTCCTATGTGAGCAGTGTGTGGGTGGGTCTGTGTGCATCAACATTCCAGCATGGGAGGGGAGGAAGCCTGGCTTCTCTGTCACAGTGGACGCGTGGTGCAGTGTGAATAATCTGGAGCCGGAAGGATTTAAGATGCAGGTGTCCCCCTGGGTTGGTCCTGGGCTGGGAGTGCCCCCAGCTGTCAGGCAGAAGCAAGGAGAATGATCAAGCAAAAGCCTTTGTTCCCCTGGGGGAAAAGCCAAGATTCACCTGTGGCACACTGCCCCCTCCCCCTGGACTTCTGCACCGTGAGCACATGCGTGTTAATCACCATGTAGTTCCTGCTTATTTAGTATTTGAGGCACCAGCTTTTTCTTAGTAAGCCATTCAGATGGGAGGATTCAACTAGTGAGGAATAATTGCAATGACTTACATTTCAATCAATATTTAATTTATAAAAGTATAGATCTTAGAACCTAGCTCTTTCTTTAGCATTTACTCCCAACTTATGGATCTTGATATTTTATTTATGAACCGAGCACATTTTTGTATAAATGCAAGATCATGTTTACTTGTTCATTGATTCATATTCAATTAACTCATACATTTGATAGATTAAATTCCCATAGACTTTAACACCATTCACTCATTTAATTAAGCAAATTCCTTTAGATATTTCAAACTACAATTACAAGTTCAATTTATCTGATTCAAACACTTGAACACCTGACAAGGGAGACTTACAAATATGATGAACAAATTATTCTTAAGTATTTAAACAACATCTATAAATCTAATCAGACAAAATTAGTTGCTTAGATTGTAAAAAAAAATGTAAAAAAATCAAGTAGAATATACAGGAAACAAAACAGTGATTACAAGCTTTATTACTGTGACTGTAAACACAACGTATATAAAAGTAGGAATATTAGGATTCATTTCTTTACTGCCTAGTTAAAAGAACAGTGTCTCACCCCCACTGAGATTAACTGTCTTTACTTAAAGTTAAGAAGACTCAGGCGCAAGACAGATAATTTTATTTGGTTAAATCCTAAAGATGGGCTAAGGGACACCAGTCACAGGTACAAGGTCACCGGTCATGGGTAGACTTGCAGGTGTCTGATGACCTGGCCTCTATCCTGTGCTGAGATTCTCTGGGCCGAGAATCAGTGCTTTTTTTCGACCCTTGCCTGTGGCTAGAACTTAACCAATAAGTTTCAGTTTCTTCTTTTGAGGTTCTTTCCTGGAAATGACCAATCTTTCTACTCAATTAGGGGGATTCCATGCCACCAACTTTCACGAAACTCTCACCTGCTCAATTTCTTACATGAAAACCCAGTGTGTGAAAGTCTTCCGCCCATTTTTCCACAAGGGTCTATCTTTTTCTCAGTCACATGTGGGGTAACAATGTGGATGTGACTTCTTTGCCAGATATGTCCGTTGTAAATTTCTTCCACCTCATTAAGTTTGCGAGTCTCTTCTGCAATCCCAGCTTTGACCACACACCCAGGAACCCTTCCTGTGTCCACGCACACACCAAGCTTCAGAGAAAAAGTGGGTCTCCTGTTTCTGCCTTTTCCATGTACGCACTTTATCCCTTTTCCTGAAGCTATTTCCACTCAGACAGCGGCAACATCATTCACCCCACTTTCAAGTCCCAATCTTTGGAATGTTTCTTATGTTATGAAAAGAGAAATTACATACAGAAAGCACATGAACGCATGATTTAACAAATAAACACTGGGTGACTACCACTCAGGCCAAGAAATAACATTGCCAGCATCTGAACGTTTCTTGTAGACCATATATGTCTATCGTACACAGATAAACATGCATATACACATATATGTATATTACTAATACATATGACCATCTCCTTACACACTT
>NW_004567109.1:14870188-14887342 GCF_000260355.1 Condylura cristata | reverse complement strand
TTTGTTCAATAATGAGATACATAGGTAGACTTATCACTGGACTTTGAACTTTCTGGTCAATCTTGTTGAATATGATGAACAAATGAATCTCCCCTAACTAGCCAAATGTGGCAACTCCCTTCAATGTGTCTCCCAGGATCTGTTCCAAACAGCCGTTTTAAGGATTATCAACTTAGGGCTCTCCCTGGTGGCACAATGGGTCAAAGTGGCTATTGCAGCCACTGCAGCACGAGTTTGATCCCCGGTCAGGGAGATCTTTGTACACTTTTTTAAAAAGACTTATTTATTTATGCATACAGAACTGGGGTTCGGGCCACAGGTGCAGGGAGTGAGAGGATTCACAGAGGCAGAGTGGGGAGAAGAACAGGCAGATTGATGAAGTCCACTGCTGAGGGGAGCAGCGGGAGACAGGAGAAGACTGCTGTGCCATGTGGGTCACTCCCTGTCCAGGGATAGAACTTGTGCTGCAGGGCTGCGCTTTAACCCATTGCACCACCAGGGAGGGCCCTCTTCATACATCTTTATTTGAAATTTATATTGATTGTGTCACACCAACGCACTTTTTGTGTGTCTTCATCCTCCCTCTGCACAGCCTGCTGTGGCGCTTACCCTGCTGTGGGTGAGGTGTGCATTTCACTGCATTCATGCATTTCACTGTCTCACATTTGTCCACTTTAATGTACCTGCCACCTTCACCCTTGGTAGATATTGGATTGGTTCCAGCTTTTAGGAGTTGTGAAAAGACCCTCCTTACACACTTCCATGATACACAAGTGCTGTATGGTTTAAGAGATATGCCTGCATGTCAGCTTTCCCAGAAGAAGCCAAATTCTTTGCCAAAGAGGTCAGAACCTTGTTTTTCTTTTTCTTGAGTAAGTATTGGTAAGCTGTATTTTTCTAGGAATTTTCCCATTTCATTTCAAACTTAGTGGGCATGACATTTTTCATCTCCTCTCCTTGTTGAGGTTGGTCGTGCCCTAGGTGATGCCCCCTCCCTTCTTTTGGATGTTTTGTTCTGTGTTATTTTCCGCCCATGTCCTCAGGGCAGAAGTTCCTTCCAGTATCACTTTCCTCTCTGGATTCATAGATTTCCTTCTGACTCCTCCTGGTCTTATTATCTTGTCAGCTCTTCATTACTTTGAAGAAGCACCTTTAAAAATTTTATCAAGCAGGGCCCTCCCTGGTGACGCAATGGGTTAAAACACAGCACTGAGAAGCTAAAGCCGCCTTAGCATGAGTCCGATCCCCACCCCAGAGGTGACCCACATGGCGCGGCAGACCTCTCCTGACCTGCCCGCTGCTCCCCTCAGTGTACATCATCGATCTGCCTGTTCTGCTTCCCACTCTGTCTCTGGCGAATCCTCTCACTGCCCCTGAACCTCTGGCCTGCACCCCAGTTCTGTATGCATAAAAAAACCTTTAAAAAATTTATCAAGCAGCTTTGTTTTTGATGAAAGGGTTGGCCTTGAAAATCAAAGTCTGAGTTTCTGGAAATTCCCATCCCACAAGACATCTCTTTTTTCCCACCCACAACAGCACCCCCATGCCTGGGGAGCTTGTGTTCCCCAAGTGCTGTCTTGACCCACTTTGGAATCCTGGTAGAAAAACTCAGTTCCCTTCTGGGCACTTGTCAAGCCTCTACCTCACCTCTTCCGGACAGCCCTGGCTCACAACATGCCCAACCAGAGCCCCCGCTGCTAAACCGCTAGGGGTGAGCCCTTCTGCTTTGGGCTCATGGAGTCATTCACAATAGCTAATCCATGGGAAGCTCAAAGCTAGGAACCCTCCTGCTCACCACACTAAGCTGCCTCCTGTGTCCAGCTGCTGCTGCTTTCCCCGGGGCAGCCCCCATGAGGCGTGGGGTCAGCCTTTCCCAGTTTGGCCCTAAATCTTAAGATTTCAGCCTTCCTCTAGTGTTGTCCAGTGGCTTGCTGGCCTCAGTGCCTAACAAACATGAAGGCAGTAACTCCTTCCCTCCTTCAAGTTGCTCCAAGTCACCATCACCACCAGCTTGGATCCCACAAATAGCACCCTTCCCCCGTTAGGCTCCATCCTGCCAGAATCCAGCTGTCCACTGACTTTTTGTCAACAGGACCCCTCCCTCCCCTCCAGTGACAAGACTTTATCATTGAAAGTAGAGGGAAGCCCAAACTCCTTCCTCTGGTTTAAAGGCCCTGCCTGGCTCCACCCCTACCCACCTCTCTGCCCACCACCCCCCTGTTTACCATGCTTCATGCTTCGACCACATGGTCTCCTCCATGCCCCTGACTGGGCACCCTCTCTCTTCTCTAACAGTCATTATATTTATAGAAGCATTTGGAATTCTCTCCCGGAGCTTCACATCCTTCCTTCTCATTCAGACCCAACTTCTGCATTTCCTAAGAAAGCCCTTCCTGACCATTCCTGTTAAAGCGGTGGCTCTGATCCCACGCCCTGTCATTCCACCACATGGTGATGTTTGTTTACTTTCAAAGGATGTGTATGTTCCTGAAATAATTCCTCTCACTGATGTGCTAGTCATCTGGTTCCCTCCATTGGGATCCTGTGGCCTTGTTTAATCTCTTATTTCTAGTGTTTAGAGCACCGTCTAGCACATGCAGGCGCCCAAATCCTTGACTAGTGTATTCCTCCGTAGTCAGTCATGAGCAGAGAAACCTTTCCAGGTACTTCAAACCGAGGGTGATTTAATTCAGGGAATTGATTTCAGATGGGTCAGAGAACCAGCCAAGTGACAAAGGTACACGGTATCACCTGAAACCCAAGAACCTGTGCTCACCACTGCTGCTGCAGGGCCATCATGTTTCCACTACCAGCTGCCCTCTCTCTGATGCTGCTTCCAGGAGTTGGCTAATCTCCTGGAGTGAGGAGCACAATACAGTGCAAAGTCAGAAACAGGTTGCAGAATTCCAAAACCGGATACATTAAGTCTTCTGGAACCATCAGATGCTTCTTAGAGTGAACAATGTTGTGAGGCTATAAATATCCCTGGAATGTTCTCCAGAGCCAGGGGTAGATATTTCCAGAATCAGAGACAGCCCCTCTCCCCACCCCCATGGATCCATGGTCATGGAGTTTTCTAGAGCTAGAAACAGAACCTCTTAATGATGAGAACCATTTGGAAGGAGGCATCTCTTCTAAAAGCTGAGGACACTGCCCTTTGTCTGTCACCAGGGAAGAGGCTGTAGCACACTGTGCTGTGGGGGCCTCCAGGGACACAAAGCTAGCAGTCAGATTTGTCCCTGGGATGGTTCTGTCATCTCATCCCCTGGGTGCTTCCTCCCTGCATGTCCACCAGCTCAGTAAGCAGAGACCTCACAGAACTTGTGTGGATCACCCTCACCCTCAGGGTCATCTGGAGACTTAGGTGAGGTTTGATGGCATCAACGCGGCATGATGACAAAAGTCTAGGACTCCTGCTTCTCGTAGTTTCTCTCGTGTTTCCCCCAAGAGAGTTTCCCCCAACCAATACAGGTGATAAAAGAGAGGTCACTTTGCATCCCTTTGTGACGAGCTGTGCCAACATGCTGATGCAGGGTTGTGCTGTGCCGGGTCTATAGCCCGGCCTCTCCATCCTCCTCTCACACGGTGATGACGGCATCACCGTGCCCGACTCATGTGGCAGACAGCAAGTCTTATTTAATACTTAACAACAGTGCTATGGTTGCCCTATAAGGGCCTGCTGACCCGAGAGCAGGCCCATCAGCCTGTGGAAACATGACCCAACAGAAGCCACTTTTCCTCCCTGCTGGCCAGGGAGGGACCAGTCCTAGCTCCTGGATGATTTTCACAGCATGATGATGGGGTAGGGGAGAGAGGCGGAGGGGGGGGCATGGGGAGGTTGTGAGGGTGGGTGGGGGCTGCAGCAAGGACCAGGTGGTGGGGTGGGGAGGGTGTGGTTCAGGTCATTTGCTGGGTTTGTCCCTGGGGTGAGGCTCTGTGCCGGATGCTGGGCACAGGGAGATGAGCGTGGCTTGGGTGTGTGTGTGTTGCAGGGCAGACATGGAAACAGGCACCTTCAGTGTAGTGTGACTCTTGAAAGAAAACTGCCTACACATGTCCTGCTGCAGGGAGGAAGCAAAGTGGGCCCTGTGTGGAGGCCAGGAAAGCCCCGCTGCTCCTGTGAGGTGGCCATGGCCACCCTGTCCCAGCCCCGAGACTTCCCTTTCTTGAGGCTCCTCTCAAAGTTGCTTCTGCTCATCTCCATGCTGGGGTTTTGGCGGTCCTGGAAATACTGGTTTCCTAGGCTCCTGCTGCACCCCCCCACCCCCAGCAGCATGAGGGGTGCCTTCCCTTCCTAAGATGCAAATACAGTCAAGCTCCTCCCCTCATATCTCTCCAGTTGTCTGGGAATTTGGCCTAGACTCCTTGGCACGACTTTCAAACCCTTTGGGATCATGTTCCTGCCTTTTCTTTCAGTTACTCCCCAATCCCCCTCCTTTCCAAGTCTCTCCCAACCCCATCCTTTAATTTCCTGCCATAGTTCCACAAGTCTACCTTGCTTTTCTCTCTCCCCCAACCCCACCTGCTTTGCACAGGCTGTTCCCTCTGCCAGGAATGCCCTTCCCACCCTTTTCTCATCTGCTGCCTCCCTCAGGGCCAGTTCAGCAGGCATTCCTTTCTCCCAGACTTCCAAATCTGGCATGTTGAGCAGGACTGCCTTGTGGGGTTCCCGTATGCCCTCGGCTTGCCTTTCTTGTGGCCCTTGTTACCCTTGCCTTGTGCTTTTCTGCTGGACTGCTTGCTGGCTCGGAATGGGGGCTCGAGGAGAGGGCTGGAGAGTGCTCATCTATGTGGAGAGCCAGGATGGCACTGGGCGTTCCTTTTTACCATTTGCAGGATGCAGGGATGGGTGTTCCGTCGAGGGACTCAGGGCTGGGGGCCAGGATGTGCATGGCGCCCTTGGGGGTTTGGCTCCTTGGGCTGAGTCAGGTCCTTGATCCCCATCATAAGCTGGGAAGAGGTGGGGGCCAGGCTCGCCCACCCGGAGCCTTCCAGCCTCTTTCCTGCCCGGCTTCTGCCTTCGCTGTCATAGCAACAGCCCGCCCAGGCAGTTGGGCCAGCCAATGGCAGGGGGTTGTGGTGACGTAATGCCCAGGGCTTACAGCCGATTGGCTACACTTTCGCCCCCGCCGGCCCGGGCTGAGGGTGCGAGCCGCCGCTGGGAGGAAAGCACTCGGGGAGCCCTGGGACCTTCTCAGCTCTGGTTGGTTTGATTAGGTCCCGTGCTCCTCTAGCTCTCGTCCGTCCTTCCTTCTCCCTCTGCCCTGGGCCTTTGTGTTCTACTCACCCCTCTTTCTAGGCGCCTCGTTCCTGTCTTGGTCCTCCTATCTGTCTTCCTTAGGGTCTCCCCGTCTCCGCCTCTGCCTCGGCTCTGCAGGCTGGTGTCTCCCTGCCTCTGTGCACCCCTGTTCCCGCACCTCTCCAGCCCGCCGGCTCTCCAAACAAGGGTGCAGTGGTTGCTCCTTGACTAGGACTCAGAGGGTGACTCATTGCTGCAAACCGCAGACTGCCTGGCCAGCCGCGGAGCACCTTCTTCCCGTGTTGGAAGGTTCTGGCACCTAGACTCAGATCTTGAGACCTCGGTGAGGGCCAGGGCAGGCTTTGCTCTGATATGCCTCACCAGACCTTTGTTCTTGTTGACTTCCACCCAGAGGAAGGCCTGGATGCTCTGTGTGTGGATAATGGAAGGTCCTAGAGGACAGATTTAGAGAACAGGTGGACAGTCAGTAACTACAGCAGAGAGACTTAGGTTGGACAACTGCAGGGACTCCCAGAAGACGCCAAACCTGTGGGCATTGGAGCGAGTGACTGCAGAGGGTGCCGGAATTAAGCTCTACCACCTTTTGGTCCATCTACCAACATGACGTTGGCCTTGGTGCCAGGCCCTGCGCTTGGTTCTGCCCCCTGGGCTCCAGAGGTGGGCAAAATGTCCCCTGCCAGGTGTGTGTAGGGCTCAGGCTGGAAGCTTCCAGGAGGAGGTGACCTTTGAGCTGGTGTGTCTAGGAGGATGGTCATGGCTTGTCTAGATCGGCCTGGGTGGGCAGACTAGCAGGCCAGCCTGGACGGATTGGTGGGGTTCGGGAAGTAGAGAAAGGGCTCCCCAAGCGCTTCCCTCCCTGTGTCGGTGCCCACCTTCAACACCTGGATGACAAGTTTGCACTTGGTTTGGGGCGATGGGGAGTCACATGTGAGGGTCTGAGCAGAGAGAGGCTTGGTCAGGAGTGGGTCTCAGCAGCTGGGCCTCGATGGATGAATGGACAGTGTGATGGTGGAGAGAGTAGATGCGCTAGGCGATGTGAAAGAGGCCAAGTGTCTGGACCTTGCTGGCTCATCAAAGGCTGGGGGTTGATGGAGAGGGAGCTTCCTGGGTGACACTGTATTTCCATCAGGAACAGCTGAGGATGGGGGAGCAGGAAAACAGGTGGGGGCATATTTCAGGAGAAAGGTGGTTAATTTGGAGCCTTAGGTACTTGTGGGATGTCCAAGTGGGCTTTTCTGTGGGAGAGGCCTGGGTTGGGGTAACCAACCCAGCATAATGGTGGTGACTGCCCTCGTTTATTTATTTACTTATTTTTACAGAACTGGGGTACAGGCCAGAGGTGCAGGGGGTGAGAGGGTTCCCTAGAGACGGAGTGGGGAGCAGAACAGGCAGATGTACTGAACTCACTGCTGAGGGGAGCAGCGGTGAGACAGGAGAGGCCTGCTGCACCATGTGGGTCACACTCCCTGGCCGGGGATCAAACTCATAACTGCAGTGACTGTGGTAGCTTCATAGTGCTGCGCTTTAACCCATTGTGCCACCAGGGAGGGCCCAAGAGCCCTCATGTATCGCCTCTTAAGGTGTGGGCCATGTGAGAGCAGATTTGTCAGGTGAGGGGAGACTTTAGGTCCCCGGGAAGATCCGCGCAGAGCTAGGAGTCCTGGGTACTTGTCTAGACTGACACTGGCTTGTTGTGGGACCCTGGACACTCCCTGGCCACTGTCCTGATTTGTTAACAGGGCCTCTCAGATGTGGAGAGAGGTTTGGACCACTTCTCTTTTTAAGCCATCTGGATATGGTTTCAAAAAAAGTGAAGATGGGCAAAAACAGGATAAGATGGTGCTCCGTTCTTTGCTAAGTTCACATTTACAGATTAACATTGTGAATGGAGACGGAGCTGGGGGTGACCTCACTTGGGGATAAAAGGCGGGGGCAGTCATGTTGGGAAGTAGACACCTGGCCATGACCTTCCAGGTCACCAGGAGCAGTAGTCTCCTTTGGTTGGCAAGGTGTCTGGCAGGGCAGAGAAGGTGCGAGAAGGTGAGGGGGCTGGCCAAGGCCCAGGTGCGAGCACAGACTGCTTCCTGCCCTAAGTCTGACATTCACACCATGTGTTCTGCCAGAAAGAACTCAGAGTCCTTTCTCTGGGGCCCATCTCAGCCACCGTGACCTCTGGACTGTGGGTTTCCACGAGGGAGCTCTTGACTGCAGTTCCTCTACCACCCCACTCCTCTCCTGGCTGTCTCTCAGTTCCAGAGGGCACGAGGTGCGGCCTGCTCCGGGTCTGCCTTGGATTTGCTCTTGGGCTTCCTCACGGGGTCTCAGAGCCTCAGCATCTCTGTGCCCTCATGCTGTAGCCAGGAGACTGGCACAAGGAATGCACTTAATAATTGTTGGTTTAATTGAATTAAACTGCAAAGTAGTTCATTTGGCTGGAGCATGCATGGGGGAGGGAGGTAGAACTCCTACTATTGGGGCCATGAAAAGTAAGACAGTACCTGCAAATATGCTTTGGAGAAAACCAGCCAGCCAACAAATATTTGCAAGTCTGTATCATATTGCATTTGGCCTAATGCCCCTGAAAAGCTTCCAGAGCAAAAAGTAGATGTACATTGAAATCCTGCACTGCTCCACCCTGCCTCAGGTCCCCTGTGTCCCTTAAAAAACAGCTTTCACAGGAATTAATCATGATACACTCTGTGTAGCCCAGAGGTCACGAGCAAGGACCCTGGGGCGGGCAGCCCTTTCCAAGCCCTGTCGCTACTTTCTGCTTTCTCTGTGGCTCGATGACAGTGACCCACCTTCAGTCAGACTCCAGTGGACATTGCAAAATATGCTGTCACCCAGTTTGTAACACGTGATAAGGCTTTAATGAATTATTAGGCGCCAAGTATTTAGGACAGCGGCACGTGTGAGTGCCCTGGGAACTGCGTGTTTATTATTGTTAATGGTCCTTGCGCCTCCTCGGCCCGCTCCCCAGAGCTGACCTCCTCGGGGTAGGGGGCTTGGTTGCTGGTTTACGCAACATCTGTTTAGTGCCCCTCCTCTGCTCTAAGGCACAGTCTCAGTTTTGGCTCCACATTAGAGCGCTCTGGGGGGACGTTAAAGCTCTAGTGCTGGGCTGTAGCCTTGAGCAAGGACATCAGACCGTGTGTGTGTATGTGTGTGTGTGTGAGAGAGAGAGACTTTGAAGATGTGGACGTGTGTGTGTGCATTCATGTGTGTACCCATGCATGTGTGTTAGAATGTCAGCACACACACATGGCCTCAAGGCTGGCCTTGCTGTCAGCAGGCTCGAGGGGCATCTCTCTCCCTCACGAGCCTTGCTCTCAGGCCTTGGCTGTAAAGGCCAGCCCTGTGCTGTGCGTCAGCCCCTCCCTGCTCTGGGCAGCGAAGACTGTGTGTCTAGAAGCCCTGCTCTGAAAGGCCTGGACAGTGCCAGGCCAGCACGTCTGGTGACGGCTGATCAGCACTGGGTTGGCGGTCTGGGCATGATCGGGGCAGAAACCAGGCTGGTGGGAGGGAGAAGCCCACCCAACGGTGTAGAGAGGCGGTGCTCATACAAATGAGAACCATCACTTATTACTTGCCGGCAGGGCCCCCAGACCCCTCACGTCCTTTCTCAGATGAAGACACTGAGCCTTGGAGAGGTTTGGAGACTTGCCCAAGATCACACTGCAGGAAAATGACGATGATCAGGCTGAGGGTCAGAGACGGTCTGTGGCTTTCCGTGAGTCACCCAGCATGTGGACAGCATGGCTGGGACTTGAACTCCAGTCTCTCTGATTCCAGGGCCTGCGCTCTTCAGCACTGCCACCCTTGCCAAGCTATCCCTTGAGAACCAGCGAGCGCACAGAGGGGCCGATTCTGCTTGGAAGGGACGGCAGGTAAAAAGTGAGGCATGATTGACATCTGGGAGCGCTCAGGGAGATCGAGGGTGGGGGAGGCCATTTCACAGGGGAGAATAGCTAGATCCAAGGCATGGAGGCGTGAAATAGGGTGCCACGTTCTGGTAGTTTATGGCTGGCCCAGTGAGCAGGAAGACGACCTCCACCTTCCCTATCCCTGCCCCCATCTGGGCTCAGAAAGCCCGATTGTCCCCACTTCCCTCCGCCCCCTCCTGTTGGACTCCTGGGATATGGACAAGAAAGGAGCTTGTCTTTCCTGCCTCTGCTGGAGTCCTGCCGCTGAGGTTTGGTTACCATGGCGACAGGCTCCATGGAAACTCACAGCTGGCCATTTCCAGGATGGGCCTGGACCCCAGCCCACCTGCTGATGCGTCGCCTCCCCTGGCCTCAGTGTTCCCAGGCGACACCTGGGTGGTCACTCTGCTGCCCAAGTGCTGGCCCTTCTGCTGGCAGGGGCAGGAGAGCCCCCATAGTCAGAGAGGTGGGCCTGCAGCACGCTGGGTCCATCAGTAGCTCCCAGAGCCCGCATTACACCCAGGTCACAGAGACCTCAATTCTCTTCTCTTTAGGCAAACCGGGGGCCAGTCTTCATTGGCCGGCTCTGGGTGTGCTTGCCCTGCGGCCTTGCCTCCTGGTCTCTCCTCTCCGAGGGCGGCACCCTCCCCGCCCTGCTGGAGTCTGAGTTCTGGTGCACCCCGCCTGTCTATACACCGGGGCCCCCACGCACATCCTGATTTGGAGAGTTGGTGCTCTGTGGCGTCTGCTGCCAGACAGAGCTGGGGGGCTCTGCACCCACTAGCCATGTGACCTGACCTCTTTCGCTGGATTCTCCAACTCAGACTATAAGCTTTTAGGGCCCGGATGCAGCCCACAAACATGCTAGAAAAGCCTGCGTCTCCAGCAAGAGTTACTGGGCTGCCAGGGCTCCTGGTGCCCGCGTCATCTCATGCCCTCCTGTGACAGCTCTGCCACCCGGACTCCTATCCCCAGCTTATGACTGAAGACACTGAGGTGGTGCGCCGAGCACCCTGTCCAGGGCGGTACAGGATCATCCTGTGGCAGAACAGGATGGAGAAGCCAGGCTCATCTGAGACTGAAGTTGTGCCCCTGACCCTCATGGCTCATTCTCACTGAGCACCTGCTATACAACGACCTGATTTCTGCCCCATGGGGTATCTGCCTGTTGGAGGAGAGGGAAAGAAGGGAAAGAAATTGAATCTACATTGTTGTAAGTGGTGTGTGGACGTGGGGGGTGTTTCCAGGGGGCACGTGGTCGGGGTCTTTCTGAGGGACACAGAGGATGAGAGAGCTAGGTGGTGAGGAGTCCTACAGTGAGAGGGAAGCAGGCCAGGTACACACAGGGACAGGATGGCCAGGATGGATTTGGGATGTCCTGGAGTCCAAAATAGATCAGAGGTGCTTGGAGGTGGTGACTGGGGTGAGAGAAGCCCAGGTTGAGTAGAAGAGACAAGGAAGTTTATTCTAAGAGCAGTGGGAACCACTGGAAGATTCTAGGCAGGAAGGCAGATTGACCTGATTTCTGTAAGGAGCAGCTCCCCCTGGCTGCTGTGAAAGGTGTGAGGAGGAGAGGGGGGCAGAAAAGGAAGCAGAAGAGGTGCAATCCTCAGACTGGGGAGGTTGGTGCCCGGCTGTCATGGTGAGGGAGGGAAGCTGCCTGGCCTGAAGTAGTTTGGGCGTGGAATAGACATTTGCTGCTGGACTGCAGTGGGGAGTGATGACCAGGAGACATGACGGGAGCTTCTGACTTCTGCCTCCAACGGTGGGGGGGCATGATGATGTTGCCTCTTGAGGGTGCTGGCTTGGGGGGGGAAACCCAGAGTTTGTGCTATGTGTCTGGGGTTGGAGGGCCTCAGTCCGAGGTCAGGAAGGAGACTGGCGGTCAGGGATGGATCTGGGAGCTAGTAGTATAGTCAGGGTATTTTCAGCCTTGGCTGCTGCTTGATGAGATCAAAGAAGGAGAAAGTATAAGGAGCTGGGAGAGGAAGACAGGAGATAAGGGAAAGGACCGGAGAGGTCAGGGGCTGGAGAGAACAGGAGGGAGCAGGGAGCAGAGGGGAGGAGAGGCACGCAGGGAGGGCTGCAGAGCCCAGAAGGCATTTGTGCTTCATCCACAAACCCTCACTGTGTTGTGTGTTAGGCCCTGGAGAGCAGATGGTGGGTCCAGATCCTCGAGTCCAGAGCTCTCAGACTCGGGGGGAGGGTAGCAGGGAAACTGTGAAGGGCCTGAGGAGGGGCAGCCAAATTTGATTCAGGGTGCCAGAGGCTAGGCCTGACAGATGAGGCCACCTGGTGAAAAGGGAGGAGGAGAGGGGAGCGAGCGGAGGGATGCAGGGAGAGGAACGAAGCAAGGAAGCAGGAAGGCACAGGGTGTAGGAATGGACCCGGAGCAGGGGTGCTGAGTGGCAGGAGGAGCCTTGTGAAGTTCCGCAGCGCCTTCCTCTTCCCGCTGCCAGTCCTGGGTGGGGGTACAGGGCTCCTTGGAGTCAGCCTGAGGGCCAAGTAGAGTGGGGTTCAGCTGCCTGACCCTGCAGCCAGAGCGCAGCGCACACGTGTGCACATGCGTGTGCTGGGTGGGCTCAGACAGTGGCTGGGACCGTGTGGGGCCACGTGACTTGCAGATACTCAGGAGCTGTGGGCTTGGGCCAGGCGCTCAGCTGCTCTGAGCCTGGGGGTCTCACAGGGACAAGGGTGATAATGACATGTGAAAATGCTTTGCCAGCTCCTGGGGTCTGCCCAAGGCGAGGAGTCGAGTTGTTAGTGCTGCCCAGGCTGTGAGGCTGTGAGGCGCAGCGTGAGGCTTGGTCCCCAGATTTGCAGAGAGAGACAGAGACAGAGACAGAGAGACAGAAACAGGCAGAGAGATAGAAAATAGAGTGAGCCTGATAAGACAGAGGAGAGACAGATATGGGAGACAGAAGGAGACACAGGGCAAGAGAGAGAGACTTGTGTGGAGGGGGAGGGAGAAGGAGATTAGAGGGAAGAGAGATTTAGGGAAGAGACAGAGACACAGAACTAGACAGAAGCTCAAGAGACACAGTCAAGAGAGTGAGAGACAAAAAGAGACAGAGACAGAGAGACAGAGAGGTGGCGGGTCCCAGACATGCCTGGCAGGTCACACTGGGAGTGAGTTTGACTTTTATACTTTCACTCATATTATTTTCTGATTTTTCTTCATGTCAACTTAAAAATTCTATTTTTAAAGAGCTGGTTTCTAGATATAAATTGAACTTAATTTTTTTTTTTGTCATCTGGAAATATCTATGAAAAGCTTTACCATTTGCATGCAAATTGACCCACAGACTTTGCTTCTTAGAATTATTTGAAGGCGATAAATCACAATATACAAGGGATTTTGAGGTTTATTTAGAATTGTAATAGCCTCTATCACCTCCCCCCCAATACAAACAAAAATAGGCGAATAAATAAATCGAAGATGCTCTGTGGCATGGATATTCACGACATATTCTGTAAGTAAAAAAGCAAGTTTCAAAAAGCTACAATCTAACTCAATTTTGTTTGGAAAATACTGTGTATGTGTGTGCATAGAGAAATATCTGGAATTTTAATCGCCCAGGTGATACTGTGGTGTACAGCGATATGGAGTAATTTAACATCTTGTCTGTGCAGGTCGGGCTGTGTCCTGTCTTTCACTCGGTCCTCCCAGGAAGTGGAAGCAGCTGTCCACCATCTGATAATCCAGCTTGATTTTGATGGTCATAATTAAACCATATCCCTCATGTCAGTTCACACAAATATATTCCAGCTGTGTTTTAGCTAACCTTCCCTGCCAGACGTCACCCATTCAGAAAAAATAATCTCTCCAATTTTTATAGGCAGTGACAGTTTCATTCCCTTGCTCAGCGTAGAGGTCTGTCATCTCTCAGGACACTCACTCTGAGGTGCTGCTGATCGCCACCAGGTGAGCACCACACAGTATCACAGGTGTGATTTGGGGGTGTGTGGGGGGGGTCAGATATTAAAGGTGGGCTGTGCACCTTCACATTCATTCTCTGGTTTTTCTGTTAAGATTTTGCAAGAAGTATTACCATACCACATAGAAATTACAGATATTTATTTTATGTGCATCTCAAAAGAATTTGATGTGACTTCCCAAATTATTTATGAATATAATAGAGTTAACATAATTGAAGAATTAAGGTCTGAAAATAAGATAAAAAGAGTAAGGTTAGTAAATATATCACACACCACAGCTAGTGAGGAATTGCTAGATTGAGATGGCAATTTTACTCTCATTTTTCCACCAGCTTATTTTTTGCATTTAATATGATCCAATATAAGGCAAAATGTAAAGAAATATAAAACTTAGGCATATATTTATTTATATATTTGTAGGTGTCTTTCTCCCAAGTGCAACTGTTAGCAACTTCCATGCAAATAACCTTGGCTTTTCTTTTAAAGTTGGGAAAATAGTTTCTTTTTCTATGTCCACTATTTCCAATGGACAGTTGACCGCTTACCGGGAGAGGCCCCAGATCTCTGTCCAGCTGTGTCCCAGGAAGTCCAGTGGAAGAGGCTTCTGTCCAGTGAAGAATCTCGGTGGAAATAGCCTTGGCAAAAGGGCAGACTTTAAACCTCCCCAATGTTTTAACGTTTCATATTCTCGGTCCAAAAACCAGGCAAGCTTCAGCTGCACCTCTGGTCCTTATCCAGAGAGCATTTGCACTCTCTGTGATGATGATTTTATTCCAAATGAGATGTTACCTTAGCAACCAACTTACCAACTCACTCAATTAACCCGCTTCTTCTCTGTAATCAATACTCATTAGCACCGAATCACTTCTTTGCTTTGCCTTGCAGTTTGGACCATTCTTTCAGGTCAACCCGTTTCCTATGTGAACCCAACAGAATCCCCTCCATGGGCCTCCGAGGCTGTCATCCCGATTTGGGCTCAGCCAAGCAGTACTGGCTGGTGGTCTTGGTGGGGCTGGCAGCGGAGCCTCTGTGGTGGCTTCTGGTGTTTCTGTGGCGTCTTCCCGATGGTGGAACTGGCAAGCAGGAAAATGGCACCTGGCATCTGAAACCAGAGAGACAGCTTCTGCGCGCAGATGAAGCTCTTGGGAGCTGCAGGATGTTCTGTGACAGTCGCTGTGGACCGCAGGGTTTGAGACTCGAGAGAACATGGTTATTATAAAACCCAAAATAGTCCTGCTCTAGTTCTAAGGGGGGGAGGGGGAGGGAGATGAAAGTCCAGCCATCTTCCTTTGCTGCAGAGGGGGGGGGGAGGGGAGGGAAAGGGGGACAGTGGACCTCATAGAGCCTCTGCTGGTTGTCTTGACCCGCTGCTCATAGGGGACCTGTAGTAGATGACCCTTCTTGGAGCAGAGATGTTAGTGAGTCTCCAGAGGTGGCCAGAGAGGAGACTGAACTTTTTCTGTCCAACATGGGGAGGGGAGTGGAATTCTGAGGCTCTCCCTACAGCAGGGGAAGCTTCCTACAGAGCCAGAGCGTGGAGGGGGAGAGGCTGAGCAGTGGCAGTGAAAGACTTCAGGAAAGTCCACTGTTTCCCAAGCCTTCTGCAGGTGGTGCTGGGGGCAGAAGGAGAAGGGGCTGTGAGTGAGGAAAGGGGCTGGTCCCACCCCGGGCACTGTGATACTGACAGGAATAGCACTGCTGGATGCAAGAATCCACAAATGGAAATGTTTAATTAATTTATTAACAGCATTCTAAACACTGGATATGCTTAGAGGATGAAGGAGCCAGGGTCTGCTCTCGAGGGGCTCACATTCTGGAGGCAGAGGGAGAGAACAGGCTGGGAAACAGACATATAAGCACTTCAGGTATGCTGAGAGCTGGGGAGAAAATAAGCCAGAGACACTGGGTAGATGGTGCCTATAGATGGTGGGGACCAGGGGAACCTCTCTGAGAAGCTGATGTTTGAGCTGTGAGTAGAAGAATGAGGGGCCAACTGAACTTTCTGGAAAGAAGGTTCCAGAAAGAAGACAGAACCAGTACACAACCTGACTCCCAGCTCCAGAAGCTCTTTCTTGCCCTGGCCTGGCATTCTTTTTCTCAATTATTCAACCAGAAATGAACAGTCGCTGCTCTGCCTGCCTGCATAGCACACCCCTGCCCCCCAGGGCTATGGCGTCTGATCCAGATCGTGTTGCGCCTCCAGTCCTTTAAAATACCCACTGCCACTGGTAATTTAAAAAAATGCCAACACCTCTTCAACGTTTGGGACATTGAGCTCGGCTGTCAAATGGCACTTTCTAGAGGCGAGGGGGAGGCCGCGTGAGCTCATACATGTGAAGCGAGAACCCAGTGAAGACTTGTGTCTTAGATGTTGCAGGTGGGCTGGCAAGTGGTGATCTCCTGGAAGCATCTGGAAAAGATTTATCAAAGCATAACAGTCATGCCTCAGGAACCAGCAATCTTATCTGAAGATCAGTCATGGAATTAAGGTCAACTATGGCGAAGGCTTGTGCACAAAGTTGTTTGGTTGAGCATTATTTATCAGGGTGCTTCCGTGTGCAAGGGCCGGGAGAGGGTCCCTGTGAAGGTCCCTGGCAGGGAGGTGGGAAGTGGGTAGGGCTGAGAGTGAGGCAGGGATGCCCTCTGTAATCAGGTGGCTCTTGATTCAAGTCCTGACTCTGATCTTGGGAAGTCCTTCTGGCTCACTGGCCTCAGTTTCCACATGGGGAGGAAACTGGGCACTGTTATAGCGACAGGAATAGCACTTCTTTGAAGGAGCAGAGTCTCTTTCTTCAAGCCCGGATAAGAACTGACCCAGAAGGTGGCCAGCTCACCAGAGGACCCTCCCCCACCCACTGAGACAGTTGGCCCAGTGCTGTCCCTCCCCAGGCTCATTCAGTGCTGACAACCTTGGCACTACTGTCCCCATTTTGTTGATGAAGAAACCAAGTCTCTGACAGGTGACCAGACTTTGCAGAAGCCATCCAGGAACTCTGAGGGACAGGAAGTCCTCAGGGCTTCTGACTTTTGCACTTACTGTTGCTCTCCCGCCCTCCTCTTCCAGCCCAAGAACCATGCCCATCCTTTGAGACCCAACCCAAGTATCAGCTGTTCTGGGGAGCCGCGTATCAGCTGTTCTGGGGAGCCGCGTCTGGGGCCCTTTCCTGTGCCTCCATGGTTTCCCCGCACAAGCCTCATCACAGGGAGTCACCTGGCCTGGGGCAAGAAGGGGCTGCTGTGTCAAGTTCAGCCACAGGTTCACCCCTCCTGAGAGCAGTGCCAACACCCTGCTTGTAGCTACCATTTACCTAGTAGGTGAAAGACAGACTCACCCATTAGCTTCCCTTGCAGCTCAGCGGGTGGTGAGATTTAAAGTGAAGTTGGCCCCTGTGAGTGACAGCTGCTCTCCTTCCTCTCTGTAGAGGAGGTTTCCAGGAAATGGATCCCCCATTGAATGGTGCATGACTTTGGGCCTCTGTGTTTTCGGCTGTCAAATGGCACTTTCGAGAGGCGGTGGGGAGGCCCTGAGAGCTCATACACGTGAAGCATTCTCAGCAGAGACTGTGGGAACCGGGGCACAACGCGGACACAACGCGAGCTATTATGTTCATTCATCTCATTACAGGCCGTGTCCTCCCCGCTGCGTAATTGTGTGTAGAGCTGGTGGAGGGTAGGGTTGCGTCTTCGGGCCCCAGGGGAGGGCCTGCCACTGTCGGCTCCAGAGCGGGCCAGGGCAGGGGTGGAGAGATGGTCCCAGGGGAGGTGGTGTTGGTGTTTGAGCGGGAGCGGAAGGAGCCAGGCTGGGCCGACTCTGGGTAGCTGGCGCACGTGTGTGAGTGTGTGAGATAGTGTGAGAGCATGAGTTAGTGTGAGAACTTGTGTGTGAGAGGTGTGAGCAGTGTGAGAGCATGTGTGAGCGTGAGAGCATGTGTGAGGTTTGAGAGCGTGAGTGAGAGTGTGTGTGAGGGAGTGTGAGAGCGTGTGTGAGGGAGTGTGAGAGCGTGTGTAAATGTGAGAACTTGTGCGTGAGAA
>NW_004567109.1:14863360-14869817 GCF_000260355.1 Condylura cristata | reverse complement strand
GAGCGTGAGTGTGAGAGCGTGAGTGTGAGAGCGTGAGACAGTGTGAGAGCGTGTGTGAGGGAGTGTGAGAGTGAGAGCGTGTGAGTGTGAGTGTGAGTGTGTGTGTGTGTGAGAGGTCTCTGCGAACCAGCGGCCAAGTCTGGCGAAATGTGTGACCTTGATTTCCAGGGCGCTCCGGAGGAGGCATTCAGGACCAGCCAGGTGGCGGCTGGGGTGGAGGGATGGGGGGAAGGGGGGGCGGGGCTCCCTCGCCGCCCCGCCCACCGCAGAGTCCGCGTCTGCAGCGTTGTCGTGGAAAGGTGGGCCAGGACCTAGTGGGATCAGGGAGGGCCGCGGGATGTTCTGGCGGCCCTGGGGTGCAGCAGGGCGGGGCGGCTGCCGGGTTTGGACTTTGGAAGCGCCTCGCCGGACTCGGGCCCAGTCTCCCGACGACTTACCAACCATCTCACTCCCAACTGGATCTGTGGCAGGGCCGGGGTCAAACCTGAGCCGCTGACCCCTCCCCCAGGCCTTTTAGACTTCCGGGCTGCCTCAGTTTACCGTAAGCCGTGGATACCCCTGGGACCGCGAAGAGAAACGCGGGCTCAGTCTGAGGAGCTGTCAAGCCGCAGCGGGTGGGAAGCCAAGTCCCTGGTCCCGCCGGCTTCTCCCGAGCTCCGATTTCATGGTGGGAGAGATGAACCAGGCCTGATGGGCCGGAATGGGGGCGCAGGAGAGGCATCCCCAGCCCAAGCCGGCATGCCCAGCAGAGCGCCCTGCAGAAACAAGGTGTGTGTTGGAGACAGGGGACTGGTGACAGTGACCTGGCGGAGGACCAGCCAGGACAAAGGCACGAGGTGTGGCCCTAACTTGGGAGCAGCATTCTAGCAAGCAGGGGAAAGGGCTACTGTGAGTGGACTTGAATCTCAAGCCAGGAGTTTGAACTCTATCTTGGGGAGCCTCTGAAAGTTGACGTTAAGATAGGGTGGGGGAGCATTAGCTAAGCCCACCTTCAACACACAGTAACACCAGGCCCCCACCCCCCCAGGCTGCCTATAACCCTATTGTGTCCCCCTTAGAGGTGCAGAGAGGTTAAGGCAGCAACCCCAGGTCACACAGCAGCTACAGGCCAAGCTGGAATTGAAGCCTCCCGGTCCTCCAGCCTCCTTAGTCCCCATCACTTGTCCCTGTGCATTCACCTTGACCAGCCTGCGTGCCAGCCCTTCCCCTGCTGACGCTGAGGCCCGGCCCTGCTCTCCCCTCCATGCCGGGCCCTTTCCTGTCAGTATGTGGGTTCTTCCTCCAAGGCTGAGGACCAGGCAACTTCAGTGGAGCCGCCTTGACTGCTGGGGAGTGGAAGAGGGGGGCAATTTCTCAGAAATCCAGTAAGGCCAACAGTAATTCTGTGCCTGCAGCCCCCTCCCAGCCCTGAGCCCCGGCTCTGGTCCCTCCTGAGCAGGGTCATGTCCCCTCCTCTCGTGCCCCACCTTGCCCCCCACCACAGCCTCCCTGCAGACAGGGATTTAGGTGCTTGAGGTCTGAATACTACTACCCCATCTCTTAAGGCCTCTTTTATTCCTCTGTCCTCTCTCCGTGCAGCCTTCAGAGACTACCCCTATACCACCTCCTAGACCACCTTTGCCACCTAGACCAGCTTTCACCTGACCTAGTCTCCCCTGAAGTTGCAAGAGAGGACAGGACAGAGCAAGGAGGCAGTTCAGATCATCTCCCACCCCCTTTCCAGTTGGGTATCCCCAAACTCCCGCAGACACACCTAGCTCTTCACTGGCCATCTCCTTTAGTCTCCAAGAGCTTCTGCATCCTGGAGCTGCTCTTCTTGCGGGAATGCCCTTCCTCCCTAATTCTCATGGTGAAGTCTTACTCATTCTCCAGAGGGCGGCACCTCCTCCTCCAGGCAGCTTCCCCTGATCTCCCCAGGCCGGCTCATGGCTCCTGCCCCTGTTCTCCAGCACCTTGTTTGTGAGTCCATTGTATGGCTTCTCTGATCACCAGACTGAAAACTCAGTAATATCCAAATAGCTGCCACCACGAGCCCTTACTCTTTGCCAGGTCTGTGCTGAGACTATCTGCAGGGTCTCCCCTTCTCTGCCACCCTGAAGGCAGGCACCACACTCACCCTGCTTCACAGATGATTAATGGAAGCACAGACAGCTGAAATGACTCACCCAGGGTCAGCCTGCAGCACAGCCAGGCTCTCTGCAGTTAGGAACTTGACCAGCCCTCTCTGCTGCCCTGCCTCCTGCAGGCACAGAGCCCCACGCAGGTCAGCCTTAGTGGTTTGCCAGTGAATGGATGGATGGGCCATCTGCCTTGGCTGGGTCTCTGGACCAGACTTAGGAGGATCAAAGGACGGAAACTAGCAGAGAGTGGAGCCCTGCACATGCCAGGAGCCACCCTCCCCACAGAGCTGGGCCCAGCTATTATTACCTCATTTTACAGGTGAGGAAACTGAGGCTTTGAGCTAGTAAAGGACTTGGAGAGAGTAAGGTCTATGTGATTGAGTCCAGTTTAGTATAATGAACTGGGACCCCTACGCCTCTGGAGAGGGGAGAGGGGTTCCTTTAATTTAATCAAAGCTTCCCCCCCCCAACGCCCCTGACAGTGAGATTCCCAGAAAACCAAATTAAAGCCAGGGCTAGGGGTGGGGCCTTGTGGGAGGTTGCCCGGGACCCTGAGCAGTGTCATCACACTCTAGGGAAGAGTTTTCCCTTTGGGGCATTTGCTGGAGGAGAAAGCAAGCTTGGGCTGCATCTGAGCCCTGCCTGCTACCGAAGTGCTGTCTAACCTTGGCGATCATCAGACCTCTTAGAATTCCACTTTCCTCCTCTGTGGCATGGGGAGAAGGTGCCTCCTATCAGGTTCTGGTGATGACCGCCATGTTGCCCATAGCAAGCACATGGTGAAAGTTAGCTTTCACTGGTGGAATCAGAATTAGGCTTTTGGAACTTGGGTGATGCGGAGAGTCGGGAAAGACCCAGGCCAGGGCTGTGCAGCTGGGGCCCAGCTGCACCTGTCTGCTTCTTGGCATCACCCTGCTGGGGTGCGGGTCGGGGGGGGGGGGCTCCGAGTTGGCTCTGGGCAATAAGCAGAATAAAGCTGAGTTGGAATCCTGCTTCTTCCACTAATTGCTGACTGACCTTGGGCAATTTACTTTGCCCTCTTTCAGGGTCAGCTTTCCCCTCTGTAAATGGGGATACCATAGTCCACCCCCCAGGAGTGGGTAAGCACTTAAAAGGATCAGCAAACGGAGTGCATGTCCACCCAAATGTCAACCTTTGAGACCTCAGGAAGTACTTGATTTTTAAAAATGCTTTTCTCCCCAGGCCTTTCCACCTCAAATTAATTGCTTTTGGAGTACTACGTGGACTGCTTGTAGCTGGCTTGCTTCCATCCTTCCCTCCATCCACCTGAGGGCACTGAAGGCAGATAAACCGGCTTGGAGCGCCATGGAACAACAGGTGGAACAACAGGCTTCCCCATGTCAGAGGTGAGAGGCCTCTTTCAGTTTTGTAGGCAATTACGGACACACCGGGAGAGTCCTAGGCGTGCAAGAGCACACAGAACCGGTTCTGGCCCTGTGTGGCACTCTGCTAGAGTGCAGAGGGGTGCAAGTAAGGATCCTGTTCTCGGAGACCCTTCAGACCTCCCACCGCCCGGGCTCCGGGAGCGTCTCTCGAGAATGAGGCGTGTGCGCCCCCTGCCGGCCAGCCTGATAACTACACCTTCGGCTTTGGATGCTGGGTCTGGGAGCTTGAATGGCCATAAAAGGCCGAGTATTTCACTGAGAGGATCTCAAAGATCAACTGCTGGGCCGATTACCCAGGAGAGAGATGGGAGGCGCTGTTTGGGCCAGGGAGCTTGCATGCAGTAGGGTTTTGGAGAACTGAATCCAAGACTTGGCTCTGTGGATGCCTGGAGTGGGAGGGCCCTTGGGGCTGGGACATGATCGCCGAGAACAGAGGGGGTTTCAGATTCTTGGTCTCTCACCCATCCTGGCTAGCCCAGTCATGGGATTTCCTGTTTTGTCTTGGAGCAGCGTCACTGCAACCGGATAGCTGAAATGTGAACTCAATGTGTGTGTGTGTGTGTGTGTGTGTGTGTCTGTGTGTGTCTCAAAGGGTGACACGTGTCCATCGGCAGGTGCCCTGGGCTGGTGATGTCACCATATGAATGCTCTGGTCTTCCTTTAAAGGGTTTCGCTTCCCCACACCCAGAGGCTAGGAGCTGCCCCCACAGCCTTGCCTTGGGCTCTCCAGCATCAGGTGGCTGTGGGGTTAGGGGCAGGAGAGCAGGAAAGAATCTTTAGCAACAGGCTAGGAGATAGGGGTGGATGTAGGAGCTTGGACGGGCTTTGGAGCAGATCAAAGGTAGGGAGCGAAGGGGAGATGAGATTAAGGATGTTGCCTAGCCTTTGGTCTGGGGGATGGTTGTGCCCCTGATGAGATGAGGAGTTTGGGGGTCCCGCCCAGTCACCTGATGCCTAGAAGCTTGCATAGGATGCACTATTTCCTCTCTTCCCAGTGCTGCTTCTTGGCTGGGCTGCTGTGTGAGTGTATGCACAGGTGTGTGTGCATGTGTGTGTGTGTGTGTCCCACGTCCTCAGCATGTCCATGCCCATGAGCTAGAAAACACTTTCCTGGGTTGGGAGCTGACCCTTGGACCAGAGCTCTGACTGCACCAAAGCCAGGTGTCTGAGGGAGGTCTGTTTCCTGGGAGGGGGAGCATGAGACAGTTGGCAGAGCCTGGCTACAGTTTGGGTGGGTGTGCTAGGCCTGCACCCGCCTTCCCTGCAGGGCAGCCTCAGGCAAGTCTCCGCCTCTCTGGAAGCCTCATTGTCCTCACCTGCCAAATGGGGACAATAACCCAGAGCTCACAGGTACCTATGAGGATGAAAGGAGGGTTGCAGGTGCCGGCTCACTTGGATGAATAGTGGAGGCTGCTCTGGAGGTACCTGCCTTCCTCTGGGCCCTGGGACCACTTGGGGGCTCCACCCTGCTCTTCCTTCCTCCCTGGGGTTGCTTGGCTGGCCCCTTCTCTACTGACCTGCAAGTCTAGGCTAACCCTGACAGTCCTGGCCAAGGCACCCACTGCGCCTCCCCCAGTGCTTCCCCCCCCCTAGCCTGCTGTGTCTTCTAGCACCCCCACTGCTGGGTCTGAGCCACTTGTCTGTTGGCTGTGGCCCTACCCCTGCTTCGCAGGCTGAGCTCCTTCAGTCCAGGGCCCCCGTCTGCCGTGTTCCCACTGCGTGCTCAGTGTGCGCAGTGGTGGGCCGCACACTGAAAGCATCAGTCACCGTAGGGGGGCTGTGGATGGCAGAGTGGACGCTTCGGTGCTGACAGTCCTGGCTTGAGCTTGGGTTGGAACTCCAAGTCCCTCCTCTGTCACTCCCTGGCTGTATGGGTCTCAGGCTCCCCTCTGGACCTCCAGTTTCTCTACCTGTCTGATGAGTTGAGTAGAGGACTCAGAGCCGGGCGGAGGGGTGGGTGACACCATGAGCGTGTGTCGTGCGTGCTAGGAGTTACTGGCGACAGCCACTTGTGGACGCCGTCACCATGTGCGGCGCCACTCCGCAGCCCTCATTCTTTTAACTCGTTTTTCATCCTCACATTCATCCTGAAGAAGGGGCTGCTAATACTCCATTTTGCAGATGAAGAAACTGAGCCTCAGAGCAGTAAGCCACGTGCCCAGGGATGACCTTGTCTGTCCAGTAAGAGCTGTAGGCGCAGGAGTTTTGGGGCCACTGCCAGCCTCTTCTTGGCATCTCGTGGGTGCCCAGAGGGGTCCGGAATCGGTGACCTGAGTCCTTGCCGCAGCCCCTCCCCCCGCTGACTTGCTGTGGCCCCCAGGTGGCCTCTGCCCCTCCTCTTGCATCCTGAAGCCACAGGCCTGCGAGTGAGCTCTCCAGTGCGCTCCAGAGCCCACAGGGCTGGGTGGGGCGGTGGGGCGGCATCTGGCCTGTGGGGCTGGGGGTGCTGGACAGACTGCTCAGCTCTGGCCGGCGCTTCCCAGGCGGGAATGCAGGCCACTGGTGCCAAATGTTTGAACTTTTCAAGGAAGCAGAAAATTTGGATTTTTATGTGAAATCTGATTTTTAAATTTGGCAACAATTAAGAAGAAAGAGAAAAGAGTGCCACTGTGTGGGCCAAACAAAGCTCACTTGTGGGCTGCCCTTGGGCCGGGCTGTCATTTTGTCCTCCATGGGATATAGTGTCTCAAGGCCCTTCCCTGCCCCTGGGCCCTTGGTACAGCTGACTCACACTATGTCCAGGGGCTCGTGCCATGGACAGCCCCTGCTTCCACCCCACCCCACCTGTTAGGGGAGGCCTGGGGGCGGGCTCTGTCGCCAGTGGCCAGTGCGTAGTCAGTCAGGTCTAAGTAGTGAAAGTTCCATAACAACACCAAGAAAGGGGTTCAGGAGCTTCCCAGATGGTGTACCGTGCAGGTGCTGTGGAGGTGC
>NW_004567109.1:14820071-14862865 GCF_000260355.1 Condylura cristata | reverse complement strand
AGGGGGGGGGTCTCTGCTGTGTCTGCTCCCCTAGTTTTCACAATGGCGGAGCCCAGGGTCCAGAACGGGACTCGTGAACTGACCTTGGCACAGCTGCCTGCCCAGGTCTCTGCTTCCTGCAGCTCCACCTGTAGCCAGTGGGCTTTGAGGGGCCTGGATCAGACCCTCCCATCTTCGAAGACCAAGCAGGTGCCTGGGGCTCTGGCGCTGACCTGGGGGTCCTCAGGGCACATCAGGTCAAATCCTGGCTCTGCCTCGTACTTATGCATCATCTTGGACAAATCGCCTTGCCTTTCTGAGCCTCAGTTTCTTTATTTGTAAAATGAGGTAATAAGGGAATCTATTTCAGAAGGGGCGTGTGAGGACTAACCGTAGTGGGGCGTGTTCACCTCCAGCAGCGTCACGGGGCTGCTCCTGTACGCGCCCATTTCACAGAGGAGGAAGCTGGGGCTCAGGGGTTAATGGCTTTGAGCACAGGCGGGCCACAGCTGTGCCCACAAGCTAGCCCAGGTCCGTCTGACCCCAAAGCCAGGATGCTTAACCAGGAGGATCATTCAGGATATGTACCCGTTGGCTTGGCCGTCAGGGCGCTGCACAGAGACGCGGCTGCGTGTCCTCCCAGCTCCATCTTCTCCGTTACACACTCAGCTGTGTTCAATGGGATTAGTCCAGGAAATGAGATTACAGATGTCAAGCCACTTGGAGAACCCCGAAGCAGCCTGGGCCTGCTTTCTGTGTCTTCTCGCGCCCTGGGGGAGCAGAATGGGCCTGTGAACGAGAAGACCAGGCTTCACTCCGGGCCCGGCCGTGGACATGCGGCATGAGCTCCAGTGAGTGTTGGAAGAAAGCTTCTGGCGCTGTCACAGAATAGGCTCAGCACTCGCTTGCTCGGGGGACGCCTTCCTGCTGTGGGCCAGGCCCTGGTCATGGAGGGCTGGGCGAAGCTGACCCAGGAGGTCCGAGCCTGGCTACGGTTTGTCATGTCCCCCACGGAAGGGTTTGATGTTAGTGTTTTTTTTTTTTTTTTTTTAAGATTTATTTATTTATTTGTGCATACAGAACTGGGGTACAGGCCAGAGGCTCAGGGGCGGTGAGAGGCTTCACCAGAGACAGAGTGGGGAGCAGAACAGGCAGATTGACAAAGTACACTGATGAGGGGAGCAGCGGGCGGGTCAGGAGAGGTCTGGCTCGCCATGTGGTCTCCTCCGGGGCAGGCGGGAATCGAACTCATGCGGAAGCGGCTTCAGATTCTCAGTGCTGTGCTTTAACCCGCTGCGCCACCAGGGAGGGCCTGATGTTAGTGTTTTTAAGCAATAACTTAAAATGCATTGTCCATATTTAGCTGTGCCACTGCGCATATTTAAAGCATCCAATCTGGTGAGTTTGGGCAGAGAGAGGCGTGCAAGGCGAGAGCCGCCGGCCACACCAAGTGTTTTTGTTACTGTGAACGTCCTCTCCTTCCCCGTGGCCCCCCCATGCCCTCCACGCTGCTCCTCAGGTCACCGCTAGTCTGATTCCCGCCAGTGCTGATGTGTGGCCGTTTGTACAGAGCAGCACGCGGGCTGTGTCTTGCTGCCTTCACTCAGCGCCATGTTGTCAAGACAACTCTGTACTGGCCCCTCCCTGGTGGCACGAGGGATTAAAGCACAGCACTATGGAGCTGTCCACAGCCACTGCAGCACGAGTTCCATCCCTGGCCAGGGAGCTGACCCACATGGGCAGCAGACCTCTCCTGTTTCCCCAGTGATCTCCTCAGCAGTGTATTTCTGTAGCCTGTTCTGCTCCCCACTCTGTCTCTGGTGAACCTCCCACCCCCGCATCTCTGCCCAGTACCCCATTCTTGTATGCATAAATAAATAAATCTTTAAAAAAGAAAAAGACTGCTCTGACTTGTCCCGTCTTCCTCTTGCTAGCCAAGTAGGGTTTTATTGTATGGATTTGCCAGCGTTGCTTCCCACGAGCCTTTGCGTGCACATCTCAGTTGTTCCCAGTGTTGGTTATACATAGAGCTGCCAGGAACACTTGTGTGTGAGTTTGTAGGGATGTTTGTCTTTGTTTCCCGCCAGGAACAGAGGCATCGAGGAGGGACTACCCAGATGTTCAGGGCGGCCAGGCCCTTCACCTCCACCCAGCAGGGCGAGGGCGCTGGCCGCTTGCACCTCCCTGCCCCCTGGGATGCTCGGTCTAGGCCTCGTGCTGCTGTTGGAAGAACGGATGGTTTCTGAAGGCCTGGGACGTGCTGGGGGTGCCTAGCTGAACCTTCCCGAGGTGCATCTTGGGCCACAGGGTGTGACTTTGTTTTATGAGGCACTGAACACAGAACTAGGGCTAACCAGAGAGACCCACGGGGAGACAGACTTTCTTTTTTACATTTTAAAACAACAGGTTTATTAGGAAGAGGAAGATGCAAAAGGAGGCACCTGCTTAGTCACAGGTGGACAGCGGAGCCACTGCTGTGGCTTTGCAAAGGAAGAGGATTGGGAGCAGAAGCAGCTGCAGCGTCACAGAGAGGCAGAAAGCTGCTGAGACAAGATTTTCTGCATCCGAGCTGTGCAGTGATGGAACGCCTCCGATGGAGCAGGGATCTTCCCCTCCCTGTTGCAGGGAGTGCTCATCAAGCCTGCACCTGCTTGAACAGTGTGGACAGGGGTTCCAGTTTGGGGGGGGGGGTTGGGACTAGATGTCTGCTGAGCTTCCTGAGCCCTGTGGTCCCAGGAACGGGAAGTGACGACAACTTCACTAGCAGCATAAATGGTGCCACCCTGGTGGGCGCCACCCCTCTACAAGCTCTCTTGGACCCCACCACCTCTCATGGCCTGGGGCTGCTTGTGGATGATGGGGGTTGAGTATCAGAGCTATGAGCCAAAGGCTGCTTTTAACCACTGACTGCTGGGGTTGCCCATCACTACACTCGGATGGGGTCTGACTCTCTGGTGTGTAGAGCCCCAGGCGTCCCCGCCTGGTGAGGTGGGCTGCGCCATCCCGGGTGCTGTAGTTACTCTGTGGTGTCCACACGGCGAGAAAGCCCCACGGACACCCTTCTCAGAACACAGCCCCGTTGTCGAGGGCTGAGCTGGGATTGGAGCTGGCATTGCCCCACCTCATGCACCCAGACAAGGAGATGGAAGCCAGCCTGGGTTTGCCCTTCTGGCTCAGCACCTGGCCTTCTAGAAATTCTCTGGTTTTTCTTTCTCTTTTTTTTTTTTTTAAAGATTTATTTATTTGTACATACAGAACTGGGGTACAGGCCAGAGGCTCAGGGGCGGTAAGAGGCTTCACCAGAGACAGAGCGGGGAGCAGAACAGGCAGATCGATGAAGTACACTGCTGAGGGGAGCAGCGGGCGGGTCAGGAGAGGTCTGCCACACCATGTGGGTCACCTCCAGGGCAGGCGGGGATCGAACTCATGCAGAAATGGCTTAAGCTTCTTTGTGCTGTGCTTTACCCCGCTGCGCCACCAGGGAGGGCCCTCTTTCTCTTTTTGTTTCTCCTTCTTACCTCTCATTCTCTCTCTTTCCTTCCTTTTGTCTTTCTTTCTGTGGAGGAGAAGAGTGAGTCAAAGAACCATATGATTGTGCTGGAGCAGTGGGAAACTCTGGGGGTCCAGCCCTCAGGCTGAGCGCAGAGAGAGAAGCAGGGAGGAGGGGGCCCGAGAGTACCCGTGCCCCCTGGCCTGGGGCTAGTGTGCCTTAGCGGCACTGCTGCCGGCCGAGCTCAGACATCCCACACCACCCCCTCGATTGGTGCACCCTTAGGGTTCTTGATCCAGTTGAATCATCTGAAGTCAGTCCTCTTTGTAGGCCACGGTCTTGACCAGATGACCCCAATCCCGTGGAGGCTCTGGTCTTGGGGTGCACGCCATTCTTTGCCTGGACACTGGGTCACCTCCAATGTCTCTTGATTATTAGCGACACTATGATGAACACTTGGCTCTCAGAGCTTTTCCACATCTCCAGCCACACCTTCAGGAGGTCTCCCCAGAAGTGGGGTGAGAGGGTCAACAGGCCAGGAGCCCTTGAAGCAGTAAAAATGTCCTGCTGGCCCTCCCTGGTGGTGCAGGAGTTAAAACTCAGCACTCTGGAGCTATCGGCAGCCACTGCAGCACAAGTTCGACTCCCAGCCAGGGAGCTGCCCCACAGGGCGCAGCAGACCTCTTCTGTCTCCCCATGGCTCCCCTCAGCAGTGTATTTCAGTAGATTCACCTGTTCTGCTCCCCAGTGTCTCTGGTGAATACTCTCACCCCCGAACCTCTGGCCTGTATCCCAGTTCTGGAATACCTAAATAAATAAATCTTAAAAAAAAAAAAGTCCTGCTAACCACATTTCCAGAAAAACAGCTCCCGCACTCCTGCCACAGCAGAGGAAGGCCGCTCATCTCGGAGCCCTCACCGTCTCTGGCCTTGCTCTCTCTGGTCCCATTCTCCTGCCGTTTACTGGGTGCTGCAGACCTGGCTGTCGGGGGGTGCGGGGCTGCCCGAAGTTATACAGTTCAGGCAGAAGCCCTAAGGTATTGGTGCCTCTGGGGTCCAGACAAGTCAGGGAAGATCTATGCCATTTTCTTTTATTTAAAATGAAGTGGATTCTAAACACCACTTAAAAATACATTAATAATGGTGTTGGTGTATTACTCATCTTGAAGAAGTGACAGATGTTTCCTTCAGCAAAATGTTGAAGTGGGAAAGTGGGTTAGGGAGTTGGGAGATTGATTAATTTCTGTCAAGGGGCTTATTACCGCCTGCCTGGTGACCTCCTTCCTGGCCCTGTGCCTCGGGCTCCTGCGGCCCCCACCCGGGCCCCATGGGGCCCTGGGGGCCAATGCTTAGTTGCCTCGCTTGGTGGTTTGGGGAAGTGGTTTGGTGGTGGGCTTGGAATTAGGTGGCTGGGGTTCTGATCTGATTCAGAGGGACCCGGTGTCTTGACATCTGCTTCTGGGCCCCCCTTCTGGTCCAGTGCTCCTTTGGGTTCCACTGCACCCCTTTCTCAGTCCTGGGGTGTTGTGTGCAGCTGATCCTGCCCCCACCTCACTCCCACTCCAGGGGACAGATACCGCACTGGGCTCGGGTTCTGGGCCAGCTGCAGACCATGGGGCCCAGGGCCTGGCTCGAGGGCAAGTGGCATCAAGTTTGAGGTGTGGCTCCAGCTGACTTTCTCCGTTCAGCACCCTAGTTATGCTGCCGTTCTCCGTTCAGCACCCTAGCTGACTCTTTTAAGTCAGTCTGAACTGGATGCTTGGTACCTGCAAGCAAGAGCTGTGTCCTTGGTCTTGGCAGCCACAGCTGGCTTCCCTGGGGAATGAGTTAGATTCTCTGCGGTTCGTCCAGGAGCTTCAGGCCCCTCCCTGCACCCCCACAGATGGTCAGGCTGATCACACGGCGGCTGGGCAGACCTGCGGTGGAACCTGGTGGCAGGCTCTCCCAGCCCCTTCCCCCAACCCGCCCAGCCGGGGAGGCTTAGCTCACTGTCTTCCTGGAGGGCTTTCTGGGGCTCCTCAGTGTGGGCCACTGTGACCAGCAGGGAGGTGTGCCGCTGTCTCGCTGTGGCTCCCATCTGCTTTCAGGACTAAGCCCCACCCTTAGGTGGGGGAAGCCCAGAGCCACAAAGGGTTTAATGGTTTAATAACTATGAGGGAGTGAGGGAGGGAGTGAGGAGTGAGTGAGGGTCCTCCACGGCGGGGTTCTCGCCAGACTCTCCAGCCTAGGCACAGGCCTCCACTGTGGCCTCTGCACGCCTCTGCCAGCCTGCCGTGCCCGCTGGTGCCAGAGTCTCATCCACGCTGTTCCCGTGGCACCACCAGTCAATGGCGTCTTGGAGAGGCCAGGAAGTGGCTGGCGTCCTCTCCAGCCACCCATCTAGCCAGCCCACCCTTCTCTGAGGCTCAGCACAGCTCATACACTGATTCTCCTTCCCCCACGTGAGAAGGGGACAGGGCAGAAGCAGGCAGCTGGTTCTAAGGCACCAGGGAAGGTCAGGGCGGTAGCACAGGAGCGGGAGGCAGGCGAGGGAGGCTTGGGACCCACCCCCGGGCTAGCGCTGAGTGCTGGCCCTCCAGGCCTGTTACTTTTTTTATTTATTTATTTTTCTAAGATTTATTTAGTTGTACATACAGAACTGGGGTACAGGCCAGAGGCTGAGGGGCGGCGAGAGGCTTCACCAGAGACAGAGCGGGGAGCAGAACAGGCCGACTGATGAAGTACACTGCTGAGGGGAGCAGCGGGCGGGTCAGGAGAGGTCTGCCGCGCCATGTGGTCACCTCCAGGGCAGGTGGGAATCGAACTGATGCAGAAGTGGCTTTAGATTCTTAGTGCTGTGCTTTAACCCGCTGCACCACCAGGGAAGGCCCTATTCTTTTTATTTTTTAAATTTATTTTTACATCATTCTTCCAGACCTGTTACTCTTATGTCATCAATCTTATTGGCTGAAGAGAATGCACGCCCCCGCCCTCCGACCCTCTGTTCTCCCCCTGAGCCTGATTCTGGATCTGTTTTGAGGGTGGAGAGGGCAGGATCTACCCATGTTTGGTGCTAGAGACAGGGAGGTGAGGGTGAGCCAGAGGACAGAGTCAGAGGGAGGCAGGGGGCAGGGCAGGGGCCTGGCTTGGAGCTGGCCCTGCTGATTTTGAGATGCCGGCTGCTCAGCCTCAGGGGTCCTGGAAGTGAGGGTGGACATAGAAATCTAGAGCTCTGGAGAAAGGCTGGGTCTGGGGATATGAGTCTGGAGAGAAAGAGGGGCACTAAGGCAGAGACTGCACGGGAGGGCGCGGGGTGGACGACATTTGAGGAGCCCTGGGAAGCAGAGGAAGAGCAGCAAGAGCTGCTCCAGAAGTCAAACAGACTTGGTCCCCGAATCCCTCCCTGCTGCTGGCCTGTCCTGCCACAGGCTGAGCCTTGGCCTTGGGCCCAGCTGCAGGCAGGTCTTGGTGAGTTTGGCGAGAGCAGCTGGGCCAAAACCTTGTAGGAACAGGCTCCAGCGGGCGTTCGGTCTGGAGTGTGATGGGGAGCCGAGAGAACGCTGGGGGCTTCATCAGTTTATTGAAAAAAAAGAAAACACTCCCTGGCTCCCAAGGAGGAGCAAGTTAGCGGCCCTTGGCAGAGACCTGCCAGGCCCTTCCTGCTGCCCCGCCCTGTCCCAGCTCCTCCCTGGCCTCCCTGCTTCTGTCTCCAGCTCCCTTGATCTCCACCAGGCTGCGTGCCTGGGCTCGGCTCGGCCACCCGGTGGCGGAAGTTGGGGTACAGCTTGCGTGTTCTGGGCCCCGCCGGAGCCTTCTGGCCCTGTGAGGGCCCTTTGTCCGGGTTGACGGGCTGTGGTTTGATCAGGCCCTCATGGCGCCGGAACTGGCCTCTGACACCCGCCAGACAAAGGCCTCTTTGAGAGGCCGGAAGCGAGGAGCTGGGATTTACCGCCTGGGATTCGGGGGACCATCTGTGGACTGAGCCTTGAGCCCTGGGCGCCACTGTTACCGTTATGTCATCGTTGTTGCTGGTTGGAGACCGCTCTCCTCCCCCATTCCATTGCTCAGCTCGTCCTCTGAGCCATCCTGAACGCCTCCTGCCTCAACCCCCCCGAGGAAACTGAGTCTCATCACCCAGAGTGACAGAGCGGAGGATCAAAGCGGCGACACCTGTGTGCCAGAAGTCGGCCCAACGCAGCCCCAAGTTGGGGCTATGAGCCACTGGCCCGGCGGCGGCTGGGGAGTCATTGCTCTGTCCCCAGATATGTCTTCTGGAGGAGTGAGGGGGCCCTTGGGGCCTGCTTGGAGAGAATGCAGACCGCCCCGCCTCGCCTTGTGTCTTAGTCTCCCTGTGACTGGCCCCCGGAGACAGCACGAATGTTGGCAGCCCGCTCCACAATTCCATCTTGCCTTGGTGTGGGGCTGAGCTGTGCATGCTGGGGGTGCCGTCTCCGTGGTCCAGTCCCCCTCTACCGGGGCCTGCTCCTGACCTTGGGCTGCCTTCTGCTCTCCTGGCTCACCACATCTGTGCACAGGGCTCTCTCCGAGCCCTTCCACCTTGGACACCCCATGGCGGCAAGTCCCTGACTGAGAGTGTCCCCTGCCCAGGGGCAGCTTTCAGCATGACCTTGGAGCCCCCTGCTGGTGAAGGTACCCCAGGATAGTCATCTTTCCTCCTGTCCAGAGCTGCAGATACTTAGGTTTGAAGGTGCAGGGCTCCCCCTGGTGGCTTCTCTGCAACACTGCTCTGTCCTGCCCCACCCCAAGTGCTCTGGACGGGTGGGAGGGGAGCTGTAGGGACTGGAATTTTCTCCTTTTTTTGTAAGATGGAGGACAGTGGGGTTGCTCTCATTCCTGGGATGCTTTTTGCTCCCCAGATGTAACACTGTACTGACATCCCACCCCATCTCAGAGAAATTAAGGCCCAGGGAATTTTCCTCTTGTTTCTGGGGAACTGATGTGGTTACCTGTGGAGTGAGTGAATCACCCCATATGGTGGACGAGAAGGAGAAGGATGAATCTCAGGGCTTAGGTGATTTGTTCAAAACTGACTCCTCAAGTGTCAGTTTTCCTGTCCCCCCTGGCACCGCCCCCCCAACCCCTGCATTGGGCTCCCAGGCTGGACCCACATAGTTTCCTGGACCCACATAGTTTACGAAGCTCAGTGCTCCCAGTGTTTTTGAACAATGCCTATCCTTCCTGTCTCACCTAGTGTCTCTTTTATTTATTTAAATTTACTTTGCATAGGAGAACTGGGGTACAGGCAGAAGTGTGGGGAATAAGAGGGTTCACCAGAGACAGAGTGAGGAGCAGAACAGGCAGATCTAGTGAAATACACTGCTGAGGCGGAGAGACAGGAGAGGTCTGCGCCATGTGGGTCAGCTCCCTGCCTGGGGATCAACTCAGGTCACAGCAGTGAGAGTGCTGAGACTTAACCCTGAGGCCACCAACCCCTAATTACTCTTTTATTTATTTATTTTTAGTGGTAAAATATACTATTACATGACTTGCGACTTTAGCCATTTTAAGGACAACTCAGTGACATGTAAGCAAGCATGTTCATGATGCTGTGTGGCCATCACACTTCTTCATCTTCCCAACTCCGCACCCACAGAAGACGAACTCCTGGGTCCCTCTCTCCCCTAGGACTTGCAGCCACCTTTGACCTCCTGTCTCTGAGTCTGACTACTCCAGGGATACACATCACTGCAGTCACACACGTTTGTTGCTGGCTGATTTCACCAGGCATGAGTCTTTGTGGCTCACCAAGCTGCAGGATGTTGGGGTTTCCTTCCTTGTTAAGGGTCAGTGTTGGGCCCTTGGGTTGCTTCCAGGCTATTGTGATGCTGCTGCTGTGAATGTGGGTGTCAATGCCTAGTCAGCTCCTGCTTGCTTTCTCTCTCTCTCTCTCTCTCTTTCTTTCTTTTCATACAGAACTAGGGTATAGGCCAGAGGTGCAGGGGTGGTGAGAGGATTCATCAGAGAGGGTGGGGAGCAGACCAGGCAGGTTGACAAAGTACACTGCTGAGGGGAGCAGTGGATGGACTGGAGATGTCTGCTGCACCATGTGGGTCACCTCTGGGGTGGGGATCGAGCTTGCATCCAAGCGGCCACAGCCAGCTTTGCAGTGCTGCACCTTAACCCGCTGTGCCAGCGGGGAGGGCCCAAGTCCTGCTTTCTTTAGGTTCTATATCTAGAAGTGGAGTTGCTGGGCTACATGGTTAATTCTGTGTTTGATTTTTTTTTGGCAATTACCACAACATTTTCCATTCCCAGCAGCAATGCACAGGGTTCTAATTTCTCCACATCCTCCTCACCAATTCTTGTTATTATTTTTTTGTATAAAAAAAACAGTCACAATGGGTGTGAAGTGCTATCTCACTGTGGTTTTGATTTCCATTTCCCTAATGATTAGTGACATGGGACATCTTTTAATGTATTTACTGGTCTTTATTTTTGTAAAGGTGGCCCAGAAAAGACCTATTGAGTTGGGGACTCGAGACTTGGGGCCCAGCCGTCTGGGTTAACTAACACTGGGTGGTTCTCATACACACAAATTTGAACACCACTGGTGTGGTATTGTTCCAGGCACATTGCAGCATAATTTCATTTATTACACTACGTCAATTCTAATTTGGCAGATGAGAAAACCAAGTCTCAGAAAGGGGAGTCCTTTGCCCAAGAAACAGGGGTATGCACTCCAGACTCCTAGCCAGCCTGTGGGTGCCTGCCTTAGGGTTTGCCAGTAGCCTGAGGCAATTTCCTGAAATAACCAGCAGGGGGAGTCATTGGCACAGACCCCGCGTCTGGGATTGGAGGGAATGGGAACCCAGCTCTGCAGCCCCTGGAGCTGGGCTGGCCTTCCAGGGTTAACTTGCCATAGTCACCAGCATCTCTGACTTGGGGTCTCAGCCCCTGGTTGCCGTGAACCCTGGGCAGCGGCTTGGGTCAACTTGTTGGAAGTTTTAGAGAGGAGCCATACTTTGTAAACTGGGTGACTTTGAACATGTTGCTGCATCATCCCATGTTCCACTTACTCCATCTCTAAAATGAGGGTTGCCCTTGTCTTGAGGATCCCCGAGGACACGAAAGGCCCTTCAAGTCTAAGGAACTGAGTCTTCCTGAAGGGTTGAGATGAATGGCGCTTTCCTTCGGGGAATGAAAAGGAGAATGTTAACTGGGGGTTGCACGTGTGGTCTCATGTGTCCTCACGGTGACGTTTGATCTGGTGTCGTGCAGTGAAATACATACTGTTATCTCCACTTTACAGATGAGCAACTGGGGTCTGAGGAGAGGAGTGAGTTGCTCAGAGCCCTCACAGCCAGACAGTGGTGGAGCTGGGGTTCAAACCCAGGTTTTCTCTCTTCTTCCAGGCGGCTGCCCACATGAAGGCAAAGGAGCTTTTGAGAGGCCCCGCCCACCCCCCTTGGACTCGGGGCCGCCCGCCTCTGAGCTGTCTCTTTCTAGCTCTTTCCCCTGAGAAGATGTTCCCTGCCATAGACCTAAGGTGACCCCTACATCCGTATGCTGAAGTGGAGCCCCCAAGGTGATGATGCTAGGAGGTGGGTGTTTGGGAGGAGATTAGGTCATGCACCGGAGCCCTCAGGAACGGGACTCTGTTGTTATGAACAGAGACCCCCCAACCCCGGTTCCCTTGTCCTTTACACCATGTGAGGGCAAGTGAGAAGATGGCCTCACCGGATGCTGAGCTTGCTGGTGTCACAGTCGAAACTGTGAAAAGTACGTTTCTGATGTTTGTAAGCTGCCTGGCCTAGGGCATTTTGCTGTGGTGACTTGCAGACTAAGACACGCCCCTTGTTCTCGTACAATAGCTGTAGCAAACTCGGGTTATTCTGGCTTTTCATGGGCTCACAGCCAGGGTGGGGACAGGGTTCCGCCATCCAAGAAACAGCCATAATGGGGTGGCCTTCCTGGGCAGCCTCCATATGTCTCTTGGTTGTCCAGTCTGCAGACGGGCTTCCTCAGAGGGCAGGGGAGGGCAGCGGAGTGACCCGAGCCGCATCGGCCTTGCATCTTGTCAGTTTAGGGGGAGACAGTTCGCTCCAACATTGGCTTAAAGTCCCAGGCGAAGAGTCTGATGGGCTGGGCTTATTTATTCCTGAGCCGGTCACCGCAGCCTACTTCAGTAGGCATTCGGGTCGCTCAGCCACTGTGTGGCAGGGGACAGGGGCCTCGGACCGCAGCCTTACCACAGCCATATCCTGTGGGGTCAGGGCCACGTAACAGCTGACCGTAACAGCTGACCATCAGACGGGCAGCAGGTGGCTGCGCTTCCCCAGTGCCTTCATGTGGGCATTCAGCTGGCTCCCACAGCCGCGCTCCATGCTCTGTGGCACGGGCGCAGAGGCAGGCGGAGAGATGCGGGGCCAGTGGGGACTGAGCTCTGTGGGAGTCTGGTGCCAAGGCACACAGCTCAGTTGCCTGCAGGACAACTGAAGGGTGAAAGGTGTTCTCACAGGCGGAGAGTGAGGGCTGCTCTGTCTCCTGGGGCCATCCAAGTCCCTTTCTTAGAGATGAAGATGGCCCAGCCCTGGGCCTGGCAGAGTAGGCCTTTGGTGATGGAAGTTCCCCTTCCCTTTCCTTGGACCCTCAGGGCAGACCAGCATCACCGCTAGGGTCCCTGTGGATGGACCCAGCCTGGCGAGCTGTTGCGAGCACTGGGGAGACTGGCGGCCCCTCAGCCCCTCCCTTCCCCTCGCGGCCCCTCTCTCTCCGGGCGAGGGAACGCTGGGCGAGGGTGGGTAGGCACAGCACTCCCGGGCATTGGAGCCCGTGCTGGTGGGCTCGTGGGCCGGGCTGGGCCTCGCTGGGTACACAAACACCAGCCCACCAGTTCCAGTGCCGGGGAACAAGGCGAGCCCTCAGCAGAACTCTAAGGGTTCCAAAAACAAGACTGGGCCTTTGGAAAGCTGCATCCCTCACCCCTGCTGGCAGCTGCTAATTTATGCTAATCAGATGCATGAAAACCCCAAGTCCCCAGTGGGTCCAGGGGGACAGCGAGATTCCAGCTGGCCGGGGAGAATGAAGTGGACCTGTGTTTCCCTGGCTGCTGGGCCCTGCCTGTACCTGGGCCCCACCCAAATGGCCCAGTTCCTCTGACCCTCTGCTGCTGGGCCATAGGGCCCTGGCCTCAGGCGCCCTGGGGAAGGCTCCAGGGATGGGCCTGCGGGGCCAGAAGGCTGCTGCTCAGAGGTGCCAGTTGGGGGAACTCCTCTCCCCACCCCTGTTGGAGTCACTTGAAGGTGGGGACATGGTGGCCACAGGGGTTGGTAGTTTGTCTGGATGGAAACTGTGGGACAACCCAGGGTCAAGCAGCAGGGGGTGGGGGTCCCGGGCTGGCCACTGAATGCAATGGGGCCCTGAGCCTCAGACTCATCTGGAAAATGGGGGGACCCAAGATCCCCCTCCACAGTGTTGGGATTAAATAGATGCGGAGGTACTGGCCTTGACCGTCAGCAAACGGGGGCCAGGAGCTGCGAGGTCTCCTTCTGCTGACTCTATCAGCCTGAGTTCTCCAGACACCCCAGTTCTCTCCTTCCTGAGAATCTAGGGGCGATAACAGTCTCAAGGCCCAGACTCTTTCCATCAGAGACCCTGCTCTTGGTAAAGGCCCGGCACAGGGTAGGGGCCCCTTGGCTCCTGGGCCAGTGGTGGGCAGCCTTCAGTCACGGAAAGGGTTCACGATTTAGGGTGAGAGGCTTGGTTCCACCCCCGCCCCCACGTGTGACTGAGGAGGCCTAGTGCTGTGAAATGAAGTGGGTGTGTGGGACGCTTGGCCTCCGAAGCGGTGTTTCTCACCTCTCCACCAGTGCCTGTGTTTCTGGCTCCGAGGCGCCTTTTCCCAGGCCCACGCTGCACCCTCGGGGTCTTGAGGCCCAGCCCCTGGCTCAAAACCCCGCTGTTCCTCCTAAGTTGAGATTCCTTTTCGGGAACCTCCTGCCACTGTCCCATCTGCTTGTTCCCGCTCCCGCTCCCGTCACTCAGTGGCTCTCACGTTCCTCTGTGCGGGCACGGGCCTGGCACCTGACTCTGCCTCTAGGCCTGGTTTTCCTGCTCTGCCTCAGCTTCCCCATCGGCACAGCGCTGGCAGGGGGCGCGGCCTGAGGGATGGGGGTGTCAGCTGGCTCATCCTGCCTGTCTGATGTGCGGGTAGCCCAGAGGCGGGGCTGTCTTTCTTGGGCTTCTGGAACTGTCAGAGCCCAGGAATCAGGTGCCTCATCTGAGGCCTGGACCTCACAGCCATGAAGAATTAATTTAAAATTTCCATGGAGGGCCTGGCTGCCTCTCTGGCCAGACTGAGTTATTTTGGGACATATTGACCACGGCTCTGTGCCCTCGTCCAAGTGAGTGAGGCCTGACCATCTCCTGCCCACCTCCATGTGGCCGCCAGCTCCACGCTGGTTGATGACCGGAATCTGGCGTCTGCCCTGGATTCCCTCAGCCAGGCTGGGCGGACCAGGGTCCCAGCACGTCCCAACCTATTAGTGGCGATGTGGGCTCTGGGAGCACAAGAGCATCCTGACCAAATAAAAATAAAAACAACACAAACACAAACAGTCCCACTGTCACTGCTCTGGAGGCCTCTGCAGCACGTGATGGGGCATACAATCTAGCCCAACACACCGAGGAGGAAACCACTTTCCTGTCAGCTGATCATAAGCACACACACAGCCCGCAGGGCAGGGCAAAACAACGCTGCAATTTTTCCACTGCGGCGCGACAAAGCCAGCCAGCCTTACCGCACCGACGATGGCTGGCCGAGTGTCCAGGCCGCGGGGTCTCAGCCTCACTGCCGCTGCCCCAATCCGGGGCTCGGGCCGCTGCTGTCTGTCTGTGGCGTCTGGCCCACACCCTGGCGTTCCGGCGCACGTGGGGACCGGAGCAGCCCCACTTTCTCCTGGGGCCTTCCAGATCTGCTAGCACAGTGTCCTCAAGACAGCGGGGTCAGGGGAGGGGTCCTGCACGTAGGACAGCTTGAAGACCCCCAGGGCTAAAAGAGACCCCCGCCTGAGCAGTGAGACGGGAAAGGACAAACTCGGGGTGGGGTGGGGGGCAGACCACCGTGTATCTGCCAGGGTAACAGCATTGACAGCAGCCACCATTTATTGGGGACTTGCCAAGCACATGGTACCTTCTCACGTCATGCCCAAGGCAACCCGTTTAAGGCACTGATATTAAAACAATATACAACCGGCAGTACGACCTGGTGTAAACACTGCCGAAGCAGACGGAAAGTCACTGAGGCAGAGTTAGGCAACCGTGTGCAGCATGGCCTCACGAGGCAACGGGCTCTGCTCCCAGCATGCCCTGCTCCTCTCCCCTTTAACATGTGCTCGGGAGCTAGGCAACGTGCAGACTCAGATGTAAGAGGGAAACCGCTTTCTTCCTGTTTTCTGAACGGGACTTAATTCCTGTTTGATGCCTATACCCGTGAGTGATGGAAACGCCATCTGCTGGTCATTCTTGCTGTCCTGGCTTGTGTAAGGTCTGGGGGTTCAGGCTGGTCCCGGGGGTGACTTAGACCCACAATTTTCCATCTCTCTTCAGAGCTGCCAGCCCCGGGGGCTCTGCTGATGTCGATGCTGTGCCCTTGGCCTGGGCGTCGTTTCACTGGTGGGTGAGCTCTCTGGCCACCCCTGGGGTGGGGCTCGGGAAGGGCAGTTCCCTGTGCCCCCACTCCTGTGCCAGCCAGAACCCTGCTCTCTCCTCAGCCTCGCCCCTCCCTCTGTCTGGAGGACTCTCAGTCCTGCAGCAGTGAGGGCCCCCCACCCGCAGGCTGGTGCCTTCCTGCCCCTCTCTACTTCCGCCTGCGCCCTGGCAGCTGTCTGCTCTCAGGCAGGACTTTTCTCCAGCTCATCTCTTGGGCTTCCACATTTTCAATGATGGAGGAGTCTGGAATTTGAGTCTCAAAGTCAGTGAGCCTGACCCCCCGTTACCTGCAGTTGTTATCGCTCAGGACAGCCTCACATGCCAGCTGCCCCTCTAGCCTCTGGCCTCTGAGTCATGAAGTCTCTGCCTCCCCGTTTTCCAACCTTCTCACTTACAGGGAAGTTGCAAGGAGGATACATCAAGCTCCTTCTCCCCCCACCCTCTGGCCACCCAAGAGAAAGTTGCTGCCTTGGGGACCCCTGAGTACTTTGGTGTCTGCTCCCACCAGCAAGGACTTCCCAGACACCCCGTGAGGTCAGACTCGGCCCCACACTTGACGCTTCCCCAGCCCCTCTCTCCTGGGAGTGTCCTTGCCGTCAGTTGTCCTGACTGTCCGCCTCTGCCCCCCGCCTGTCCTCCCCTCTTCACCCCCACGACACTGTTGATGATTCCGCACCCCCAGTTCTGTTCACCTGGGATTGGTTTGTGCTTGATCGGACCCCCGTCCGCCTCTCCAGCTGGACTGGCCCAACGGGAAGGGTCTTCTCACCCATCCTACCAGTGGCACCTGCTTCTGTCCACTTGGATCCTCCCCCGGGGAGTCCTCGTGCCCTTCACACAGTACTGGGGGGCACTTTGAGACCACATAAACCTCTCGATCCTCACGGAGGCTGTAACCCATTAGCGAAGCCCGTGCTGTTGCCGTTATTCGGCGCGAGCTCACGGCCACTTTCCTTTTTATTGTGATGGTCCGGGGTCGGAGGGACCCTTCGCATAGCTCTCATGTTTCCAAGGATGCCTCATCATCCTCGGAGTATTTCTGTGCTTTCTGGCACAAAACGCATCTGGGCTTATCTGTCCAGCCTTGGAATTGGCCATTTCTTCAAGGAAAAGCCCGGCTTTCGGCTTTCTGGGTGATTCCCAGGTGAGAGAGACCAGGGAGGCTGGATCTTAGGTGTCTGCGTGTTCTGGATGTGTGTGAAAGCGTTCATTTATGAAACAAAGCATGAACAGTTAACCCAGACATTAAAAAAAATACACCGGAAGCTACAAAAGTTGGGGGTGCGCATGAGATTGTGCCCTGGGCTCCTGGTGTTTCAGCCTCGTCCCCCAGACTGTGAGGCGCCCTTCCTTGAGCCTGCCCCTCCCGCCGTGGCCAGCACAGCTGGGGGCCAGCGGGGTGTGGGCGAGGCTGGGGTCAGCAGAGCAGGCACAGCCCCTGTGTCAATATTAGCTCGTGTGGAGCAGGCCCGGAGCTCACAGGGGCCCTTACGTCACCGCTCCAAGCTCCATCAGGGCGGATGGGGAATTGGAAATGGAGGCTGGCGTCGGAGGGGCTTGTCTGAGTCCGTGTGTGTTAGTGGTGGGCCGGCTTGTGACGGCTGCCCTCCCTTCCCCTTCTTCCCCTGGTCCTGGCTCCCGGGAGGCAGTGGGAGGCTGGGCAGCAGCGCTGGAGGACCGGGTCAGTGATCTTGGTTGGCTTCCAGCCCTGGCTCTGCCCTGTTCCACAGAGACTGCAGGGTGTCACGGCCCCTTTCCCCTTCGTCTCAAAGATGCCCGCTCCCTGCCAACTGTATTCTCTGACCACGCGCCTCTGCCTGCTCATTCAGGTCCTCCATCGTCAAGCCTTTTGGGGAGGTGGCAGCCCAGGGGTCAAGGCCCTGAGAGCTGACAGGGAGGGGCGGGGAGGACGGGGAGCTTGAGGCCTGCTGCAGGCTTTCGCGTGTGCTGGGAGGGGGAGCGTCACTCCACCCGACTTCTCCCCTTGTCTGCTCACTTCCACATGTGATCCAGGGAGACAGGAGGCCTGGCTGGGGCGCAGGGAAGCATCCCTGCGGGTGGGGTGTGCGGTGAGGTCCCGAGGAGCAGGGGCAGGGCCAGGACAGCCCGGGACACACGGTCCCTCCTCCTGCCGCTGCACCCAATCCTAGCGGCAGCGGTGTGGGTCTCCTGACCCCCTGACTTCACCGGGCCTGCGGCCTCCTGCCTCCCAGCTGCTCCCCTTACCTGCCCTCCTGGTTCAAAAGGAGTCACAGACCACTGGCTGCTGATGGTAGCTCTGAAGCTCAGGACAGAGAAAGGACCTGGCCAAGTTTGCCTAGTGACCAAGCACTAGGCAAGGTCTAGAAGTTTCTCCTGTTCCTCCTCCTGCAAACTCTCTGCTCTCCCTATCTAAGCTCTTCCTAAATACCCACGAGGGAAGGCCTCACCTGGTGACTGGGTAAACTGAGGCACAGAGGGGTAGGTCTGCTCAAAATGCAAATAAGACCCAGAGGCTTCCTGGTGCTCTTCTCTGAACAGCACCTGGTAACAGCACCTGGGCCGCATACCGGCCCAGTGATCCCGGCAGCCTCGGGCAAACGTTTACGGACACGTACCCGGCACAGCCCCCACTCCAGACCAACATACCTTAAACAGAATGAAAAGACAGCATAGTCAGACCTGGAGAATGACACATAAGTGACAGAAGAGAGCGTGATACAGAAACAGCAGCCATAATTACTAGAAAAAAAATGGAGCATTATTTTTATAATCTGATATTTTCACATTCTTCATTCTAATGAAAATATCCATAAATTCAAATTTCCTTGAAAATGGCAAAAAACTCCATCCATCAATCACAAGGTAAATGATGTAAAGACACTTACAACTTATATTACTGATCAGTGATTAACTTTCTTAGCACTTTCAAAACAGGAAGAAATAAATGGTCAAATAAACAAAGAGTGAAGGAGCTGGACAGTTTATAGAGAAGGAATTATAAATGACTCAAACATGACTTTTTTTTATATTAGTTTATTTTTACATATTTTTTTGCATTTTTCCATCTCAGTTGCAATCCCCTTGGGTTTCCCATCACCAAGTCACCCATGTGCCATCACCATAGTCCCGTGCACTTCCCTCCCCCTATTGTTTTTGATCCCATTCCCCACTCCACCCCCACAAAATGTCTCTGGTATTTAGCTGTTCATCATTATCATTATTTTCTCACCTGTTCCGTTATATTCCTGCTATGAGAGAAATCATTTTTTCCTTTTCTTTCTGGCTTGTTTCACGAAGAATGATCTTTTCCAGCTCCATCCATGTTGCTGCAAGAGGCATGTGTTTCTTTTTTTTTGCTGAGTAATATTCCATTGTGTATATGTACCACATCTTTTTAATCCAGTCATCCACTTTTGGGCATTTGGACATTATTTATTTATTTTTTTAAAGATTTATTTATTTGTGCATACAGAACTGGGGTACAGGCCAGAGGCTCAGGGGCGGTGAGAGGCTTCACCAGAGACAGAGTGGGGAGCAGAACAGGCAGATCCACGAAGTACACTGCTGAGGGGAGCAGCGGGCGGGTCAGGAGAGGTCTGACGCACCATGTGGTCACCTCCCGGGGTGGGCAGGGATCGAACTCATGCTGCAGTGGCTTTAGCTTCTTAGTGCTGCATTAACCCACTGCACCATCAGGGAGGTCCTTACATGACAATATTTTTAACCTTATTTATAAAATGATAAGACAAACCATTTCTCACTTATCTTATTGGTAAAGATCATGTGTAATGATCAAAAGTGACATGCCCATATATGCATTAGTGTTATAAGTTATTTTACACATATATTCAAACGTGAAATGGATGCACATATACTATCTCTTGTCATATTTGTAATTGGAAAATATTAGAGAAGTTCTTTTTTTTTAAAGATTTATTTATTTATGCATACAGAACTAGATACAGGCCAGAGGTGCAGAGATGGTGAGAGGATTCAGCAGAGAGAGTGGGGAGCAGAATAGACAGATGGACTGAAATACACTGCTGAGGGGAGCAGAGGGAGGGTCAGGAGAGGTTGGCCGCATCATGTGGGTCACCTCCGTGGCGGGGGATTGAATTTGTGCTAAAGCGACTGTGGCAAGCTTCATAGTGCTGCGCTTAACCTGTTGTGCCACGAGGGAGGGCCCAGATTAGAGAAATTCTAATATCTATCGATGAAGGTTATTTGGTTATGAGCTAGCCACTCAAAGGAATACTTTGCAGTCATAATAAAGAATGGGGCCACTATGCACTTAACTGCAACAAACTCTAAACGTATTGTTCAGTGACAAGCACATGGTGCAGAATGTGTAAATGCTGCGGCTGTTGATGGTTTATACCTGGGGCTGCTTGTCTGTGCACTGAACCTCTAGAGGAAAATGCCAGAAACCAGGAAACAGTATTTTCCTGTGGAGAGGAATGGGTAGCCATTATAATGGGATGGGAAAGACACTTATTTTTCATTTATATCTTTTGGCATATTTTAAATTTTATACCCTGTGCATTTACTATCTAGGCAAAACTCAAGTTAAACAGGGAATGATGAGAAGCTTTGTTTAGCTGCAGGGAGAAGGATGTAGGATAGTTCAGGCATCACGGATCCAGACATGAAGAGGTGCAGAAAGCCGACGTCTGTACCCTGTACATATCTCAGAATGTCTTTTCAGTCCTGAGCAGCGGCAGGAGTCCTGCGGCCGGGCAGGAAGAGTGAAAACATCAAACCTGAACTTTGATTCTGAGTCAAGCAAGCCAGTTCCGCTCTGGGGGCCCCCCCGTTTCTCAGTCTGTAAAGTAGGAGCAGACACAGCATCTTTGCAAGCTAAAATGAAACGTGAGTCTCTTGCGCACTCTCTGCAGGTGGCGTCAGGATGCCCCTTTGGTCTCCCTGCCCTCTGTCCACCTGGGCACCCTGGCAGGCCCAGCCGCCTTCCCTCCCCAGACAGGACACCAGCCTCCATGCTTAGTCAAGCAGCTGAGGGGTGGGGTGGAAAATGTCAACATCAGATTAGCCCCAAGGGGAGGCAGCACACTTCTCCAACCACAAACGCCCCCACGTTTCCCTCTAGTGTCGGGGGTTCTGGGGAAGTGAAGTGGAGCCGAGGTTGGTGATACCAGTGACACCTGTAGGTCTCGTTCCTCGGCTGAGGTGTGCGTGGCTTGGGGGATGCCCACTGTGTGCGATCTGAAGAGGGACTGGGCCTGAGCTCTGCTTCAGGGGTTGCTGCAGACAGAGAGGCAGCCCCCGACAGGGGGGCTGCCCAGGAATGGACCCGGCAGGCCCTTGGGAGCCAGACTGGACTTGTTCAGAGTCAGCCGTCAGGAAGGATGGTTGGCTGGGGAAGGTGATGAGCTAGGGAGGGACAGATGCCCTAGAGGCCACCTGTGCGAACCAACAGCCTCATCATCCTCTTAACCAGAAGAGCAATTCTTCTAGAAATGACCTGTTGTTTCCCCAGAGAGGGCATGAGGCTGGCCCTTGGGCACACAGCTGGAGGGGCGAAAGTGGGGTGTGCCAGACCCTCAGGGTCTTGGGGCTTCCTCTACATCTCTGTTGGAGGATCTGGCTATTATTAGCTCACGAGTGTCATTTCGATTATGCCTTTTACTAATAGGTGGTATCGTTGCTGGGCCTGTGATGCTATTACTAACGCTGCAACTATTCCTGGCCTCTGCTTCCCCAGTTGGGTTTTGGTTGGAGTCACCACCTGGGGCCCAGCCTCACCAGCTCTGAGCAGCCCCACTGCCTTTCATGAGTGGGGGCTGAGACCTGGCAGACCCTGGCAAGCAGCCCCGTTGCCTCGTCCCCTCTGTGACCTCAGGTGTGGCGCTGAGATGAGGTCAATGCTTGTTAAGTGAGTAACTGGACGATGCTGTCCCTGTGGGATTAGTGTGTCCTCATCAGGAGGAGGCCATGCAACAGACCCAGGGTCCCTCGACCACGAGGCAGTGTGGGTGGGGCCGCAGGGTCTGGACACTCTCTCAAGCACCAGCAGTGGCCTTCAGGCACTGGGGCAGGTTTGGAGGACAGGCTGGGGCCTTGTTGTCAGGCCATTTGAATATATGCATATTCATAGATATAGATATGTATATACATATATTGATATGTAGTGGATACATGTACATACATGCGTGTGGCATACAGGTATACGTATGTATACATGCACGTATGGATAGCTGTTCATTGATTCTGAATTGGTGGTCCAGGCCACCTGCTTTTCAGACACATGGAGGAAGAGAGTGGGTCCCAGTGCCGGACCTGACAGCCCACCCAGGCTTTCAAGCCGCTGGGAAAAGAAGCACCTCCCATAGCTTAGGGCATGGGGAGGTGTTGGTGGCTGGACCCCAGTGGTGGGAATGGAGACGGGATTGACAGGTGAGGGGGTTGTGGAGGGAAGAAATGGGGTGAAGGGAGGGAAAAGGGAAGCTGAAGCCCACCCTCGGAGGGTTAGGTTTGCAATGGACTTAGTACAAACTGTGCAGGGACTCTTGTAAGTGGGGTGTGGGCTGCCGAGGCCGGTGGCTGGCTGCGTAGGAGGCTGGCAGCACTGGGGGCCCTGAACAGGGTCAGTGGCCCTGGCCAGCATCAGTGTGCAGCCAGCAGCTTCATGGCCTGACCTCCCGACCTGCCCAGGGCTGGGGCCAGTGCTGGCAGGGAGAGGCCTCGGCCACAATCAGACTCCTCAGCCTGCAGTCAGCTGGGGACAGATTTTCCCGCAGTTCAGATTTATTGGTGGCACTGGAAGGTTTGCTGTTAGGAGGCTGGGGCGGGCTGAGTGGGCCCTGCCAGCTGTTTACCCAGCACTGAGGAATGTGAGGGAGGCACTAACCCAGCCAGCCTGGAGGGGAGCCAGGCTAAGGCGCTACTGTGTCCAGTAAGTAACCTGCCTGGCCCCAGGGCCTGCCCAGCCTTAGGGAGAGCACGGCTGACACACAGAGAGGGGTTCAGAAACATGAGTGGAGAAGTGACTGTCTCAAAGCCCTAAGCAAGTCTGTTCTCCGGTCACGCCCAAGGCCAGGCTATTGGAGGCAGCAGGGCAAAGTGGTTGGGAATTACCAGTTGCTGAAGTGACCTTCTTTATATGATCCTGTTCACCATCTCCCCGACTGGAACATTCACCCCTGTGAAAAGGGACCATGTCGGTCTTGTTCGCTGCTATGTCAGGCATCTCAAACAAGCCCCTTGTTATATGGAAGAATGAAATCAGAAGGCTTGCATAGAGTTTTTTTTCTCACATCACAAGATGTTCGGAAGAAGGTTCGAGGCTGTACAGAAGCTTCATGATGCCATCGGGCCCTGAAAGCTTTTTATCTTTCTCCTCCAGTAGCTTTAGTTTGTCCTCATGCTTGCAAAATGGCTGCTGTTCCTCTGGACATTGCACCTGCATTTCTGGCAGAAATAGGAGAGTTAGGAAAAAGGATTAAAGGCATGCACTTAGAGCATCTACCCCTTTTAAATCAGGAGAGCCAGGATTTCCTAGGAATCTTTTAATAGTGCATTGGCCAGAACCATAGATAGTAGTTTTCTGCCTCTCTTAGGAAAAAAAAAAAAAAATCCCTTCCAGGAACTTGACCCTTAGCTGGGCCAATCACTTCTGTTGTTTACTTGTTATTGTTGTTATCTGAGTAAACAGAAATCCCCTATCTGGGGGAAATGCCCTACTGAGCTCATTGTTACTGTCAACGCAGGTGTGCGCGTTATTTGCCAGCTCTCAGGGCCCTGGATCAGAGTTTCTTCCCTGAGGCAGGTGGGGTTACCAGCCAGGAGGCCGGAGAGGCTGCCTCCCAGTAACTGATGGCTCCAGTGCCCAGGAAAGTCCAGACACAGTGTGATGATTCCAGTTCCGTTGCCTCAGAGCAGGGCAGGGGCTGGGGGAGACCAGCACCGGGAGGGGAGTGGGGTTCCCAGCTCTGGACTCAGTGCTCTGCTCCCCACAGACAGCCTTGGGTTCACCCACAGACTGAGATGGAGGGCTCTGGGGCGTGCCTGGGGTTTGAGTTCAGGCTCTCCAGGCGTCGATAGCCAGCGCCCCTCTTACTGTGGCCATCTCAGCCTGGCCTCCTGCCAGGACCAGGAGGCCCTGTCTGTAGAGCCCATGGATGGGAGCAGGGACATGTCACTTGATGCCTTGAGTGACCCCTGGATTTACTGCTGTGTGACAGCCTCCGGGGATGTTGACCAGACAGCTCTGGGGCCCCTGCCTGCACATAGGACTGACCAGCGGGTCCCAGGAGAGCGTGTGCTCTATGTGTGGAGGGCTGTGGGCCCTTCCCTGCCCGGCAGGGTCTGGCTCCCTTTCACAGGACAGGGCAGTAGGAGACGGTCCCAGGCTGCACGTGCGCCCCCACTGCAGTCACTGGTGGGCAGGTTGGGGGTGGGGGCAAGAGAAGGGAGGGCGTGCCGTGTGGTTTTGCATCTTTTCCAGACTGTTGGCCTTGACCTTGCAGGGTCCACCTCCAAATCTCAAGGGTAGTGAGGGCAATCAGGAAGGAATTATAGGCCAGTGGTCTGGCAGGAAGCTTGACCTTTGGCCTGGGTGAGCTGCAGAGGACCCCCACGACACCCCCCCTCCCCGACCTGGGGCTCACCTGCTGAGCCATGCACAGCAGCTGTCCCTGAGGAGGTCTGTGTTCAGGTCTGTGTGGCCTGTGAGCCTGCTGTTACAGACCCACACTCTGCTATTTTCTTTTTAAAAGATTTTATTTATTTGTGCATACAGAACTGGGGTACAGGCCGGAGGTGCAGAAGAAGTGAGAGGATTCACCAGAGACAGAGTGGGGAGCAGAACAGGCAGATTGACGAAGTCCACTGCTGAGGGAGCAGTGGGAGACAGGAGAGGTCTGCCGCGCCATATGGTCAGCTTCCTGGCCGGGGTCAAACTTGCATCCAAGCGGTCCCTCTAGCTTCACAGTGCGGCGCTCCAACCCGCTGCGCCACCTTCAGGAAGGGCCCTCTTTGCCATTTTCTGCTCTGGCTTGGGGTTGGGGAGGCACAGCTCAACTGCAAACTGGGAAACAACTTTATTAAGGACAGAAATAATCACAGGACAATCTTAGTCAAAATAACCCCATGGTTGAGTTGTTCCCACGAGCCAGGCCGAGAAGCGCTTTATCTGGACAAACAGAATGGACTGGAGACCGCTAAACTCTTTGTTTTAAACATGAAACCTGGCAGCGTTGCAGGTTTTATTTTTGCCTCCAGGCATGTGGGTGAAGAAGGAAGTTCTGATGGTGTTCTGGCTTTACAAAGAGAACTCACCAGTAACTCTGCCTTTGAGGAAACAGACATCTGTTTAAATGAGAATATACCTCAGTGGCAAATTATTGAGCAAGACACCCAGCAGAATGAGGGCGTAAAAATGACTCTCCAGGAACTAGGAATCATCTCGAAGCCAGGCGTCTCAGAAATGGCCTGGTGAGGAACAGAGCTTAGGAGGCAGCTTCCTCGGCAGACCTGCCTCCCCTTGCTGGAATTGGGAGCGTGGAAACGCGGGCCGGGTCTCTCTGACTTTGCCGGCTTCGGAAGGTCGGAAGGCGCCAGGGCTACGTGGGTAAATGCAAGGAGCTCGGTGGTCTGGAGAAGTCGCAAACATGTCAGTGTCCTGATGGGAGAGGCTGGCTGGGAGCCAGCGACACGAGTGTGGTGGTCTGCAGGTGCATTTCCTTATATATTCTTCACAAATATGGTGGGGGATTGCTGTTGTTCACTCTGCCTTACACGGGAGGAAGCCTCAGCTCAGAGAGGGCCAGGGCTTGCCCACAGTCACACAATGAGGAAGTTAAGGAGTGCAGAGGGCGCTTGCGTGGGCTCTGCACCAGAGACCTGGAGCCACAGTGGACTCTGCTGAGTGGCGTGGAGCAAGTCACCATGTTCTCCAAGGCTTAAAACGGCACAGAATTATTGCACAGTTTTGGAGGTGTCTGCAGAGTGGGGGGGGGGGTCTGCCCAGGGTCTGGCCTGTGGCCCTTCCCCCACCCCTGGAGCCAGCAGAGCAGCAGCTTCCAGCCTCTGTCTGACACAATCCCGCCTCCTTCCCTCACTTACAGAGCCCGTTGGGTCACGTTGGACATTCCCAGGTAATCCAAGGTAATCTCAAAACATGAACTTTTCACAGCGGTGGGGTTCCTTCGTGGGGTAAGGTGACACCCAGGCACAGGTTCCAGGGGTTACGGCCTTGGCCAAAGAGCTGGACATTGGGGATGACGGTCCTCTCTCCTGTGGGAGGTCCAGGGGGTGGGGGGTGCAAAATGAAGATCCCAGCACCCAGGGGTTGACTGAGGCTGGTGACCCCTTGGAGAGCAAATGGTATATCAGAAGGCTGGTGCTTCTGGGAGGAGACAGTGCCTAGAAGAAGCCCCTGGCCCATGAGGGGTGACCCCTCGAAGTCCCCGACCTCTCCTGAAGGCGTGGTCCAGGACTCAGCACACACAGAGCAGGAGTCATGTCCCAGCTCTGCCTCCTCCCGGCAGCCCGAGCGTAGATGTGGTGGATGAGGGTGGACGAGAAGGGAGGAAACCACAGACGTGCCTGCACGTGACCTCATTTCATCCTCCCCGCGGTGGGTCATCTGCCTCCTCTTTGCAGAGGTGGAAACAGTAGCCCAGGGAGCTCAAGCCCCTGTCCTGAGAGCGCACAGCCACCAGGCGGGCCTGGGACTGGGGCTGGGCTGCTCACGCGCCAGGGCCACAAGACGTGGTGCCCGCCTCCGTGGCTCTTTGCCACCTCTCCCTGTCTCCTGGGCTGCGGCATCCTCAGTCTTTTTCTTGAATTCAACCTCCTGCTTTTTGTTATTTGAATGCATCTTTTTGAAAATGAGACTTTAATTACTCCCATAAGTGGAAAATCAGAATTCACAGGTTCGCCATATATAATTGTATAACACACATTACAATGAATTTATCACTATAAACATGAAATGTGTTCATCCGTAGACCTTGTGAAATGATCTCACATAGCATCCGTGGATTCAGCCTTTCTTTGGGGATCGAGTCCACAGTTGGTCTGATTTTTTTTTTTAAGATTTATTTATTTATGCATGCAGAACTGGGGTACAGGCCAGAGACTCAGGGGCGGCGAGAGGCTTCACCAGAGACAGAGTGGGGAGCAGAACAGGCAGACTGACGAAGTACACTGCTGAGGGGAGCAGCGGGTGAGACAGGAGAGGTCTGCTGCGCCATGCGGGTCACCTCCCTGGCCCGGGATCAAACTTGTGCTGCAGTGACTGCAGTTAGTTCATAGGGCTGCTTTAACCTGTTGAGCCCCCAGGGAGGGCTCCACAGTTGGTGTGATTTTACCAGACTGGAATTAATGGCTCTGTTTCCTGTGGCGTCAAAATTTCCAGTGTCTTCCCAGCACAGTTGAATCCAGGCCCCCCGGCATGCCTCGGGCCCTCCTCTCTGGCTACTGATGCCCTTTGCCCTCAGACATGGCAGGGTTTCTCTTACTACCCAGTTAGAAGGTGTCAGGATTTGAACCCAGGCCATAGCCATGGAGCTTGCACTACTTTCCTCTGCTATTGATGTCGGCAAAGCCGATGGTGAAAACTAAACAGGCTTGAAAGTGAAGTAGGAGAGGGACTGGCTGGGTCATCCGGAGCCCCAAGCTCGCAGAGGCCCGTTGGTCTCATCGGCAAACAGCAAGTTTAGATCAAATGCACCGGCCAAGTTTCGGGGGTCCAAGAGAGCAAGTCCTGCCAAGGCATGGGGCTTAGGGCCCCTTTGTAACCCCTCTGGGGACACATATGGTGGGCGGCCATGATGGCCAGGCCCAGCCCCATGGTTTTGTGTGAAGGTGGGACTTCACGGCGGGTCCAGATATGTTCTCCACTGGAAGTTTTAGGTTTCCAGTGAGCTCAGCATCCGGACAGAGCTGATTTTTGTAAGAACTGAATTTTGCAAGTGCCTCATAGTTCTGTCCTCTGTTGCAATACTAACATCCTCTGAGAAGGGCGTACAGCTCTCGTGTAGCTTGCTTAATAGTCATGGTTTATTAATTCCAACTTTTCCCAAGGGCGAGGGGGAAAAGATTCCTGATTGCATGTGATCATCGGGGGCCTTGGGCCCACAGAAGGGCTTGCCTGAGGGCGGAAGGGGGTGCGGGGTGGGGAGGGTGTGGGGGTGAATGGGAAGGGGGGAGACCTTATCGGGGGCTGATGTGTGGTGGATGAGTTTGCTCCTCATTCTTCTCTGTCTGCTTTGGAGCCCTGACGCCTCTTTAGCGCCCAGGCACAGCCTGCTTCTCTAAGAGGGAAGAGAGCGCAGGCTTCCAGGCCCAGCTGCGTTCCCCACCGGAAGGTTTGGGCTTCAGTGAGCTCAGCATCTGGTCAGAGCTGGAACCAGTCGGTCTTAGTCCCAGTCTCCATTCCCCTGCCGCCTAGCTGCGTGACCGTGGACAGGTCATTTCTCCCCTCTGTGGGCCATCTCTTCATTCACAAAATGGGAATAGTAATAATAACTTCCTCAGAGGACTGAGGTGAAGATTCAAGGGGTGAGTCCTGTGTGTTCAGAACTTGGAGGAAATGCTAGACAGTAGATCCTTCTACAGCAGAGCTGCCTTTGAACCTGGCCCCCAGACCACGGCTGGGAGGGCCTACCCCTCCCTGGACCTCTGCTTCTTTATCTGGAAATGGCTTTGGAAACAGTCCCTGCTTCGCAGGGGGTGGTGAGCGGGCCCTAGGCAGAGTGCAGAGATGGCTGAACCCTGACCCTGGCGAGGTAGGTGTTCCCTGGGCTCTCCCCAGGCAGCCCCTCCAGGAGTGTGTGGGTGGGTGTGGGGTGTGCTGCTCCAGCTGCCCCGCCCAGCTGTGACGCTCTTGCCCCTGCCTGCCTGAGGGGCAGGAAGGAAGTGAGGAGGGCAGCCAGCAGCTTCCCCTTTTCTGCCCTGCTCCCGGCCGCCCGGCTCCTTCCCCTCAGAGCCTAGCGGAGGGGACCGCAGCCACACCATGGCCCTCCGCGTCTCTGCCCTCCGCCAGACCTGCTGCTGCTTCAATGTCCGCATCGCCACCATCGCCCTGGCTGTGTACCATGTGGTGAGTGCGGGACCCGGGGACACGTGTGCGAGTGTGGGGGTGAAGGGGCTCTGTTGGCCCGAACCCCCTGCCGTGGGAGGTTCACCACCCTCTAGATGAAACCCTTCCCTACCCTGGGCCTCAGTCTCCCCCCCTGCAGGAGTCCCCCTTCCAGGCCGATGGAAGGCACTGTCGCCGTGGGCTGTTTCTGTCTCTGTAAACTGGGCACAGTAGCAGCCGCAAGGTCATCAGGGAGCGAAGGCAGCAGCAGCTGTGGAAGCCAGCGAGGGCTGGGGCTGCTGCCAGGACTCGGGCTCCCCCGCCTCCGCTCCCCCAGCCTCGCCTCCTTCTGTGGGGCCTGGGTGTGGAGGGGCTAGGAGCGGCTCATCCGTTTGTGCTTCCAGGGGGAAAGGACAAGGCCCCTGAGCTCAGGCCTCGACAAACCACTGGCTTCTCGTCCCCAGAGAGGACAGACCCTGTGCTCATAACGGGGGGCAGGGGGACTCATGTGACCCCAGCCCTGTAGCACCCAGGCTCGGGCCAGCAGAGGTCCTCCTGCGAGGCCAGTGTGCAAGCCAGAGCGCTGAGCCTTTGTCTGTGTTTACTCACAGAATGACTCTGAGTGAGTCACAGTCCCCTGCACCCCACCCACCCTGACCCCCAGACCCGAGGCTCCCCCTCTGTCTTGGTGGCCGAAGGTCAGGGTCTTGGATGGGTTCTGTCCAGACCCACCCTCTCACCGCACAGCTCGGAGCCACACCCAGCCCCCCCCACCCCCACCCCGATGGAGGCTCCTTCCTGGGAGGGTGACTCAGGGCCTGTGGTCAGCAGCCCTCTGAGGAGCCTGGGAGGGCTTCCGCACAATCAGCCCAGCAGCAACCTGCAGCGGTGGCTGCAGAGGCTGCTCCCTGCCACCGCTGCTGCTCCCTGTGCAGGTGGGACCCTGTGTGCCCGTGTCAGGGCGACCCTGTGCCATCCGTCCCTCTGGCTCCAGACTCCTGTGTGCAAACCCTGGCCTCTCCGCCTCCCAGCTGAGCAGCTTGGGTGCCTCCTGAACCCCAGTCTCCTCATCTGAGAAGTGGGTACCAGAACAATCCTTCCTGCTATGGTTGTTCTGAGGACCCAGGGCGCTGCTGTCCGAGGCTTGGAGCGACACGGCCGGGCGTGTTAGGAGTAGACATGCAGCCTGCAGCATGCACGGCTCGGGTCAAGCGCAGGCCCGGAAGGCTGCTTGCAGGAGGAGCTTAGACGCTGCCCTGTTAGCTGCTGGCCACATGGGGGTGACCTGAGAGCTGAGGATGGCCTTGGCTGCCCCCACTCTGGCCCTCCGATCTCTTTCACTCTGAGATCTTTGGGGTGCGCCCCTGGGAAGCAGGCCCTTGCGTCTTTACCATGGTCCTGCCACTGACTAAGTGACATGGGACAACCTGTGTGTTGGGCCTTGGTTTCGCCTTTATAAACCGAAGGGTCAGGGGGTGGACTAGATGGGAGGTTTCAAATTCCCGTCCTCCAGGACCAGACAGTGAATGAGAGGAGGACTCGGCTCTGGCTTCCGGGGAGCCACTCTGGGGCTGTTCCTGTGACTGGGAAGATGAACTGTGGACGTTGTGGCATTTCCTTTGCCATTTAGAAAGGAAGGGAATGAGGATTTAGAGAAGGAAAATGAGGGATTTTATGTCCCATCTGATGTTCCCATGTTGGTGACTGGGTCAGTGTACAAAAGAGCCCCCAGGCAGCTTGAGCGGAGTTTCCTTGCAGGCTGCTTGGCGCAGAGGCGCCTTGCAAACCCGAGCCTTTGGCTGTTGAGGTTTCAGTGTGAGGTCCTCACCTGTACCTGGTGACCTCATGCACACCTGAGGGGTGCAGCACAAGTGGGCACAGGATCAGGGAGGCCTTCTTGGAGGCGGTGCCTGTGAAAGATGCAGTGCTTAGGTGTAGGGAGGATGCCTGCAGACGTGGAGGTGGCAGGACCTCGGCTGGCAGGGGCGGGCGGTGGGGCTCAGCATGGCAAACTGGAGACTGGGCCCTTGCTGTGGCATGGTGCTGGTGCCCTGGGCTGCAGCCTTCGTCCCTGGGGGCGTCAGATGTGGGCAGCACCGATGCCAGTAGCACCTCCCAGTCGTGACAAAAATACCTCTAGACATTGCCTAATGTCCCCTGGGGGACAACATTCACTCCCAGTTGAGCACCGCCATCTGTAATGTCGGGCGTGGGGGCCATGGGGTTTCGAGGGCAGGAGGGGGGAACTGAGGAGAAGCCGGAGGCTGGAGGGTTGGCACAGGCAGGTGTCTCTGCATGGGGCCCCTGGTTGGTTCCAGAGGGTGCTTGTCCTCTGGCCCTGTGCCAGAGACTCCAGCCCCTTCCCAGAAGGAGAGTGCGGGGGCTTTCCTGTGGCCCAGCGGTCTGGGGGCAGGTGTGCTGCCAGGCCTTGAACATCTGGGTGGAAAAAGAGGCCGCCATCCAGATGTATCGATGGCGCAGACTGATCATCTGGAGCCAGTCATGGGCAGCCACCCTTCACACTGAGAGTTATTTGTGGACTCGGCCTCTCTGGGGACGGTTAAATCGAGCCTGTGGCGTCCTGAGGCAGCGCCACACTTATCGAGTCATTGGGGTGTTGCAACAGGGCAAACCTCTCCTGTCCAGGCCGGGAAGGCGTCCTGGGTTTCTGTTGGGGGCCCTCCTCAGGGTCTCCCTGGACATGCCTGGCTCATGGGTGGCTTTTGGCCAAGCCTGCACACATAGGCAGGCAGAGAACTTCCTCGAGGTGGTCTCTTTGGTTCCATTTGTCTGTCACCCTAAGTCAAAGGCAGTGGAGTAGGGGGGGCCCGCCTCCACAGAAGACCAGAAATAACTCCCCACCCTCTCCTCTCCACGGCGCCTGAATTCCTTGAGAAATGCACTGTTGGATAAATAGTTCACCTGCTGTGATCTGCTCTGTAGAAACAGAACACGCCACACCACGGCCAGGAGGCGGGAGGCTGCCTCCGGGTAGAGGCTGTGGAAGCTCTGATTTTTTGGTTCTGTCTCTCTCGTCTCCATATTGGTACAGTGCACAGGTACTGCTTTTTAAAACAAATTTAAATTCAAAACAGTTTGGAGAACTGTTGCCACCCCGGTACGGCAGACCCGAGCCCGGCCCGCTTCTCACCGCCCGAGCCAGCGCGGCCCTCTCGGGCGGAGCTGAGGCTTGCCGCTCAGCCTCCCTCAGCTCCCCCGCCGCCCTGCCCTGTTCCAGGCCCCTGCGCACGACCCCATGTGGCACTTCGTGGTCAAGCCCCCCTGGGCTCCTTTGGGGGACAGATACTCAGAAGCTTCTGACGACCTGACTGTTTCGGCAATTCTGCCCCCATTTCTTGTGGGCCACTTCTCGGGTGGGGGAGGGGGGCACTTGCGAATTGGGCATTTCTTTGGGGAGGGAGTTGGCAGAGGTGAAGCACCGTCCTGGGCACCACGGCACCGCTCCGTGGGCCTGCGGCACCTGCCGAGCCGTCGGGGTTCTCTGCCTCCCACACTGTTCTCTCTGGAAGAAAATCGGCGTGAATGGGACAGCAAGGTTCTGCTCCCTGTCCTCGGAGGGGGTGTAGGTCCATGCGGCACTGGGGCTCCCGGTGGGGGTTGGCGGGCCTCATTTCTTATTTACGTAAATGACTGATTTATTTATGTCAGCAGAGCCTCACGGATATTTACTTTACGGTCTGGGTCACAATCCAAAGCTTCCTTATTTATTTGGTCGCTCAAGAGCACAACTTTTAAATTAGAAAAAAAAAAAGGTAAACTGAACCGACCTTTATTATTTAAAGGCGCCTCCAGATACGTTCTGGAGCAGTCTGTATTGTAGGTGCCCAGCCCCAGGCCAGGCCAGGTCAGGTGCCAGTTGGCCAAAGATGGGCTGTGAAAATGGCTTTGACAGAGCAGGCTGTGGTGAGGGCACAGACGAGAGGCCTTAGTCCAGCCGGTCCTGGGTGGGGGTTCAGGAGCGGCTGAGGAGGAGGCTGGAGTGCTACGGCGAGCAGGGCTCCACTTGGATTGGGGGGCAAGGGGCTGCTGGGCCTGGGGGGTGGCGGGGGCAGCATGAGCCAAGACCTGGAGTTGGGACAGGCCACACACTATTTAGGAATCACTGGGAAATTTGTCAGGGGGCTTAGGGCAGGATGACCGTGAGGTGTGTGGGGGCTCGGAGCGGTCAGCAGGGGTCAGGGGTCAATGACTGGTGGTGAGGCTGGACTAGGTTGCTCATAGGAAACTTCCTCTTTCAGAAAGAGCCCCCGATCGGTCTTCCTCAGAAAGCCCTGGCTCCTTGCTCTGCTCCACATGAGATCTGGGGATCGAAAGATGGCCGCGTCCCCACCGCTTATTGCTGTGTGACCTTGAGCAGGCAGGTGCCTTTCCTGTCTGGGTCACGGTTTGCTTCTCTGTGTCCTGGGGCGGGGGTCCCTGCCTCCAGGATGACTGTCGAGGTACTGAGCTGATGTGGCGCTAGTGGAGTCGGGGCTGGCAGCTCAGTGCCCAGGCTGGGCTGTGGGTGGATCACAAAGGTCATTTTCCTTTTGAAATGTATCTGTTTGGGGCCTAAAAGCAGGCTCCAACTGCCAGGTTGGGAAAGCCCCTGGGGAGTCTGTTAGCGTCTTCACTTCGTGCCAGTGCTGCGGTGCAGGGCAGAGGCCTGCTCTCCGCGGCTGCCACTCGGGGCCCTTCCTCTACGGAGGGCGGGGCTGGGCTCTTTCTGCCGCGTCAGACCCGAGTGACAGTGGTCAGTTAGCTGTGTGCGGTCACTCAGGACTGGCCGCACCTTGCCCTACCTCCTGGTCCTTGGGCTCAAAGGAAGGGAAGGGGCTTCTGGAAATGGGAGGTGGGGGTGTGTCCAGTCACGGAGGGCCACGCTGGTTGGAGGGCTCATAGGCATCATCCTGGGGCCGGGGTTTGCCCTGGTGGGCAGGCTAGGGTCCCACTTAGACTGGCCCCTGGGATGGAGGCCAGGGTCTCTGGACAAGGCTGCTTCATCACCACCTTGGCCCTGAGCCCCCTAGGAAGTAAGGCTTTTATTTTGAGGCCAGAGCTGTGGTGTACAACCAGAACTTAGCTCTGAATTCAGTGTGAGGTCTGCACTGGCCTCCCAGGAGACCCTACTCCACCGAGGGTGGGCGTGCTCAGACCTCTGATGAGGCAGGAAACTGACCAAGGGGGGGGGTGGGTTCCCTTCTGCGGGTCCAGGCACACCCACCAGCCCCCTACCTGCCTCAGTTCTCTCTCCAGTCAAATGGAAGTCCCGTAACAGTAACTGCAGGATCATTTAGAGGCTCAAAGGAAACCCAGTGAGCTCTCCACAAGTGCAGGTGCCTCTGGAGCTCCCAACTGACAGAAGAGGAAATAGCCCTGGAGATGCTAAGTCGCTTTGCAGCCCGCGGTAGGGAGAGAACAAGAGCCAGGTGTGCTTCTCCTGGCAGCTCGGGTCTGTGGCAGGGGCAGAAGTGTGGGGTGTGGGGGAACCTTCTTGGTAGTGATGGACCGGGGTCCACCATGATACCTGGGAGCTCTGTTCTTAGAAACACGGGCCCCGTGAGTGAATATGCTGTCTTGATCTCACCTGCAAAATGGGGGAAAAGATAGGAACGAGAGCAGAGGCCGCCTCAAGGCTGAGGCGGGGGTGAGATGAGTGTGTCAGTGGTGAGGGCAGGACCTGGCTGCTCGCAAAGCCTCAGTAGTAATAGTGATACTTGTGCTCACGCGGGGGGCCTCTGCCCGGAAGGTGAATAAGGAATGATGGTTTCCGGAGATAGTTTGAGGGGTTCACGGTGCTTTCCCAGTTACGTAGGAAGGGGAGGAGGCTGGGGGCTTGTGCCAAGCCTGGAGGCTGGCTCTGAGCGGCTAAGTAACTGCCCATAAAGGGGATTTGATGGCTGTTCCCCCAAGAATGGCAGAGGCCACCCACGACACCAGGTGGGAGGAGCTCGCTATCCTGCCTCCCTTCACAAGGACAGGCCAGGAAGGCAGAGGGCGGAGGGCCTGCTGGACGCTCCTGCAGGGCAGGGCTCTGAGGGACGCTTAGCCAGCTGCCCCCACACCATGCCCTCCCGGGCTTCCTGTGCCGCAGGGGGCAAGCTGGGGTGCTGCCCTGACCTGTCTCCCCCTTCGCCTGAGCTGTTTCTCCCGCCTCTGCCATGCCGTGTAATCTCGCGCCTCCACAGTCTTAGAAACTATACACACCTCTCAGAATCCCCCATTCCTGGATATCGAGGTCCCAGCCTCTGCCCCATCCCAGGGCAACTCCCAGCCCCAGCTGCTGGGGTCCTGTGAGAGGTGTCCTCTGTCTCGGAGGCCTGGAGGCCAGCCAGTCTCCACACGTCCTTTAACTCCATAAGCCTGTCAGTGATGCACAATCTCCATCGACCTCCACAAAGTGGACACAGCCGTGGGTCTCCACCCAGGACAGGACCCCTGCTCAGCACGGCCCACCCTGCCCACTTTGTCCAGCGTGTGTAGTTCTGGAAGGTTCTATAGAGGAAGATGACTCCTTTCTCTCCATGTTCGCGACTCCCTCCGCGTGGCTGCGTGGGGCCGACTCTGAGTCCATTACAACTTATCTGCCTGCTGTGCTTCGAAGGACCTGGGGGTGTGTCCAGGTCGGGGTCGGGGCTGCTGCCAGTGGGGCGGCCGTGGCCGTGGGGAGCCGCAGTGTGCTGCCCACTCCCAGCTGGGACAGCTTTCTGCGCCGTCTTAGGCAGCAGTGTTTGTACCCCGCCTGCCTCGCAGTCGCTCTCCTCGTGGGCAGAGTCTTATCGTACAGATGAGGAAACTGGGGCACAGAAAGGTGTGGCGGGTGGGGGAGGGGAGGGAGGCCTCCAGAGCAGCAGCCTCCTGGGAAGCTGGGTCCTGGGAGGGTGAGGGGCCCACCTGGCCGAGGTGAGTGTGGTGCTGGGAGTGGACGTCTGGATGGTATCTGGGCTGGCAGGGGAGGCGGTGGGGAGATAGTGCCATGTTGGGGGCATGGTTTCCACCCATCCACCCCCTGATAGTGGAGACAGGAAGCGGGGGGCAGGGGTAAGGGAGGGGAGCTTCCTCTTGTCTCTGACGCATCTGGCTCTCTTCTCCCATCCTCCTTTCCAACATCCCCAGTGGGGGTGGGGGGCAGCCGAAAGGAGGGTGATAAACACAATCACAATAAGGGCCGAGGTGGCAAGCCCGCAGCAGTGGGTGTCCCTCGGCCGCCGGAGCGGGAGGACAGGTCGGGGTGGGGCCACCCTGGGGTGGGGGTGAGGGGCAGGAAGGGCCGTGTCCTTAGGACCCAGCCTGCAAACTGCTGGCTGTTGGGGAAGAACCGAGGACAAGCCCGGGCCTGTCTTCCTGCGCAGCCTTCCCCGAGTCACACACGGGCCGCTCACCCACTCACTTGGGAAGGGGAGCACGCCTGGCCTGGCAATCTGCAGGAGGTGTAAATGGAAGCCTGGCTGGAGCACCTGGGGTGCTCGCGGGGGGCTGGGTCCTTGCTCCTGGTTGTCTCCCAGGCTGGTCTCCCCCCGCTTCCGACAGGGTGGTCCTGGGCTTCCGGGGAGGCTGAGAGTGGGCCCATCGTCCTGGACAGGAAACTGGTGTTTGAACCCCAGAATCCAGTGTTGCCACTCCCCACCTCCCAGCACGGTCACCTCTGTCACCCCCACCTGAACAGGGCCTCCCGGGACGTCAGCCCTGGCTGTGGCCGTGGCCCACTGCACCCCTCCAGCCTCCCTGAGTTTCCTCTCCTCCCTTGTCCCCTTCTTTTTGGCACAAGTTGTGGGTGGCTCCCGGCCGCCTGGCTACCTTCCCCCACTGCCCCACTGCTCAGCCGAGGGAAGCTGCGCTTGGCATTGAGAAAGAAGGGAAAGGACAGTGACGGGGATGGGAACCGAAACCAGGGAGAAGCAGCGGGCACAGGTGCCGGGGTGGGGCGGGGCGGTGGGGTGGGGGAGATGTAGGGTGTAGGGTTGAGGGGGGCCGGGGTCGGCGAGCGGAGGCTTTGGGGAATGGGGGCCCTTTGCCAGCCAGCCCCAGCCCTGACTTGCCATAGGAGAGCTGGGGTTAGCTGGGCTCGTGACAGGCTGCCGTGCGGCCTTGGGCCGGTCCCGCCTCTGTCCGGGCCTAGGTCCTGCTGGTGACATCACTTCTCTCCGGGACTCGGCATCCTTGTCCCCTGCATCTGCCTGGGCCCGTGCAGCCAGGCTCTGGGCCTTTGCACGTGACATCCCTCTTCCCAGAATACGTTTCTCTTGACGGTTGAACCACTCCTGCTCATCCTTCAAAGGGAGGCTCGAGTTCTCCGGAGTGGTGAGCCCCTCTTGGAGTCTTCCAAGCACTGGTGCTCACGGCTTGTTCCCAGTGGGTCTGGAGGTGCTAGGTGCTCGGAGAGCAGTTACTGGGTGGATGAGCAAGGGAGCTTGCACTGGCAAGTGACAGGGTCGTGGGCACTGCCTGGCTGTCGTAGTGTATGCCACGCGGGCTGTGTGCCCGGCTCTGCCTGCGTGCCACCTGCTTCATAGCACCCTCGCAAGGTAGCTCGGTTGTCACCCCATTTCCCAGAGACATGGTAGTGGCTTGCTCCGGGGCTCCGGTTGGGCCCAGGGCATCTGACTCCAGCACCCAGCTCCTACCCGCAGCATCTCAGCCTTGTAGAATCACGGGAGAGTGAAGGAGAAGATGCAGTGCTGGAGGGAGGGCTGGGTGCCTGGGCCCTGGGGGGCAGGGATGTCTTGCCTTTGTCTCAGTGCAGTCAGGTCCTTGGAGCTGGGGGGTTGCAGGGGAGAGGGCTTTGTCCAGGTGGAAACCAGGGGGCAGGAAGACAAGGCGAGGGCCGGGAGGCCTAGGAATTCTGGTCTCTTCTAGAATATGCTGTAGGTGATTGGAGTTCTTGCCAGGAGCTGTAAGCAGCTCTTGGCTGGGGACTTGGGTGTGTGTGGGGAGGGCTTGAAGGTCTCTGATGAGCAGGACACCGAAGTGAGGTGGGGAAGACCAGGCACCCTGGCTGTGACATGCCACCTTTTGTAGAGGTCAGTCATTGCAGTGGCTCTCGGTGCACATGGGCATGGCTTATTCACTGACTGGAGCGGGGAAACTGAGATCAGGGAGGAGCCACAGCCTGCCAGGTTCACACAGTGGTGAGGAGGTGGGGGGGAGGCTGCCACGTCCCAGCTGTTGGCTCTTGAACTCTGAGTGCTCAGGGCTGGCGAGGGTAGGTAGAGGCCGGGAACATCTTTCTTGAGTGGAGCCTGTGTCCTGGACACAAGGGCAGCAGGACTCAAGCCGAGCCACGTGACGTCCTCCGTGCAGCCCTCACCTCGGAATGCGGGAAATGCTGTGTCTCCTGCAGGGTGGGAGGTGGCAGGTCAGTGGCACGGAGCTGCTCGTAACTGCCGGTCGGTTCCTCTCCATCCGGTCTCCATTTGCCTTCTGGACTGGGATCCCAGCTTGCCTTGACCCCGTGCTGGTTCTGTGAGCTTCGGGGGCTGGCGCGTGGCCAATAGGCAGCATCTGCTCCTTTCCTACAGGGTTGTTGAGACGTTGAAATGGGGTGAAAGGTGAGCCTGGTTTTGAACACAGCTTGTTCTAGAAGTAGAAGTGCTTCGGCCCTGTTGCTGCTTGCAGGAGCTGGGGGGCGGGGGAGGTGAAGGGTACCCCTCTCTGAGACCCCCTGGCTGACATGGGAGTGGGTCGGGGGCAGGCCTCACGCTGAGCCATGCAGCTGGGAGGTACTGGGAAGACAGCTGAGGGGACAAGATTATCCGATGTAGGGCCCACTGCCCTAGGTTTGCAAACCCAGCCTGTGGGTTGTCAGCTGGGAGGCTGTGGACATGTCACTGGACCTCTCTGGGTCTTGATTTCGTCTTCTGTGAGATTGGGGTGCTACTTAAGCACAGCCCTTCATGGACTGTGGGAGGCTCATTGAGAGGTGTGGGTGATGCCCTGGTGTGGGGTTACTTAGAGTGTCCAGACGCCCCTCCCCTCTCCTGGCCACCAGCCATTCTAGAAGGCCGGTAAGGAAGTGGTGATTGGGACAGGATTGGTGTGGTCTTGGGCCCTAAGAGGAGTTGGGGGCGTCTTCAAAGTGGGGTGATGTCCAAGGTGACTACTGGGGCCTTAGGATGACATTTTCAATCATATTTTTATTAATCTCTGGACTTGCATGTGTGTTTTATGATGTTTGTGATAAACCAGGACAGTAGCAGATGCATAGTGTTAAGCACTAAGGAAACCCAGAGCAGTGTGTTCAAAAGGTTTTGCTGACAAAGGTGTGAGGTTAGACTACCTGAGCCCTCGGCCAGGGCTAGCAGGGGCCCTGAAGTATTTTGGGGGTGACACCAAGTGGCACTCCAGTCTCTGCTCTGCCCTGAACTTGCTGTGTATCACTGGTCAAGTTGCTTAGCTTCTCTGACTTTATAAACCAAGCAGAGGGAGTTTATAAAATGTGTGGACAGAGGTTTTCCCCATTAACTCAAGTTGGGATCTCAGACCATTTTGGATTCGTGGGTTCCTAAAGTCTTTCTGGTAGATACTCCTCTGTGCTGTTTGCACAACTCCCTGTTGGGGCACTCACCGCTTCCGGGTGCCCTGTTGTGTCCCAGTCCCAACTGTCATCAGCCTCCCTTTCTCTTCCCCTTCTTAAGGTGGAACTGAGAGGGAGCAGATGGGTGTCCAGCCTTTAGGGGCCAAGGAAGCAGCTTTTCTCTGCAGGGCTGTTTCCTGTGGGTGTCACGACAGTCCCCACAGCATCTGCCTGTTGTTCTGGGCGGTTCTCAACCACTTTGGTGAGACAAAACCTTCTTGGTTCACCTTGCACCTGGTAGAGGGGGAGAGTGCAAGCAAGCTCCCTGTCAGCACCCCCAGAACCCTCTTCCTGGTACAGCTCAAATACCCCATGTAAACTCATTCTAGCCCAAAGCAAATCATGTTTGCTGGCTCATTGCCAGACCTCAAGTCTTTGCAGATACAAGACAATCTGTTCCTTACTAAGTCCAGTGATTGCCATTTTCCTAGATGAGAAAGCTGAGAGTTGAAATAACTGGTCCAAGGTCACACATCTCTGATTCTGGAGCCCAGCTCTTCACCAGCCTTACGTGCTACCCATTTCTTCCGCTCTGAAGGATGTAACATGGCAGGAAGACAGATTGAGACCCACACAGTCAGCAGGGAGAAACAGATGGTGGATGTCAGCTCGCCTGTCAGCTGAGCGCAAGTTACCTGTGCGGGGCCACCTAGAGAACCAATGTAAACTTAGGCCATCTTAACAGAGGCAGGACCTCCGCAGCGAGAGGGCAGGAGTTGCCCTGCTCTCAGCGTGGGCGAGGGCTCCTGGAGCTGGTGCATGTGTGACTGGGGAAAGGGCAGGAGTCCCGCTGCAGGGGTGCGGCTCTCAGAGGACTGCGAGTCCCTGTGACGAGGCTTTCATGAGGAGGCTGCTCGGCGTGGGGTTCTTAGTTGGATGGTGAGGGCTGGGGCTAAGTGACTTGTACGGCCCTTTCAAAGTAGAGTTTTATGCAGTTCAACTGCTTTTAGTACCACCCCGACATTCAGGCCCATCAGATTTGTCCCTTCTCTATCATTTTTAGTAAGCTTTCTCCTGGGAGATGGGGTTCATTCATTCATTGTCCATCTGTCCATCCATCCATCCATCCATCCATCCATCCATCCATCCATCCATCCATCCATCCATCCCATCCATTTATCATCCATCCATCCATCATCCATTATCCATCCACCCATCCATCATTCATTATCCATCCATCCATCATACATCCCATCCACCCATCATCTATCCATCCCATCCATCATCATCCACCCATCCATCCATCCCATCCATCCATTATCCATCCATCTATCCATCCATCCCATCCATCCACCCATCCCATCCATCCATCCACCCATCCATCATCCATCCATCCATCCATCATCCATCTATCCCTCCATCCATCCATCCATCCACCCATCCTATCCATCCATCCACCCATCCATCATCCATCCATTCACCCATCATCCACCCCTCCATCCCATCCATCCACCCATCCATCACTATCATCCATCCATCCATCCATCCATCATCCATCCATCCATCATCCATTTATCCATTCAGCACTAGAACAGTGACTAAGAGAGCTAAGCCTCTATGCCTGGTCCAGTGGGGATGAGCAATGCAATGACAGTGAGTATAGCTTGAGCGCTGACCATTGTTGGGTGCTTTAAACAAACCATACTTTAGGTGACCAACCCTCTGAGGCAAATAGTATTGTTATTCCATTTTTCAGATGAGCAAATGGAGGGTCCATGGGGTACAGGGCTGAAAGGGCACCCTGAGGATTCATGGGGCAGCAATCTCTGGGCCTGTGTTGAACTTGAATCCCTAGGATACTCAGATGCTGTGACTGAATTGCCTAGATCCTGTCATCATAAAAGGTGGTGCAGGGGAGGGGCGCCATCACCAGCGAGAGCCCTGAGCTCCTCCTCCCCTCCTCAGGCCTGGCTTTCAACATCAGGATTTTAGGAGACCCTGGTGTGGTACCCAGTGCTCTCCTGGGCTGTTCTCCTTCACTCCTCATCATGGCCTTCTAGGAATGGTCAGCATTGTCCTCGTGAACAGCCAGAGAAAAGGAGGCACAGAGAGCTCACAACTTGCTCAAGCACATGCAGTTGGGCAGAGGAAGGAGGACTAAGAGCTTGGGCTGTCCATCAATCAGGCCAACTTACATCCGGGCCCCGGTGGCAGGAGGGAGGGCAGGTGTCGGGCTGGGCAGCCCCACTGACTGACCCTCTGCTCTGCCCCCAGATCATGAGTGTGCTGCTGCTCGTCGAGCACTCAGTGGAGGTGGCCCATGGCAAGGCCTCCTGCAGGTTCTCCAAGACGGGCTATCTCAGGATTGGTAGGTCTGGGGGTGCCAAAGTGGGGTTGGGGGGCGGGAGAGGGTGCTGGTGGGAACATGGTTGGGTTTGAGGCCTTGGACTTTCCTTCTTTGAGCCTCAGATCTTTCAGCTATACACAAGGAGATCCCACCTGTCCTTACCTGAGGCACCCACCAGGTGTGGGAGCAGAGGACGGTGCTTTGTCAGCCCAAACAGTGTAGCTGGGTGACAGCCGGTCTCCCCTGCTCACACCATCATGGCTGCCATCAGCCTAGGTTAATCGTGCTCCTCACCATGGGACACTGCCCCCACTGACCTCTCCCACCACATCCCCGTGGCCCACGCCCCTGCTGCCCATGGCCCCGCTTGCTCACCACCCCAGAGGCTTTGCCCACACTAAGCCTGTCTCAGGGGCCCTGCCAGGACTTCTGGTCACTCATCTGCAGGCGCCCTCAGAGGCCTTCCTGGACCTCACCCTGGCCAAAGTGCCCTGCCACTGACCTTCTCCCTCCCATCACACCTTTCTCTGTTACCTGGAACCCTGTGTCTGCTGTCTTTGCAGGCTTTCAAGACTGAGAACAGCAGGAGGGCAGGGGCTGGGCTGTTTCATTTGCCATCATTATCCACACTGTCGTCCCAAAGTGTGGTCCTCGGAGTCCCAGTGGGGCACCCGAGGAACAGCCTGGGCCCTCCACCCCCTCTCTCCCTTGCCTTTCAGCTGACCTGCTCTCCAGCTTCCTGCTCATCACCATGCTCTTTGTCATCAGCTTGAGCCTGCTGGTTGGTGTGGTCAAGGTGAGCGCCCCTGGGGCGGGGCGGGCGGCCTGGGCCTGGGGGAGGGGCAGGAGCCCAGCTGCCAGCCTGCCCTATGTCAGTGCCTCCCTGGGAGGCGTTTTGGGGGACCTCGAGTGCACGGTAGAGATCTTCACATGTACCCTGTGGGAGCTTGTTTCTGCACCCGACTTCTTTTTCTTTCCTTGTGGTAACATCAGTTTACTGCGTTGCGTGTGATTTAGACTAGATCCTGCCCTCACCTTCTTGGTGGGCACCTTGGTCCCTTGATGGGGTGCAGTCCCCAGGGCGAGCACGGCCAGATGTCTGCTAGTCACCTCTGAGGGCAGCTGGAGACCTGCATCCCTCTCAAATGAAAGTGGAAGTGGGGATTTTGACAGTGCGAAGAGGAAGAGGAATTTTGAGGTGTGGGGAGAGGAGGAAGCAGCAGGTTTGTGATGGGCGACAGGGGCGCGAGTGTAGACACTGCCAGCTCAGCTCCCTCCAATGCGTGGACGAAAGGAGACCGGTGGTAGCTCAGCCCCTCCCAGGCAGGAAACTGCCGGTCAGCCTCTCGGGGTGGGGGGAGTCAGGGTCTTGCCAGACCAGCACAGGAGCAGGACCCGGAAATGTGATCCCCTGGGCAGGCAGGCAGAGGGCCTAGCACACGCGGGGCGAGGGGGGGCCAGGATGGGCGCCGGCAGGAGCGTCCTGGCACCGAGACGCCGCCCTCCCGCAAGCCCTGTGCAGCACGGTGGCCTGGCTGGTCACGATTGGGGCATTCGAGGGCTCTGAGAGTCCGTCGGGGCAGTTTTCTTGGCCTCCAGAGTGGTTTTAGACACCCACATGAGAAACCACGGAACCACGCTTTCTGAGATTTGACCCCCCGCTGTGGGCTCCTACCTTAATACCAGGCCCAGCTGTCACTTGCTCTCATGGAAGGAGAGGGACTTCAGTCTTAGGGTCCCAGGCCTCTGACCAGGACGGAACACCCTGGGGTGCCCCCTGGAGGAGTCTAAGT
>NW_004567109.1:14811131-14819971 GCF_000260355.1 Condylura cristata | reverse complement strand
GAGACGCCGCCCTCCCGCAAGCCCTGTGCAGCACGGTGGCCTGGCTGGTCACGATTGGGGCATTCGAGGGCTCTGAGAGTCCGTCGGGGCAATTTTCGTGGCCTCCGGAGTGGTTTTAGACACCCACATGAGAAACCACGGAACCACGCTTTCTGAGATTTGACCCTCCGCTGTGGGCTCCTACCTTAATACCAGGCCCAGCTGTCACTTGCTCTCATGGAAGGAGAGGGACTTCAGTCTTAGGGTCCCGGGCCTCTGACCAGGACGGAACACCCTGGGGTGCTCCCTGGAGGAGTCTAAGTAGAGCAAGGTTTTCCTCACCCAGGGCTGCCTGTGGTGGTGCCAGCCTTCTCCCTCCAGTACTCTCCCCCTTTCCCTCCTGCTTCTTTGCAGACCTACCCTGGCGTCCCCACCTCCAGGAAGTCCTCTGCGATTCCTTTTTCCCTGCAAAATGGACGCAAAGTCTTTCAGGCCCTGTTCCTGGTGCTCCTGGAGCACTTTTCTCTACAGAAGTCTCTTGCCTGTGGTGCCTCCATGGACACCAGACTCCTGGCTCCCAGGGTCTGGGTCTTTCTTACCTTCTCCCGCCCCAGAACAGCCTTTGAGGAAGGCATGTGGGTCCACGCAGTGACTTCAGCCCAGCCAGGCAGGGAGGATTTGGGAGGGAAGAGAGCTGCTGGTGAGGGGGTGCACGGGGACACCAGCCGGCACAGGGGTCCTTGGATGCTTGCAAGCGACGCTGACAGCGGTGGGCCTGCCTTTCAGAACCAGGAGAAGTACCTGCTGCCCTTCCTGTCCCTGCAAATCATGGACTACCTCCTGTGCCTGCTGACCCTGCTGGGCGCCTACATCGAGCTGCCCGCCTACTTCAAGTTTGCCTCCCGGAGCAGCCGGCCTGTGAGTCTGCACAGGCCTGGGTTTGGCGGGGCTCAGGCCAGCTAATCCTCCCCTTAGCTGGGTGGGTCTAAGAAAGTCCCAAACCCCTTCAAATCACGCCGAGATTCTTACTTTTCTGCTTGCGACCACATCGCCCTGTCTCCGAGGCCACATGGAGGCTCAGCAGGGGCCCAGTAAACAGCAGCTGGGGACAGCACCGGCTGGTTGCCGCCCCTGGCCCTGCCTTGTTCCTCCTTTGTAACCAAGTTGAGGAAAGGGGGGGGTGAGGATGACTAAAGGCGGAGGCGAGCCCCCAGAGGGAAGGTCTTGCTGGCTGTATAAGCCGGACATGCTTCTCTGACGGAGAAGAGAAGAAGAGACGGAGGAGATAAACTGCAGAGGCTTCCGGGCTGGGAGTCAGGAGACCCTGGCTCTGGTCCCCGGCCTGCTGTTGCCCCTTGGTGTGAACATAGGGTGTCTGCTCTGCCTGGGTTCAGGGGGAGTCGCTGGCATCGCTGGCTGAGACAGTCTCTTAAATTGAGGGCCCAGTGTGTGTCTCTCTGTAATGGGGCCTCTCCTTTGGGCCTTACCTGCTTTCTGTCTGCCTCTTGAGGGCCCCTCCAAGATCCCACTGATGACCCTGCAGCTGCTGGACTTCTGCCTGAGCATCCTGACGCTCTGCAGCTCCTACATGGAAGTGCCCACCTATCTCAACTTCAAGTCTATGAACCACATGGTGAGTCTGGGCCAAGATCTGCCCCACCACTGGCTGTGTGGCCTTGAGCAGGTTGCTTGACCTTTCTGTGCCTCAGTGCTTTAGGCTGGGTTCCCTAGATGTAGGAGTAGCTCTCTTGTGCAGATGATTTGTTGAGCAAGGGCTCCTAGGAAGGTTGGAAGGACTGAGGGAAGCAGGCTAGATGAGGGAGGAAGCCTTCAGGAGCCATGAGCCCACTGTGTGAATAGCATTGGGGAAATCTCCTCAGGGTTTATTCCTGTTTAACCAATTATCCCCAAATATAGTGACTTAAAACAATAGCATTTATCATCTTGCACAGCTTCTGAGCATCGGAGCCCAGCTGGGTCTCCTTTGAGGTTGAGGGTGGGGTGGCCAGCTTGGAGGGCTTCATGGGTTCAGAGGTCCACTTCCTAGATGCCCTCTCGCTTCAGTTCCTCCTGTGTGGGTCTATAATAAGGCTGCTTGAGCTTCCGCCTGTCATGGCTCATGGATTCCTCCAGTGAGAAACCCAGAGAGCTTGACAGAGGGAAAGAGCGAGAGAAGAGACAACAGCTGCCGTGTCTTTTAAGCTTTGTCTGGAAGGTTGTGCTCGTCTCTGCCATATTCTGTTAATTGTGAGAACTGAATCCCTGTCTGCCCACCTTGAGGGGGAGGTGTGGGTACCACATTTGAAAGGAGGTCTGTCAAGGAACAAGTGCATGTATTTGCAAGTAGCTCGGAATTGTACCACTGGAGCGGCACCCTCCTGTCAGCCAGCTGCTGCTGGGAGCTGTGTGGAGGGGAGGGCTATACCTCCCCCAGGTATTTCAGTGTTAGGTGGTTCCTATCAGCCCACACCTTGTTCTGGAAAGGGTTTAGATAGTGCCCACCATCAGTTGGGTTGGGGTGATGTCCAGGTCAGGGTAACCCATACCACATCGGCTCTCCGGGTGCGCTCCCCTGTTCCATGGCTGATGGCTCTCACAGGCCGCTCGGTGTGAGAATGGCCACATGGAACTCCTGCCTGGTGTGGAGAGCTGGCTTATCACTGAGTGGGTGCTGTTAGAGTTCTTTATGCTAGAGCACTGATGTGACCCCCAAATCTGTTGCAGAATTACCTCCCTAGCCAGGAGGGCTTGAGTCATAACCAGTTCATTAAGATGATGATCATCTTCTCCATCGCCTTCATGATGGTCCTCATCCTGAAGGTAAGTGGCCCCGTCCCAGGGCTCAGGAATATGGGAGGAATGCTGTCCTAGGCCCACCAAAACCAGTCCGCTAGCTCAGTGTGACTCCTACTGCTTTTAGCTCCTTATTCCACACTGGTTTCTCTGGAGACACTTGGTATCCTTGGGGACACCCTATTTAAAGGGAATGTATCTGCAGAGTCCACCTGCATTCAGGAGTCGGGGACGTAATGTGTAACCCAGAGATCCAGGGGGAAGGATGAGCCACTCTGTCTGGAATTAGATCCAGAAAGTCTGGGGCTTGAATCCCAGCTTTTTCCTCACTGGCTGTGTGACTAGTCTTCAAGCCACTTCTCTCTGGATCTTGAGTTTCATCTGTGAAAGGGACATGATAAGTCCTGCTTTGCCCATGTCATAGGTTTATGTGATTCAGGCACCAAAATATAGATGGGCCCTGCGGTAATATTACTAGAGGCTTGGTGTTAGGAAAAAGGGAGGGGAATGATTTTATTCTTCTCTGACCCAGAGCATAGAGTCTAAATCAGGTCCCAGTTCTTAGACAGATGATAACAGACTGGAGTGAGCTAATAATAGCACAACAAGGAGAGTAATGAGGAAAGAAAACTGCTGTCTGCGGGAGCCAAGGCAACTAGGGGTTTTCAGCTTGGAAAAGAGATGATTCAAGGGGACACAATCATTGTCTCAAGTAGCCAAAAGAGTTTCACAGGAAATTTTGTGAGATTCTGAGACCACAACTGGGCCCTGTGACCTACAACCAGACAAGGCTGATGTAGACTCAAGAGCAGCAAGAGTTCTTGAAAAGCATTCTTTTCTGATTATGAAAGTAAGGGTTGACCACTGTCAAATCTAGAAACTACAGATGAACAGAAAGAATACCACCAGCCCACCAGCCACCACCACCCAAAGCCCACCTGTGATGTCAGGTGTATTACCCATTAGTCTTTTTATGCTGGTGGGTGTGACCAGACCTTCTTCTATCAGAGGCCCTGTGGTGTCTCTCACCTACTGCCAGCCTGAAAACAGCTTCAGTCCTTTGCGTCTCCACAAGAAACTGATCGAGTGTCAGCACATTTGTGATGTGTGAAAAGAACTTTCCTGAAGCCGAGGAGGAAGCCAATGAAGGGCTTTGCATCACATACTCTTCCAGAGAACAATGTTCTGAACCCCAACACACAATTCTGCCTCCCAAGCCCTCTTCCTGTTCCTTATCTTTCTTGGGTCAGGGGTCTCTCTGCCCCTCACTCTGCCTTCCTGGACACTCTCCTCCTGCTTGATTTCCTCGGACCTTCACTCTTCTGTTATTTCTGCCCAACTAAGTTCCATCCTGGGACTCCATAAAACAAGAGCCCTTCCAGTGACAGGCTCTACTCGCCTTCCTTAGGCGGCTATTTGGGGCCAGAGAGAGGACTTTTGGCTAATATTCCTTGAAAATGCCCTAGGAACTGTTCTGCCTGCCCTGGGAATTTCCCCAGTTCCTACATCAACCACTAAGACAATCAGCTGCTTACATCCACGGACAGCTATATGCAGATATATTTGTATATATAATTTTTCTGTATTTACAACCATGGGATAATACCAAACACACTGTTTTATAATTTTCTTTTAAAAACAATATGCCATGGGCAATTTTGAAAGAGAAGTTTCCCACTGTCAGCTCTGTTTGAAGATGGGTGGGGTCATCTCAGGAAGGTCCCAGTCCCTGGGGACAGGATCTACAGGACCATTCCCAGGGAGCATAGGAAGCCTGGAGAGCCCTTGAGTCTTTTGGGACTGAAAAGGGCAGTACATTGGATACCTGGACCTGGCAGGTGAGGTACCCCCAGTCAGAATAGGGGTCTGAGCAGTAGCAGTTGAATGAGACATTCTGGATGAGCTGGGGCTACCCAGGAAGCATCTGGCATCTGTCCCAGGTCTCAGGGGGCAGTGCAGCTGACTTGGGTCTTTTTCTAGGTCTACATGTTCAAGTGTGTGTGGAGATGCTATAGACTCATCAAGTACATGAACTCGGCTGAGGAGAGGAGCTCCCCTAAAATGTTCCAGAAGGTGAGGTTGGCTGATACTCGTTCATGGTGTCATTTGAACAAGCCTCTCTCCTTTGTTGGCCTCAGTTTCTCCACTTATAAGATGGGGGTTGGACCAAAAGAAATGTAAAGTTGTTTAGGGTTCTGCTTATTTATTCATGCTTTCAAGGAAGGCTTCCTGGAGGAGGTGACACTTGACCAATCCTTAGACTGTCAATTGGTGCAAATTAACTGGGAAAGGTGAAAGGAGCTTTCTGCTCGGAGGGATGAGGTGCTCTCAAACGCAGCTGATTGGAGAAGTGATGGGAGAAAGGTAGCTGGTTTATATCACTTACCTCTTCTGTAAAATAGGAATTGTATTAATCACAATTTTTTGGGTTGCACATGGCAGAACCCAACTCCATCTGACAAGTGAAAAAGGGAATTTATCAGCCCACATAACTTCAAAGTCCAGGGTAGGTCTGTCGCAGGCTGGCTGAGTCCTGATGGCAGGACATGATCTCACCTCTCCATCATGCCCTCTGTGCTGGCTCCACTTCCAGGGAACTCTGCCCTCGTGGCTGCAAAACAGCTGCCAGAACCCCTAACCGACATCCCACCAGCGATCCCAACAAAGTCAAGTCCCAGGAACAGATCTGACTGGACCAGCTTGGGTCTTAAGCCTATTTTGAAGGAGGTGGAATTCTAGTTAGAATGGCCAACCCAAGTCACAGGTCCACCCTGGATCTGAGAAATAGAAGTAATTCTTCCAAAAGCATGAGGACTGAGAATGCTTTCCCAGGGGAAATCACCCTGCACAGTCATCACGGTGATCAAAACGGGGATTGGCACTGAGCTGGCAGAGGCCAGCCTGCTCTCTGCAGGGGCAGACACGTGCCTGTCGCGAGCTGGCACAGAGCAGGTACCCAGCGCGCCGGGGGGAGCCCCACGGTGTCACTCGGCTGGAGGCGTGAGTTGAAGCCCCTTGACCCTAGGTTGGGACCATCCTTTCCGGCAGTTCTCAGCCCTCCTTTCTCCGTCTCTCCCAGGTGGTCCTGCCATCCTATGAGGAAGCCTTGTCTCTGCCGTACAAGACTCCCGAGGGGGGCCCGGCGCCGCCCCCGTACTCAGAAGTGTGACGCTCCAGGCGCCAGCTGGTGCCGGGAGGGGAGGGGCGGAGCTGCGTCCCAGTCTGCTTCTTTGCTTTGGGGGCCCTCTGGCCTGGATGGACTACCCAGCTGACTTCAGGACAATCTGCCGTGTCCCCTCGCTGGCCTGGGAGATGCTCACAACTGGGTCAGCCCTGTAGGCTGAATGACTCCTTGAGTCGCCCCCAAATTCATCCAAAACACCTGGCTTGTTTTGATCAGCTCTAGCATTTGTTGAGACAATTGGTCCTTCTAAATTTACTGAGTCCGGTGGAGCAGCTGTCGTCTTGACCAGTTTAACCATGTGACCGACAAATCAAAAACACACTTGTCAGTTCAGTTGGGTCAACCAGCAGCAGCCCTCACATGGCTTGCGAATAGTTGTTCTTTCTCACAACCATTCCGCCAGCCATCACCATGGCTCTGCCCCGCCGGCCCAGCCATTCGATTTCCTCAAACAATGACCAAGCTGGCCAACCCAAGGTCCATTTAGAGCGTGATAAAATTCAATCATAGAAAAATCAAATCAGCTTCCAAACTCTCCGATTCAATCTAACCCAATAACCGACCGCTCCTCTGATCAGCTCGGTCGTCTGAGAGGCTGAATACTTGTTCATTTCAATGAAAATGTCAGTCAGTTGCCGAGCCCCGGCTCACGGGCTGGTTCCCATCCGGTGGCATCCATCATCCCTTGGCCCTTCAAGCGCGAGGTGGCGAGCTGCCCTCCGTGACACTGCGGGCGGTGCAGTCCCACTGCCGAGCGCGGGCCGGACGGGTCTGGGAGTCCACCTCCGATTTGCTCCTGGGCAGCTCTGCTCTGCCCGAGGCTGTTTAAGCAGAGGCTCAGCCCTAGATCAGATGAATCCTTCGCTGGACTGAGGCCACAGCCTAGCTCACCACCGCAGGCCGCCTCTGGTGGGAGCAGACCTGCTCCAGCCTGGGTTGGGTGCGCAGAACCGAAGGCCCGTCACCCCTTCTGCCCACCGCCCTCGGGGTGGCAGTCCCTGACCCAGCGAGGGATAGCGGGCAGGCTCTCTGGGGTCTGTGAGGGGGTGGCGGGGGAGGGCTGTGCAAGAGGGTCCCTGCCAACACTCCTTCTGTACTTGCTTTGTGTGTGATGGGGAGGAAGTTTCAATAAAGCAGCAATACGCTTCTCTCCAGCGGCTGTGGTTCCTGAAGTACGGGGTGGGCGGGGCTGAGAAGCAGCCTATCTCCGCCACCTCCCAGCGCTACTCGCCGCACACCACACCCCCATAACGCGTGCACCCCCACATCCATCTACGCATACATACACACATACGCACACCACACACAACATATACACACACACCACACACACACCACACAACATACACAACATACACACCATATACACACCCCCATACCACACTACTGCCCACAACACATGCACCCCGCTACACCCCACATACGCATACCCCCTCCCACATACACACACCATACACACAAACCCCACACCACACCCCACAACACATGTACCCCTTCCACCCCACATACACATACCCTCCACCACATACACACATCACACACACTGTATATACACACACCACACACAAACCATATTCACACACACCACACCACACACATACTGCCCTCCCCCTCCACAACTCAGTAATAACACATACACCCCACCCCCCAATTCATGTGCCACAGGCACCCCACATACACGCACCACACATTTACCACATACACACACCAAGAATATCCCCCCCCCCCACGTCACACACCTACGCACTGTTTGTTGAATCCAGGAAATCACAGGGGCCACATCCAGCTGTGGGATTCATGATCCAACGTCCCATCGTGAATCATGGCACCTGAGCCCCTGAAGGTCCCCAGAGCAGGGGTGAGCTCCACCTGCACGGGGCCAGGTCCAGCACTGGGCGCAGGGGAGATGGCATTGGATCAGACTTGGCTTTAGTCACCCAAGACCTGGGGCAGTAACACCAGCCCAGGCCAACCTCACGCTGGGGACAGTGCGCAGGACCTCAGGCAGCCTCGGAAGGCTTCCTGGAGGAGGATCCACGGGGCAAGGCTGAAGGGCGGATGGACAGGCCGAAGGGCGGTAAGCCACGTGGGCAACGCAGCAACAAGCTTGAGGCCTTCTGGAGGTCAGGGAGAGTTGCTGGTGTGGGCATCTGGGTGAGGCTGCAGGCAGCGGGTGCGAGGGGAGGCTGGCCAGGTTTGGGGGCCAGGGTGGTGATGAGTCTCGTATGCATGTTTTGGGCATTTACAGGAAGGAGCTGGTTGCAAGTAACAGAAATCTTAGTGAGCCATGTTATTAAAATAAAAAACGGTGATCATGATGTTTCTTGACTGGCATAAATGAAAAGTTGAGGTGTTTCTGGTCCCACTGGTGGCTCAGGAATCAACATTAACCTTTCTTTTCTGCTCCCTCTCTTGCCTTCTTCCTGGCTCGGTTGCTGAGAGCAGTCAACAGAAAGCCTGGCAGCTGGGTGGGCTTTGGTCCGTGGGCACCTGGCAGGGCCTCGAGTGTCCTGTCGTGAAGCACGACTTAGCCGGGACAGAGTCTGAGGAGTCTGGGCAGGGCCATTACAGGGTCAGGCAGGGTTTTTAAAGGGACCTAAAACAGGGACGTATAGAAGGCAGGCGGAGTCCCGTGGGGAAGCAGAGAGGGCCTGGATGTAAAGGGTGTTATCAACCTTCTCCCCTCAAAAAAGGTAACAACCTTTTTTGTTGTTAAAGGTTGTTACCTTTTTTGGAGGGAGAGTAGATTTCCTCACGGATTCTGTCTGTTTTTTTTTTTTTTAATTTATTTATTTGTTCATACAGAACTAGGGTACAGGTCAGAGGCTCAGGGGCGGTGAGAGGCTTCACCAGAGACAGAGTGGGGAGCAGAACAGGCAGATGG
>NW_004567109.1:14759603-14811031 GCF_000260355.1 Condylura cristata | reverse complement strand
CTGCTGAGGGGAGCAGCGGGCGGGTCAGGAGAGGTCTGCCACGCCTTGTGGTCACCTCCGGGGCAGGCGGGAATTGAACTCATGCAGAAGTGGCTTTAGCTTCTCAGTGCAGTGCTTTAACCCGCTGCACCACCAGGGAGGGCCGGATTCTGTCTGTTTTTTATCAGGCAGCTGGTAAAGTGAGGCTCTTCTAGAGATGGCGGAGAAGCTTCCATTTACATTTGAGGCCCAGAGACATCGAATAACTTTCCCGAGGTCACACAGGGGTCTGGGATCGAACCAAGTGCTTGTCCTTCTTCTCCAAGTAGAGGCTGTTGAGGGGCCTGGGGTCCCATTCTGTGTAAGTATTTACTTCATATGAACATCCATGAGAAGTGGCCCCTGAGACGCCCACCAGGTGTGCACTGGAGGAAGAGGGCGAAAGAGGAGTGGCTTGGCTCGGTCTCCAGCCTCGCCTCCTTGTCAAGAGGGGACTCAGGGGCCACGCTCTGCATCCTGGAGAGCCCCCCTCCCCAGCTTGGCCTGCTGAGGACAGGCTGAGATGTATAGTGGGATTGTGTCCTGTGGCCGGGCAGCTGGGAGGGCCAGGGCGAGGAACAGGAAATAGCTGGGTTTGGGGAAGTCGCACGGCCGGGTCAGCCAAGCCAGCTCAGATCGGCTGGGCAGCCGGCAGCAGGGCCCTATCAATGCCCCGTTTGAGGCTCACACAGGGGTCCTTTGACAGGGCCGGGGCAGTTTGGATCCACTGAGCGGGTCTGTTTAGCTAGATGCATGGAAAGGAGCTGGCCCCAGGAAAGAGGGGGCTGTGAGTACCTCGGGCCCGGGTCTCCTGGAAGGACGGAGAGTGGGCAGGAGGGCCCACCAGAGAGCTCGAGTCTCAGGGCTGGGATGGTGGTGGGAGCAGCCCCTGGGCCCGGCAGGCTCTTCCGTGCAATGTCTCCGTGGCTCCTCCCTGCCCCCACCCCACCCCAGGCGACAAGTGCTGGGCAGTGATGACCCCTGAGGTCAAGGAGGGAAGGGCCTCCCTAGCCACACCTTGGTTGAGAGGCAGAGCTGGGGTTCAGCTTCAGGGGCCAGAGTGGGGCCTGAGTGTGTTCACTGGCTTGTCTGACCAACCTCATCCACCCGTGAGGCCCTCAGTTCACTTGAGTTCAGGCTCTGAGCTCTCTCCGGAGGCCCTGGGGCAGTGGGAAGCTTCTGGGTGTTACAGGCCATGGGAGCTGGTCAAGAGCAGAAGACCTTGGACTAGATGGCACCTCAAGGCTGCTGGACCCCTTATTCCAGGCACAACCTCCTGCTGAGTTTGCAGCACAGCCCCTGTTGTCCCCTCCAACCCCCACCAGGAATCACCTCCCTTTCCAAGTTGTCTCCTGCAGTGTTGATAACGCCAACAATTAGCTCTTGCTGAGGTCTTTGAAAAATAAGCTCTTGCCTTCTGGTCTTAATGTAGGGCTTCCAAAGGCCATCCCCAACTCCGGGACCCACGGAAGCCTCTTGAGGGTATGAAAGTGGCATCCCAAAGCCTGAGCCCCCCACAGAACACCCTCTTTATCCTACCCACGCCCCCAAGGGCTTCAGTTTTTAGTGATGGGACAGATTTTTGAACGGCATCAGGGTCTTCATTATTCGGATGTCCATTCACTTTTGCAGGATATTCCCAGAGGCCCATTCTGAGAAGCTTCCTGCGTTTGGGCCTGCCGGGGCATGAACAGGAGGAGGAGCAGGCTCTGTCCGTCCTGTCCTCTCGGGGCTCCGGTCTGCCAAAGGAAAGGGACAGGAACAATTGTAATCCAGAAAGTGATCACAGCCAGGTGGGGGAGCTGGGAGAGGACCCCAGCTGGGAATGCTATTGTGTCCCAGCGGCAGAGACTGGCAGACATCCTGGAGGAGGTGATTTCTGAGCTGAATGGGAGTAAGCAGATGAAGCCTGGAAGCCTGTGAAATTCTGGGAGAGGGTGGGGGAAGGGTGTGCACGGCCTGGGGATAGAATAGATGGAGCAGCTATGATGAGTAGTGTGTGCCCAACAACCATCAGGAACTGAGTTCTGTTCACCCAAGTAAGCTTGAAAGAGGATCCTACACAGCTCAGCTGATGCCTCAGTTTCAGCCTCAATGACCAGGGAGCCTGGGTTAGTCGTGCCGACTTCTGACCTCTAAAAATTCTGAGGTAATACACTTGTACTATTTTAAGCCACTAAGTTTGTGATCATAGCGACCGAAAATGAACATATGACCCCTTCCCAATTTGGAGGAAGTTTTTATTTTCCCTTCCTTAAACTTCTATGTGGCAGCCAGTAATATCAGCCTCCATGTCAGGTCTTAGTATATCTCCTGAGCTTTGAAACTGAACGATGAAATAAGAGCTGATCACTGTTTCCAGATCTCTATGTGGTCTCCTCATGATCCCAGAAGCTTTATTTTGAGGCTGAGAGGAAAACAGTAGGGATTTCAGGCAGCATGAGTAGAGGTTAGTTACCTCAGGAAACAGAGAAGAAAAATATATTGTGTTTTGTTAACTAAAGGATAATATTAAACTCAGAGCTTAAGAGGGGAAGAGACAAATTGAAATGCCACTAGGAACAGGCACCAGGTTGAGGAAGGCGGCTGAATTCACATGTTATAGGGGATAGTTGTCGTAAACAAGGATGTCCTCACGGGAGAAGAATCAACTCGGTGGGGGTGTGACCATGGTCTTCATGTTACTGAACATGGTACACTAGGAGGCTATTTCACTTTCAGAGCTGGGTGGAGAACTTGGGGAGACAGAGGGCTCCCAGTGCAGGAAGTGTTCCCTCATAAGCTGGACAGAAGCTTTCCAGAGACTGAGAATTTATGTTTCATGTGGGAGTTTGGATAAGATCAGTGGTTTAGTTACCTCAGAACCATCTGGAGGGCTTAGAAAAACAGATTCACTGAGGTTGGGATGGGTGCCTGGGAGTTTGTATTTTTCTTTGGAAAAACCTATCGACAGTTGGGTAACAGAAGGAAGTATAAAACAAAGAACCACTTGCAAATGCATCAAAATGAGGATCCTGCTTGAAGTCCCACACATCTCTGTATAGGCATCTCATCCTTCCCCTCACCTGAGGATGGTTCTCCTCACCCACCCTCAGGTGGGCACCAAACGTGTCCTTGTTTTGGACTCCCACAGGGAAAACTTTGTCTTAGCTTCTTTTGAGTTCTCCCCAGATTAAACACTGAGGCAAGGACAGGTAGCTTCCTGAGAAAGTGATTCTAGAAAATACAGTGCATGTGGCAGGGGAGTGATAAAAACCACTAAAATGTACATTAATATGTAGGTCACTTCTGTGGGCAAATGGGGCTCAATCCTGTAGGAATGCCCATGAAGAGCAGTCAGAAATGTATGTTGGGGTAGGGGCTGAGGTATTTATCCATTGCTTCTATCCCCCTTGGTTGGGGGTTGTCCCAGGACGTTAAAGCTCTCCATGCCACCTTGCTCACTTTAGTGTTGTGGGAACCACAGCCATCTATCGGTGGCTAAAGGATCATGGGGGACATGATGTGGATGTGCTGTAGCACCCAGGAGTAAAGATACGTCCTTTCCTCCAAAGGCTCGTTTCATCTTCCAGCTCATTTCCTCTTCCATGACTGGCTGGTGGCATTCCCCACGCAAGGCTGACAGATGCCCCTGGGGTTGTGAGTTGATCCTCTGGCCCCAGGAAGGCAACCAACATGGATGGACTCAGGGTGAGTGTGATGGGTGGTCAGACTGGAGATGCTGCTCTCAATGACCTTGGTGTTACCTTCAGAGCCTGAGCTTCAAGGCTGTGTATTTTTTTTTTTTTACGATTTACTTACTTGTGCATACAGAACTGGGGTACAGGCCAGAAGCTCAGGGGCGGTGAGAGGCTTCACCAGAGACAGAGAGGGGAGCAGAACAGGCAGATCGACGAAGTACACTGCTGAGGGGAGCAGTGGGCGGGTCAGGAGAGGTCTGCCGCACCATGTGGTCACCTCCAGGGCAGGGGGGATGGAACTCATGTGGAAGTGGCTTTAGCTTCTTAGTGCTGTGCTTTAACCCGCTGCGCCACCAGGGAGGGCCAAGGCTGTGTATTTTCCCCCAGATTAAGTGAGTCATCTTTTAGTGAACACAGACTGATACGTTCCAGTGCACAAGCCAGAGTCTCTGCCCTTGAGCCTGGCATGGTTTCATGGGGCAAAAGTCATGAAAACTGCTGAGTACAGTCCTAAATGGAACCTCCTGTCATGAAGCAAAAAATATTCTCGGAGAAGACAGAGGAGGGAGGGATGTGTTGGAGAGAGGGGCAGTGGCATGGAAAAGGTATCGAGAAACAGATGATAAAGAGCCAGAAATGCCCAGCTAAGTGTGAACTTTCCTCTAGAGGTGATAAAGGGCCAAAAGAAGCTTTCCTATGGTTGGGGCTGGTGACAGAGGGTCACTGCCCATGAATACCCATGTCCTGCCCTGATGGTGATGGTAAGGGCAGGTGATCTGTGCTCCGTATCTGAGCTGTGAAGAGAGTGTCTCTCTCCCTCTCCATGAGGCCAGAGACAGGACTTTCATGTGGTGGGGGAGTGAGAGGCAGGCAGCAGGACTGGGGGCCTGTCTCGCCTTGCACTGTGTCAACACAGAAGACTTCACCCCAGGGGGTTAAGGACTTGCTTGTTACCGACACTTACCTATCCTATCCTGACTAATACAAGACAGCCTTGGGAAATCAACAAGCAGGTGGTGTCTCAAGCACCTTGTGCTCTGGCAACGAGACCCTGCCTTTACAGACACGAAGCAGGCTTGCAGAAAAGGGAAGGGATTTGCCAGAGTCCTCACAGCTGGCGGGTGAAGCAATTTTGAGGCAACGAAGTCAGTTCTGTCTGACGGCCAGGTGTTTTCACTTCACATATTCCTCAAAGTCTGGCCTTCTCGCTACCAGCAACACGCAGGAGAACTTTCAGGGGTGTGTGGATGAAAAAGTTAAATTTAATTAGTTATGATTTAATTGGAATGTATATTTGAATAAATATTTAAACTGTGCACCAGACCAGTGATTTCATGGCTATAATTTCTTAGGTGGAGGAGAATTTTTTTTCTAAAAACAAGTTGGCTTAGCGTTAATGAGAAAGAAAGATGAAATAAATCATGGTTAAGGGACACACAGAGACAGCAGAACTAGGATGGGGGTTCACCAGGAGCGCCACAGCCAGATGAAGGGGACTTGCCCTTGGCCAAGGTCACAGGTTTGTGCTTTTGGAAAAGGGCAGCATGGGGCTTGGGAAGAGGGTGGCCGTATTTCCTCCTGAACCCACATTCTGCCCCGGGGCCTCTCACTTGACCAGGAAGTCAGGAAGTCTGTCTGTCTGTCTGTCTGTCTCTCTCTGTTTCTGGAACTCTGAGGTGTATGAAAAGTTGCGGGAACAGCAGGAACGCTGCCCTGTTTGACTTGGGAGCAGCAGGCAAGGCTCCTCAAGCAATTTTTCCTCTGGCCAATACCAGACTCGCTGTTCCCGATCCTGATTCCTGGAGGGGGGAAAGGCTTCACGTTTTAGAAACACAAATATTATTTTCTTTCCTCAGTGTATATGCTCAACTTCCAGGCCTCCTCCCCCACTGCCCTGGCTCCTGCTAAGGAATGCCAGAGCTGCCTCTTTGGGGGAAACCATCTTTGTTCCTGAAAACTTGCCCGTAGCGTATTTCTGCAGCCTCCTAATGGCAGAGTGGTGACAGAGAAGGCGGCTGTGTTTCTCTGCAGAGTCCACAGAACGGCCATTCAGAGACCGAGCTGAAAGAGCCGCTTCATGGGCCAGCTGCACCCGGCCAAGAGGGCTTTGTGCTGAGCTGCGGACACCCCTGTCCACTGGCGTGGGCATGAGGGCGGCGGGGTTGGGGGTGGCCAGGAGATGCCGTTCACGGTCTCCTCATCTACCTCTGGGGGTGGGCGGCCGGGGAGGGCGCGGGGCCTCGGTCACCAGTGCTGACCCCAGCTTGCCTGTCTGACCTTTGTTCGTTTACACGGTTCCCCAGTAATTCCTTCTTGATTCATTTCTTCATTTGGTCCCCATATGTCTTGGGCCAGGACCACCTGGGTCCTGGGGATTCAGGGGTGACTGACACAGGAAAGCTCCTTCTCGGGAGGGAGCTGACCTCCTCTGGGGGAGGCAGGAAACATGTTTATACCCGATTTTGGGACGCGCTGAGCTCCACAGTGACCATGTCCCTTGAAGCATCTTCTCTGGAGAGGGGAGTCAGACCTGAAGGTTGTTGAGAGCAGAGAAACCGGCAGCTTTGACTGGCTTTTGGAATCAGGAAGGTGGTGAAGCAGGAGGAAATGAAACCAATGTGTGAAAAGTTCGGGGTCCAGCTTCTAACTTCCTTGTTCCCCAGGACTGGGGCAAAGGGGAAGGAGCCTGGTTCCAGCCGCCAGACTCTTGGTTCCTGCAGCAGCGGGGGGCCTCCTGCCTAACCGGGCTCAGCGCCCCAGTGGGCTAGCAGATGCACATCTGCTGAGCCCCTGGTCTGCGGGGAGTACAGGGGATCCAGGAGCAGCTGGCGTGCAGCGCTGTTTCTGTTGAAACGGGGAGATTGTCGGTTGGGCAGCGGTGCCCAGCGACCACCTTTTAAAATATGGAGGGAGGTATCATTTGCATAGAGTGAAGGGTGCCTGTCCTAAGAATGAACAGTTGCCCCTGGAAAGGTGGTGACCCAGGAGCCCCACCATCACTCGGCCCCGCCCTGCCTCCTCCGGTTCTCACGGAGTCTGGCAGCCACTGGCCCTCCCGGGGTGTGCGGGCAAGCGGAAGCTCAGAGAGGTGGCGTCAGGGCTCCAGGCCACAGAGAGGCTTGCAGGGGAAGTGGGCTTGAACCCTGGTCTCCAGGTGCGCAGCCACCTTCTTTCGGCTCCACCCCTTTGAATCCTGGGCCAGATGCAGTGTCCTGACTCTATTCTACCTGTCAGCCTTTATTGCGTCTGCACACCTGCCTGGGCCTCTCTTGGCAGTGATGATTCTCAGGTGTGTGCCTTTAGACAATAACTTTGCCTTTGGTTGTTCAGCTCCTTATGCGGGAAAAGGGGGTGAGGAGAGTGGCTGCTCACAAGAGCACCAGGAGTGTTAAACGCAACAGCTCGCAGAACTCTGCTCCTGCAACCAACCCTAGGAGGTCCTACCCGCACTCCAGTTTCCAAGGCACGGACAGGCGTCCGGCCGCAGTCACGCAGGCAGGCATAACAAGCAGGTAATCTAGTTTCCGGAGAGTGCTCTTAGCCATCTTCCCCAGGGCCTCGCACATGCTCAGTGCAAATGCACAGGTCGCCCAGTCACGGTCTTGAGAGATTCTGTCAGAGTTAGCAAGGGGTCTGCATTCTCGGGGTGGCTCTGCAAGAGCGTGGGGAGCCTGGAGGAGCAAAATTCAGGGGCAGCTGGAGAACGGGGTGCACATGGAGAGGCAGGGGATAGAGAAGGGATTGGAACTGCAGGTGGGAGCGGGGCTGGGACGGGGCAGGTACAGGGCAGGGCTGGGTGCGAGAGCTGGACTCGGGTTTCCCTGGCCTGGAGCGGCAGCTGCGGGTCAGTGCAGGCTCCAGCCCGGTGGAGCCACCCCCACCCACCTGAGATTTCCTGAATTCCAGCTGCAGCTCTGGTTGCTTCTGCAGGCAAAGGAGCCCTTGTGGTTGGAGCGGCCTCTGCACACAGGCCGCTCTCCAGCACACACACCTCATTCAAGCCTGGGCCCGCCCCTGGGGGGCCGGGGGCCAGGGCGGGTTGTCCCCCTGTCAGTGGGGGGCCGCCTGGCCTGGAGGCTGGGCAGGCGGTGAGGTTGATAAGACCCGGACCCTGCGGGCGCCCACGGCTGTGCCGCTGCTGTCTGTGCTGCAGAACCATGAGGGTCGCCGCTGGCCCCGGCCGCGTGCTCTGTGGTCTGCTGCTGCTCCTGCTCCAGGCCCCACACGCCCTTGGCCTCGCCCCCCAATCCAGAGGTGAGGGGGTCCACAGGAGGTGCGGGACAGTGGGCGATGGCCCCTGACCAGTAACTGGGAGGCTGGGCACTGAACAGGCAGAGACTTGGAAGGGTCAGGATGGGAGAGGAGCAGGGAGCGCCGCGGCCAGCAACTGGCTGGGGAGCGGTCAGAGGTGGTGGCTTCATGAGGGCGGGCGGGGGCTGGCGATGTCTGCTGGAGACGCGGTGTGCCTCTCTCGGGGACTCCAGGGCCTTTCCTGGCCACGGGGAGCCCTAGGCTGCGGCAGAGATCTCGGGCTTTGGGTCCGGGGGCAGATTCCCCGCGAGCTGCCTGCTGTCCGTGATTGCACCAAGCTGGGTCTCTCTGAGGAATGTGGACGGGGGTGCCAAGAGGCCCCCTTCAGCCTCATGCCCTCCAGTTAATACGGGGTTGGGTTTCCTGTGGGTGCTACCACCCAGGTTTCAGTCTTGGGAACTGGATAATCCAGTGCCCAACACTTTAGACGCCGCGGGCCTGCTGGCTCCCGATACGCTGCCCTGGGGTGTGGCCGACCCCCTCTCCTCTGGAGCTCACTGTGTCCGTTTGTAGTCTCAGCTGTGGGCACGGGGTGCTGGCAGCAAGGCGCTGTCTAAGGTCTCCTAGGAATTCTGATGCTGGGTCTAGCGCTGTGCTTTGGGGCCTTCTAACTGGACAGAGGCGAAACACAGACGCTTCCACAGGCGAGCTAAGTTGCCCGAACTGGGATCTGAACCCCGCTCCATCTCTCTCCAAATGTACATGCCTCTCGGCACACGAGCTGCCTCCCAGGTGTCTGGAAAGACGTGTCTCCTTGGGGGTGCTGAGGGCCACCTGGTCAGACCGCCAAGGTGGCCACCAGAAATGGCTCCCCTTTCTCAGCTGTTTTCACCAGCTGAGGGAACTGGGCTGCTCCGGGGCTTGGATGCTCAGCCGAGCGTGACCGTGTTGGCGGGCATTGCCACAGCCCTGGGGGCCGCATCCACCTGGCCGGTGCCCTGGCGCTCTGCTGCCCACCTGGGAGAAGTCCGTCGTGGCTGCCTGTTCACAGCGGCCCCTGTGGGCTGAGGCCTGCGAAGCGCGTTCTGAAGGCCGCGGTCTCTCTGCCACCTCCTCCGCACATCTGCTGCCCAGGAGCTGCGGTGAGGAGGGGTTAGAAGAGGAGACAGAGGCCCAGGGAGTCAGGCTGCTTGCCCAAGAGTCCACTTGCTGACCCAGCCAGCTGGATCAGTCCTCTGTTCCTCTGCTGAGGCCTGGAGGCTGGCTCTGGAAGTCCAGGTCGGGGTCCTGACCTCGCCTCCTGCCCCCCTCCCCCAGGGCACCTCTGCCGGACCCGGCCCACGGACCTGGTGTTTGTAGTGGACAGTTCGCGCAGCGTGAGGCCTGTGGAGTTCGAGAAGGTGAAGGTGTTCCTGTCCCAGGTCATCGAGTCTCTGGACGTGGGGCCCAACGCCACCCGGGTGGGCGTGGTCAACTACGCCAGTGCAGTCAAGCAGGAGTTCCCGCTGCGGGCCCACGGCTCCAAGGCCGCCTTGCTGCAGGCCGTGCGCCACATCCAGCCGCTGTCCACCGGCACCATGACGGGCCTGGCCATCCAGTTCGCCATCACCAAGGCCCTCAGCGATGCCGAGGGCGGTCGCGCCAGGTCCCCGGACATCAGCAAGGTGCGTGGCCCCTCTCCCGCTGCACCCCTGGTCTGCAGGCCCCCGCCCTGTGCTGAGAGCTTCCGTCTGCATTCGCTCCCATTATCACAGCCCCCCTAAGAGGCGGTCAGTTCCTGGTGGGGAGCGGGCCCTGTTAAGTGGCACACCTGGGATGGAGCCCAACTTTCCCCACCGCCTGGTGCCCAGAAGCAGTGGATGACCTGGGCCCAGCTGACCTTGCTCCCAGACAGCCCGAGCTCCTGAAGGCAGGGAGACAGTTACGTGCGTGTGTGGTGGGGAAGGATGGACACTGCCCGGCTCCTGCTGCCTGGCTCAGCTCCTCGCCCCACCACATGGGACGAGCCACCCCGAGCAGGCACTTCCTCTCACTGTGCCTCAGTTTCCCTGCCTGCGAAAGGGAGGAGCTTAACACTGTCTCAAAGGGCAGTCAGGAGGGTGGGGGCCGAGTAAGTTATGGGCACGAGGGCTTGGAATAGTGTCTGGCACCGGTCAGTCCCTGGGAGCAGTGGCCGTTTACTTTTAGTAGGCTTTGGAGGGTAGGGACTCGGAAAAGGGAAAGGACACCCCGACACCCCCGCATCTCGCCATCAGCACGGGCTTCTGGCAGGCCGAGCGCTTCAGACCTCTCCCCACGTGAAGGCCGCACCCAGGCAGGCTCAGGATGCCAACTTGCGTCCTCTCCCGGGGGGCTTCCTGTCGGAGGCAACTGACTCCCCACTGCCACAGCGCCTCACTCCAGGGCACAGCGGATGTTCAAGGAACACGGAGCATGGGGGCTCAAGGAGCCCAGGAGGCAGCCCCCCCCTTTGCAGACAAGGAAACTGAGGCATGGGCAGCTTAAACAACTCAGCCAGCTAGTGAGAGCAGGCTGTGCTGCTCACACAGATGAGAGTGTGCCACAGGCCCGGCCACTCCAGTCCTCAAAAACAGCACAGCGGGCAGCCCACTGATGTTATTTTGTGGGGGTCACTTACAAGTTCTGACATGAGGTTGATGGTGGCCCCCAGATCCTAATATGGAGGGGGAGGAAGGGATGGTGTTGACATCGGCAGTTGTCAGACATGTGTATGTTTAGCTGGGAATTCATGGGGGGCAGGGGGTGGGGTGCTGGGGGGAAGGAGGGTATACAGGGTGAATGGAAAGTCCCAAAGGTTGAAGGGGGTCAGTGGGGACTCAAAGACACAGGGCAGCGCAGGTGGCTGGGCTTTCTGTGCCAGGAGCTGGGGCTCTGGAGACGAGGATGGTGCGAGATCACCCCCCAGAGACCAGGCCAAGGCACTAAAACAATAGCTGTCCTCTCCTGCCTCCTAACGTGAGTCATCTTCCTGGCACCCCAACACAGCCCTGTTTTCAGATGAAGAAAGGGAGGCTGAGTAGGGTATCACTTGAGCCAGCTCACCACTGCCTTCCAGTTCACTAAGTCAGGGGTCTGGCCCTGCAGCCGCGGCTGGGGTCCAGGCCTCAGAGGCAGGTTAGGCCCAGAGGCAGAGGGCAGCGAAAGGAGCGGTGGCCCAGCAAAGTCGTGGGCCTTGGTTCAGGGCAGACTGGGACAGCGGCCGGTGAAGACCAGGTGGCTAATCCAGGTGCAGGACAGAGAAACCTTGTAGGGGGAGGCAAATAGTCTTTTTCTTTGTGGAAAGGGCACGTAGAGCCCCGGGGCTGGAGGGAGAGAGGGCCTCATCTTCCACCCGAGGGGCAGCGTGGGCGTGCCTCCAGCCCAGCGCTCCAGGCCAGAGCCCAGGCAGCCCAGCCCTCAGCCTCTGTCTCCCCCTGGTGGTCAAAAGTTAGAACTGCAGGGCGTTGAGCCCACCGGTCCTGCGCTCTGCTTCAAAGCGGCCCTAGAAGGAGTTGCAGAGGGTCCCTGCAGGGCCAGGTGACCAGCGCGGGGAGGGACTCTGCGGTTACACGCGTCCCCCGCACGTTGCAGGTGGTCATCGTCGTGACCGACGGGAGGCCCCAGGACAGCGTGCGGGATGTGTCTGCCCGCGCCCGGGCCAGCGGGGTCGAGCTGTTCGCCATTGGCGTGGGTCGCGTGGACAAGGCCACGCTGCGGCAGATCGCCAGTGAGCCGCAGGACGAGCACGTGGACTACGTGGAGAGCTACAGTGTCATCGAGAAGCTGTCCAAGAAGTTCCAGGAGGCCTTCTGTGGTGCGACGGGAGGGGGTCAACGTGGGGGGAGGGGGTCAAGGCGGGTCCTGAGTGCATTGGGGCAAGATTTCAGGTGGAACCCGGACAGAGGGTGGGGAGGCCAGGGCAGGACCAGGGGACAGAGGGAGCTGGGGCCAGGGGCTGGCTGGTCTGGAAGGTTCCTGGCCTGGGGCTACGGAAGTTTGGAAAGCGGAGATGCTAAGGTCGCTTTTAACCTGGCAGGTTGCTGGCAGGGAGCAAGGAGGGGCTGGAACCCAGTGAGCCAAGGGCCTCAAAAACTTCGGTGTGCTTGCTAGGGAGTCTGTGTGCCAAAGCCTTCTGCGATGCGGTCAGGGCAATTCAATGCCCAACTGAAGGGCGCTGAGCAGGAAAAGTTTCAGGGTCCTTCACTGCAGGGGGTGGACCTGTGTGTGGGGTGATGTCTTTGGTGGCCCAGTCAGAGGGGCGGGGCGGGGCCTTCAGCTGGGCAGGGGCGGGGCCAGGGCAGGGACCTCACTCTCAAGAGGAGTCTGGAAAGAGCTCGTATCTCACTGAGAGCGTTCAAAGAAATCGTGCTCAGTGTCTAGTATTCATTCGTGGGTTGCGCCCACTGCAGTGTGTCTGATTCTCCATGCTTGGGATGCAGCTGTGAACGAAACAGGTGAACTGTCCTGTCCCCGTGGGCCTTACCTTCCCCCTTTAAGCGGGTAGTTTTGGTTTCATTGTATCGTCACCTTTGGGGATCTTAGCCTCTGCAGTATTCAGCTGAGGACTCACCCAGCAGAGGGCCTCAGTTTCCCTGAGTATGCGGGGGACTGACTGGCTGGGCTGTCCAAGGCCCTGTGGCCACCTTGCAGCGCGCCCTTGTGCCCACAGTGGTGTCGGACCTGTGTGCCACGGGGGACCACGACTGTGAGCAGGTGTGCATCAGCTCTCCCGGCTCCTACTCCTGCGCCTGCCAAGACGGCTTCACCTTGAACAGTGATGGCAAGACCTGCAACGGTCAGTGGGCTAGACACAGGCGGGCCCCAGGGTGGGCGGGGATGGGAGGGGGGTCCTGGGCTTCTCGCCCCACCTCCCGGAATCCCATCCCAGTCTCCTTGCTCTTGGCCTCTGGAAGCCTCTGTAAAAGTGCTAGGTGCCCTGTACAATTCCGTGTCTGCAGAAGGTTTTTTCTGACTTCTGTCCCTCTTGTCACAAGAGTTGGTGGGTGGGAGAAGGTGGTCACTCTTGATGTCCCCCCTTTCTAAGCCCTGTGATTTGACAGCTTTTGGAGCTTCAGTTTTTAATGCTATAAAATAGGTTCAGTAAACTTAACGAGGGAGTTTCAGGACAAAATGAGATGAGACCCAGCATGTAGCTTGGTGCATGGTGAGCGCCCAGCTGGGGAGCAGGATGGACTTCTGTGTCCTGGCACTTCACCTCCTCATTTTCCCACCCTCCCAGTCTGCAGCGGTGGTGGTGGCAGCTCGGCCACTGACCTGGTCTTTCTCATCGACGGGTCCAAGAGTGTGCGACCTGAGAACTTCGAGCTGGTGAAGAAGTTCATCAACCAGATTGTGGACACGCTGGATGTGTCGGACAAGCTGGCCCAGGTGGGGCTGGTGCAGTACTCGAGCTCAGTGCGCCAGGAGTTCCCACTGGGCCGCTTCCACACCAAGAAGGACATCAAGGCTGCTGTGCGGGGCATGTCCTACATGGAGAAGGGCACCATGACTGGGGCTGCCCTCAAGTACCTCATCGACAACTCCTTCACTGTATCCAGCGGGGCGAGGCCTGGCGCCCAGAAGGTGGGCATTGTCTTCACTGATGGCCGGAGCCAGGACTACATTAATGATGCCGCCAAGAAGGCCAAGGACCTGGGTAGGTGCTGCCTGCATGACCACACACAGCACAGCCCAACTGCAGGGTATCGTAGCCTGTCTTGGTTAGCGCCCTCCACCCAGGTTCAACTTGAGTGAGGAGGGATTGGTGTGTCCAGCTCTTTCTGATACTGATGGCACATAGGAGGCCCTAGAGAAGGAAGTAAACTTGTTTCGATGGTCCTCTTGTAGGTGGGCTTTGGGACCTTCCAGTTCTTAGGAGTGTTCCTAAGAACATACAAACTTTTGGAAGATAGCCCCATTTGGGGACAAGCCTGAGCTTCAGTTTTATCATCAATTAAGTGAGGATAATTACCCCCAGCTGGATGGGTAAATGGTATTCTCAAGTTCCCAGTACTGGGGATCAGTACAGTTCTGATGTATGGTAGTATCTCATTATGAGAGTTGATTTCCTTGAAGACTTTGTCCCAGGCACTGTGCCTGCAATTCCGGGGTCTCCCACCAGGGGGAGATGTTGTTGCTTGCCTGGGTATTTACCACCCGTCCCATGGCTACCATACTGGTCTTATTCCTCTTGTTAGGTTTTAAGATGTTTGCTGTGGGTGTGGGCAATGCTGTGGAGGATGAGCTGAGGGAAATAGCCTCAGAGCCTGTGGCAGAGCACTACTTCTACACGGCTGACTTCAGGACCATCAACCAGATTGGCAAAAAGTTGCAGAAGAAGATCTGTGTGGGTGAGATTGGATTTGGCATGGAGTTGGCATGAGGTTGGATGGGGGGACAGAGAGGGGGCAGAGCCATCCTGGAGCTGGACATGGGTGGGGGAAAGCAGAAATTAGGTGGCACCCAGCGTTGGCAGGGCCAAGAGGTAGGCTGGCCAGCATGACTTACAGATAACCGACATATAGTCAATATTCATTCCGCGGATGGCACCGAGCCGGTGCTGTCCAGGTATTAAATCACTCGGTCCTATTTCGTAGGAACACTATCATCGCTATTTTACAGACAGGGTCAGCAAGGAAAGCAATTAACACCTGCTGCTCCCCAGTCGTCTCTGGTGCCTGTGTCAGGAGTGTGGACAGCAGGGCCAGACTCGCTGGGCTTGGCGCTCTGCTCGGAAGCTGACTAGCTGTTGGCTATGGGCATGTTGTTTCACCTCTTCATTTGTAAAATGGGGTTAATGACTTCAAACCCAAAGAATTGGGGTGAGCAGTCACCTAAGTGACATGGAGACCCCCCAAAGTCCTGTACTCTGTGAGTGCTTGGCCTGGGCTGCTGTCATCACAGCTTATCAGGACTCTGGGGAACTGGGATGACATTTGGGGGTTCCTCCGTTCCTCCTGGGGCCTCTCTCTTGAGAACTGGTTCTCTGCCTTCTCGGATCTCCTCAGCTCCACACTTCCCCAAGACTCCAGCCCTGGCCTTGGGCAGTGACTTCTCCACCTCCCTGCCAGGCAGCCTCTCACCACCCCCTTTTCTCTCCCTATGCCTGTCTGCGCCAGAGGAAGACCCGTGTGCCTGCGAGTCCATTGTGAAATTCCAGGCCAAAGTGGAGGGGCTGCTGCACGCCCTGACCCGGAAGCATATCCTTTCCCAGAAGCCACTGCTGGGCAGGACGCAGGGGGCCGGGCAGTGTGAAGAGAGATGGGGGAGGGGGCGGGGGCTGTACCCCCTGTGTGGTGGGGTCATGCACGCCCCCCCACCCCCCAGCCTGCCTTCCTGCAAAGGGGCTGGATGCTGGCCAGGTAGGTTGGCACCAATTTTGGCGCCGATCCTGACAAAAGCAGAGGCTCCTACAAGGAAAACAGAGAAACTGAGGCATAACCCGAGGCCTAGAGACTGGACACAGTGTCCGAGGTGAGCTCAAGAAAACAAGTGGCCTAGGGGCTCCTGGTTTCTCAGGCTCTGGGGGACGTGAACCCCACCAGCCACCTCTCAGATGAGGCTGGACGCTGAAAAGCTCAGTCAGGACTGGGAGTGTGGGGTCCAGCACCCTGCGCCTGCCACAGGGTGGGGCATTCGGGACTCAGTGGCGGGGTGCTTGGGGTGCTTGGGAGAAGCACCACTGAGGGGATGATGGGGCATCCGTCTAGGCACGGGGAAGAGACATGCGGGGACAGCCAGAAAGCCCCGGAGAGGGCCACACGGGGGCAACTGGACGTGGGGCCCGGGTTAGGAGCAGCCCCGCCCCGCTGGCTCGGCCCTCTCCTTAACTCCTTGCCACTGGAAGCCGTGAGCAAGCGGCTGGCCGTCCTGGAGAACACCATCGTCTGAGGCCGCCTGTTCCGGCCGCGGCCCCGCCGCTTCCCCAGCGCAGCCCGAGGCCTCCGTGTGCCCTCGAGCTCAGTGCAGTGTGACTTTGCCATTTAGCGAGGGGTGGGGGCAGGTCCTGGGACCCGCCAGCCGCCCCGGCCCCGGCCCCCGGCCCCCGGCCCGCCTGAGCCTGTGCGTGTGTGTGCATGTTGCCTGTGCCACGCGTGAGCGCCCGAGGGAGTGTCTGGGTGCAGGGATGCGTGTGGTGAGTGAGAGCGCAGAGGTGAGTGTGAAAGGGACTGTGTTTGCAACTTTTTAATCAAAAGCTTAATATATTCCCTTTTTTTTAGTTAACCCTTTCTTGACTGCAAGTGCTGTTGAATCTCTTTTCCGATGTCTCTAGTTCCCTTCTGAAAACCAATTAAATGTGACTTAACTTAAGCACTGAATGGGGCCGGTGGCCGGGTGGCTGCCCGGGGAGCCGGACCGAGTCCTGCTGAGGTGGCGGGTGATGGGCATTTACGACGCTCAGGGAACTTCTCGGCAGGGGCAAACTCAGCCCCTGGGTTTCTGTCTCGCGGGAGGTGAGAGCCTCTATTTCCTTGTGCCCACGTGGGGGCCTCCGTGTCTCGGTTCTCTTACTCAGTTCTGGGAAATGACTGGCCATCCTGGGTCGGTCCCCCAGCACCTGCGCGTCCCACAGTCCCTGTGCCTGGAGAGGCAATCGGGCCCCACCTCCAGGGGCTGCAGGGTGCAGGCGAGAAAGCAGGCAAAGATCCCCACAGCGGCCACCCACCTTTGCATTCAGAGTGCACTTGGCATCCTGCCGCTGTCTGGGGGGTCCCGGGCATAGCCACACTGTCAGTTTCTCAGCCTCTTCCTTGCTCCCCTCTGGCGCTGGTGTCCCAGAGCTACTGCTGCACCTGGCCGCCATGGCTGAGCCACCTGCTGGGGACCCCCCCAAGTGGGTACTGTGGGGCTCGGCACCACCCCCCGGGCAGAGACCACACAGCCTCCCCTCTGCCGCAGCAGCACCAGCCTGAGTGCCTGGGCTCAGGGCGGCCAGGTGCATGGTGGCCGTGGCGAGCTTCTGGGACAACTGGCTGGCTGCACTGTCAGCCGTGAGCGAGGCTTTGTGCCACGCTGGCACCAACCCCGCTCTAGGATAGGCGGGGAGCAGAACCAGGCCCAAGCCCTGTGTTCACGGCTGACGCCCACCTGGTTTCTGGCCGTGTGAGCCTGGACACGTCGTCTCATTTCCAAGGGCTGCGCTCCTTGTCTATGACGTGGGGCGATGACCCAGAAACGGCATAAGCCAGAAGTCTGAAGACAGGCGCGTGGTACGAGCTCGAAGATGGGAAGGCGTCCATGTGTTTTTTTTTTTTTTTTAAAGATTTATTTATTTGTGCATACAGAACTGCGGTACAGGCCAGAGGCTCAGGGGCGGCGAGAGGCTTCACCAGGGACAGAGTGGGGAACAGAACAGGCAGATCAACGAAGTACCCTGCTGAGGGGAGCAGCGGGCGGGTCAGGAGAGGTCTGCCACGCCATGTGGTCACCTCCGGGGCAGGCGGGAATCGAACTCATGCGGAAGCGGCTTTAGCTTCTCAGTGCTGTGCTTTAACCCGCTGCGCCACCAGGGAGGGCCCGGCGTGCATGTGCTTTTTATGCTGCCAAGGCAGAGGGAGGCACAGGGCAGCAGGCTCAGTGTCCAGGCCATGCGGTGGGCGAACAGCCCTGCCCTGCAGCCCCACCTGTTCCAGAGGCAAAAGCATTTGTACTGGGGCCGGGAGCTGCCGCAGGCTTCCTGCTCCCAGCCGCGTCTGCAGCCTCTCGGAGCCGCCTGAGGCCACCAGGTTCGCCCCGGGGCTGGCCTCAGGTACCTTGTCGACCTGGGAGGCCGCCTGTGGGTCTGCTCATGGGCCCAAGGCAAGTCTTGAGTACTGGGGTCATTGACTGAGCTGTCAGTAAGTGCAAGGAGCGAGACAACCACTAGCTGGTTCTTCTCAGAGATACTGTTAGCTTGCTTCACCAGTGGAAACCAGGCTGCCAGACGCTACAGTCACATCACCGTGACGTCCGTCGGCCCAGCACCCTGCCTCCCGAGTCAGGGAGGCTCTTTCCAGAACAGCCTCTCTCAGGTGCAGACTTCCAGTGCGCAGTGAGGGGCTCCAAGCCGGGCTGTAGCAGGCTGCCCCGTCTCCCTGCCTCTGTGCCCCTGTTCTTGAGTCCGTCCCGCACACTGATGGCAAAGGGACGGTCCTAGAGTGCAGTCGTATCCGGTCACACCCCCTCTCAAGACCCTTCTCTGGCTCCCTGTTGTTTCTAAGAGGAAATGCAAACCCCGCTGGGCTCCGAATTTCCGGCTACTCCTGCTCACCCTGCTGCTACACCGGCGGCCCGGTTTCCACGCTGTGAAGTGGTGCCCGGCTCGGGCCACTGCCCACTGCCCTTGGACCTGGCGTTGGGTGTTCTCAGTGGGCAGAGCTCACAGGCCAGGGGCTGCTCTGGAGCCATCCGGCCACAGGGTGGCACCATTGGCCCAGGAATAGTGCGGAGGGCCGGGCTGGCGGTGCGGTTGGGGGCCTTCCCGGAACCCCCGAGTTCCCAAAGTTACCCAGATGGCATCAAGTAGCACCCAGTCGAGTCTCTTAGAATGGACCCTCCCTCCTGCCCGCGAGGGCTCCTTAGGCTGGGGCGGCCTTTCTCCTGGGGGCAGAGACTGGGCCTCTCAGAGTTAACCTCTTCTCCCCGTTGGGCCACGTTCAAACCTTGCTCCCTCCTGGGGGCTCTGTGAGGGGCCCGGCCCAGCGTCTCCAGTGCGGGAGCCTATGCAGAAGTTTTGCTGGGGTGGCAGCTCAGACCTGAATGTTGGGGGTGGCATAGGGTCTAAGAAGGGGGACTCCAAGGAGGCCCCACCCTGTTCCCTGCTCTCTTCTGCTCCTGTGGGTCAGCGGTCAGGATCTGAGGTCAACAAGCCAGAAATAACTGCAGCCTGGTGGGTGGTGCATGGGGGATGTTAGAGACCCCCAGAGCAGAGGTGTCTGAGGGGCCCCCAAATAGATGCTATGACGAAAACACGGACGTGCAATCCTAGGAGCTGGGTGAGCCCCAAGTGCCCCCAAGTGCTGAGTGGCTCCGGGATCCGCTGGACCTCAGGGTCTCACACAGGAGGTGGGGCGTGTGCTCCCCTAGCCGGCTGCGGCCCCGATGTGCTGTGTCCGAGCAGGCCAGGTGCCTGGAGGCGCGGGCAGAAAGGGGGGGTGGCCGGGGTTTGGGCCCCAAGCTCTGTCTGCGGTCACAGGTCTGCGCGTGACTCTGAGGAGGCCTGGAAGTGGCGGGCTGTGGGGGGAGCGGGCCGGGAGCCGACTCCAGGAGCCCTGGGCTCCGTGCCTCGGTCACGATGGCGTTCGGGGAGGGCTGACCCAGGCCGTCACCTGGCCTGACCCCCCTCTGTGCTGTGGACCTGAGCTCCTCAGCCTAGACAGTCCCAGCATGCCAGGGAGCCCGGTTTCCCCACCGGCCCCGGCCCCTGTTTCCTGACTCTTCTACTCACTGATATGTGAAATTTAACCTCTCACGCTTCAGCTCAAGAACCTTCAGTGGCTCCTCACTGCCTGTGGGGTCAAGTTTAGCCTCCTTGGCCTGGAGTTCAAAACTGCTGGGAGCTGGCCCTGTTTCAGGCTGTGTTCTCCGCATCCTGGGCCCTCCCTCCCGAGAGCGGTCACCTGCATGCCACCAGGGGGCGTGATCCCCAGAGAGCTGCTCTGCACCTTGCCTCTGCACTGCTGGGCTGCGGGATGGGATGGCCCTTTCCTCTCTGCCCAGGCTGGTGATTACTCAGCAGCTCCTGCCTGCAGGACCCCTTGACTCTCCCGGGGAGAATGCTCCCTGCCTGGTGTCTCCTCAGGACCCCACCAGACCTCGGAGGGGACCCCAGTCACCTGTTACACTTCTGCCGGTGGTCACTGTCCCCAGCCTGGACAGCAGCAACAGCATCTTGCTCCTCAGTGTCCCCTGCCAGAGCACAGACTAGGTCTAGGTTCAGGCATGCAGGTGTCAGTTTGAACCTTCTATTATCTCTACATTTGGGGACATCACTCCCATTTTACAGATGCGGAAACTGAGGCTGAGTGAGGCCCAGGGTACCTCGCTAGGAAGTGAGAGCATCACAGTTAGAGCCTCAGTTTCGCGGTCCAGTCCAGGCCCTTCTGGAACTTATGCCTGTGGCCCTGAGCCCCGAGCCCGCCTGCTGGAGCCGGCGACTGGTCTTTTACGTGTGCGTGGTCTGGGACGCAAGGGAAGTCGTGTATGTTGGAACTAGACAGCCCTGTGAGAATGCAGCCTGCACACGGAGCAGCTGGAGATGTGGTAAGTCGTGTCTCCCTGGACACTCTGTTTCTCACCTGCAAATGGGGACATGAGCAGAGGCTCCTGTGGCTGTGCGAGGGTTGCTTGGGACAAAGGGTGGGTGCAGGGTGCTAGGCCTGATGAGCGGGGGCTCCAGCATAACACCCCTCCTCTCACCTCCCTGTCTCCCCGTTCAGGCTCCCAGGCTCCCCAGGCCCTCTTATCTCCCCTCCATGTCTAGCCCCTCCCGGGGCCCTCTCTTGCTCGGGATACCTCAGCTCCCTGGTGGGAGGGGAAGGCCAGCGGGGTGATGGGGCTTCGTGGTTCTGACCAGCCCGCTGACGCCCTCCTTGCAGGCATCACCCCGCGTCCAGGTGGCCGAAGGCCTGTCCTGCCTGGAAGGGGGTATGGGGCTCCCATCTTCACATGCGGCCAGAGTAGGCCCAGCAGCAGCTGCTGGAGACACTCTGGCGCCAGCTTGCGGCCAGGAGGCAGGTTGGGGGGTGCCGGTGGCCTCCCCTTCCTTCAACATGCTGTCAGGGGAAGGAAGCACTGGGCCTGCCAAGCAGGGTCGAGGAGGCCTGGCAGGAGCAGCGCCCTCTGCTGGGACCTCGGCTCACCGCCCAGCCCAGCGGCAAGTGACACCCTCAGAAACAGCGACAGCTTGACTCACTCTGTGGGGAGCGGGGGCTGGGGGTGGCGGGGCACCTTCTGAGCCTGAGTTACTGGACAGACCCTCCGGGCCACGGCTGGGCCCAGAGATGGTGGGGCAGCCAGGGTCTCGGGTGTCCACCTTCTCGGTACAGACACGCCTTGTCCTCTACCTCACTGTTCCTCAGAGCCCTGGCCATCCCCTCCCCAGCCCTGTTGGGGGAGGGGAGGCCCCCGGGAGGACAGGAGCAAGTGTAGGGGAGAGGAGAAGAGCAGGGTGAGTGGGAGGCCCTGGGCTGGGGCCTGGCACTCTGCAGTGGACAGGACACTTAGTGGGCAGGAGGTGGGTGCAGAGGCCTGTTGGCCTGGAGGTCAAGCTGCCAGGCCTGGAATCTCAGATGGAACAGGCTGGAATCCCTGGGCTGAGTGCCCGGGTCTGGGTGCCCAGGAAGCCTCCAGCCCACCTCCCAGCTGAGGGCCTGAGCCCCTGCCAGCTCATGGGGTGCAGGCCTGGTGGGCTCAGGGATATCTCCAGGTTGCTCTTGAGGCGCAGGGAGGGGTAGACAAGTCTGTGGGGCTCTGGGTTGGGGTTTCTCTCTGTCCTAGTCTGTGGAGGCTTCATGTGGACCCTGGAGGGCCAGTGTAGACCTGCCTCCTCCAGAATCCTCCAGCACAGGCCCCTGGCTCCGACTCAGTTCCTTTCCAACTTTACCTCCAGGAGAACATTCTAGATGAAATGGTGATATAGGAGAAGACAGCCCCAGCACAGCATGCTAGAGGGTCAGGACAAACTAGCAGAAATGAAATGAATGTGGGTGACTGGCTTCTTGCTCTCTAAGTTGTTTATTTTGAGTGAAACACATCAGAAAAATTCTCCTTGGCCTCCAAAGCTGTGTGCCTGCTATTGTCATAATAAAGATAAAATCCCAGAAGCGTTCACCAGGGACTGCCTCTGCCTGGGGCGTTTCTGAGTGGCTGTTTCCAGGGGGCCCAGGGCCCTCAACCTACTCAGCGAGTCCCTGTGGTGACCTCACCTGGTTGGTGGGGGGCAGGCCCCCACAGAGAAGGCCCTACTGGCAGCTGAGCAGCGGCCACACTCTGCTCTGGGTCCAGGGGCTGATGAGCACAGACCGACAAAAGCGGGGTGTCCCAGCCTTGTTTCTTTAAGTGGGGGGATGGTTCCTGGGGAAATACTCGAGCAAGAATCCCAAGATAGCAGTTTGTAGAAAGTGTCAAAGGCCAATTGGTTCGATCCATCTCTGCTAGGAACCAGGCTCAGGTCGGGGTAGGGTGAGTTCTGGAATGTTCTATTTAACCCTCCTGACTCTGGGTCCTGGAAGAAGGAGACTGGGATGAGCCAGGTGAGGATGGAGAGAGGGGGAAGAGTGGAGTTGGGAACTCCATGAGACTGCTTTTTATGCTGAGAGGGCCTAGAGATAAACAGCTGAATAACCTCCTTCTAAAGATACCGAAATGTAAGAAGCCCAGGCTCTCCCCAGCTTTTCACTTACAGCTGGAGCGTTTTGAGTCTGTCCGTGCCATTCATAGCATCCGAGATACACAGAATCTTAGAATTAGCACATCTTTCATAGTCTCAAAGATGTGTTTTATAGAATTTTTAAATTGCAGGATCTGAGCATCTTGTGTTTATATAGAATCCTACAATTATATTCATGAACTCACAGGTCCACAGAATCTTAGGATTTGGGGATCTCTACAAAAGACTTGCAACAACAGCCCATCATTCAGCAAGACTTAGAGCTGAGATAGAAATCTTAGAACTAGGAAATTAGCCCTGGAGAGGACCCTCGTCCGACACGCTCCCCTGACGCAGGCCGCCTTCCCTTCGCTGACCTGTAAGGACTTGAAGCCTTCTAGGGACGGGGAGCTCAGTATCTGAAGGGCCAGGTGTTTGTCCCACGATCGCAGGCTTGTCTGCTGGTGCTGAACCTACACCTGTCCCATGTGACTCAATCCCGCCACCCCTCCGGCCCACGCCCTGTCTCCCCCCACCCACTTCGGAAAGCTGAATGTACACATGAGTGACTCAGCCGCCAGGACGGAGACCAAACCATCTCTTGGCTGAAAAAAGAGACGCTGAGGCTCTTTGGGCTGCAGAAGGCTAGGGCGTGGCAGCTCCCAGCCCAGCTGCAGGCCGCTTCCTTGGGTGCCCTGTCCAGGCAGAGAACCCTGACGCGATCCCCTCAGTTCTGGAGAAAACCCCTGGAAATGGTCCCAGGAAAAGCGAGATCTGCGCCCAGCCCTGTCCTGGCCGATTTGGTGGTGAAGCCAAGCCCTCCTCTGAACAAGAGCCGGCGCTCCTTAGTGGTATGGGTGTTGGCTGGGGGTGGGCTGTGGGGAGGCCAGCCCCATGCCAGGCTGCTCTGGACCCAGCGGGGGTAGAGCAGGAAGGTAGAGAGCAGGGCGCAGCCTCTGGGCTTCCTAGCTGGGTCTCGGCTCTGCCTCACCTCTCTGCACTTCTGTTTTGGCTCCTCAGAGGCAAGGGTGGTGGGGTGCACTCTGTGAACCCTGGCCTTTCCACTCAGGCGTGTTCACTGCCCTCCCTCCCTCCCGTCATTCCCCCATCCCTGGCTCAGGGAATTCATGCATTCTTGCTCTCCCCGTTCTCTCCTCACCAGCGCACCGGCGTCTGTCTGTCTGCCTGTCTGCCTGCCTCCCTGGCGCACCCTGGCAAGCTTAACCCTGCTGTCTGGACTTTCTCCAGCTGTGGGCAGACAGTCTGGGCCCCAGAAGTGACTGTGGCCTTGGGGCTGGTGGAAAACCTGTGACCCCCTCCTGGTCACTTAACAGTGCTGGAAATTGTAAGGGTCTAGGGTATGAGGTCATTTGGGTCTCAAGACCCCAGGAGTCCTGAATCCTCACTTGTCTTCTCTGCTCTGGTCACTTGGGGACAGAGTGACCCATTAATGGGTAGAGCTGGGAGTTGGTCAGAGCAGGAGGGGACCTGTTGCTTCTGAGGGCTTCTGTGTGCCCTGGCCCAGGCAGCCCTTTCCGTGGAGGTGTCTGAGTGTCTTTGAGACCCTGGGGGGGTGCGGGGGTGGGGGTGGGGGTGAAGGCGTGGCCTATAGTGCATTTGCAGAGAACAGAGGCCCATCATCCCTCCTGGAACCCATGGCCCTGGCTTTATGGATGATGTTATGGTAGAACACAACATAGCAGACTCAATTCTGGAAAATTAGAGCGTCCCTCTTCCGTGGGCATCTCACTCCTGACAAAGGGGGACTAATTCTGGGGGCTGGGCCTGGTTCAAGGTTGCGTTGCTGACTGGAGAGGTGATGAGATGCATCATGTGCAAAAAAGTCCATTATCTGTGTGTGATAGTGGTCTGAGGGCATCCTAAGTGCCCACTGGTTGGTTGCACTAATTAATCGATTTTATTACCTATACCTGAGGCCTCTGGATCCTCGGCATGCAAATATATGCAAACGACCAGAGGAGTGGGCTGAACCCAAAGCCTGGCGAGTGGGCCCCTGGATTGGGCTGATTTTGCTGCAATCCTGCCAGGGAGTTGCCAGGGAACAGGCGCATGGTGGGTGGTGGGGGGAGGGGCTGCAGAGCACGGAGCTGGGCGCCGCGGACCTGGGTTCGAATCCCAGCCCCACCCCCTCAGGCGGCGTGTGCCCAGCTCCCAGACCTCGGGGCCTTCTGTGCAGCGGACGGTGTGCTCTGGGCTTGCGGGCTGCAGGGCTCAGGGCAGCCGCCTGCAGTCTCAGGAACTCAGGCTACGGCTGCAAGAAACGTGCACGCAGCGCGCCCGAGACACTCATTCACCAAGGCGGGCGGAGGAAGACGCAACCCAGGCACTGTGACCGGAGGGTACAGTCCTCGAAGGGGGTACGCCACCCCCACCTGCACCTGTCCTCGTCTCGTCGCCTCACCCAGGATGGGTGTTTCATGTGTGACCGTTGCCAAACGCAGCCATTTCTCGGTGGGCCTGGGGGCAGTTAAAAAGAGAGATTGGGGGCCCCCCCTGGTGGCGCAGCGGGTTAAAGCACTGCACTGAGAACCTAAAGCCACTTCCGCATGAGTTCGATTCCCGCCTGCCCAGGAGGAGACCACACGGCGCGGCAGACCTCTCCTGACCCGCCCGCTGCTCCCCTCAGCAGTGTGCTTCGTCCATCTGCCTGTTCTGCTCCCCACTCTGTCTCTGGTGGAGCCTCTCACCGCCCCTGAGCCTCTGGCCTGTACCCCAGTTCTGTATGCACAAATAAATAAATCTTTAAAAAAAAAAAGAGAGAGAGAGAGAGATTGGAATTTAACCCCCTGGAAGACGTACTCAGAATAATGAATGGGCCACTTCCCGCAATCTGAGAAGTTATGCTGGGTGTAGCGCTGAGTTGGGTTCCAGTTGGGCCTGGGCTGGGACACGGCTGTGAAGGGAAAGGATTCATTCCAAAGCTCGGAAATGGATGCAACTTGCGGAGGTGGGCTGCTTTGGGGCCGGTTTGGGGTCGGAGGGGGTGGGAGACTGACATTCCCTGAACCCCTTTCCTGCCCATGCAGAACCTCACAAACCCGACACTGCCTCCAGGTGGCGCTGCTGCTCTCACTTTTCTGGCGGGGCTTGGGGCTCTGAGGGATGAATTGACTTGTCTCAGTTCCCTCAGCTCATGCGTGGCAGCAGGGCCACTGAGCAGGACCAAAGCCCCTGCCTTGTCCTGTCCCCATGCAGGGAGGACGTGAGAATTTTGCGTATCAGGACCCCAGACATCAGTGGCGGGACCCATCATTGCCCGATTCCGGGCTGAGTCCACACTGAATTCTGCTCCGCGTTTTCCAGGCAAGCACAGGGCCCAGGCACCCTCAAGCAGGCTGAGGGGGCAGGTCCTGGGGCCCTGGGATGTGCACCTCATTGGGCTGTAACGTAAATGAAGACGGTCAGGCTTTTACGCTACTGGCCTCTGTGGCCATCACCTGGGCCTTGAGTGCTAATGCAGGAGGTGTTTGGGAGCGCAGGCTGGATGGAGCACGCGCGACTGTTGGGGGGATACCTGGAGGCGGCGTGGGCGTGCGCACACGGGCGTGGGCATTCGCAAGTGCGCACCTGTGCCTGGAGGCGGGCGTGGGCGTTCGCAAGTGCGCGCACCTGTGCCTGGAGGCGGGCGTGGGCGTTCGCAAGTGCGCGCACCTGTGCCTGGAGGCGGGCGTGGGCGTTCGCAAGTGCGCGCACCTGGGCCTGAAGGTGGAGGCTAAGGGCAGTTATGCTGTAACTGCAATGGCGGCCGGGTGCGAGAGGACGTGTGGCCACGGAGGCCGGGCAGGAGGGCCTGCGCGACCACCAGAGCGCCCAGAGGGGAAGAGTCAGCACTCGCTGGGCTGGAGGCCTGCCAGCTTCCCTCAGTCCCCTGCCACTGTACCTGGATGCTGGCACTCCAGGGGCCCAAACTCCAGGTAAACAGTTGAGGGAAGAGGCCCTGGCTATCAGGGGTTGCTCAAGTCCTCCACTGAGGAGACAGGTTATGGAAGGGAGGGTAGACTAGAAGGGGCAGTTATTTGGGCAAATGACTTCCCTCGGGACTGCCTTTGTCAAGGGAGGACCAGGGAGTATGTGGCTTCCCAGTTAACCTCTTCTTGGGGAAGGGGGGTAGCTGGCATCTCAGCAGGGAATCTGGAGGGAGTGTCTCCTAATTTTCTGCCCTTTTGCCTCAGCCTGGTTAGGGGGTAGGGTGGAGGGGTAGGGGGCTGAGTCACGCTCTGCCAGCCAGCCCCTGTCTCTGGGAAAGAGGTTGGGGCTGCTGGTGTCTGCACTCCTGGGGTGAGTCGATTCCGGGGGCCAGAGTGCCAGGGTGCAGGGTCAGGTGGGGGCAGCAGGAGGCCCTTCTGCTCTAGGTACAGTCCCTGATGAAGAAACAAGCCCGGAGGGGTCAGTGACTTGTCCAGGCCCCCACCCCCACCCCCCAGACCCCAGAATTTTGCCCTCACCTCACGCCCTTTCCACAGCAGTCCTGGTCCCTCCCACCCCTCCCCAGCCTAGGCCGGTCTAGAGTTTCCTGCTGAGTCAGAACCATCTTGCCCCAGGCCTCTGACTGATGGCCCCTCCTGTGGCCACCTGTTTCTCTGCCCCTTCTCCCCTCTCCTCTTCTCTTTTCCAGGAGCGCTCCCTCACACCCCAGGCTGGGTTAGGTTCCCCGGCTTCCACACTGCCTGGCATCCCCATCAGCGCTGACGGCCACCATCGGTCCCCAGGGGGCTGGGGGCTGCAGGCAGTGACGGTGTGTGGCCACTGTGGTGGGCATGGGCCTGGCCTCTTTCAATGCTTGTGTAGATGGCGCAGGGGCCCCCTGGCCCTCTCGAGCTCCTCCTTGGAGCCTCAGCGTCCCGTGCCACTGGGGACATCTGTCGTCCTCTCCCTGGACTTGGGGTGACATGTGGCAGGAAAGCGAAGGGCAGGGTGCCAGCTGGCCAGGCGCCCCCACCTCTTCCCACTCTCACCTCTGCCTCCAGGGGTCTGGGGTCCACTCCCGTGGGGGCCCCCACCCCCACCTCCTCCTGCCTTCAGAGAAAGTTAATTAAACACTTCCCCCAGGACTCACATTTTCTCAAGTTTCTGCTTAATTAGTGGGGTGTTGGCTGAGAATTGAGGCCCCAGCAGAGGGGAGTGCAGTGACATCTGTTTCCCCTGACAGCGCCTCTCTCTCTCTCTGCCTGTAGGATTGTTCTCCCCTGAACCAGGTTGGTTTTACTGCTTTATATTTGCAACCCCAGGAGCAAAGGATCTCTTTATGGGGTCCCAGATGAGGGAGGTGGGCCACGGTGCAGGCCCCTCTCAGGAGGGTGCACCGCTAATAACTGTCAGAGCCAGAACTCAAGCCCATTAATTAACCAGTTCACGGAGTGAACGTTTATCAAAGCCCAGCACCATGCCGCTGATGTCGTCTTTTGGAGTTCGAGGTCTGTGGGTCCACTCTGGGAATGGTTTCCCCAGAGCTCCCCTTTCAGGGGCACGCGGTGAGATTCTCCATGAGACAGAGACTCGGTTATATTTAAAGAGTAAGTTTAAGCGACAGGAGAGGAACAGACACTTGCATAGGCACAAGCGGGCAGAAGGAGCTGCCCAGGAAGGGAAGGGTTTGCAGAGAGACCTTGCAGGCAGGCGCCTCAGGAGAGCGGTCTGCCCTGAGGGAGGTCAGGGCAGAGAAGTCCTGGCATGGAACAGGTCTCGTGCAGGCAGGAGGCTGCTGCCCTGCAGAGGGAGAGAGGGGGTGGAAGGAGCACCTGCATAGGCACAGGTGGGCAGAGGACTGTTGCCCGTGCTGGTGCAGAGACTGCCCTGAAATAGACAGCCTCTCCCTGGAGGGGCCCACTCCTGTGAGCCTAGGTTTGTTGAGTTTGAATAGAATCTGGAAGGACTGGAGGTTCCCTAGTGAGTGTCATCTCCCCTCCTTATCTTTTACCTTTTGGGTCTGAGCTCCAGACACAGCCCCCAGCAGTCTGCTACCTGCTGGGAACTCTGGCCACATCCTGGCAAAAGCCCGAGGACCTTGATGTTATGGCTGTGCCAGTGCTGCACTCGCCCCTAATCCCCATCCCCTTTGTGTGAGTCAATCCTGTGATGCCTCCCTGCATTCCTTCCTCCACACCAGCAGTGCTGACGCTCAGATCCTGCTCAGATCCTGAACACCACGTTGGCACCGGCCTGCCAAGCCCTGGGTGACGTCTCTCTTTGGCGTCACTTGTGGGGACAAGAACTGACCGCCACCCCCGCTTTACAGGCTCTGAAGCTTTGAGTGGTGAAGGAACTCCAAGGCCACCCTCCGAGGGCGGAGGTGATGTCCACCCTGGGCCCAGGACCCATCTTAGGAGTGGGGTGGGTCATGGCTGTGGGGCAGGGTGGGAAGAAGGCCCGAGTCTGGACAGGAGACCTGCTCTCTGCTGCCAGAGTCCTGGGAATTCTGGAGGGGACATTTTGGCCCCTCCAGCCTGCTGCCTGGTAGGCTGGCTTTGACTGCGTTTTCAGCTCAGGAAGTTGCAGCTTCTTCACTGGAGACACCCTGACTCACCATGGGGTGGGACTAAGCTGGCCGGTGCAGATGAGGAATACAGGGGTGCCCTCTCCACACAGTCTCCTGGCTGCTTGGTGAGGGATGAGCCAGTCAGCCTCTCCCCACCAGGAGACCTCCGTGTGCAGGGTGGGATCACTGGGGCTCCCTCTGGCTCACAGCCAGAGAGTAGAGCGGGTTCCCGTCCCGCTCCTCTGTGCTTGGCTGCTGCCCAGCCCCAAGTCCTAGGCGTAGAAAGTCAGGTGGGGAGACCTACACAGGGGGTGTCCCAGCGCAGTGGGGGCCGCACTTCTGGGGACAGAAGCTGACAGAGTCCGGCTTCTACCTCCACCTCCTCTTGACTGTGGGGGTCCCCTGGGGGCAGCTGGGCTCCCCTCCCCATGGACAATGGCCAAACAAGGATTCTCCTGTAGTGACTGTGTAGACCCCTGACTGCCCTCAACCCTTGGCCCACTGGGGGGACAGGAGAATGTATTTGCTGCATTCTCCGACGTGGCGGGCCAGACAATGCTGGAACATCGTGAGGGGTGCCTAGGGGTGGGGTTCGGCCCCAGAAGAGGGGACATCCGGCCTTCCTGCCCTCTCCCACCCAGCTCCAACCAGTCGCTCTGCAGCCCAGGCTGTCTCTTCTCTCCCCAGATGGCCAGTGGACTGAGGACCCAGCTCCGGAGGCTCCCGGGAGTGGCGGTTCAGCAGGTGAGAGGCTGTTGCCTGGAGGAGGGGCTGGCGACCCGGGCAGTGCCTGGCAAGGGTCACAGCCTCGTGCTGGCGCCATTGAAATGGGTGCTAGGAACTTGCTTGCAGATTAAGGGAAGAGGGGAGTGGTGCCCTCGTGAGGGGCTGCCTGTGCCACCTCGCAGGTGAGCGGGGAGAGGCGTGACTGGTGTGGGGTTGTGTTTCTGTTCCCCAAGGAGAGAAATCATTTTCAGAAAGATCACAGCCTCCAGTTATTCTGCTTATTTGTTTGCTGATCATTGCCCTTCCCTTGGGGATCTCAATCCCTGGAGGGGCCATCTGTCCCCTTCGTGATGGAGTTCTGGGGAGCAGCAGGGCTGGGAAGGGGTTCAGCTTGTGAGTGAATGAAGGAAGGAGGGCGCTAAAGGGGAGCAGCGTCTGAGAGCAAGTCACAGGCCTGGTTTTACATCCTACCAGGCAGTTGCTGTAAATGCCATCGCCATCATTAGTAATGAATGAATATTCATGGCCCAGGAGGCCGGGCCTGTGCTGGTGCTGACACCTGCTTCTGGCTTGGTTCTCCAGCCTTACCATTCCAGGGAGGATGGTGCTGTCTGGATTCATGGGGTGGGGGTGAGGGTGCCCTCCCAGCTGACATGAGGCCACACTATCCTGTCCCAGGTGGCCCCTGTGAGTCAGGAAGGTGGAGTCACACAGTGAGTGATGAAGAGTGTGTTCGGGTGCTTCTCCGGCTACTCCTCATTCCATGGATGGAGATCTGAGGCCCAGGTTGGGATTTCCCTGGAGGGGAGGAGGCCAGTTGGCCATTGTTTGTTTACTGAAGACGCTGGGGATTGGGCTCCAGCTGCTGTCCAGGGCCCAGCACAGGCTGGACAGGCTGCCAGGTCATCTGTGTGGGCTCCAGGGGAATGGAGGGTTGAGTGGAGGGGAGAGATGACGGGTGACAGCTACTCCCCTGAATTCAGTCATGCTGACATGATGTCAAGGCAGGTGATTGAAAAGAAAGGGAATTGCAGAAAACCACAGCAACATCTGCAGCCTGGCACAGTATTGCGGTGCTATTTGTAGTCTAGGTAAACCTAGAATTTTGGCAAGTGAAAGGTGGTGAGGCTGTCACTTGGCAGGGACAGCGGGAGGGTGCTGGACATAGTCACCGACGGGGATGGAGGTCGTGTTGTCCTGACGTCCCTGGCATGTGCCTGAGGCTCTGGGCTGACACCTCAGGTGCAGAGGGTCTGAGCAGCAGGGACCTTGGGTTCGTGTTGGTTGGCTGGGGGTGATGGCCTGGTTTCCACAAAGTCCCTACCCCCCCAGAATGGGGCCCCCACGGACAGGGCTTTCTCTGGAGTTTCCTGCACCAGCAGGTGCAAGCATGTAGGAGACGAATGAGCAAACGCAAGGCCTTTCCCGTTGCCTGCATTTCCTCAGTTGCGAACCGGGTGGGTGACGAGCTAGTTGTAGAATGTTCACCACCCGCTCATGCCACACAGCACTCACTTGGGCCCCCACAGCGGCTCCAGGGCACCAGAGACCCCTGCGTGCGTCGGGGTATAGGCTCCCGGACAGAGCAGCGGTGTCCAGACCCTCAAGCTGCCTTTTGCAAAGCCCGTCATAGTGGCTGATGTGGTCTCTGAGTCGTTGTTTCCTGTTCCATAAATCCCTCTTCAGAGGGCATTTGAGGTTTAAAAACTTGGAGTGTGGAGTCCTCAGCAGAGGACAGGGCCAGCAGCTGGCCTGGAGCATGGCTCTGTTGCGTTCCAGTAGTTGTTTCAGCCATGATGGCTGGATGGTTGTTGCCTGTGCAGACGCACAGGATCCGCTGCCCATGGCCTCCCTGACACCCCTTCTGCCAAAGAGTAGCAGAACCACGTGACTCAGGGCAGGCATGATGTATTTCCCGTCAGCCTCGATCCATTTCCTTCCTCCGGGGGCATTGCACTAAGTTAGTCTGTCTGTGGCAGAGCAGTGGCAAAATGATGGGAGTCCGGTCTCTGCGCCCTTTGCTCCGGCTTCATCTGCCTGATTCCAGGAGGCTGGAGCCCCGGCCGCCACTCAGCTGGGGAAATGTCGAAACTGTACTGAATCTCAGGATGCAGGCAGGTGACGACGACCCTGGCCGCCCATCACCTTCCCATTCCCTGGTCTGAGCCCGTGGTGGGGGGAGCCCCCCAGCCATGCTCGCTGATGGCACCTACAGTTGCACCTTCAGTTCTCTGCAGTCACCATGCTGCAACTGGAAGCAGCTTCTCAGGAGCACGCTGGGAGGCTGGCTGGGTGCACGCTCGCCGGCTGTGGTCGGCCAGGGTGACAGCTGCTCTGCAGGGCCAGCGCTTCATGTTGGGACAGGGCCCCTGGAGGCCCAGCTGAGTGGACACGCCCTTATGAGTTAATTTTTTTTTTTTTTAAAGAAAAGAGTAATATGGGCTCACCGAAAATCCAAGCGATGTGGAGTGTGTTGGAATTTTAAGGATCCTGTTCTCCCAGCCAGAAACCACTTCCCAGGTGAAACATGGCAGATACTGAGCCCAAAGAGGTGGCTGCTTTGTGCCCTTGGGGACAGCCCGGGGGGGCCCTGGCTCCTTCAGGCCTGAGGTCAGTCCCTTGTGGTGGGTCCTGCGCCGCCCCTCCCAGAGGACAGGGAAAGGGCTCCAGGGGCACGGTGCCCTCAGGGTCACCCAGCAGGCTTCAGAGCAGGGCTGGGCCCATAGCAGTGACCCGAGGGCACCCGCCCTCCCCCCCCCCACTGCCTGGCACTCACATGTCCTTGTGGGAACAGAATAACCTGTTTCTGTGAAGGTGGGGATGCACCTGCCTTGTGGGAACAGAATAACCTGTTTCTGTGAAGGTGGGGATGCACCTGGCATCATTTTACAGCTGTTTTCCCTTTGAGGCCATCCGACACGATCTGTCCCATTCCTCCCCCACCTAGACTCCCAGACTCCCCTAATAGAGGCAGTTGATTTTTGTGGTTCTTTTCAGGGGAATTTCAGGTTGTTTTGGGGTTTCTGCTATTCCCGACAGCGCTTCAGTGCACGTCACCACAGGCTTTGCTTTTTCCCCTAATTTTGATTATGCAGCTGCCCTGTGCCTAACTCCTGTAGCCACACACTTGAACAGTTGAGATAAAGACACTTCCCCAGCCGCCTCCCTGCCCCTCTCCATAGTAACCGCTGTTATCAGCGCCTCTAGCCCAGCCTCCTTGCTATGCATTTACAGGTACCTGGCTCGCGACTGCTCTGGGTGTTAAAGGCGTGGTGTAACCTGCGCTTCTGTGCAGCTGCCCCACCCCTTAGTGCCACGCCAGGTCCTTCCTTAGCCACGCAGAGCTCCACCGCATTCTTTGTAATGAAGTCATGTGTCTTATTCCTCGGCAGGCGTGTGCTTTCTTCTCACACATTCCCTATTGATAGATATTTAGGTCTCAGCTGAGACACACTTTTTCCGCATAAAAAGCACTGCGGCCCACACCCTCAGGTACGCCTCTCGCACGCGCCGGAAGCATCCCTAGTGTGGATACCCAGAAGTGCCGCTGCTGGGCGGCAGCGTTTGCCACGTTGCTGGGTTTGTCCTTGGGGGGCGCGGGGAAGCCTGCAGGCGTGCGCCGTGGGTTCCATGTGGGCTGCAGGGAGCCAGAGGCAAGAGGACAAGGGCTCTGGCCCGTGGCCACTCCGTGGCCATGTACTTGGACAGCTGCTGGTGACCGTGCCATCTCTGACGAGGCCTCCTGTCTGTGCAGCCGCTTGGACAGAGTTGTCCGCAAAGCCGTGTGGTCAGCTGGGGCCAGCCTCCTGCCCCGTCCCCTTGTACAGCCTGGAGGTTGGCCTGACCCGCCCAGGAGGACCAGCCACACTGGCGGTTTTTAGTCTGTTTCTGCTAGTTAGCCCGAGGACAGGGTGGGGACAGGGTGTCTCGCAGACAGTTCAGCTGCCAGCCGGCCCCAACGCCTCTGTTGTGCCCACAGGCCAGGCATCAGATGGCCCTGCTGTCACGGGGCAGAAACACTGGTCCCAGCTGCCCAGCACCAGGAGGGGCAAGCACAGGATGTTACGGGGACACGGAGGGCTTCGATGCAGCCTGGGAGGTGTTAGCTGAGGGAGTCTGAAAGGGTATGTGTGTACACACTGGCGAGTGTGCGCTCCTGTGTGTTGCTTGTGGGTATTTCTTTGTGCCCGGCTTGCTTGTGGGCTGCCCACCAGCCTCCCCCTTGGCTGGTAATGCTCGGGCTTTCCACTTTTGTTCTCCCCTTTCTTATAGTCCTTCAGACCCACCCGTTCCCCCTTAGAGCTCAGGGGCAGACACGTGGCCCAGGCTGGCCCATCAGAGGTCCAGACGTAGTAACTGGCCCAGGACCGGTTGATGAGAATCATCCTGGCATTTTTCTGCTAGACTTGATGGGAGAGATCTCTCCAGTCTTTGGGGTCATGGCTCAAAGGAGGTGCTTGGGGTCACTTCCCTAGCCTCACGGGACATGTCCAAGGGCAGTGGGAGAAGCTAAGGGCTTTTTGCCCTTAGCAGCAGCAACAATGATAGAGATGGTAGAGAGAGGCCTGGGCCCCGGGTCCTGGTCCTGGTCCTGGTCCTCCTTTTTCTTAGCTCGGAGCTCCAGCCTCTCCCTGAGCCTGGGCCCAAAGAGGTGGCTGCTTTGTGCCCTTGGGGACAGCCCAGTGGGGCCCTGGCTCCTTCAGGCCTTGTGGTGGGTCCTGCGCCGCCCCTCCCAGAGGACAGGGAAAGGGCTCCAGGGGCACGGTGCCCTCAGGGTCACCCAGCAGGCTTCAGAGCAGGGCTGGGCCCATAGCAGTGACCCGAGGGCACCCGCCCTCCCCCACCCTCCCCCTCCCCAGTGCCTGGCACTCACATGTCCTTGTGGGAACAGAATAACCTGTTTCTGTGAAGGTGGGGATGCACCTGGCATCATTTTACAGCTGTTCTCCGTTTGAGGCCATCCGACACGATCTGTCCCATTCCTCCCCCAGCTGGCCCCATCCCCAGACTCCCCTAATAGAGGCAGTTGATTTTTGTGGTTCTTTTCAGGGGAATTTCAGGTTGTTTTGGGGTTTCTGCTATTCCCGACAGCGCTTCAGTGCACGTCACCACAGGCTTTGATTTCTCCTTATTAATTTTGATTATTCAGCTGCTCTGTGCCTAGCTCCCTTCCTGAAGACCTGGCTTTCGGCTGGGCTCTGTCTCTGTGTCCCTGAGACCTGACTGATGCTGGGGGTGAGCTTGTGAGGTCGTGGGGGCTCTGACTGGCTGGAGAGCAGCCCAGCTGGATGAGATTCAAATAGAAATTTGCTCAGGCAGACATATTGGTTCTTTTTTCTCCTCAGGTTGAAAACTTCAAATATCTTAGCAGTTGGGGGGTGGGGAGTGCAGACACCCCTGCACCAAGGGTCACCAGGCACCAAGTTGTGTATGAAACAGGTTGAATATATTTATTTTTTCCAGAAAGGACATCAGTGATATTTGCTAGATTTATTGCTAGGTAGTTTATGCTTTTTTTTTCTGTTTGTTTTTTATTTATTTATTTAAACTGGTGCATAGAGGTGGAAGTCAGCATTCTGTATTGATTTTGTATCCAGTAAACTTGTTAAATGTAACTTTTACTTTTTATTCTGACTGTTGAAAGAATAAATAGGAATGCAAATACAGTAGTAATAAGAGTTTAAGATATTTAAAGTGTAGCACAAAGATTTGCTATACGTACGCTCTATTATTTCCATCTAGTTATCTATGAATTCTTTCAGATTTTCCACATGGACATGTGCATCTACAAATAGTGATGGTTTTCTTTCTTCTTTCACCTTTCGGGTCCTTCTCTGACCTTCTTAGAAGAGGTGGCTGCGGGATCTCGTCTTATCCCAGGTTTTACAGGGAAAGCTCTGAGATTGTACCTGAATGTGTGACATTTGCACTGGGTTTTTCAGAGATGCTCTTTATCCCGCTAAGAAAGCCCACTTTATTTTTAGCTTACTAAAAATACCCTGGTTCAAGAAATACCCTATTTCATGAGTTTACTGGTAAAAAGATATTGAATTTAATTAACATCTATTGAGATATTCATATGGTTTTTCTCTCTTAACCTCTTGATGGATTTATTTACATGAACAGATTTCTACTATGAAGCCAACCTTCTAGTCCTGGAATGACCCCAAGGAGGTTATGCTTTGTTTATTATTTATATGTTGCTGGAATTTAAATACTGACATTAAAGAAGTCTGTGTTTTGTGAGTGAATTTACTCGATAATATTTGATTTCCATATTGTTCTTGTTTGGTTTTGGTGTCCAGGTTAGATGAGCTTCATAAACTGCAAGTGTCGTTGAGAGATGAGATTGCTTTCTATCTGCAATGTTTGCCAAAGCATCTTATCAAATGACCTGGGCCCACTGTTATTTTGGGAAGAGTTCTGATTCTAATTCAGCTTCCATTCTTTTATAAACATACAATGTTTATATGCAGTTTTTAAATGTCTGTTGAGTCCATTTTTATAGGAAGGCATCGCTGTCATCTGTTTCCAAATTGATGAAGTCATTTTGGTTATTCTTCTGTTTTGTTTTTTTTTTAATCTATTTAATCCCAATCACCTAACGGCAATCTCTTTCCCATCATCAATCCTGTTCTTTGGTGTCTTCTTTCTGGGTCCTTTTTCTTTTCTGGTTTCGGTCATTCTAGAAGCTGGTCCTTTTTGGTCTTTTCCAACAACGACCAACTTTAACATGGCCAGTCCCTGCTCTTTCATGTTTGCCTTCCACACTCTGGCCTCAAAGAGAAGGTCAGTGGGAGCACACACCCATATGCTTGTTGTGATGATTAATTGAGCTAATACATGTTAGAATTGTGCTGAGGGGAGCAGTGGGCAGGTCAGGAGAGGTCTGCTGCACCATGGGGTCACTTCCTTGGCAGGGGGATCAAGCTCGGGCTGCAATGGCTGCAGAGAGCTTCATAGTGCTGTGCTTTAACCCCTTGCGCCACAGGGGAGGGCCCCCCAAAAGGTTTTTTAAAAATCAGCCTGCTGTTCCTGACCAAGTACTTTCACTTCCAAAAGTAGCTATTCTAAACCTTTGTCCTTCTCTCTTGCCAAAATGCCACACTCTGCTCTCAGTAGTGACTCTTAGTTTGCAAAGAAGACAGCGGCTATCAGGTGGAAACTTCTCTGCCTCCTCCCCCCACCCCCTAGGATTAGACAGCTCATCTCAACATCTCACTCAGCCTTTCTTCTTGTTTCAGAGAAAGAGCTATCCTTCTCTTTAAAGTTACTCCTTCATGCCCATCATTTTCCTCAGAGACATAAGTCTATTACCAGCTCTCACTTTTGCCCAAATTCATTAGGCCACGTTCATGCGCTCCCCAACATTGATTCCGTCCCTCCCCGACCTACTTCTGCTGGGCTTCTGCTCTCATACACCAGTGAGGTGGTTGTTTCCCAAGTCATCAGTCTTTATTGTACTTGACTTCTGTATTGTTGATTGTTCCCAGAACTTTTAAAACTCTGCCCACCCTTTCGATTCATTGAACAAATCACCAAACACAGCCCCTCCTGTTTGTTGGCCAGCTGCGTTTGGCACCTGACCCCATGTCCTCTTCCTTGGCTTAAATGCTAGCGGGCTATTCCCAGCATTCCACCTGTGATGTCTTCTCTTCCCGCCAAGTACTTGGTTCTGAGCACGCATGTCTACACCTGGAGCTTCAAGAAGCAACTGACAATCACCATATTTTTAAATCTCAACCTAAATACCTCTGCTGAACTCCACGCTCATCACCACTTCTTTTTCCTTCTAGGTTCTTCTAATTCAACTTGCCTATGTGTTCTCTCTCTTTTCCTGCGTTCCATCCTCAGGCGGTAAAACTGCCACCAGCCAGTTCCCTAGGTAACAACCCAAGGTAGATCTGAACCGTCTACATCTCTGTTTTTGAATGCCAAAAAATGGGATTGCATGAGGAGGCCTTCCAGCCACAGCCAGGGCAGGCAAGGAAAACGTCCCACTATTTTGTACTTGTTCGATTTGTACTTTTGCATTAAGTGTAATAGAACTTCACTGGGAAAAATAGAATTTGGGAGTTAGGAAGTTTTCCTTGTCCACCCCCGAGCATGGCTAGAACCTCTATGGCAGTATCCTATTGATCTCTACAGAACGTCTAATTAATGCTGTCTCCTGCGGGTAGTGACTCAGCATAGTGAAGGGGTGGGCTATCAGTTTTTATTCCTATTTACCAAGCCACGCATAACGGCAGGTCGGTCATGAGCGTTCCGTGCGCGCTGCGGGCTGGCCTCGGAAGGGCCGCTCTGAGGCCGGAGGGAAGCTCATTACATTGCCACAGAGTCAGACACTGCGATCACATGTGCCTCCGCCGTTCTCTTCCAAGTCTGATTGAATTCAGAGGACGCTCTCATCGTCTGTTTCCTTCTTTTCATAATGGATAACCTTAAACAATTTTCTTGTGGACATTTAAAAAGTGGCAAAAATAATGACTCTCTTCTTAATGGGCGCTCACAGTCCTACCACTCTTCTTCCATCGATATTCCTATGACGCTCTTCCCCTCGCCTGAAAAAAAGACTTTTTGCGTTTGTTTCCTTTAATAGTGAGTAGGATTAGCAGGCGTTTTCATACTCTACCCAAGATTCCTGCTTGCTTGCTCTATTTAAAAAGTCCATTACTATTTCTATTTTACTTGGAATTGTTTAGAAGTTAGTTGTAATTTCTACACATAAGTGCATCCCCCCCCCAGTTTCTACTTTTGTTACTAATTTCTTTCTTTTTTAAAAAAAATTTATTTATGTTTTCCACATGTCTTTTGCAGCAACTTGGATGGAGCTGGAAAATATCATGCTTAGTAAGATAAGCCAGAAAGAGAAAGAAAAATACCGGGTGGTTTCACTCATAGCAGGAGTATAATGGACCAGGCGAGACAATAACAAAAATAATGAACAACCATAGACCAGAGACATTCTGTGGGGGCAGAGTGGGGAATGGGATCAAAAAGGGGGGGGGGAAGGGAAGGAAATGCATGGGACTATGGTGGTGGCACAGGGGTGATTTGGTGATGGGAAACCCGCCGGGATTACAATCGAGATGGAAAAAAAAATGTGCAAAATGATGTAAAAATAAACTTTTGTAATAATAAAAGAAAATTTATTTATGTTTTCATAGAAGAACTGGATTGTAGGCCAGTGGCATGGGGCAGGGGTGGGGAGGTGAGAGTGTTTACCAGAGACAGGACAGGTGGATCTACTAAAATACACTGCGGAGGGGAGCAGCGGGCGAGACAGGAGAGGTCTGCTGCCCATGTGGGTCAGCTGGTCAGCGACTGAACTCAGGCAGTATCCGTCATAGCACTGAGACTTAACCCCACGGAGGGGTTAATGGGCCACCAAGGAGGCCAGTTCTGTTACTCATTTCTAATCCTGTTGTTTTGTGATCTGAGACCATGTACCAATCCTTTAAAATTTGTGGTGCTTGCTTTGTGTCTTTCCACATGGTCTGGCTTTTGGTCTCTTTGGTCTGTTCTTCCAGCTTAAGATGCTTGCTTCATTTAACAGGGCTTAAACTTAGTGTTTTTGCATTGCTCTCACACAGTACAAGAACCCTAAAATACTCTGATCACCTTCTCCCAGCTGACCTGAAATCCTTGTCTGGTATTTTTGTTCTTTCTTGTTTACATTTAACCTCAGAAATGGTTATTGTTCAGCATATTGAATGCTAGTTTAAAATCTCCCATGTGACCATCAACCCACCACTGTCCCATTTTGTCTCTGTCATATCGAGATTCATTATCCCTCTGTTTGAACCTCATACTTGAGAGCGGAGTAATTTTCCTCTTGCCTGAAAAAGGCATGATTTAGATTTTATCTTCTGCTGGTAGTAGGCTCTTTGTCTGCAAATGTCTTTATTTCGCCCTTCTTAAAATACAGGTTTGCCAGCATGCTATGTTGACAGTTAATTTTTCTCAGCACAACGAAAATAGTATTTCACTGTCTTTTTCTAGTTCCATCATTGCTGTTGAGAAGCTGCCATCCTGCTTTGGAGACATTTGTCATTTTTTCCTCTGACTGTTTTTAAAAAAGCGTAGGTTTCATACAGTTTTGTTGTCTATAATCACGGTGTTGTGTGTTGGGTCTTCAGGACTTATTTATCTACTAGCTGCAAATGTGTATCCTTACATGTCTCTCTGTGGGTGTGGGAGGAATAGGGAAGCTGTTGTCTCTGGCTGTTTTTAATGCCTCTCCCTACCGCATCTAGTTGTGTAGTTTTATTATCTATATTTCAGTGAGGCTGCTTTTCTCTCATTTCAAGTTTTTGCAATAAAGATTGTTGTCTTCCAATACTTCTGGGCAGGTAGCTCTGTTCCTGCTGTCTCTTAAGTCCTTTCCTATTTTCCAGCTTGACTTTCTGTATCACACACTTCAGTAGTATCTTTCAACTCACTAATATTCTCTTCAACTATTTCTAAATTGATTTCCTTATTTCTTTCTAAAAATTTCTTGCTTGATTTTTTGTAGTCTTGCTCTTTGATCATGTTTTCAAGTTTCTCTTTAATTGCATGATATGTATTAGCTATGCATTATATGTATACACTACATACTATATGTATGTGTGCATTATGTATATTACATGCATGTATTAAATGTATTACCCATGGCTGGTAAGTCAGTCCTGAGGGTCTGGTCCTGTTCTCTCTGTAGGCTCCCTCAGGGCTTTGCTTTCTGGTGTGTTCTGTGAACTCCTGCTCCTTGGAGGCCGCATTCTGTCAGTTTGCATTTGCTGTAGCCCAGCAGACTGGGAGACTCCATCTAAACCACTTGTGATTAGGTGTTCCAGTAGAATCCATGTTATAACTTTGATTCTAAGTCTGTGTGAGGTGGGCTGCGGCCGTCACCTTTGCAGTGTTTCCTTGTCCACCTGGCACGGAGTCTGAGTCAGGTGTGGCATTTTTTCTAACTTTAATTTTTCTCCTGCTCTTCTTTTTGTAGTGTTTGTTTATTCTCCACCCATTCATTGGGGCCATTAATCCTTTGGGGCTCTCACCTTTATGCAGGAACTTCTTGATAGTTCCACCTCATTGGATAATTCTGGGCTTTTTCTCCTATCGAGGTCTCCAGGGTTTTATAAAACCTTTGGGAATACTGTGAACTTGGTTGTTTCTTATCTCCTAGGAATCCTGGTATCTCTTTGTTTTTAGTCTCTTAGGGTTCCTTAAGATTGCTAGGTGAGATCATTCATGCCTGTAAGACTAGGAGCTGTGTCCATGCCGAGGTTATTTGCACGGGAGCATTGTTGATGGCACTTGGCCCACCACGCTGCCAGGAACAGAAGTTCAGGTGGAACCTAAGGGTGACTGGGGATTGAGCAAGCAAAGGAGTGGGCAGGGGAGAGGGAACAGCAGGGGGAAGGTGGGGCAGAGGGCCTGGGAACTGTACAGTATCTCCTGGAAAAGACAACTGGGTCAAGGTCTGGCCCACAGTAGTTGCTCAACAAGCGTCTGCTGACTATCTGCTATTGGGAGTCTGTGGATTTGGCCTCAGCTCAAGCGCATACGGGATGCTTCAAGATGAGACTGGAGAAGTATGTCGGCATGGGGTCCTCCCCTCCTTTCCCCCAACCCCCGTCAGTTCCACCACACCCCTCGGATGCAGATATACTGAGGTGGGATTCTGAAGAAGGGCCCAAAAATAGGAGAACATGTTTTTGAGGAGCCCCGACCTCAGAGGATGGGCAGAATAAGAGGCCTGGCTGAGAGACAGCGGACAGCCTGCGTGGCAGGGTGGAGACCTGGAGGAGCTCGGAGAGGGCAGGTGCAGTGCGGGCGGCTCCTCAGGGGGTGACGGAGACCACCTACTTGACTGGGGACATTGGAGGCGCATTGGATATAACTGACAGTGTCCTGAACACACTTCTGACTTAGAACACATCTGAAATCCAAGGAACGGAACACAAATGCTTCACCGCATGAGAAGCATTCTAGGACCTGCACCGGTATGGTCGGGGTTCTGCAGAGAGGCAGCACCAGCGGGAGCGTCTTAGCCCACTGCTCTGTCAAGGCGGGGGGTGGGGGGCTGAGGACTGTGCCTAGGGCTGCCTCCTCTCCAGCAGATAGAGACTGAGGCTCCCTTCATCTGCCCATTCGCAGTTCCGTGCTATGCAGTGTGAGGCCTGGGGACACGCTCTGGCACCGCAGGCCTGCCTTTGCAGCCTGGGTTGCAACATCCCGGAGGGGCCAGAAACGGGGAGAGCAGGAGGGACGAAGAGGGGCCCATGCCCTCCTTGCAGCACTCTTCCCAGCTGGGGCCCTGGGCCCTGGCCCCTGGCTGGGCGTCCTGAGTGGGAGCAGGCACAGGTGTGTGGCCAGGGCTGGGCTGCACAGCTGCGGGGTCACTAGCTGCGGGGCACTAGGTGGGCACATTTGAAGGTGGAGTTGGGGGAGAGGTGATGTCATGAGGTCGTTTCTGTTTTGTGTCTCCATCAACCTCAGCTCATTCAATAGACTGTCTACATTTTTATTTTGGGGTTTTCTTTTTTTTTCAGTGGGGCATAGCAGCTCCCATAGGCCTCTCTTCTCCCCAGAGCCTCAGGCATTGATATTTATACAAGGCGACTTTTAATAGAAGACAAAAGGGGACAACCTAAATAGTTCAACAAGAGGAGGAGAGTTTGCTTAATTAAACTGGACCATCCAGAACATTCTGCAGGCCATGAAAACATAGTCTGTACTCATACGGAATGGGAAATGCTTAATTCTATAATATTAAGTCTTCAAAAATACCCTAAGATGCTGAATTATACATACAAATCAATAATAACTATGCCTGAAAAACTGATTAAAAATATTGAAAAAGCGCATCCAAATGTTAAAAATACACCTTTGGGTATTGGTAATTCACACGGAAAGGAAGAAGCAAAACATTAAAAAGTTTTTTATTATGTGAATGCACAGATTTAATTTAATTTTAACATGAATATCGTTACTGTTATTGCTTTTTTGGTCTCAATAGTTAATGGCAACTTTCAAAGACTCCAGAAACACCAGCGTAGCTGGGGAACCCCTCACCTCCCGCCACGTCAGGGGCTGGCAGTGTGGCTTCAGATTCCTGAAGTTTTTCTTTTTACAAGAAGGTGATCATAACTTTACGCACCCTTTCTCAGCATTTTTCCTTCTATAATTTGTCTTGAAAATGTCCCTCTGACAGCAGTATAGATTTACTTGTTAAAAAGCCCTGCATTTTGTTCCATTGTGTGCCTGATTCGTGACTTGGTCTGTCCCCATTGATGGATGCTGGGGGGTTTCCAGCACCCCCCCAGATGTGCACACACTTCCTGGCACCTGCGTGTGTGTGTGCAGGGTCATCCCTGGAGGTGGGCTGGCTGGCTCAAACAGTAGAAGTATTTTCACTTTGATGCTCACCACGAATTGCCTTCTAGAACAGTGCACCTGTTTCTCACCCCATCAGCTCTGTCTGAGGGCTCTGGATATTGTATTTAAAGTGGAGACGATATAACGAAAGACTATAAACTTTAGCCCTATTTTGCACATTTTATTTTTATTATTGCTTCTTAAAGATTTGTTTCATTTACACATACAGAATTGGGGAACAGGCCAGAGGCACAAGGGCGGTGAGAGGCTTCCCCAGAGACAGAGTGGGGAGCAGAACAGGAGGATCCACTGAGATACACTGGCGAGGGAGCAGCGGGCGGGTCAGGAGAGGTTGCCGCGCCATGTGGGTCTCCCTCCTGGCCAGGAATTGAACTCGTGCTGCAGTGGCTGCGGCTGGCTTTGCAGTGCTGCACTTTAACCTGTTGTGCCACCAGGGAGGGCCTGTTTTTGCAGATTTTAAATGATCATTGAAAGCTTTCCCCATTTCCAATCCCTGCATCCCCTACCTGGGGTCTGGTTTCTTGAACCATTCCCTTTCTCAGCCAGACCCTATTCAAGGTTGAAGGGCTGGATAGTTCTGGAAAATTCATTCCTCTTCCATGGGAGAGCAGAAGAGCTAGTGTGGCCCCTTGGGGACCCACCGAGGCTCTGGCTGGAACCTTCGATTCCAGAGCGCAGATGTGTCCTGAAGGCAGGCTAGGGGAGACACCGTCTGCTACTCGGAGGGCCCCGGGAGGAGCTGGATTCTCTAGCTAAGCTCAGGCACTGAATGCCAATCAAGGCAGGCAAGGGGGGGGTGCTCTGACTCCTGGGCCAGGGCTGCCGGGAAAGCAGGTCAGCCCAGCCAGACACATCAAGTGACTCTGCCCAAGTCACACGGCAGCTGGCAGCCTGTTCAAGCCCATTTTCAGACAACGAGCGCTGGAAGGGTCTTTACAGATTTCCAAGATGAGCATTCACTGCACAAGTAGGGAAACTGAGGCACGTGAGCCTCCAGTCACCCAATGAGAAACACAGAGGCTGGCCTAGTATCGGGCCTCCTGACCCATGGCCAGCTGCTTGTTCTAAGTGGAAACTTGAGTGCTGATGGTGGTTTATGAGGATAGAGGGGAGAAGGGTATGGGGAATGGCAGGAAAACGGGGGACTCATTCTCAGGGGGCTGTTTTGACAGCTGGTTGGCATGATGTGGCCAGCTGGAACTGGCACAGGAACTGCCCCTCGTGCTGTCTGGCCTCGATGAGAAATGGGTACCTGCGCAGTTCTTGGCCACTGCTAGGTCTCTGAAGGATTGTGCTGACCAGTCTGTCTATTTTGGCCACCCTGACGATGAGAAACCTGAGGCTCAGAGAGGGTTACACCTTGCCTAAGGCCACACAGCAAGTGGGAGCCGTGGGTGGGGTTTGACCCAGGTCTGTGAGATGCCACGGGCCTGTCCTCCCTGCTGCTTGTCTGCAGTCCCTTCCCTTCCTCCCACAAGGGCTTATGTCTGGCCTCAGGCCCATCGTAGTGACTCATTTGCTCCAGCTGTGGGTTGGGGGCCCCTGGAACTCCATTCTTATGCCTGAACCTGAGGCTGTGGGGGCCTGTTGCATCCTCACTGCTGCTGTTTATTCCCAGCTTGGTCTGGAAAGGCCTGGCAGCTGGTTTCTGAGCCACATTTCCTCGGGGATTCTGACCCTTCCCCAGGTTGTGGGAAGGAGGGGTTGCTCACACCCACCCCTCCTCTTCCCTGGCACCATGTCTCCCCTTGACTTAGTCTGATCCTGGGACCAGGCCTGGGTTCTGCTGCCTGTCACTACCGGCCAAGATGCAGAGACAGGAATTGAATCTATAAGTGCTTTCATGTTCAGCTCGCTGGGCACGGATCTGAGACTGTTTGCCTCAGCCCTGAAGAGAGAGCAGAGACCGCTTTGTATCTCATGGCGAGCTGGTTTTTGATAGTGTTGAACAAAAACAGACAACTGTTCACCAGAAGAGCCCGTCGTGGTTGACGTTGTCAGTGAGCATGGCGTTCAGCACCCAGTTTGTTACCCGCCTCCTGGATGTCTTGACCCTGGTGCATCCTGGCCTGCTTGGTTGGTTCTAATGGTGTCAGTGTCTGGCACTCACTTGGGCATCACTGGGGTGGGAAGCTCAGCTCAAAGCAAACGTTTTTGGCTTGAAGCGCTCAGGGCACTGGCACACCATGAGTGCCTGCAGCCTGGGCCAGGTGTGCATGCAGGTCCCAGGCCAGGTTGGGGCCTCCCTTCCCCCCAGCCCCTCCAGTCCTCATCAGGGCTCACATGGAACTTCATACAGCTTCTGGACTTCTCGCGCCACCTGCCCATTCAGGACTCCGCCCTCCATGTTAGCCCAGAGAGAACATCTGGGGACATAGCCCCGATCCTGTGCTGCGACCCTCATGCCCCACCATGCCAAGAGACCAAGGTCCTGCTCCAGGGGCCGGTTGTGTCCTCCAGGCTGCCCACTCTGCACCCCACTTCCCTCTGGAGACTTTCCCTTTGCTGGTCTGGCTGTTGGTCTGGGCAGCACTGCCCCTGCGCCCAGCTCCCTGGGGCTTGCTGGCTCCTGGGGCCCTGTGCAGACTGCAAACACGAGACCACTCTGCTGTTGGCCACTGGGCTCGGTGCCCTGAAGTGTCAGCCCCATGCGGTCAGAGGCTATCGCCTGGCCTGTCCCCAGAGCCTAGAACAGGGCCTGGACTCTAAACGGTCACTGAATGAATGGATGTCTGTCCAGACGTCCAGCCTCTGGTGTTGCTGTGCCCGCACTATCAGAGCTGTGACCTGGCTGTCCAGACGGCCTTGACCGGTGCTTACCCTTGAGTGCCAGGGACTGTCTGACCTGCCCCCAGGAGGCCTGGCATCCAGGCCCCTCTCTCCCAGCTTGCTGTGTGACCTTAGGCATGTTTCTTCTCCCTCCCTGGGCCTCAGTTTCCCTGTGTGTACACTGAGTTTCCCAAGGTAACACTCTCTCCCCAGTCTCCTCTTTGATTCTCCAACTCTCAGTCCTTCAACCGGACAAGCTCGACCCAGCGGCCTCATCTCACCCTGCAGAGAGGACGGTACCGTGGAGGTGGCCTGGCGTCATTGAGAGGCCCGGCACGTCCACCGTTCGTGTCTAATTACTCTGGTAACTGTTTACTGCCTCTTTAATTCCCTGGGCAAACATCCCCATTACCGGGAGTAATTTGCTGGCAGTGGCTTGGGCTGTGATGCGTGAGGATTCACGGTGCCCTGCTCTGCTCCACACCGCGGACGTGCTGCGCAGCCAGGCCCCGAGGGGGCTGAGGCAGCACCTGCCTTCCTGTGGCCACAGCCGGGCCCCTCCTGCGGTTAGCCCTGTCTGGCCGCTGTGGGGTCTCCACGGCAGACGGGGCAGTGCTGACCAGTGTTTCGAACAGAGACTCAGAGCCTGTTGCTCTCTGGGCCCGGTGGGCCCTGCTGCTCCTCGCTCGTAGAACCTGGGTCTGGGGAGACAGAGTCCCGCCAGCCTGGCGCGAGCCCCGAAGAGGCCTCTGATTTGTGAACTGCGTATTGAGGTTGATTTAGCAATCAGGCTTCAGATGGATTTCCAGGGGGAGGGCACGGGTTCCCAACCCCTAAGACAGGCCTGCAGCTTCACCTCGGAACTGCACCAGACAGTGGGCAGCAGGTTATTGACGTGACCTGGGACCCCGAGAGGGAAAGATAATGAGGCTGAGAAAAATCCATCTTTGCGGGGTTCATCCTGGGGCCTTTGAAAATGAAACTGCTTCCCTGATGCACGTGCACAGCTGCGCAGATGCCGGGGGCTGGAGAGGAAGTGGCTTCTGCTCCCGCCTCTCCGGGAGCTTCTCAGGGAGGAGGCTCCAGCCTGGCAGACTGAGGTCTGCCAAGTACCTGGTAGCTTCAGGGCTGGGGCATCTCCTGGGTCTTCCCTGTCTGCCCTCCCTGCAGGCCCCAGCCGGACTCCTGCCCCTTCGGCCCCTTCCCTCAGCTGGGGCCCAGCGGTGCCCCTGGGGGCTCTGGACGGGAAGGGAGGAGGCACCCACCTTGGCTGTGGGTTGGGAACAGAGAACCGGGGTGTGGGCTGGGGCGTCCTGACTTGCTGACCGTGGCACCTTGGCCACCCTGGCCAGCTCCGGCCCACGCTGGGCCTGTTTCCTCGCCTGTGCAATGGGAGATGAGGAGACGTCCCCCTGAGGGCGGCTGTGGGTGACATGACGCTTGAAAGGAGCAGCATGGATGGCCCTTGGCAGCGGGGAGAGGGCCGTGGGCCGGGCACGCGGGCCGAGGTGAGGAGCTGCCTGTGACATCCGCCGCCGTGACGCGGACGCCACCTCAGGCTCCCGAGCCTCAGCTTGTCCCCAGTGAGGTGGGCAAAGGGCAGACGCAGGTCAGCGCTTGGCACCCCGTGGGCTGTCCCTGGTGCTGGCACTGCCCCTGCCTGGTGGCCGCTGGGCAACACTGCAGGCCTGACCTGTGCCAGCAGGGGCAGCACCCGGGTCCAGACGCCCCCTCACAGCCAGGCTATGGTGACCCCCCAACACTGGTGCCTGGAGAGGAAGCGGCAGGCCCAGCCTCACTGCCCGGGAGGACGTGAGAGGTCCTGTCCCCTCGCCTGCTTCCGTGACTGGAAAGCGGGAGGATGCGGGGATTCGGCAGCTGCTGCTCAGTGACTACCGCGGGCGCCTACAGGCAGTAAGCCCCTCGGCCCTTGCCGGGAGCTGTGGTGCCCCAGTGTCCGCACCTTCCCATTCCCTGGTGGAGGAGTGGAGACCCAGCCAGGGGGCGTGGCGCTCACGCCTCTGCACACCTCCCTCCGGCTGCGGAGCCTTCCGGCCTCCTCCCACGGCCTCCTGGCTTGGCCTCAGGGCAGACACTGGCCTCCCAGCCCCCTGCAGGTTTGCTCTCCTCCCCCTGCCCTGGTCTCCCACGTGGTTCTTTTCTGGGGGACCTTTGGTGTCATCTGGTGTCACTCACACTAGTCTGTGGGCGCGGGGCATCAGCAGCCACGTGGGTCCAGCTTCCTGGGGTATTTCCAGCACCAGCATGTGCCCGGCACAGACTCAGTGTCGGGGTGGGGGTGCTTTATTGAACGGTGAGAACACAGAGGAAGGAAGGGCCAGTAGCTCTTGGCATCTCCTGGGTGAGTCAGAGGAGGTCTGGGTGAGTCAGAGCGCGGGGGTGCCCCTGTCCCATCCTGGGGAGCATCTTCCTCGCCCTCAGTAGACACGCCCACTGCCCCTCCCCCCCCATATATGCTAGCTGTCCTGCATGGGGCCTGGCACACAGAGGCCACCAGAACCCAATGACCCCTTTCTGGGACATTGGTCACCCCAGCAATAGCGTGAGGAACCAGCACTGGACAAAGTGCCCCTTCACCCCAGCGGCCCAACCCTGGGTGGGGGCAGAAGGCCGAGCCCCTGGTGCCTCTGAGGCCCCGTGTGGCCCCTGTCCTGACGCCCATCTGGGCTCCCTCCCCTCCCCTCCTGGAGGCGCCGCTCTGGATGGGGCCTCCTGCCTGCAGCCTGCAGGCTCGGTTGAACGTGCTTGGTGAACGCCCCGCTCTCTCGTCGGCTGGAAAACACACTCCGTCAAGTCTCTTGGAGCCAACTGTCAAAGTAAAGCACTTTGGGAGAGACGGTGCATTTACTCTGATGGCAAAATTCACTGGCGTTGATGCTCTAATCTGCCTCCCTGTGAGACCCAGAGCTGAGGTTTCCAGCTTGGTGCCAACACGGTTTCTGTCCCCTTCCCCCTGCCTCTTCTCTGGGTGTCCCCCCCACACAATCTCTTACAAAATAACTCAGCAAGTTCCTCCATGGCTGGGGAACAATAGCCATTGGTTTCTCAGGCAGTTTGTGAGAGAGAAAATGACAGAGCACAAAGCCTGTCTCTCGGCATTTGTCGGGCAGAGGAGCAGTTATGGCCAAAGGCTCCCACCGCCCAAGGGGATGACGCTGGGGACTGGGGACAGGAGGAGGAGCCCGGGGCAGGGCCACGCAGGGAGGGTGCGGTGGCCTGCTGGAGCCAGGCACTGCTGCCTCTGCTCTATCCCCCTCCAGCCGAGCCCCTCCCAGGTCCCAACCCTGGCTGGGCCTAGCTCAGTGCAGTTTACAAAGTATCACCTGTCTGTCATCCGTGCACTCCTGCACTCAGCGCTCACCTGTGCTAGCTGGTGGTCCCGGGGCTGGTGACCTGCTGCAGATCCCTGGGCTCAGGGGGTGGGGTGTAGTCACAGGGCTCCCCCATCAGCTAGGTGCGCAGGGTAGCCCATGACGGCCACGCAGCTCACGTGGCTGTGCCTGACAGGTCTCAGGGGACCCTGTGTCCCAGAGCGGGTTCTGGTTGTGAATGACCTGCCAGCATGGGTGGCTTTTATAGACGAGCCTTTGCAGTTTAGTTGATGGGGAAATTGGTTTTTCATTTAAAAACTTTTTCAATATTTATTTTCTTATGTCACTGTTGATTTGGGGGCAGAATTTGGTTTCTCCCCTCAGGTCTAGTCCCCGTGGTTCGCCCCCTCCTCCGCACCTGTGAGCCATCACCACAGGCCTGTGAGGTGCTCACTCCCTCGCTCCCTCCTTCCCTCCCTCCCTCCCTCCCGCCTGTCCCCTGCTGGGTGCCTCAGATCTCTGGCCAGTTTTGACTTTTTCCTAATTTGCTTGATTTCTCTATATTCCATTTGCTATTTGTTTTTTCCTTCTGACTTCTTGCACTTAGCATAATTCTTTCCAGCTTCATCCATGTTGGTGCGAATGACATGAGTTTACCTTTGTATTGCCGAGTACTGTTCCATTGCATATATATACCACATCTTTTTGATCCATTCATCTGTTTTAGGGTGTTTAGCTTGTCCTCACATTTTGGCTGTTGTAAATAGTGCTGCAGTAATCATAGGAGTGCAAGGAAACCTGACTTTGAGCCCTAGGTAAGATGTCATTCTGCTGGTAAAAAAATGGTATTTTAGTCATTGGTAGATCTGTGTGATAGAAATTTGCACTTGATTATTATATTTTGCAAATCACCGAGAAAAGATTTGTGGGAGTGAGTTTTCTTATTAAAATAAATGTTCTCTTTCCCACTATGGATAATGATACATGCCAACTTCTATCCAAGGAGGTATGTCAGCTTCATCAGATGCTCAAGCATGTCACAAAGGACCCCCTCTTTAGCATGGCTTGGCTGAGTTGTTTTTTTTTTTTTTTTGGTCCTGAGATTTTTGCTTCGTGATTACAGAATGACTGCCACAGCTCCAGCCATCACATGTTTGCATCATGTGATCATGTGCTCTCATGATAGCATTCGAATTAGGAAGAAGTGGGGGAAGCAGGGACAGAAGACAGAGCTTCTTGGAAGTCACTCTCCCCCGTGAGTGCGGTTTTTTCCTTTACATCTTAATGGCTAGAATTGGGTGACTTGCCTACAACAACCCCTACAACAACCTCTGGGCGGGGGGGTGTTTCCAAGTTTGTTCTTTTACTTTGGGTCTGCTCCAGGCCCAAAAGATCTGAGCCAGTTTTTGTAGAACATTTGAGCCAGTTTTTGTAGAACATTTGCCCTCGCCCACGTGACCCTCACAACACTGAGAGAAGGAAGCTGTGTTCACGCCTTTTCTAGCTGGGGACCTGGGGGCTCAGGGAGGGGCCCCCAGTGGCTGGGGGCTCCAGGACCCTCACGTTGCAGGCATGCACTCTACTCACCCAGGGCCTGGTGGAGCCAGCACAGGCAGGTGCTCAGGGGACCCCCCACCCTGCAGACCACCCCTCTCTCCCGAGGCTGCTCTCTGCCCCTCCTGTGCTATGGTGCCCAGACCTACCCATGGCATGGGGAGATTTGCGTCCCATGCTGGCTGTTCCCCCTCCCCAGGATGATGCGTGGACCCGTTCTGTGTCGTCTGTGAGGGGGACACACGATCATCAGGCTGGTGTCAGTGTGTCCTGGGCGTGAATTGGCCACGTGCCTTCTTGGGGAGGCAATCTACATTTATGCAGAACAGAAGCCCATGCTAATGAGGGGTAATTACACTCTGTATTTATAGGTTTATCAAAATATGCAGAGCCACTTCTGACGATTACGTGCCCCCGGGCGGGCACGTCACAGTTTGACAGCCGCTCGTGGGGTTCCCGCGTGCAGGCGACAGCGTGGTCCCCACGCCCTGCTCGGTCCTGCGGGGACCCTGCCGGCACGCATGGCCTGGCTCAGACCTGTGCCCTCTCCACTGTGCCCAGAGAGACAGCTCAGTCCCTGGGCACTTGACCAGAGCTGTCCTCCCTGGGCAGGCCGTGAGGCCAGTTGGTGGTGTCGGGGAGTAGGGGGCTGGGGAAGGGGCCTGGAGGGGAGGAGCATGTTGTGGCCTCAGGGAGAGGGCCAGGCGCCAGGTTAGGGAAGACACAGCTTTAGGGCGGGCTGAGGGACAGCTGCTCTCTGCCCTCCCCTGTCCTGCCTTCCCTTGCCCTCCCCTCTCCTCCCCTCCCATCCCTTACCCTCCCCTTCCTGTTCGCCCTCCCCTACCTTCCCTTCCTTTTCTCTCATCTCC
>NW_004567109.1:14751970-14759347 GCF_000260355.1 Condylura cristata | reverse complement strand
CCCTTCCCTCCCCCATCCCCCTCTCCCCTACCCTCCCTTACCCTCCCCTGCCCTCTTCACCATTCCCTCCCTTCCCCTGCCCTCCCTTCCCTTTCCCTTCCCTCTCCCGATCCCCCTCTCCCCTGCCCTCCCTTCCCTTCCCCTGCCCTCTCCTACCCTTCCCTCCCCCCCATCCTCCTCTCCCCTGCCCTCCTTTACCCTCCCCTCCCCTGCCCTCCGCTCTCCTCCCCTGGGAAGCTTTCAGGCTCCTGGTTGGCTCTGACAACTGCTGAAACAATTGGGATGGAGGAAGGCGGCAAGGAGGGGTCGGGGTCTCCCAGGGGGCTTTTTGTCAGCAGATGGGGCTCCTGCAGGAGGACTCCTTCCGGCCCCAGGGCCTGACCACTCCAACATTCACTGCCCAGACATGTAAAGCGCCACTTTGATCAGTTCAAAGGGACATTTTCGCCACCTGCAGCGAGGCCCTTTCCTGATGAGAACCGCATTTTCGGGGCGGCTCCGTCCTTCCATGAGCTACCACGCGGATTGAGAGAAACCCTCTGCAGCCACACTTCCGAAATGTTGGCCTGTGATTTGTCCTCCAGCGTCATCTGGGGAGCTCTAAGAATACAGGGTTCCAGCCTGAGAGGCCAGTGGTGGGTTTGGGGCAGCAGGCTGTGTCTCTAACAAGTTCCTCCCGGGGGCAGAAGAGCCCTGGGTGGCTGCACTGCCGAGATGCCCAGCAGCACCCTGTGTTCTTCTGGAAAAGCCCAAATTCCTCACCCCTGCTTCGAGGGCCCCGAGAGAGCCGCGCCCCCTCCGCCCTTTCGGCCCTTGCCGTCTCCTGCACTGTGGCTGTGCTGAGCGCCTGGCAGGAGGACTGATTACCTGTGATTAAACAGAAGCTCCCCTGTGGAGCCACGGCGTGCCAGGCCCTGCAGTCTGAGGCTGGTCCCGCTCCCCCACTTCACAGCTGGTAAAACGGGGTGCAGGGCTCACAGTGGGAGGGGCTCCCTCCCTTTCGTCATAGCAGCTACTGTTTAGGCCTCATAAGCTCTGCTCCTGCCTCGTTCATTCCTCCAGTCACAGGTACCCTTGGCCTCTGCCAAGCACTTGGTCCTGCCCTGAGTGCCAGGGACGTGGCCAGAAACAACACGGCGTGGCCTGTCTGGCAGGCTGGTAGAGTCAGGTGACCAACAAACAAGCTGTCTTGGATTCAGACAACTTCCTAATGAGGCAGATGACAGAAACGAGGTCTGCAACAGCGCCAGCCCCCCACACCCCCGTGGCACAGGCGGTGGGGTGCGTGGCGGTGAGGGGCCTGCTTCATCCCGCACCTGCCCTCAGGAAGATGATGTCAGGCTCCCAGAGGAAAGTCAGGGCTGAGCCCCTGGGGCGAATCTCCTCTCTGTGGCCAGGGTGATGTGCTGCTCTCCGGGCCTGGTGGTGGGTCATTTCATCTTTCCCACTAATGTCAGCAGGTTCCCAGGCTGGTCCAGATCGTGTGTGATGTCCGAGGATTCCTTACACCCTCGCCCACTCCACCCCATATATCAGATACAGCCGGTACGTGTCTGGCTCGGCCTCAGCGCAGTGTTCAGCTGCTAAGCTCCATTCGCCACCACCCTGGCTGTGCAGGACCAGTCACCCCAGAAGAGAGGCCTCGAGTCCCCCACTTTCTAGGTGAGGTGAGCTGGCCCCACAGCTCTGTTCTGTCCTGGGAGTCCAGAACGTCCCCTGCGTCACGGCCCCGCCCCTGCCGCAGCCCTCTGTGTGCAGGCACTGTGTGGCCTAAGCATCCGGTCCCATGAGACACCACTGTTTGCTGACCTTGGAGCCCCTTCAGGGACCTTCCCGCACTCTCTAGTCTGCGCTGGACGGCCCCTACTTGCTGCCAACACTCTCCCACAGCAGCTGGGTGACCTGCTTTGCTGCCCACTGGGGGTTCCTGCCTCGCAGGGCACAGTCCACACGGACAGACAGTCCTGAGTTCTCCCCCAGCCTTTTCTACCTCCTTCATCCCTTTGGCCCCAGGCTTCTTCCCTCCCTGGGACTGGAGCAAGTTCCCACTTCAGGGCCTTGCTCTGCCACCGCCTCCAGCTGGAGCCTTCTTCCTGGGCCTCTGGGGCTCCCTCGCTCCCTTCTCCAGGTCTCTGTCCTGGTGTTGCCTGCCCTGAGAGGCCTGAAGGCCCAGGGCAGTTGCCCTGCCAACCTCTGAAGCCTCAGCCTCTGCGGAATTCTCCATATTCAAGATGGTCCAGTCCCTCGGGCCTCCCCTGGCACGTGGGCCTCAGAGCCTGGAGCACTTCAGGCCATCTCACCTGGCTGACTCCCACCACCTGCAGTTGTCTGGTCTTGGCGTCCCAGAGGCTCTTCCTTCAGGAAGTCCACCTGGCCTTTCCTCGACAGGGCAGCTCCCCGAGCCCTCACCGAGTTGTGGCTCACTCCTCAGGTGGTCATTGCCCCTAACATCCTGTCCTACTTGACTGGAAAGCCCGAGGGGCATGGACTGTGTCTGCCTCGGTCACTGTACACCCCAGCACCTAGCTCTGTATGTGGCACATACCAGGTGCCTAAATATGTTGGGGACCTGACATGTCTGGGACCAGTCCAGGGTGCTGGGAGGCAGAAGGCCTTTGTAGGGCAAGACGGATTGGGGGGTGTGTGGGGGATGGGGGGTGAGAGGAGCAGGCGGCATGGGAGCGAGCGGGCAAACCTGGCACGTGCTGGAGGTGTGAATGGGCCGGCTGTCTGCTCTGCTCACACCACCTGGAGGCTCAGGATGGAGCCAGAAGCCACTGCCCTTTGCAGTGGTGGCCTGGCCGGCACTGGCTAACTGGACACGAGCCACCGGAGACGGTGAAGCTGGCACAATGAGAAGCGAACAGAACTCATCCTTAGTTAAAATATAATTTGCTTAAATGACTCACTGTCATCATTTCCCTGTAATTACCTTCCAGCTCGGAGCTCCTTTCTTCTCCCCTCCCCTCCATAATGCGTTATCACTTTTCTTATTCTTCTCTTTACTTAACTACAAGACTGCGGAACATGAAAGCAAGAGGGGGCAGAACTGACTAGATAACATTTTGCAGAACCAAAGAAACTCTTCTGTAAATTACAGAAAATGATTAGAAATTAGAACAGATTTACATCAACTGGAGTTGGAAAGGAAGCTGGCTTGGGAGCAACAGGCAGAGACCCTTCCTCTGTAATGGGGAGCAGTGTGGGCAATGGAGAGAGTGCTGAGTGGGGCTCCCACTGATCCCTGGGTCTTGTGAACCCCGGTAGCTCCACCGAGAACCTATTATATGCAGGCAGGTGCAGACATGAACAGCACAAACATGGACGCACAGTCACACACAAGGCACTCCCAATATACATCCTCAGCCACACACACAAACACCTGATGTGCGCATGCACAGGAGCAAACACCAGTGCACGCACACATGGGCACACACAGGTGCACACAGATATGCACACGGGCACACAGGTGCACATAGGCTCGCACACACAGGTACTCAGGTATGCACACAGGGGTGCACACTCATCCCAGGTGCACCTCCTACAGCCCAGCCCATTCCTCTTCATAGGTTCTTCTGCAATCACTGGCTTGTTTGTGTCTGGTCATGACCTGTGCGCCCGCTGTCAGTCCCCACCTAGTCCATCCTCACTGTTGTCAGCCCCTCCGGCGTGCTGACCAGCCTGGCCAGCCCCTCCTCAGTCTCTGCTCTTCCCTTCGCCTCATGCCTCAGTCACACCAACCTCCATAAGGTAATGTCGTGATGCAGAATGTTTGCTGGGAAGACAGAATGTCTCAGGTGCTGGCCTGCGCATGGCCCGTCGTGATTTCCATGTGCCAGGTGCTTGTTTGGGATTCTTGACCGGAACTTACTTTCTTGGTTTGGCAGGCTCCAGTGTAGACATCAACCAAAGAACAAAGGAAAATGACAAACTGGCCCAGCTCCCAGTCTTAGGTGTCCGGAGAGGGCTCTGAATCGAGTTGCAGACCATCATCCCATTAGAAAACGACCACTAATTTATTCTCCCTCTTCCCCCACTGGAGGAGCGCTCGCGCCTGGACACTCACTATTCCTGCTGCGGTCAAGGGCGTTTTCCTGCCAGACACCACGTCTCACTGTGTGCCCATCGAGGGGCCCTCAGGCAGAGACATCTCCCCTTACTTTGCAGTCAAGAAGGCTGAGGGCTCTGTCAGCACCGGATCTGGTTTCTCTGTCTCCCCAGGAAGCAGCTCGCACTCTGCTCCAGAGAACGTGCTGCTCCCACTGTAAAGACACCACCAGCCCTGCTGCACAGAAGCCGCAGGCCCCACTGGCAGAGCTCGCCACTGCCTGTCAGTCTACGGAGCACATTGCTTCTGTCATTTCTCCCAGACAACCGTGGCTGAGGCAGGGACCAGCCTGTTTCACACACCAGGTAGCAGCTCCCTGGGCTGGGGCAACTAGCCCAGAGTTCCTGGGAGTCAGGGGCAGGACAGGTGGGCCGGGCCCACGAGCACCAGGGTGTGTGTCATTCATTAAAGAGAGGAAAGACAGCCATCCTGCACCTCGGAAGAGACACCAAGCAGCTGGGGAAGAGGCTGGTAGACGCTATAGGGGCCAGGAGGCTCAGAGGTGGGTGGGGCTGCTGCCTGGGCTTCCGTGGGGCGATTCAGGCCTGATTCCACGTCAAGCCCTGAGCCCCTCAGTTCCCAGACAAGCTTGGAGCCCATTTTTCTTTCCTTAAATTATACCAAGTGCTTTTCTGTTATTTGTAAAGAGCCCTGACTCAGATGGCAAGAAACCTGCTTATTAAAAAAAAAAGCTTAAAAAAAGCAACAATTCCAACAATGAGTGTCTCTGGCTCAGAGAGGCCTCATCAAATAAGAGAAACGAGGATTTTGCAAACCTATATGGAAATTAAAACTGCAATCTGGGCACACGCTTATTTGACAAGTGATAATTAACTGCTGACAATATAATTTCAGTTTGGATGCAAACGTGTTTTTCATTAGAAAATAATCAAAGGTGCTTGCATCTGGGAGTCCAGCCTCCAGCAACAGGACTCAGCTCCTTTGTGGAAAGGTTTTCAGGGCTGATGTTGAGTCCCAGTATTCCAGGTCAGGTGGACAGGGACCGCAGAAGTGACACTGGAATCAGGCACCAGTGAGCTTCCAGCTCAGTCAACCCCTCTCACAAAGGGTCTGACACCCTCTTGCCCATATGGGTCAGCTCCTGGCTGGGGATAGATTCAGGCAGTCATGGTGATAGTGCTGAGGCTTAAACCCTAATCCACCTGGGCTTGCATTTTTAAAAAGATTTATGTATTTATGCATACAGAACTGGGGTATAGCCAGAGGTGCAGGGGCAGTGAGAGGATTCACCAGAGACAGAGTTGGGAGCAGGACAGGCAGATCGATGAAGTATACTGCTGAGGGGAGCAGCGGGCGGGTCAGGAGAGGTCTGCTACACCATGTGGGTCAGCTCCCTGGCCAGGGATGGAACTCACCCTGAAGCTGGCTTGCAGTGCTATATCCTAACCCTTTGCACCACAAGGGAGGGCCAGGGCTTAGGTTTTAAAGAGCTGCAAGGTACAGGCTCTCTCTGAGGAGGACTTAGTTCAAAGTCAAGAGGGAAGGTTAAAATGAGGACACTTGAGAAATGTGAAACTTTTGACAGCTAAAGCTACAACAATCACTAATGCGACTCCTTTCTAGAATCACCATAGATCCTCATGGGATAGTATTTACCTCAGTGCCTACTACCTGATATGTGTCCAACTCTGACAAAAAAATTACAAGTCATGCCAAAAGGCAAGAAAAAAACAGTCTGAAGTGACAAACATCAGAACCTGACTCAGATGTGATACAGATATTGGAATGATCAGACACAAATTAAAACCCTTTGATTTATCTTTAGGATGTCTCATGAATAGACACCATGAAAAAACAGATGGTAACATGAGCAGAGAGAAATACGGGTAGAAACCCAAGGGGAGTGCTGGAAATAAACACTAAGAACACTGGAGTTTTGGGTGGACTCTTCACAGACTGAAAGCAATCTATGGAATAAGTCTGCACACTTGGAAATGCTCAGTAGAAATTCCCCAAAGTGAAATGAAAGAAGAATGAAGAGTGAACCAGACAAACAGAGAGAAAATAACAGAACACTTAAGAAGTGTGGGACATTTTCAAAAAATGAAGTGTATGCATGATTAGCCTAGCAGAGGAGGAGAAAGAAAGAATTAAAAAGGATGGTTGAAGTAATAATGGCTGTTTTACAAAATTAATGATAAAAACCAAACAGATGAAGCAAGCTTATAGAATACCAAGAAGAGAAAATGCTGATATATAGTCATATCAAAAATGCAGGAAAGACAAAAGGAAAACCTTAAAAGAAGCCAGGGGATAAAACCAACCAACCAACCAACCAAAATACTTTACCTATAGAGGACCAAGCAAAAGAATTACAGCAGACTTATCAGAAACCATGTAAGGATGAAGAGAGTGAAATGAAATTTTTCAAATGTTGAAAGAAAACACCCACCAACCTAGAATTCTATATGCGGTGAAATTTCCCTCAGGAGTGAAGGAGAAATATTTTCACACATAAGAAAAATGGAAGGAATTTGTCATTATGTCTGTGTACCCTGCAAAAAATATCAAAATATTTTGTTTAGCAGAAGGAAGATGATATGATAAAAAACCAAAAACTTGCTTCAATATAAAGAAAAGTGTTGGAATAAATGAAGGTAAAAGTCAATGTTTTTTTCTCATTTGTAATTTAAGACGGTTTGCTGTTTAAAGACATTACACTATTATAACACCAGGTAAGTGAACCGAAGGACACCATTGTGACCAGAGAGGGAGCGGAGCTGGGAGTTGGCTAAGTTCCTGCCCCAAATGTGAAGTGAAATAGTGTAACCTGGAGGTGGGACTTGGTTAGGTAAAACTGTTTATTAAAAAAATTTCTAGGAAAGCCACTAAAATTTCTTTTAAAGTATAATGGATGTATTAAGAGATAAGATTAAATAGAATCATCTAAAAATGCTCAGTTAACATTAAAAAAGGCAGAAAATGAAGCCTCCAGCAGTGATGAGAAAACTGTCACAAACATTGATACTAATATTGCTCATCTTGTCAATGGGAATCGACATTTAATTGATATCAGAACGAATAGAAAGCTCAGCACTCAGCTATATGGTTTCTGGCAGAAACCTGCTTTAAATATACATAATTTGACAGTTAAAAGTAAAGGGAGAGGGCCCTCCCTGGTGGCGCAGCGGGTTAAAGCACTGTGCAGCGCCCACCGCGGTCGCAGTGTGAGCAGCGATGCCTGTGATATGGCCTAAGGTGTGGCGCGTTGGCAAGCTCGTACTCTTCGGAGTTTATGGCGGCCCGGG
>NW_004567109.1:14714226-14750655 GCF_000260355.1 Condylura cristata | reverse complement strand
AAGTAAAGGGAGAGATAAAGATAAATAATGTTAGCACAAATCAAGAAAATGGGGGTGGTTTTGCTGATTTCCGACAAAGCTGATTGCAGAAACAAGGACAATTGTCAGGGATAAAGAGAGTGTTGGATTACCATCAAGTGATCGGTTCTCCAGGAAGACACAATAATCGTAACTAGTGTGTGACTCCTGACAGACACCTAAAGTACAGGGGATCAAACTGAAAAGTTGGAGGAGAAATAGACAAACCCATGACTGTGGGGGAGGCCTCAGCACACCCTTACTAGTCATGGATCAAGTAGGCAGTGAACAAATACAGGCATAAGTCTGCTGGGGCTGCCATGAAAATTGCCTCAAATTTTGTGACTTAAATGACAGAATATTGTTTTATTTCTGGAGCCTGGAAGTCCCAGGCACAGGCTGAGGCCTTCCGTTTACCGGAGGCCTTTCTTCTGGGCTGCCTCTAGCTGCCTTTTCACATGGTCCCTGGTGTCTCTTCCTGTGTCCTGATCTCTTCTTGTGAAAGGATTGAGACAGGATTGGATTTCATCCACCTGACTTCATTTAGCCTTAAATACCTCTTCAAAGATTCTTTCCCTGTATACAGTCCCAGTCTGAGTTTAGGGCTTCAGCACATGAATTTTAGGGGAGCACACTTGAGCTCATACCAGGATATAGTTCACCTGATCATCATCATCAATTTATTTAATCCAACTGATATTTATAAGACACTCCAGTCAAAAACAGCAGAATACATTTCTTGCTCAGACTCATGTGTAATATATACTTAGAGAACATTCTGGATCATAGGACATATTTTAAAAAATTAATAAAAGAAAAGAATACAAAGTATGTTCTTAGATCACAATGGAATTAAACTGGAAATTAATAGCAAAGGTGAAAATGCCCCAATATTTGAGAACCAAACATTACATTCTAGATAAGATACATTTCTTCTCAAGAAGAAGTCTCAAGAGAAGTTTAAAAATATTTTCGACTATGTGAATATACAACTTACCAAATTTTGCAGTAGGTAAGGAACTCTAATTGGAGCCAAATGTATAGAAATACATGCATATACTAGAAAAAAGATCTAAAATCAATAACCTACATTTTTATCTTAGGAGACCTGAGGAATAAGGGCATTAAGTCTAAAGTAAGCAGAAAAGAAATGATAAAAATCAAAGCAAAAAATTAATGAAAGCAGGGAAACAATAGAGGAAGTCAATGAAACCAAAGCTGGTACTTTGAAAAATCAATAAAATTGATAAATCTCTAGCAAGGTGAACCCATAAAAAAGAGAAGAAGATACAATATTTTAACAACAGGAATGAAGGAGGAATCACCACGACTGACCCCAAGAACATTAATGGGTAAGGTTAGGGCTGGAGTACTATCAATAATCATATGGCCACAAATATAAAACTCATATAAAGAGAAATAAGTCATTTGAACAGCTCTATCTCTATTAAAGACATTGTATCCATAATCAACCTTTCAGAAAATAGAAGCAGAAGGAACACTGCTTCACTCATTCTGTGAGAGCACCATCGCTCCACTATGCAAATCTGATAAGAGACATTATGAGAGAGGAAAACTAAAGAGCAGTATCTCTCATGAAGATACATACAAAAATCCTCCATAAAATATTAGGAGAGAATTAGAGAATCCAACAATGTATAAAATGCTTTATACAACATAGCCATACAGAATTTCTTCCAGACATGCATAGGCATAACTCGTTCAACTTTCAACAATTAATTATATAATCCTTATCAGCAGACTAAAGATGAAAATCATAGGATCATATCAATTGGTACAATAAAATCATTTGTCAAAACCCAGCTCTTCATTGTGGGCTGCCCATGTGGCTTCTTTCTCAAGCACTCAGTACGGATGGAGGTAGATGTCTTTGTGTCCCTATAGTGCCATGTGATCAACCCCACAAGTAACATGCCCCATTGGGTGGGGCTTGTTTAAGGACTGTCTTTTTCCCCAGTCAGTAGTCTGCCTGAAGATGTAGAGTGGGCACTAGACATGTAGTTGTTAAAAGATGGAGGGCGAATATGGAGGCTGAGTCACAATGTCCTTCTATTAGCTCCCATCAGCCTCACTGTTCCCACAACTGAGCCTGGCATATAAAGGGTGCTCAGTGAGGGTTTGTTGGATGAATCAGTGTATGCAAAACTTATTAGTCCAGCCAGTCTTTGTGGGTAATGGTCCAATCAGAATCCCTGGGTGGCCCTTCAAAAATACCCAGTCTTCTCCAATTTTGATTGGCCCTCCCACATGGTTGTTGAATGCCACCTGGACTTGTTTAATGTCACCTGGTAGCAATGGGTTTGGGACCCAGGATTGGAGTCACTAGACCATGTCCCCTGCCCTACACTACCTGGCCTTTTTGCTGGATCTCACAGGACAGTCACAGCGAGAGCCACCCCCTTCCTCATTCCCAGGCTATGTGGCGAACCTCCTGTGCCAACATTAATTACACCTCCTGAAGGTTAATTTGTAAGGAGGCAGTGAAAATGTGTTATTTAAATAGAGATTATTAAATTCATGCTGGGGGTTGGCTATGTAATGGGTAATTATCTGCCACACAATTGAGAAAACAATACAGTCAATTCTATTTAGCTCCCCCCACTGAGCCCAGAGCTAATCCTGGGCTTTAGTCGATATTGTTTAATAATATTCTTATCAAGTCCAAACAGAAGTTACTTTAAAGACCTTCCGTGAATGGAAGGAGGCCAGTTTGCCAAGCCCTCAGCTCCAGAATCGGAATGGAGTCCACGGAGTTTGGCAGGGTCCACCCTGTGTCCCTGGGCGTTGGGGTAGCTGGTCCATTTCCTAAATGCTTGCTCAGCTACTCATTCACGGCTAGCGTTTGTCCTGTCCTGCCCAGTCTTTCTCTCATTCAGTCATTCTGTCATTTATTAACCTCTTTGTTCAGTCTTAAAATCCTCTAAAAAAATGATTTCTCATAGTCTATTGTTGTGTGAATCTATTCCTTTTATCGTCATGATTTCTTCACTTCTTTGCTTGTACTTTTCCACATTTTCCCCCTCAGTTCATTTGTGTATTCAGCTAATCCTTTCCTCTGTTGTAATATCTATTTTCTGATTTTCTTATGAATGCTCCTTCACATACAGTTTAACGCGTGTATCACTCTTTTATTCATTCATGAATTCGTTAACTCATTTAATAAGGTCATAGACCTTAGGTGCACTGTTTGCTCCTAACTAGGTCTGCTGAGTGGTCTGATGGGGTCCAGCCTTGCTTTTCCTTCCAGTGTTTTCTGGGCATTCCACCAAAAATGCTCCGGAGCCATTTCCTTTAAAGTCTTTTCAAAGCATAACAGGACAGTGCTGAGGCTTGAGTTTGGTGACTGCGTGAGTTGTTCCAGTCTTGGAAGTTGGTGGCATGAGAGAGAGAGAGATAGTTTGTAGTGGGGAAGATGCCTTCATTTTTGGATTTGTTGATTTTGAGGATGCAGACCCAGGAGGGGCTGTCTGATGCTTAGGCATGAAGAGACTGGTGGAAGAAATCTGGGGTGGAGCAGAACATGGATGTATCTGGGCTTCTCTGGGCTGTTGTCAGCAGAACCCACCTTCCTACCATGCTTCACTTCTCCGTGCATGAGGCCCGGGTAAGAAGCAGTGAAGCCTCAAGGGAAATGGTTTGGCGTCTTGACCACTAGCCAGCGGTCAAAGAGGAGTTTCATTTTGATATTGTTTTGGGGTTCCCAAGATGACCAAGTTGAACTGGCTGCCCAGCTAAGTTGCTGGGGTCCCATTGAGCACCAGCAGTGTGAATGACACTGGGTGACAGCATCAGGCTGGAATGGGTTATGGGGGCTGGAAGCCACAGGCATGAGGGTGACCCTGAGGTGGTGCCCCCTTGCCCCCCTGCACGTGTTCTCAGGTGCACCCTCTCTAGGCAGGGATGGGCCCCTCTGTTGGGCCCTGCTCCTGGGCCGGAGGAATTGTAGGTAATGGTCCTCTTGGCAGCAGGCTGCTGGGTGGAACTTCGGGAACCCTGTTTCTGGGAGTCTTGTGCTGAGGTCTGCAGAGGAAATGAGAGGCGTTACTGTAGCCTCCGGCCCAAGCAACTGCGTCCAGGCAAGTTTCACCAAGTAGGAAGTCAAGACCCTGCTCCATGGGATACCTGCAGGTTGTCGTCTGGGCCTCCTGGGGAGGGGTGGGCCTCTGTGTCACCTCCTCACTGAGAGTCTTCTTTGATTCAGAGTGCTAAGCCTGGTATCATCCTTTCCGCCTCTTCTTCACTCCTTACTCATTTGTCTTCCTTCATCTTTGATTTATGTATGATTTTAACAGTTGGGAAGAAGGAATCTTAGATGTGAGATATTCCAACCTCTCCTTTTACACCGTAGGGAAACCGAGGCCCAGCGGGGCAGAGCACCACCAGTCTGGGGCAGAGTCCATCCGTTGCTTCTCTGCCGAGTCCACCCCATCCACTCGCTGAGGTCCTCTCTACCTTGCCTGGGGAATCTCGCCACATACTTAAAAACAAAACCAACAAAATGCCAGTCCCCAGAAATGCTTGTGAAGAACTTAACATGGACATTGATGTGACTACATCCAGTTAAAATCCTCACCACAGATTTTATTACAGGACAAGAGGGTTTCATGTGGGAACGTTCAAGTCATCACACACGCATCTATTTTACCTCTCAATTTTTCATAAGCCAAGAAAGAGCAAACCAGTTTTAAAGGTTACCTCGCTCTTAAAAATAATCTGGCCGTGCATCTTTCAAGCTCATGTCGGATGTGTGAACGCTAGTGTTTTATCACTTATATAAATCGGCCCTCTTTTCCCACTGCTTCGAATGGCAAGCCATTTACTCCTGCGCAGTGTCATTGGTGATTTCTCTTTGTGAGCTGAGGATTTGTCTTTAAACCCCCTCGGAGGGAACAGACAGTTACGGGGCCACAGGGAGGAGCCCAGTCCCCTGGGAGATTCCATCAGATTTCTCAGCATCTACTGTATTCTGATCATCGCAGTGACCGTTTCCTGAGGGCCTGTTGTGAGCCAGGCACTGTCCTGGGTATTTTTTAAAAATTCCTCATCTCTAGCCATCACGCTCTGTGATTCCACCCTCCGCCACCCACTGCCTGAGTTTTTCTACCCAATCGTCTCCCTGATTCCCCTCTTGCTCCCTGTGGTCTCTCTACTGAGCCGTGGGAAGGAACTTTACAAATGTCAGTGAACTACTTCCTTCTTCTCACACCAGCCTGGCTGTCTCTCTCAGGGTGGAGCCAGAGTCCTCCCCACCCCCACCCTAAATCCCCGTGACCTCCCTCCCTCCTGGACCGGCCACTATCTCCCAGCCACACAGACCTCCTTGAGGACCCCTGCTGACCAGCCCACTCCCACCTCCAGCTCTGTGTATGGCTCCGGGGCCTGACACAGCTTCCCCAGTGCGGATGGTGCCCACAACCTGATGTCCTTCCTGGCTGTGCTCAGATGAGAACCTGCCTGACCACCTGTGTGTAGTTGCTCCCAGCTCCCGGAGACCCCCCTCACGCCTCCTCCCTGCCTCATCCTCTCCTCCCACTCATCACTGTGTGCCGGAGTCTCTCTGTTATATGTTTACGGTGTTTATCATCTGTGTCTCCCCAACGACTATTCAGACTCTATAAAGGGAGGGGAGCTGGGCAGTTTTGCCTGCTGCATCCCCAGCTCCTGGATCGTTGCCCGGCTCACACGCGTTTATGGGGTGAATGAATGGGGTATGGCTATGCCCCATAGCATGCCAGCCGAGGCTGGGCTTCCTCGTTTAGTGATCATTTTATTAAACCACATCACCACTCAATTCAACTCTCCTAGAGCCTTTTCAGTTGCAAAATATAGAAAGATGCTGTTGAACTGAGATGGTCTCTGAGATAATTTTCCACCCTGTCAGCCTCTGGGAGTGGGCAAGTCTGGGGATTCGTTGCTGCTGTCCACGGTTTTGAAGAAGACAAAGATTCAAGTCCTACCCCAGGCCAGCCAACAGCAAGCGGAGGAGGCACTTCATCCTCTCATCATTCCCCTTTCTGATGCACCCTACTTGACGACCGTACCCTCACACCCCCCATTTCAGGACCACAAGGCGCCTTTGAAAATGGAATAGGAACAACACAAAGCACTGAGCACTGCAGTTGCCAAATGGTGGTAGGGAGCCCTCAGGAACTGTGTTTCCGGGCTGTGTATGTCGTAGGCTGGGGATATTGCAGGGACATCCAGCTCGTTCGGGGGCACCGATAAGCCTCAACATCTGCACGGGAATCTGCTGGCTGGGTAGGGCTGGCCTCCCAAGGAGGTTCGGAGATGCAACAACACTTCACCGGTGGGATCAACCAGAGGAAGTAACACCCAGGAGTCATGGTCTCAGTATCACCCCAAACCCTAGCCTGGCTGCTAGGAGTGTGAGTGGCAGCTCACAGGGGACCTGGGTCAGGCAGGGCAAGGAGAAATCAGTGAGCAGAACCACAGTTTGGAGTCAGACCAAGTCAAGGGTCAGACCAGCAGCAAGGAAAGTAGAGTTGAAGAGACCGAAGGTAAAATGCGATTGGTGATGTCAAGCTGCCTTCTTTTCGATTCCGTTCTGCACAGTCTGTGAGCACTCACTGTGGTAGCCAGTTTGTACGTGTGGTTTCATTGAACCCGTTTAGCAGCCTAAGAAAGAAAATGCCATCCTCATTTTAAATTTAGGGTATGGGACTTTCAGAACTGGAGGGACTTGCCAAAGTTTCTCAGCTGGCACATAGCAGACTTGAGAATGGAAATCAGCTGGTTTTTCCTGTAAAGCTCAACCTCATTAGCCATCCCCTCCCCCACCAACCACCACAAGCAAAACAGGGCTGGCTTGGCCAGCAGAGTGATTCTAAGCCTGGAGCAAGTAGGCTGGGGGGCCCCTGGGGCTCTGAGTCCCTCTGTGCTGCGGGACTTTGGCCAGGGGCAGGAATTTCAATTAGCACTGACTGGGAGGCAGGGGCGAGCTGGCTGACGGGTGCTCTTGCAGGCTGCACAGAGAGAAGTGTGCTCCATACATAGGTGCTGTTGAGTGCACATGAGCTATCTGTATGGGCACCAGAGCCACACCGGTGACCCCAGAAAGCGTGAAGCAACAGAGAGGCCAGCCACTCCCTGCGGTGGCCTCTGCACCCCCAGTCTCTGTCCCCACCGGAGAGGTCAGCCCCTCCTGCTGCTCCATTTCAGGTTGTCTTCCTGCACCCTCGTATGCGGTAGTAGCTCTCTTGGTTCTCAGAACTGGTAGAAGGGGAAGAAAAGAGCCCCACCAGGTGAACGAAGGGCAGATCACAGAACCAAGCAGGAGACTTCTCCCTGCTTATTTCCCTAAGCAATAACCAGGCTAACTCAAATTAATTCAAGGCCGGCCATAACTGAAGAATAAAAACAAGCCAGTTAGACTCATTTTCTTAGTCTTCTAAGAAATTAATCTGCTCATCAGCTTAGCTCATGGGGAAAAAACATGCTTCTTCAATAGTTTTCTAACTGAAAATAGATGCCTCATTAAGTTAAACATATTAACCTGAGAACAGTATTGATGTCAGACAGACTAATGAATGTCATTATAGGGGCTGCGCAGGAGTCCTCTGAGGGACCCGACTAGTCATTAGGAACTTCCCAAGTATGTGCTCAGCTATTGTACAAAGGATAGAATCGCCGAGGGAGAGGGAGAGACAGAGAGAGGAAACGGGGAGGCCGGGGGTGGGTTGGGGAACGGGGGCGCTCCCGCAGCCTTGGTGGCCCTGCCTGTGAATGGGGTCACCTGATTAATTCAGGTGCGTGCGGCCACTTGACAAGGGGCCCGCGGTGAGGAGGCCCCTGTGGGCGCTGTTCTCAGCTGCTTCTCAGACATACTTTTAGTTTCTGAAACAAGGGGGTGGCTGCAGGGCTCGGGGCTCGGGTGTCTAGTTCCAGGCTCAGCCCTGGTTGAGGCCGTACAGGGCCGAAACCTGTGCTGTTATATGCGTCATGAATGGACGCCGCATGAAATCAGGCAGCAAGGACTTGGCCAGTAATGAATGCAAGGAAACCCAGGCATTAAGCCAGGTGCCTAAGGCACCCCGTTGTTAGGCGACTGCGATCGGAACCCAGGTTGGGGTGACTGGCGGTGGAGAGACCGTTCCCCAGCCCATTTTGACTCCCCTTCTTCTGGGCGGGCTGTCTTTCAAGCCCCCCCACCCCTCTCATCCTCTTGGGGTCTGTAGGACGGATGGGTGAGGAGTGTGGCTCGGGAGAAGCGGCCCTGGGTGGAGGGAATTACGGGCATCCATCAGCCAGCCTGGCCCAGGGACTTGCCAGCCTGAGTCTTGGGAGAGTCACTCTCAGAATCAGGTTCCTTATTAATAAAACGGGAACGGTAATTCCCACCCCACCACTGGTTGTGGGGCTTCTGTGAGCGAATCAAAAAGACACAGCAGGCGCTCAGGAAGCAAAAGCTTCCCCAGTTCTGGGTGGGCTCTGTCCAGCTGGGTCTGGTCTCTGGTGAAGGGCCATGGGTGACCTTGTGAAGGAGGCCCAGCTGCCCCTCCAGACAGCACCCAGCAGGCATCGAGCCCAGAGCCCAAGTCCATGCACAGTCCCGGGAGGCCTGTGGTGACCCAAGTGCCACGAGCAATGCAGAGATCCCTGCAACACGCCCTCAGATGCCTGGTGCTCACAGCCTACTGAGGAAGATGGGGAAAGGACACCCGAGAGAGTCCAGGCCCCAGGATTGCCAGGGAGTGAGGGAGCATGAGGTGTCCCCAGGGGTAAACCACTGCAGGTGGCACAGAAGAGAATGTGGGGGGCAGCGTGGCCAGCTGAGGGGCGCACTCTGGGTAGAGAGCGGCCCAAGGCGGAGAGGGGGCCTTCGGCCTTGCAGTCTAGCGCCTCGCAACGCTCCGTCCCTCTGGGCTGCCCTCTGAACTCGCCAATGAGACAGTGGACATCTGGCGAGCTGGTATCAGACCTGTGCATGGTCCTTCCCATTTAGCATCTCGTTTGGGTCTTACACAGTAAGAAAGAAACCCTCGAGGATTGGTGATCGCCGTCTGCATTCGTCCGGTGAGGAAGAGGGGAGCACTGATGTCAAGAAAGTGGGCCACATTGCTCACTATGGGGCAGAGGCACTCCCCGATGGCTGCAACACCCCCTGCCCCCACATCCTACTGGGCAGTGTCTGTCCTCCTGCCTCCTCCTCCCCGAGGTTGGCTCACAGCCAGGACGCGTCCTATGGGGGAGATGCGAGGACGCACCCCGCACCCCCGTGCGTGGCAGAGGCCCCACTTTGTCCTTGGCGAGGAACTTGGCAAGGCTCCAAGCTGCCTATGACTCTGCACTGATGTTCCAGCCATGCAGGGCAGGCCAGCTGTTCACTTTCAGATGCGAGGGCCTCCCTGCGAGCGAGCGCCTGCTCTCGCATAAGGCGTGCTCTGAGCATTGAGGTCACGACTTAATTCCTGCAGATGCTAATATCCTGAAATCATTTGTCCCTCCACCCTCTACCCGTGTGTGTGTGTGTGTGTGTCCGGGGCAGCAGGGACCTTGCACTGGGTAAAGCTATGTTGAGTGACTGAATACAAGAATGACTGCGGGGAGGCGGGGAGACGTGGACTCCAGTGACCCAGTGTCTATGTGTAGCCTCTCTGGACCTGGGAGAAAGTCCTCTGACCTCAGGAGTAAAGGTGGTGGTTGAGAGCACTTGGAGAGGTAGGCAATTCAGTACTGGGAGATGCTGGCATCGTGAGGCTGGTGTGTCCGCTGGCTTTTGCTGCATCCGAACTATCTCAAAACTCAACATACCAAGTGCTCACTGGCCTCGGAGCCGTAGTTCTGCTGCCGTGGCGTGGCTGGTGGCCCTAGGTGAGATCAACCGCTCAGCCCAGCGGGGCTGGAGGCTGGCCTTCGGGACGGCCCTGCCTGATGGCTTCTCTCTGCTCCCGCATGCCCTCACCCCGTGATGAGAACTATGTCCCCCAGTTGTTCTCGTGGTGAAGGCAGGTGACGGGAGAGAGCAGCGGGGCCCGGGTGCCTGAGGTTTAGGCTCAGAGCCTGCACGGTCATTCTGCAGCGGTCAGTTGGCCAAGCACGCTACAGTCAGCCCGGCTTCACCTCTAGATGGGAAGAATTGAAAGAGGAGCTGCAAGTGTATGGGCAGAGGGGGTGTGCAAATAAAAGTTTTAGGGGGACAGATTAGTAAAACGAGGGGCTTTTGGCATCAGGCAGACCTGGCTTTGATGAGATGTGGGTGTTTGAGGGAAGGTGAGGCATGCGGCCTGGCTCGGGCTGGCTCTGACGCCTTGGGGCTGCAGCCACGTGAGCACCTGTTTCAGAACAGGCCGGCGCCCGCCCCCCGCCCGCCCCTCCACTCAGAGTCTGGGCATCACTTACAAGCGTGCCAGGATGAGGGCACTGTCCCCCGCCTTCCCTGAGCCTCTGGGGTAGGCTCTGCTGGCCCAGGCCCGGCCTCCTTTCCGAGGGGCTGCAGTGTTGAGGTGGAGTTGTGATCCCCACTGTGCGTGTGAGGTGCACGGTGCCCAGGCTGGGGGTGGGTGTCTGGGAGCCGGCACTGTTCCCCAGCACGGCCACTGAGTCTGCGGGAGAGACCCCTGCGGGGGTGACCTGTGAGGGCCCCTCCGTCCCCTCTTAGGGCTGACTTGCCTTCTGATGAGTCTCCTCTAATCAGCCTCTCTGGACTCAGAAATGAAGTTTAATTTCAGTTGGAAGAAAAATAATTAAGACTTATACACCCTTGTTGTAAATGTCGCTCCAGGGTTCCCGGCAGAGCTGCCCAGTCAGAGGTTTTAATCATATTTTCGTCTCAGTCAGAGGCCCCTCTGTGAGCGATTGGCCACTTAGCGCTTGCTAATGGCTCCACTTCCACAGCTCCATGCCTTTTCTTAGAATTGATCTTCCCGTGAAAGTGCGCTTTGGAGACATGGAATAACTATGAGAGCCTTACACGGATTACATTTTGTCAAGAGAAGAAAACGAAGTGTCTGAACTCCGCGTTGCAAGGGGAATGAAGGGCTGTCACACCTCTGGTGACAGGGAGGGGCCGGGCTGGGGAGGGGCCAGCGGGAGGCGTGGGGTGCAGGGGGCTCGGGGTGCCTGGCGGCTGGGCCCACCTCTGTGCCCGTGTCCCCAGGGACAGTCTCATCCTGGATCATCTCCCATCCGCACCCCGGGTGTCCCCACAGGTGGAGAAGGGGAGGTGTTTGAGCCATTGTCCCCACCCCTGGGGAGTGACACCTGCCTGGAGAGGGGCAGGGGTCCTGCTCTTTTTTCAAGACCCCCCCACCCCCAACCTGTCTTTCCTCTTTGGGTCCCCATCTGCTGAGAAGTGAGTCCTGGAGACACTTGGGGGTACAGAGACCTCAATTCTCAAGGAATGTTTTGTATGGAGCTATCTCATCAGAGGCTGTAGAACCAAAATGAACCCTTGGCCACCCCTTCTCCGCCCGAGGGACCAGTGAAGGGGCCCCACGGGCTCGGATGCTCTGGGTCAGCCTCTGTGCCAGGCCTGTGCCTGGGCTGTTGTCCGGCAGGACGAGCCCCGTCTGCTCACTCTGCACACAAGCCCACACAGCCTCTGGCCAGCGCGTGTCCCCTCTGTCCCCTCAGCTGCTCTGTGTCCCCCTCGGCCACCCTGGAGAGAGCTGCCTGTTAACACCTGTCTCTCCATCAGCTCCGTGAGGCTGGGCTTGTCCCGCCTGCGGCTCAGAGCTGAGTCCGGAGCCAGGCATGGCTCCCGGCACAGGGGATGCTCTCAGGCGGGGGTGAAGGTGCTCACGGTAGCAATGTCTGCGACAAGCATGAAGGGCATCTCTGCACCAAGCACCAGGGCGGAGACCAGCGAACTCCACCTTCCCCTGACCCGTGCCAACCCGGCCCAAAGGCACGTTCACGCCACCACTAGGACCCCTGACCTCTTGGGCACCACCCACCTCACCCCCAGACAGGACGCGTTGGTCATGGCCCTCGGCTCTTGGTGCAGGGGGGTCTTTGTCTTCTGAACCAGGCGGCTGGTTGGTGGACTTGGGGCTTTCTGCCCGTCGATGAGGCAGCGTGCAGAGACGCTGGGAAGCTGCCGGCTGCCCGGGACCTCTCAGGGGGAGCCACTGCGGTGCAGCCTGAAGGTTCCCAGGAAAGGCTGCTCTCCCCATGGGGGTGCTTTGATGAGCCCCGGCTTTGAACTTCACCCTTGACAATGGCTAGAGCAAGCAAGACACCTGCTAACAAGCCTTAAAAGAGTGGCAGAACCCCACGGCTGGAGCACAGCAGGCTCCTTGAAACACAAGACGTGCCGGGGCCCAGGTCAGCTGCGGTCTTGGAGGAGACAGGTTGGCTCAGGCGCTGAGGGTGTGTGTGGGGGCCCACTTGTGAGCTGGGGGGCCGGGAGCTCTCTAAATCACAGAGATAATTCCAGAGACCAGGGGCGTGGATCCCATGTCTGGGCTCAACTTGGTGGGGGAGGGAGAGCCGGCTTCACCCCACGGGTGTGGGGGTGAAGGTGGCAAGGTCCAGCTGGGGTCCAGGCTCGGCTGTCAAGGCCTGAACTCTGGACCTCACAGACTTGGGCTCAAATCCCAGCTCCATCACCTTTTAGCCTCAAGTCACCTCTGAGTCTTGGTTTCTTTACCCCTAAAATGAGGACAGCCATTCTTCCAAAATGAGGCAGCACAAAGAGAAAGCACCCTGGGGCCGGATTGCCCGGGGTCAAGTCCGGTTCTGTCCTTTTCCAGTCCTGAGAACACGAACCTGCTCGGTAATGTCTTTGAGCTTGAACTTCTCACTGGTACTTTGTGGAAATGCTGGTGTCTACTTAATAGGCTCATTCTGGGAGTCAGTGGTTACGTATTTAAGAGGCGCCTCTGATGTCCTGGGCTGCTGGGGGTGGGGTCATGGTGGGGGGAATTGAGACAGGAAGGGGGTTGCCGCGGGAGGAGCTTTCCTCTTCCCCTCCCTGGGCATGTTTGCGCCTTGGCATTGTGTGGCCTAAGAGCAGGGGCCACCTTGCTCCCAACCTGGCCTCCCACTCCCCCTTGAGTGCCCCTTGCCCTCTCCCTAGGATTTCGGTCTTAGGAGGGGCAGAGCTCTAGCCCTGGCTTCTGACTTTTAGAGGCCTGGGGAGACATTTGGGTCTGGGAGCCACGGCCGGCCACCCTGGGTGTAACCAGAGGGGCAGCAGTGAGGGGTCCCCTGGAACCGGAGGACCTACTGCCCTAAGTCATGCATCTGAGTTTCCCCTAGTTCCTGCTGGGACTGAAGGATGCTCACCAGCTGGGACTCTGAGCCAGTGGTCTCGGAGGGGCCCGGGAAGCAGAGAAGAAACTCTGGACACATGTCAGGTCCACACCAGGGATGGGGCTGTGATATCCTGTTAACTGGTCCTGTTCATTGTTTCATTAGGAGAAGTCTCCGGGCAAGTCGTTGCCTGCCTCTGGGCTTCAGTTTCTCTTGCTGTGAATCAGGATAGTGACACACGGGCCTCCCCAGGGCTGCCAGGACACTGTAAGACCGAGGTGGGGCTGTGCTGGAGCCACCCAGAGCCTCTGGTTCCTGGCAATAAAACCCCGTTGGGTGTTTTGTGCCTCTGGAAACCATGTTTCCAATAATATCCCACTACACAGAGAAAAAGAAGTCTTATTAAATTTATGCAAATTAATTGGAATGAAAATAAGACCAAGGATGCGTTTTCAAATTCTGTAAGTATTAGGTAGGCAGAAAAGTAACGGTTTCAATTCTGCTAAAATAAGTTGCAATTTAGCAAATCTAAACATAAATTAATTTTTTTGCTCCGTGAGTCAGGTACAATGCAAAATCTCATTAGTTTGTTAATGAACAATTGGAACTTTGAGACGCAAGCCCACGGAGGCCGTGGACAGTTGAGCAGGGGCTCAACAACACGGGGACATTGTCATCACTGGGGACAAACGCACCTGGGTTAGAGTGGCCACGGCAGCTGCTTTAAGAGTGAAAGTTTCCTTATCCCTTCCCGCCCCACCCGCCAAATTTCTTAGCTCCTTGAAGTTTGCCTTTCAAGAGAGATGGTTCAGTTGAGATAGTAGCTGAAATTCAAGGCTTGCAGACGTTTATTTCTGATTTTGCAAAGTAGAAAATCTTTATTTTCCCTCTGGGCACCTTAAGCTGGGAAAAGTCAGAAAAATTTTTGTCCAACTCTTAATATCAGTTTTCAATTGATTGAATGTTGTGACCATACCATTATATATATATATATATAAAAAATTCCTTTCCAGTATCTCTCAAGTTTCAGCAGCAGGATGAACAGATAATATTTCTGGCAGTTTCAGCCAATTTCATGGACCCAAAAAAGTTCCAAGCATGTTAGCACCCCATGGGCCAGATAACTCCTCAGGATGGTGAGAAGAAAGCCCTAGAGAGTCCTTCTGAGGGCTGACAGCAGACTCTAGTCACAACTGTTTTTTTTTTTTTAAAGATTTATTTATTCATACAGAACTGGGGTAAAGGCCAGAGATGCGGAGGGTGAGAGGATTCACCAGGGACAGAGTGGGGAGCAGAATAGGCAGATTGACGAAGTACACTGCTGAGGGGAGCAGCGGGCGGGTCAGGAGAGGTCTGCCGCGCCAAGTGGTCACCTCCGGGGCAGGCAGGGATTGAACTCATGTGGAAGTGGCTTTAGCTTCTTAGTGCTGTGCTTTAACCCGCTGCGCCACCAGGGAGGGCCACCACTGGGTTTTACTCACATCTTTTTGGGGGCCAAGTCAAGTTCTCCAAACACAAGGATGAGAAGGAAACTTCATCCGACCCCATGGCTTTCCTTCCCGTGACAACGCAAAATGCATGTGGGGTGTTGGGATCTCAGGGGAGGAGGAGGATGGGGTGGAATCTCAGAAGTTGCCTTATGCTCTTTCAGCTGGACTAGTTTTCTCACGGGACATGCTTTTGGAGTCCTGATAGTTCCTGGAGGTTTTCAAATCCTAATTAAACGGATTCAATTTGCCTAATTTTCTAAATCCATGTTGTTTTAAGTTTGGACACCAAAAACACAAGTTTTGGAAGCTCAAAAGAGCACCACAGAGGCCACTGTGATTTTTAATTAGCTTTGGTGTCATCATCCTAGTGAGAAAATAATTCACTGACCAGGAGCTCCTTTCGCTGACCAGGAGCCAGCAGTGGCCAGCCGAAGAAGAAGGTCCCTCCATGTACGTCAAGCTTCTCAAGAGGAGGGAAAATTTCCCCAACTCTTTGGATCCTTAGCTGGCTGGTTGAGCAATCGAATTAGCATCAGGCAGATTAGTAGGAGAAAAAAGTCAAATGTGTATGAAGAATTCACATCGGTGTGGACGCTAAAGTCGACGGAGCAGAGTGAGGATCTGTTAATTCTGAGCCAAGAAGTGGAGCAAGGGCTTGGGGTTGCACAGAGGGGGAGAAGAACTCATGGCGAGGAGAGGGTGCCTTGTGATGAAGAGCAGATGCTCTGTGACTATGGGATTCCATGTTTGCCTGACTTACTTCTCCAACAGGAGGATTATTTCTGATAAAAACTCTGTCCTGAGTAAAAGATCCCAGTTCCTGTAGGCAGCCAAGCAGTGGTAGAAGCGCCCCGTGTGCCTGCAGTGCCCCCCACATTGTCCTCAGCTTGAAATGAGCCATATGCCAAAGTGAGGTGTTTTGGGGAGGCCTGTTCTGAACCTCTTGGGGAGACCTATCCTTCACCAGTGAATGATCTGGTATTGATTGTAGGTGGAAAGCTGATAATGCCGGGTGATTGCTCGCAGGCCAACAACAGGACAGACAGACATGTTCTTGAAGGGCCACTCAGCAGGGGAAGAGTCACATGACTTGGGGACAGTTCGTGGTCTGGGGCCCCCAGGGGACAGTGGTGCTGGTGTGAGTGAAGGCGACTGAGCCCTGGTGTTTATGACAAACCAGGCCCTGTCCCCGGGCTCTACACACACGTGCAACAATCCTCACTGCAGGCCTGTGGGGTTAGTGCTGCTCTTGTCTGCTTCACAGGTGAGACCCTGAGAGGCTTAGGAACTTGTTCAAGGTTATGGCGTTAGTTGGTGGCAAAGCTGGCGCTCGGACTCAGGCCGTAATCGACACCACGATCTTAAGTATCATTCTAGGAGGTTCCATGCAGTCCCTCCCTCAGGGACACACCTGTCCATTAAATAAAAACTCACAAGCAAACTGGATGGAGGGAGGGATCGTTTGTGAACCCCACACGGAGAGTGAGTGGAGAGGCTGCAAGTGCCCTGGCTCAGGAGAGAACGTTCCAGACACACTGAAAGATTCCCCTTGACTGGGGCAGAAAGACAAGGACCCAAGGTCCTGTCTTACCAAAAATGGGCATCCTGGTTCCCTTTTGTCATGGGAGGTACCATGTTTCCTGCTTCTGCTCATATGCAGCCCCTTGGACTAGAGACTGGAAACTAGACTCGTGGAAAGAGACTCATGCAGGAGAGACATGTAGAGAGACTTGGAAGAGACAAGTGGGTGAAGAGATGGCAGCAGGCGATCTTCATTTGTACTCTGGTGTCTCTCCCTTGGTCCCCGACTTGCCTGGTCTCTTCTCCCTCCTTCTCACCGCTCCCTGCCAGAAGGTGCCTTAGATTTGTGGCCAGCTTTTTAGCCTTAGTGGGCAGGCCCTGTCTGCTTGGACATTTGCCCAGGAGGGGATGGGTAATTTTGGAAGTTTTATTGGGAAACAATGATTAGGAATCTTCTCTCTTTTCCTTCTTTGCATACTAACTCGATTAAAGGTGTTCCATACCAAAGGTGCTTCCTTTGTCTTTATGTGGTAAATGGCAGGACCCCGTTTAAGGTCCTGGTTTGGGATGCCTGGTTTTGGGTGTTTCTTGGTCTCATGCTAACATTTTAAGTTATTAGAAAAGCTGGATTCTGGCAGATGGATTAAATGTGATTGTTAAAAAAGGCTCACAAAATGTTGGAGTAATAATAATATATCTATGAAGGTGCTTGTCCTTGAAACACCCTATTTCTCTTCGCTCTCAGTCTCATTTGGTCAGGATGTCTGAACTGACTAGAGTGGACATCGACATGTATGGAAATCTGGGGGCCTCTCTACCCCTAGGAAGGTCCCTGCCGGCAAGGTCTCCAAGTCTGTCACCATCTCTGTGTAACTTTCCTCAAAAACTAGAAGGAATTCTCACTTGGGAATCCACTTACATATGGCAAAAAGGAAAGAAAATTCTTCACACTGTCTCCTAAAGATTCAGAAAAATCAGATTCCAAATAAACAGGAATTGGTGGCTTAGGAAAAGCTGAAAGTGTGTTTTAATTTTCTGAGTGTAAAGAAAGTATTCACATTTTTGAAAAAACAAACAAACAAACAAAACGGACAAATAGGATATCGAATAACTTCAAGGTTCTCTGAGCTAAGAGAAGCTAAGGTTTTTTTTTTCCCCTTAAAAAAACTCCAGTTAGGGCCCACCCTGGTGGCGCAGCAGGTTAAAGCATAGCACTAAGAAGCTAAAGCCACTTCAGCATGAGTTCAGTTCCCCCAGCCTCCCTCCACCCACATGGCAAGGCAGACCTTTCCTGACCCACCCATTGCTCCCCTCAGCAGTGTACTTCGTCAGTCAGCCTGTTCTGCTCCCCACTCTGTCTCTGGCTCTCCCCACTCTGTTCTGCATGCATAAATAAATAAATCTTTAAAAAAACAACAACAAAACTTCAATTAAATTTATCATGTTACATTAAGTCCCCAATTTCAAACATCATTGACTATTACTTGTACTGTTTCAGTCCTTCAAGAGGATCATCGCCTCCTGGGACTCTGAGTGCGCCATTATTAACCACGGACACCGACCTTATTCTTCATTTTCACTGCCAACTTTCTGTAGTCTTCTTTTAACAACTTCCATTTTGGTTCCTCTGGCTTGAATTCCACCAATGCCACTCCTCAAACAACAAAACTAACCAAGCTCCCCTCTTTCACAATATACATTCAACCTCCATAGATAGAATCGTTGTAGGAAAGTTGGAAATACAAAAATGACCCAGAAAGACTGATCATGGTGTGTATTTTCTCCCTTCCCTATACATCTAGAAGAATAAAAATAAAGCAAGGACAAAATTTCAAAAAAATTTTGATGATGGGAAAATGCTCGTGATATTAAGCAAAAAACTCTGGGCAAAAAAACCTCTTTTGTGAAAGACACGTGTATGTACTGCATAAATTTATACATACAGCAACAGGGCTTACCCAACTCCGCACTTAGCACCACCAACTTTCTACCAATCACTGAACACCCTGAAGGAGGGGCGTAGGGGAAATAAAGCCACCTGGAAGAAATACCGTGGCTACCTTTGGGATTTAATTGTTTTACTCTCCCGCTCAACACTTGCAAATATTTCAAAAACTAAGGGTCAGGCAGTAGGGGCGGGGCAAGCACTGGCGGGAGCCCGGCTGGGGGCGGGGCGACGCGGGGCGGGGCGGGGGTACGTCACAGCGCACGCACTGTGACGCGCCTCGGGATATATAAGGCCGTTAACACGCAGGCGCTGGCTACTTTGCCTGCGACCGCCCAGAGCGGAAGGTCGGCCTGCGTCCACTTGGAGCAAGCACCGACCCAAGAACATGCGAAGAGGGATGTTGATGAGGCTCCAGCTGGGGCTGCTGCTCCTGGCGCTGCTCCTACCGCAGCAGTTGGAATCAACCACGCCTGCTCCGCCGCCGCCGGCCAAGTCCACAGGCCCCGGCCGCGGCCCTGGCCCCAGCCCTAGCTCCAGCCCCGCCACCACTAAGTCCAAGCCCAGCCAGGCAGGGATCAACGTTCTGCAGTCTTCCAGTGTTCTCCTAATTTCGCTCTCTCTTCTTCTCCATCTCTACTACTGACAGACTCAGGCCCAGAAACATTTTCATTCTCCATCTCGTCTTTGAAAACCCAACCCAGATGACTTCATTATGTCCCGTATGGTAAGAAGAACAACAGGTCCGCATCACAGTTGCGAAGGCCACTGCATATTTTATTGACACAACGTTGAAAATGTAAAATCTGACGGGCTTGAATCTGCTAAAGTTTTGTGAACGAGGCGGAAAGGACAGCTAACAACCAAAGTTCCTCAATGATCTGATGCCATGAATGTGGGTTTAAAGAAGATGGACTTTTAAAACTCCGCCTTGAAGAACTGATTTTACCTTCATCTAGAGAAAAAGGGTGGGCGATGGAGTGGAAATGTTTCAGTATTGAATCATCAAATCTGTGGTCATTAAAACGATCTGGTAATGCCAAAAGCTGCTTTGATTCTCTAATTTGAAAGGGGGAGGGGGACCTGTTACTGTAAATCAGTGCGCATTTAATGCTATACACTTAAATTTTATATTGTTAAGCTTTCACTATTGGAGAGACTGAAGGAGAGAAAGGGGAAGGAGAGAAGGGGGAGGAAGAAGAGAGGAAAGAGGGGAGGGGAGAGGAAGAAGATGAAGGGGTAGGGAAAGAAGGGAGTGCAGTAAAGGGAGAAGATGAAGAATCTATAGGGAGGGGAAGGAGAAAATAAACAGGGAAGAGGGAGAGGGGAAAGGAGGAAGTTGAGAGGGAGGGAAGAGAAAGGAGGGAGGGGTGGGGGAAGATGGAAAAAGAGAAAAAGGGGAGGTAGCAGAGAAGAGGGAGTAAGTTGGTATAAATTCAGATGAGATGGGGTGCTTTCAGGGTGGTATGGCACCCTGACAGTTTATAGCAACCGTAGACAGTTGCTATAAATATAAATTAAAGTGTTATAATTTTAAATGTAACCCCTGTTATAATATCAAAGGATACAGCTAAAAGATAAACTTAAGCAAATGGGAAAGGAATTTGAACATTTCACTACAAAAAATTAACTAAACATAAGACAGTAGTTCAAGAAATAAGGATCATATAACTATGTAAGGACAGATAGAAAACAAAATAGTACATTGATAAAGTAAGTCCTTCCTCATCAGTGTGAATACTTCAACGGTGTGTGGGGGAGCTCCTGGGCTCCACTGCAAGTGTGGCAGCTTCCTCACACCTACAAGCAGATCTCAGCCATCAGCTGGGAGTCCAGTACAGAACTCGGTTGTGACACACTCCGCCCGGTGAGGGGATCAGATTCCACAAATGTTGGGTTCAGTCCTTCACTTCAGATGCCACAGAAAGTCCAGGTTGTTACCTGTACTTCTGACTGACTATAAATCAGAGGTTCCCACAACCCCCTCCTCAAGTTGAGTTAATTGGCTAGAATGACACACAGATATCAGGAGACCTATTTTATCATAAGATCACCAATTTACTACAAAGACTACTAAAGAATATGAACCAACGTCTGTCATCAACAGATGAAGCACAGGGTGAGGTCCTGGACAAAGGCATTTCTGTACTGATAGAGCAGGTTAGCTTCTGGAAGCACTAAGGCTCCCCAACCCGAAAGTTCTCTGAAGCCTCTCTTTTGGGGGGACTTTAATGAAGGCTTCATTATCTGAGCGTGATGGGTTAAGTCATTGACCATTGACCATTAGATTCAACCTCTAGCCCCTCTCCCATCTCTGGAAATTCAGTCCTGCCTTCTATTCATGTTGGTTTCCCTGGCAACCAGCCACTAACTTAGATGCTTTCTAAAAGTTATCCTGATGAACACAACCCCATTAAAAATAACAAGATAGCCACTGGAACTTTTATGGCTCTGAAATTTTCTTAGGAACCAAGGACTAGAAACCAAATCTATGACAAAAGATGCTCCCATTTCATACCACTCAGGAAGTTCCTAGGGTTTCAGGAGTTGTGAGCCAGAACTGTGGGTGAAAAACAAATATATAGATAAGAAATAAATATATTTTGTTCATCTGAGTGACCACATAGCTATTTCTTATAAATAACAATATCATACAATGTAATCAAAAGACAGATTGACAGAATGGATAAAAGCACACGATCCAACGCTACACTGTCTACAAGAGATTCGCTTGAGATCCAAAGACACAAACGGGGAAAGTGAGAGGCTGGGTCTACTTGATGGCCCAAGGGGTTAAGTCTCAGCCATTGCAGCATGAATTCCACCCCTGGCCAGAGAGCTGACCTACAGGGCACCACAGACCTCTCCTGTCTTCCCCGCTGCTCCCCTCAGTGGTATGTTTCTGTACATCTGCCTGTTCTGCTCCCCACTCTGTCTCTGGAGAATCCTTTTACACCTGCACCTCTGGGTTGTACCCCAATCCTTGTATGCATAAATAAATCTTTAAAAAAAGGAAAAGGGGGCCCTGCTTGGTGGCGCAGCGGGTTAAAGCACAGCACTAAGAAACTAAAGCCACTTCAGCATGAGTTCGATCCCCACTTGCCCCGAAGGTGGCCCACATGGTGCGTCAGACCTCTCCAGACCCGACTGCTGCTCCCCTCAGCAGTGTACTTCATTGATCTGCCTGTCCTGCTCCCCACTCTGTCTCTGGTGAATCTTCTCACTGCCCCTGCACCTCTGGCCTGTACCCCAGTTCTATATGCATAAATAAATAAATCTTTTTTTTTTTAAAGGGAAAGGATGGAAAAAGATAAATCATGGAAATAGTAATCAAAAGGGAAATGGGGGGAGGGGGCGCAAACTAATAGCAAACAAAATAGAAGTTGTTTCTCAGAGACTTTCTCACATCTGCATGCCTACAGTGGTACGAGGTCTCAGAAGGAGTCACAGTCTCTCACTCAGCAACCCTACCTGCTCCCTACGGTGTGCCTGGCCCTGGGAGGGCTTCCACCAACACCGGAGATCAGGGCGGAGTGAGGAGAGGAGGGGGCCTGGGAGCTCCTGTAACAATGGGCTGGATGTCACCGGAGTGGCACCAGTTGGGGTGTCTGGTCCTGTGTGGAGGCTGCCTTGAGTCTCTGAGACATGGCGCCTCTTTAATGTGTTTGTGAAAGTGCTTTGCTGGTGTTTGCTTCCTTTTAAGGACTTTTGCATCTACATTCATGAAGAATGTTGTTCTGCAGTTTACTTTTCTTGAAATGTCTTTGGTTTTGTTATCCTGGTGACAATGCCTTCAAGGAATGGGCTGGGAAGTCTCCCCATCTCTCTTTTCGTAAAGAAGTTGTGTCTAAGAACGCTAATCTTATTTGAATGGTGGTGAGACTTTGCTAGTAACTCAATCTGGGCCTTCAGTTGTCTTTGTGCGAAGGTTTTTAATTAGAAATTCAAATCGTTCAATAGATAAAGGACTATGAAAGTTTTTTATTCTGTTTTGCAAAGTTTAGTGATTTGTCTTTAAAAGAATTTGGCTATTCCACCTAAGTTGTCAGGTTAAATGGCATATTATTATGAACACCATTCTCTGGTTATCCTTTTAATTTTGATAAGATCTGGGATGATAGCCCATATTTCATTCCTGATGCTTTGAGACTTCTCTCGTCTTGATCAGTTCAGCTAAAGGTTTATCAACATTATTAATCCTCTCAAAGGACCAGCTTTTGGTTGTATTAATTTTTCTTTATTATTGTTTGTTATCAGAAAAAGACTTCTACTCTCATATTTATTATTTCTGTTCTTATTTTGGGTTTCCTAAGTTTTTTTTTTTCATTTTTGTTTTTATAGTGAAAACTTAAGTCATTAATTTCTATCTAGAAGGTATACATTTCCTTCTAAGTATTGTTTTATTGCTTGCACAAGTGATAGATTATGATATACTGTGTCTTCATTGCCATTACCTTAAAATACTTAAAAATTTAGCTTGTGATTTCACCTTTAACTCATGAATTGTTAGCTGTGAGTTGTTTTATATCCAATTATTTAGGAACTTTATAGACATCTGTTATTAATTTCTGGTTCAATTATGTTGTGGTCAAAATTCATGTTCTATAGGATTTTGATTCTTTTAAAAATATTTGGAGATTTAGTAAGTGGTTCAGCATGTGGTCTGTCTTTGATTATGTTCTACATATACTTTTAGAAATGTGCAGATTAAAGATGAGTTGCCTCTTTATCATGAGATGTCCTGTCAAATCCTTGTGCTGCAGTTTCTTTGCTGACATCAGCAGAACCGCCCTCCCTTTCTTACCATGGGTGTGGCATGGTGCTGTATCTACCCCACTTTGCCTTCAGCTAATCCGTGTCTTCAGTATAAAAGTGAGCATTTTCCCCTAGACTGTAGAGAGTTGTCTCTAATTTTTATTCAGTTTGTCAATATCTTTTTGAGCGTTTAAACTACTTGCTCATATGACCAATCACATGCTTGGTCTCTTTACTTTTATTGTTTCATTCGTTCTACCCCTTGCTATCTTTTGCATGGAGTGTACATTTTTGGCATATTCGGTTTCATCTTCTCTACTGCCTTTTAGCTATACTACCTTTTGGAGTTACTTTTTAGAGCTTCCAGGGGACCAGTCACAGGCAACTTCAATGCAGCCTTCCTCCGCCACAGGCTATGCCACACCCCTGCAGCCTGAGGACCTTTCAGCTGCAGACTCTCTACTTCCATCCTCACTGCTGCTGCTGCTACCTTTCACTCCTACCTTTCACTCCTACGATAGGTCCTGCAACACAGTTATTAATTTGGCTTTAAACGGTGACCTCTTCAAGAAATTTTAAAATAAGAAAACTGTCTCTTACGTGCATTCAGCTATTTACCAGTTGCAGTGCTTCTCATTCACTTGGTTTTCTTTTGTGTCTATTTTCCTTTCTCAGCTGTGTCCAGTCTCCTAATAAGCCATCAAAGCGTCCTTCATTCCTGCTATAGTAATTTTGATCTCTAATAGTCCCCCTCGCGTCTTTCTTAGGATTTTCATCTCTCTGCTTCCCCTGTCCATCTGTTCAGGTATGCTGCCTGCTCTATCCGTTAGAACCCTGAGCATGGTAATTACAGATTTAAATTCCCAGTCTGATAATTCCAGCATCCCTGCCAGGACGGGTTCTGATGCTTGCTCTCTCTTGTCAAATGGTGCTTTTACTGCCTGGCATACCCTGCAATTTTCCCTTGATAGCTCGATATGAAGTGTTGGTAAAAGGAGCTGCTCTCTTTAGCCGTCAGACTCCTTCTGCAGGCCTGTGATGAAGTCTTGGTCTTTTTGCGCCTGTGCTCCTGAACTGTGGGCTTCACAAGGGTATCTCAGTTGTTTTTCTCCCTCGGTAGGAGAAGCAGGGTGGCTAGAGTTAGCATCAGGTTTGGTAAACTCTGGTGGTACCCTAGCAGCTTACACTCTGGTGAACTGGTTTCTCCAGAGGGCAACCAGTGACAGGTCTTGTTAAAGTGATCAGACCGCACTGGGATATTTGAAAATGACTCATTTTCCCTTTCCCCTGCTGAAAGTATGAGGCTATTTTTTTCGCCATTATTTACCCTGACAATCTGGCTAAGCTCCTGAAATTAGGTCTTGCAAAAGTGGAACCATCCTCTAACGGGGCCCCTCTGCAGTTTTTCATTCTCAGCTTTGCCCAGCACTTTCTCAAGTACTGTTCATGTTTTCCAACCCAGCTCTAGGTCCCCAGAAGTCTCTGCTCGTGAGTCCCTGCTCCGGGAATTCCCGGAGACCTGTGTTTGCCTGGCTGTGGCTCCAGTCCTGCAGGCAGTGGCTTGTCCCTCGAATCCCTCTGACAGATCCAAGAAGCGCTGCTGATTTTCAGATCTGTTCAACTGTATTATTTGTTGTGAGGGAGGAGCGGGCACCTCCATACTCCTTACAGGAGGAGCTGGCAGTTCCACTATTTTCCTTCAACTGAAGAACTTTTATTGACAGACTGGTCTGGTAGATTTTTTTTTTTTTTTTAGTTTTTGTTCATCTGAAAACGTTTTTACTTTACCTTCCTGTTTGAAGGCTAGTTTCTCTGGGGATGGAATTCTAAGTTGATCTTTTCTTCTGTCATTGAAAAGATGTCATTCCAACTTTGTTTTGGCTTCAATGCTTTTGATGTGAGGTCTGTTGGCATCCTTAGTTTCCTGTGTGTAGTGTAACTTACTGCTCTGTTTGTTCACATTTTTCTTTATCACTTTCCTCCCCAGCTATTTATTCATGTGTTTATATTTATCTTTTCTACAAATTATTGAGGTCCTTGAACATTTATAATTTTCATAAGATCTGGATAAAATCTAGCCATTCAATTTTTTAATGCATTCCTCTGCCTTTTTTAGGGATTCCAGTTTCATAGATGGTAGACCTCCAGATATTGTCCCATAAATTATTGACACACTGATCCTTTTTTTCTTTTAAGTCTTCTCTGGGTACTGCAGCTTGGATAGTTTTTATTTCCTGTGTTTCATGTATACTCAACTTTTCTGCAGTATCTAGTCTGTTGTTATTCCCATCTGGTGAATTTTTCATTTAGCTTCCATTTGGCTATTTTTAACTTTAGTTTTTAAAATATTATGTACATATTTTACTTTAAAGTTGTGAATATATACATATATATATAAAGTTGTGTGTATATATATGTATGTGTATACACACACACACACACACACACATTTTTCAGGTTTTTTTCTATACCCTTAGGTAACCCTTTCTATACATAGCTATTGTGGAATTATATGTAATACCTATTTAAAAATATTTGACTGATTGTAGGGCAAATGAAAATCTCTCAGGTTTTTGCACCGTTGGCTTCTTTGACTATATCCTGTGGCCTGGAATGCAGGCAGTCTTGGGAGTGTGGGCTCGGGGCACACCTGCCTGATGGCGGCCCCATGGGGCATGGTATGGGCGTGTGGAAGTGGGCACACCTGGGCCTGGAGGTGGAGCACACAAGGGCGGTGTCACAGAGGATGGAGCGGCAGAGAACGCTACGAGAGGGGAGAGTATACAGAGATTTGAGGGGGCCCAAGTTGCTTTCCGTTGGCTGGTTTGTTTCCCTCGTGTACTATTTGAAAACCTGTGGGATGATGTCAAGGGCTCCAAGTTTCTCTTTTAAGCTGCCTGAGCCAGTGGTGAACCTATCGGCCTAGGATGGTGGCGGAACACTGCTAAGGCCATTGTATTTGTTCTACTATTTTTCTCCTGGTCTTGGGTCATGTTTTATGTATCTTGGCATGTCTGGTAACTTATGCTCACCTGCTGGACATTTTGAATGCTTGTTTTTGAGTTCCTGAACTCTGCTGTCTTCTTTCAGGGAGCACTGAAATTGTTTTGGCAACTAGTTAAGTTACTGGAAAACCAGTTGGATCCAGATGGGCTTGTTTTATAGCACTATTATAGTGGGATTAGCCCCATTTCCAAGGCATCATCCTTCCAAGACTCGATTTACGTTACCCAATATTCAGCGAGGAACCCTCGCCCAGGCTCTTTGCTCATCCCACATCTGACCACGGGGAACCTCCCCGCGGTGCTGACATGGGTCAATATTCATCAACAGACTCAAATCTCTGCAGGTCTCAAGAGTTCATCTGCTGCAGCCCTCCTCTGCCTACTGCGTTTCCGCACACTGCTAGTCACTGTCTCCTGCAACGCAGTTCTGCCACTCGAACTCAGCAAAGCCACCCCATTCTGCCCTGTTAGCCTTTCCTCGGTTGCAGCCCCGAAGAAGCCTCTAAGCTGAAAGCTAGTGCGCCTTTGGGGTGCATCTCGTTTGCTTCCCTTCTTGCAGGCCACAGTTCTTTACTCCTGTCTGTCCAGTCCCTGGGATAGCTGTTTCATGTCTTTTGTCCAATTTTTCATTTGTTCATGGTGACAGTGGTAGGTACTAATGACGCCATCGTGACCAAAACAAAAATCAAAAGGGTGGGTTTTACGCCCGCTGCTCCCCTCAGCAGTGTACTTCGTCAATCTGCCTGTTCTGCTCCCCACTCTGTCTCTGGTGAAGCCTCTCGCTGCCCCTGAGCCTCTGGTCTGTACCCCAGTTCTGTATGCACAAATAAATAAATCTTTAAAAAAAAAAGTGGGTTTTAGTATCCAACATAGTTGAATTTAATTCTGTCCTTGCTGGTTACTTGCTGTGTGACCTTGGGCACATCACTTAACTTCTCTGAACCTTTATTTCTTCACACATAAAATGGTTAACACGGTCGCTATCTTTTAGCATTATTGTGGAGGTAAAATGATATTGTATCATCATGTGATGGTGCCGGGGACAGAGTAGGTGCTCAATAAACAAGATATATTATTCTGAATAAGTACATGGTCTCCAGACTGCTGCTCCAATAGCTAAATTCCCGATAATGAAGATCCCCAAAGACCAGCATCTCTCTGTAGCCTCAACTGGCCTTTCAAGTGATGAATTGTACTTTTAAATATTTAAGCAGCCTTGGCTGCTCTGCATTAAAAGTTAACAAGTTTCTATTGAGCTTCTGTCGGTTGATCTTAACATCCTGCTGCTGATCTACTCGAAGCCTGGCGTTTCCTCAGGTGGCTCCAGAGCCCAGCAGTGGCTTGCCAAGGTGTCGCTACAAAGGAGCTGTCACTGGAGTCTCATTCCCAGACTCCCGCTCCGTCCACCGCCCCTCCTCCCATTTCCAGGAAATCCGAGTCTTTCACTAGAAACTCTCTTCCGATCAGGGTTAGCATGAACACAGGCTTCGGGAAGGCAGGCCTGAGGATGCATTAATCCTTCCAGTGGCAGGCACGCCCAGGGTGCCTTTGAGGAGGTGGGAGGGGGAGCAGGAGGGCAGGAGCCAGAGGAGAAGAGAAATGAGGTGAAGCCTCCCTGTGGGTCTGTTTACTCCCACTCGCTCCAGGTTATCTTTAAATGGGATAAAAATATCCCCTAATCCTCTTTATCTTAGTTCAGTGCTTCTGGAGAAGAGATGCTTGACATTTAAGGTTGTAGGAAAAGGAAAAAAAACTATGAATAAAAGGGATACACAATATTCCGTGGAAATCACAGAATGGGGGAATTTTAGGGCTCACATAAGGAGCCCTAAAAGTGACACCAGCTGAGGTGAGCAGGTGAGACCACCCCAGCTCACCTCAGGGTGCCTGGCATTCATCACTGTTCCAGGGAGAAGAGCAGGCGGGGATTGCAGTGCCTCACGCCTGGTGGCCCCCATTAAGCACCAAGCCTTCCGCTTTCCCTTCTAAGCCTTTTTGCCACTTCAGCCCTGCAGACTTAGCTCTTTGCATCCATTGATCGCCAATGAGGCAGCCTTTGAGGCTGAAGCGAGGGGCCTGCTCTCATTCCCCTCCGTCCCCTTCTGTGCCTCAGCCTTCCACGGTGAGAGGTGTGTTATGAGTGTGTGACGGAGGCCGGGCCAGGCTGAAGTTGAGCAAGGTGCTCCTTATACGCCACCACTGCTCTGTGCGGGCAAGATGCTGTCACCCGAGGCTGACCGCCAGGGGCTGAAGACATCGGGTGGGGAGAGGGGTCTTTGGTCCCGGCCCCCAGACAGGCAGGGTTCTCAGTGTTTTGAAATGTTCTGTCTCAGAGCGAGAGGCAACACTGGGAGCAGATATTTATGGTTGGCAGCGCTATGCCATGCTGGTCCTGTTATAGGACACCCCAAATCTGTCAGAGGACAAGGAGAGAGCACCGTGGAAGCCCCAAATCTGCCTTTCTAAGTGGGTTCTGCCATCCACTGCGTCAAGACAAAACATATAAAACTTTAATGAAAAGGGACTTTAAACAGTGATTATACAATACAGAAGACAAGGAATGTAATGTCTAAATCAAACACCTGAAGCTACCCATCCTCTCGTGGGAAAAATTCAACCCAAAAGGGATTGGCCCAAAGCAAGGCCTGAAAGCCCGCCACAAGCTTAAAGCACCTTCTGGCCGGGACCCATGGAAAAAGGTCAGAAATGGCCAGACAAGTCTGGGAGGAAAAGAGCAAAATCAAAATCAATATAAACACCGCCATAGTCACCTCCCTACAGGTCTCTCACCCACATCTACCTTAACCAGTCCTGGGTCACACACTCATAACACACCTCTCACCGTGGAAGGCTGAGGCGCAGAAGGGGACGGAGGGGAGTGAGAGCAGGCCCCTCGCTTCAGCCTCAAAGGCTGCCTCATTGGCGATCAATGGATGCAAAGAGCTAAGTCTGCAGGGCTGAAGTGGCAAAAAGGCTTAGAAGGGAAAGCGGAAGGCTTGGTGCTTAATGGGGGCCACGAGGCGTGAGGTTTCGTCATCACATGCTTGCTGCTCCATGTGGCTTCCTCATGTCTCCTCCTGGCTCGCCATCCTGCTTCCTTCCTTTCTTCTCTTGATTCCTTCTCTTCTCTCCTTTTTCTCTGCTCAGCTCCACCTTCCTTCTGGATGGGGCAGGGAACCTGGAACTTCCCCTTTTGCCTGGGACCACCGGTTACAGTTACAGTCCATGTCCATAGAACAGGTCTGTGTTCCTAGACAGCCACTCATTACAGAGGCTGTGCCACCTTCTAGTGCTTTCCTTAGGAGCATTTCCTAGGAATGGCTCTGTTGAATCAAATGCCTTCTGTACCCATTACCAGCCTGCCTGGGTTCAAATCGTGGGTCTACTTGACTGTAGGCAAAATATTTTAACTCCCTAGGGCCTCAGTTTCCTCAGCTATAAACTGGAGACAATAATAGCAATCAGGAGAATTTGAAGTGTTTACCAGATTGTGTTTAGCGATGTTATTGTGACTAGAATGTCTCCAGGAGACACCGCGATGTCCGTGATGGTGGCACCTCCTGACTGTGTCAGGATGGCATTGGGGGGGACCCGAAGAGCAGGTAGCTGCGTGGGGAGAGATTGCCCACCTCTTGGCATCTGGGACAGAGAAGCCCAGGCAGGAATCTGCGCATGCATAGGCCTGCGGGTGAGTTTGTAGAGAAAGGAGGTGAAGGCAGAGACCAAGTCACGTAGCCAGGTAGGGCCCACCAGGATCTGCTGGCCCTCGTGTGGCAGGGGCAGGGCAGGGACAGGGAGGAAGAAGAGGCTGGTGGTCTAACTGGACCAGAGGCCATTGTCCCCGGAGGTGGCCTGGGAGGTCCCTCCTGCCCCTGGATATAGTGCCAAGGGCCACAGAGGGCTGATGGGGCCAGGGATATAGTCCTGGGAAGAGTTTGGGGTCCAGGGTCTGGCCCATGCCCTCTGGCAGTGCCCTGTGCCCTGGGACTAGGCAGTTCACCTCTCTGGGCCTCAGTTTCCCCTCCCTGGGAGAGGCACCAGCCTTCAGGGCGGGCGAGGAGTGGGGAGCGAGGCGGCCAGTCAGAGCCTGGAAAACTCAAGCCCAGCCCCGTCTCTGTTGTTGTCCTCGTTCCGCTGAGGTTTCCTGTCTCTGGAGTGCAGGGCCCTGCGGCCGTCACCCTGGCTGGACACTGGGCAGTGACCTCTGGGCAGACCCGCTGGCGTCCATGGGGCGGCGGGAGAGGGCAGCCCTCAGCGCCCCGCCTGCACCAGGGCCCCTGCTCCCCCTGGGGCGAGGGTTCTCTCTGCCCCCCAAAACGGCTGTGTCCCCAGCACGAACACCATGGTGGTAGGACGTGTTCTGCGCCAGAAGCTCTCAGATCTGCCCGGGGGGCAGAGTAATTTGTTCCTGATTAAGCGAAATGTCTTAGGTCACTGTGTGACCATTTTTAATGTTGGATCTTTCTGATTTCCTCGCTCACACACTCTACTAATTTCCAATTTTCTCCTCTGCCTCTGGTTCCGCTTTGCGCTCTGAGGCAAGAGCCTTTCGTCCCCACCCCTTCTTCTTTCTGTCCAGGATTCTCGAGATTGGGCAATGAGTTCCTTGAGGTCCAGGCCCAGAGGCGTCGAGAGTGTCCTGCACAAAGGAGAGAAGCCATCAGAGGCGACTCCTGCCTTCTGGTGTGCTCCCTCCCGGGGGCTGGGGTGAGCACAGGATGGACCTTATGAAAGCAAAACAAAAAGGTGACTGGCCCTGAGAATCAGGGAGGGCTTCCTGGAGGAGGAGACATCTGAGCTGAATCTGACAGACAAATGCCAGGTCAGAGGGTGTCAGGAGGGCTCACCTCCAGGGTCAGGCCCATTGATTGGATGAGTAAATGAACTGAACAAATGAATCTAATACAGACCCCCTGTTTGACTACAAAGCTGGTGGAATGCTCCAGTCTGTCAGAGTTCATCCAGCTTCCTGTGGGAGACAGTCCCTTACTCCCTTGCAGCCAGAGGCTGCAGACCACTTGACACTGAAGCACAGCTCCCCCGCCACCTGGGGCTGTGCAGATCTTTCCATCCTGGAAGCCCAGGCTCCTGGGTTTCTTTGTCCTTGGGTCTGCTCACAGCTTCCGCGAGACAGCGGAGTCATGGGGGAGGGTATAAACCTGGCCTCAACCCTGGCCTGCCCTCAGGGAGGGTATTCGCCTCTGCCCTGTAGTGTCTGTGTGACCTTGAACAAGTCATTGACCTCTCTGAGCCTCAACAGAATGTCATAGTAGTGCCTGCCTATGGGCGGTAAAGGACCTGGGCCCTCTACCTCCCTCTCACACCGCCTTGGAGTTCTTCACGGTCGCCAGCAACAGTCTCTCCACAGGACCTTTGCACATGCTGTTCGCCCACCCCCGACTCAAGTGGTAACTGGTCCCCCTGGAGTCCCCAGCTCCGCCACTCTAGTCTGGGGACGTCTGCGTCCCATGCCTGCCTGGCCAGTGTGAACTGTGGTGACCTGATACTTCTTGGCATGACCCATGAGTCTGTCTTCTCCGAGACTGCGCAGTGGGCAGGGCCCCTGTGGAATTTGCTCACTTCCCCTCACAGCTCTCCACAAAGGTGTGAGGAGTGAGTGTGTGATGTCACCGCCGGCTCCCCTGTCAGCACCCTCCTCTCCCCGAGATGGGGATGGTGATCTCAGTCACCCCCACAGCCTGGAGCTGGCTCAGGGCCTGCGCCCAATGGCACCAATAATACTGTTGAAGGGAGGGGTGGAGTGGGGCGAGGGGAGCAGGGTGAGATTCAGAAGAATCCGGGCTTGGTCTCTGGGCCCGTGTCTGGGCAGAGGCCGATGCAGGGACACAGGCACCCGCCCCTGAAGGACTGGCAGGGTCAGCGTGCGGAGCCCGGGACAGGGAGGGTGTGAACCTGAGCGGAGGGTGACACAATGAAGCCCAGGCTGCGCTCTGAGGGGCCTGAGTGAGTTCCTGGACAGACTGACCCTGATCAGGGCCGCCTGCAGTGAAACTGCCTCGGCTTAGGTGAAATCAGAAAAGTCAGGCCCATCTCGGCTGTGGGTCACTGTTAGCACCTCCCAGTTGGGAAATCCCAGTTGGGAAATGCCATGTGGAGCCATTTAAAAGTCAGCAAGTTTAACAAGGAAGTTCGCACATTGGCAGTGCTCGCCTGCGCGTCTGAGTGCCCTGTGGGGAGGGGAGAACCTGTGGCTCTGGTTCTCTGACATATGACGTGACAGCAACTCCACAGCCCCCCACCCCCAAGCTATCATTTCAGGGAGTGATCCGTTCTGCAGGGAATACAAAATGGATGGAGCAGCAGAGAGGGCTTATCAGCTGCGGATCCCGCAGGGGACGGAAATGACCATCAAGTCAGGAGTTTGGGGGAGCCCTTACAAATGAGGCTACTTTTTTTTTTTGTGATGAACCATAATTTTTTTTTTATTACAAAGTTTATTTTTACATCATTTTGCACATTTTTTTTTCCCATCTCGATTGTAATCCCCGCGGGTTTCCCATCACCAAATCATCCCTGTGCCACCACCATAGTCCCGTGCATTTCCCTCCCTTCCCCCCCCCCACCCCGTTTTTGATCCCATTCCCCACTCCACCCCCACAGAATGTCTCTGGTCTATGGTTGTTCAGTATTTTTGTTATTTTCTCGCCTGGTCCATTATACTCCTGCTATGAGTGAAACCATCTGGTATTTTTCTTTCTCTTTCTGGCTTATCTCACTAAGCATGATCTTTCGAGCTCCATCCAAGTTGCTGCAAAAGACATGTTTCTCTTTTTTGGTTGCTGAGTAATATTCCATTGTATATATGTACCACATCTTTTTTATCCAGTCATCTACTTTTGGGCATTTGGGCTGCTTCCATGTTTTTCCAATTGTAAATAAAGCAGCAATAAACATGGGGGTACAAGTATCTTTTTCAATCAGTGTTTTTGTGTCTTTTGGGTAGATACCTAGGAGTGGGATTGCTGGGTCATAGGGAAGCTCCATGTTTAGCAGTTTGAGGAACCTCCAGTTTTCCATAGTGGTTGTACTAGTTTGCATTCCCACCAGCAATGCAGGAGAGTTCCTTTTTCTCCACATCCTCGCCAACATTTGTTGTTGCTAGTTGTTTGAAGATGTGCCATTCTCACTGGGGTGAGGTGGTATCAAAAGAGGCTACTTTTAAAAAAGAATTACTAAATCTTTTATGTAATAATAATATTTTACTATTATTTTAAAAGACTTATGCTTACAAGAACTGGGGTACAGGCCAGAGGGGCAGGGGGTGAGAGAATTCACCAGACAGTGTGGGGAGCAGAACAGGGAGATCCCCTGAAACACACTGCTGAGGGGAGCAGCGGGTCAGACAGGAGAGGTCTGCCGCTTCCTGTGGGTCAGCTCCCTGGCGGGGATCAGACTTGTGCTGCAGTGGCTGGGATAGCGTCCTAGTGCTGGGCTTAGCCCGTTGCACCAACAGGGAGGCCCCAAATGAAACTGTGAAGGTGTGAGCAGGGGTGAGGGAGCCCTAGAAGAGGGGCTGCATTTCCCCTTTCGGTTTCACAAGACGGCAATGACTGGAACCCAGAGACAGAGAGAGGCATGGCTGAGGGGGAGGGGTCAGTGGAAAGGCCCCCTGACAGGAGCTGAAACCCCTACCTGGGGACAGAGGCTGCCCTCGTGCTCTGCAGGGAGGAGCCCAGGGGGGCAAATACCCCACCTGTCTCCCCTCTTTCACCACCTCCTGCTGGGTCTCCTGTGGCCAAACCTCCTTGGAAGCCTGAAAGGTGCAGGGGTCCCGCTGCAGCCTGTCTGGTCAGCCCCGAGCGAGCACAGAGCAAGGGAAACGGGTAGAGCAAGGACCTGGGGGCACACCGGGACCCCCAGTGCAGGGAGAAGTGTCACCTGAGTGTAGGTCTTGGGGGGGTACTTGGAGGGGAGGCCGGGAGCCGACCTGTGAGAATGAGCAGGAACCAGGGAAGGGGAGGGGGCGCTCTTTGAAGTTGGGGGCTGTGACCCAGGGGCGTTTCCCCACTCTCAGCTGTAGGCAGGAGCCAGGTCGGCTCCTCATGTGCCCTCGAGCTAGGTGCGCAGGGGTGTGGGGTGTGGGAGAAGCTACCCCAGACAGAGCAGCAGGGGGGTGCTCAAGCCAGAGGGAGCAGCGAGAGCAAAGGTGGCGGGTAAATGGCATCCCTGGCTGTCACCAGAGTACTGTCAGCTCAGAGGAAGGAGGATCCCAGGGTGCTGGTCGCTAATGTGCCAATTCCTGGACACTTGACTGCGGGTCATTAAGAAAACGTAAATGTATTTAAATCTGGTCACGGATTTTAGAGGCAGCTAACTGCCTGATTGGGCAGGTAACGGCCTCCCTTGCCTGGGCATCCTCACTGGGGTGGGCACGCTGACCGCACCCCCTCACTGGGCTGGGTGAGGAGGGGGGAGCAAAGTGTGTCAAGCAGCCGGGGCCAGCAGCCCTGAGGGGGTGTGGTTTGCTGGGCAGGTGCTCAGTACCTGCCTCCTGCAGGTGTCCTCCAGTCCTCATGGGGGTGGGAGGCCCAGGGGGCCTGGTGAAGAGACTGAATCTCCGGGAACCAAGGTGGCATCTTCAGGGTAACACGGCCCAGCTGCTGAGGAGGGAGTCAAGGTCTGGCCCCGTCTGACTGACCTCAGAGCCCACCCAGGATACAGCTGTGTCTGGCTATGGTGGGGGCTACCCCACCTCTCCCATCCCCCTCTGTGGAGCCCCAGCCCGGACCCAGGGATTCACAGGGACCCCCATGCTCGGGAGAACAGTGCTGTGTGCGGACCCAAACCCACCGAGGGCTGCTCTCCTCCCGCCCGGTCCCCCTGGCGTGGACCGTCCGCACTCAGTCTCCGGGAGACAGCGGCCCATGCCCCTCCCAGCGCCCCACAGCCCACCACCAGCCCTGCCCTGCGCTGAGTGTGGGAAGAGCACATTCTACACCCTGTGTTGACTCATGCTGGGACGAACCGCTGGCTGGAGAAATTAGGGGTGTATACACACACAATCCCCACAGACTTGGCTTCTCATTTTCATTCTGGAAACTAGAACACGCAGCTGAGGCCCAACGCAGGGGCATTCTCTGACACAGCCACGTTCACACAGCCCTGGTGAGGGTGGCAGGGAGGTGAGCCGCCCTCCTCCAGGAAGAGGCCGGCACCTGAGGCTCAGAGCGCCTTTATATGCGGCAGCCCTAAAGCTCTAGTGTCTGAGGACCCCCATCTTCGAGTCATCACTTAATGGATCTTAAAACCATACAATTTTAAGTCAGAATCACAGTTTAGGATTTGAGGGAACTTAGTCATTATTTTGGCTACATCCACATCTCCTCTACCCTCGTTCCATCACGTGGCCTCCAGGCCTCTGATCCTCCCCTGGGTCAATTCTTCAGGTGGTTCCCCTTAGCCCCCCTACCAGACACCCCCACCATCCCAATGAGGAGATGAGGGCTGTGTGTGTAAAAGGGCAAATTTAAGAAGTAAGTTTCCAAACAGAGGGGATAGCAAGTGCAAAGGCCCTGAGGCAGGAAGGTGCTTGGTGTTTGCAGAGCAGTGAGACCCTACCTGGCCTCCCTCGCTGGTGAGATCTTGAGGTTTGGGGCACACTGGGAATAAGGAGAGGGTGTTCCCCTGGGCCATTGAGTTGGGGGTATGTGGTGGGCATGCAGTGAATGCTTAATAATATGTGAGGGGACTGGCTAGAAGCTAGGTACAGGAGAGAGGAAGATAAAGGTTCTGGGGTGCTTGCCCTTGGTGTGGGCATCTTTTATCCTAAGAACTCATTTTACAGCCCCAAATTGAGGCCCAGAGAGGTGGGTGAGTTTCTCCAGCTATACCTGGAAAGCTGCAGAGCCAGAATCCAAGCCCAGTGGCAGGTACAATGGGCTGTGGCCTGTTTACCCCCTCACCTTCCAGGCTGGGGGCTCTCAGTGGCCAAGGAGAGCACTATCCTCCCCGGGGACCACTGAGCAGCTGCCTCCCTGGGCAGAGGGGCTATCTGGTGGGGGGGGACCCTGGTCTGAACCTGCCTCCTCCCCTTGTGTTCTGTGTAGTTCTGGGTGTGTTTGCCAGTCCCTGCACCTCAGTTTCCTCCTCAGTAAAACGGGAGCTATACTGGCTGCCTCGGATGGCTGTTGTGGGGTCAAATAAGAAAAAGCTGTAAAATGCCCCTAGAAGGTTTTGCAATGTTCTCAGGCACTTAGTACATTTTTTTTTTAAAGTTTGATCCATTTATTTGGAGAAAGGTCTGTTTCCCTCCTCTCACTGATTTCAGAAGCTTTTTCTTAATATGACGCCCCTAAGAGGACAGCGTCAAAGGGTATAAAAGTCTAAGCCTGTCCATGGGTCAGTTTCCTGAAAGTTTGTCCTGATTGTTGGTGATGCTCCCCCTAGTGGCCATGCCTGAGAACACCACAGCCCAGCACCCAGTAGCTTTTTTTTTTTT
>NW_004567109.1:14685846-14712546 GCF_000260355.1 Condylura cristata | reverse complement strand
GGTGTCAATGGAAAAATTGGAAGATTTCAGACAACACCAGAGCCAAGACAGACTCAAACTGGGGAGGGGCCAATGATGGCTTCTCATCAAAAATGGGGCCCGTCCTCCTGAGGCTATTGCGAGGGAGCCAGACACAGAAGTCGTGGTGCTTGTCGGGCCTGGGGCTGAGTCATCATTCCTGTTACCGCAGTGGCAATGCCATTATCAGACACCCACGAGGCTGATGGTCCTCTCCATCCTGTCCTCAGTAGTTCTCCCCAAGTTTGACCTGTTCACACCCATGACCAGAAGCCAAATCAGGATTAATATCAGAGGGAGTCTGTCTCCCCAGCTGTGTGACCTTGGGCTAGTGTTGCCACCTCTCTGATCTCTGTGGAGGGTCACGGGACCTGCTGCACTGTGCGACACCCTGGGCCCGTGAGATCAAGGTGCTCACCCCAGGGCTGGGCATGCCGTGGGCCAGGCACTGCAGGACGGTCACGGGACCTCAGGACCCACTGTCCCCATTTTATCCTCCCGCCCCACTCCTGCACTTTCAGTACTCCCCCCCCCCTTTCTCTCTTCCCCTTAACAAATAGCTTCACTTAAAAAGCCATCTGGGAGGATGGATGGCACCAGGCACATTTTGTAGAATAAGTTTTCAGGGAGAAGAGCCAAGAAATTAAAGGCTCAGCACTTAGGGTTCCAGTCTTACTAGGCCTGTAACTTCGACAGTGGGGGATGGAATTTCAGCATCATAAATTCACCCCTCGCCCCACCGCCCAGTGCCCTGGACTTGCTCTGTGTGTCTCTGAGGGGCCTGCGCCCAGGTCACTGGCTGATTCCCTTCTCTTTTACCAGATGGGCTGCAGCTGGGGTGTTCCTAACCCCACACTCTCCTCTCCTGCACCGTCACTGTCCACTGGGGACCTGCGCCCTCTCCTTCTGGGATCCCTGAGTGCAGGTTTGTCTTCTCTTGGGGTCTTCCAAGGTAAATTATGGACATTGGGTGGATGCCCTGAGAGGGAGGGATGTGTCCACAGCTGGGGTGATGGATGACCTGGGGAGGGTAGTGAGCGCCCCGTCACTGAAGGTGTGCACTGAGGATGGGGGAGCACTCTGCAGAGGCCTCCAGGAGGCAAACTGGTTGTTGAGAGGCTGAGAATGTGGGCTCCGGAGTTGGAGAGATCTGGGCCGAGTCCGGTTCCATTACAAGGTGTCTGACCCTTAGTGACAAGCCGGGCCTCGGATTTCTTTATCTGAAAGCCATCAAATAATAAGGTTGTCATGGAGACAGACAACATATATGTGAAAGCAGTGAGCACAGTGCCTGGCATATCTTGCACTTGGCAGAAATTGGAGCTTATTATGGTCAGAGAGTGTCCACTCTCTTGAGTAAGTCAAGATTCCAAGTCACGGTAGTCTTAAAAACCCAATACTCTGAACTTTGGGTTCAATTATGCCCCAGTTAAAAAACTCCTTTAGATCCTAAGGCTTTAAAATATTTTGACTTGGAAAGTTAGGCATATGCGCACGACTAAGGTGGATAAAAAGGAAATGAATTTCTCCTCCTGCCCAGGAGAGAGAAAACTCAGGGCTGGCAAGTTCCCCTTGGGGCATTTGAATGAGAATGAGCAAAGCAGCACATAGATATGAGAACTGCAGGGAAAGAAAGGCTGGGGAGCGTTAGCAGGAGCGGAGTGGTGGCTGGCCTGGGCCGAGGCTGGAACAACACCTGTGCTGGCCAGCTACACTAGAAATGAGTTCATGGGACACTGGGTAAAATGTTGAAAGGTCCTGCCTGACACATGCACGGTAGGTCCTAGGGTTGCCATAGCAATGACTATAAACTAGGTGATTGAAAAGCACAGAAGCCTTGCAAATTCTGAGACTGGAAATCAGAACTTTGTCTGGAGTCTTTTTTTTTTTAAAGATTTATTTATTTGTGCATACAGAACTGGGGTGCAGGCCAGAGGTGCAGGGGCGGTGAGAGGATTCACCAGAGACAGAGTGGGGAGCAGACCGGCTGGCTGATTAAGTACACTGCTGAGGGGAGCAGGCGGCAGGTCAGGAGAGGTCTGCTGTGCCATGTGGGTCACCTCTGGGGCAGGCAGCGATCGAACTCATGCAGAGTAGCGTTAGCTTCTTAGTGTTGTACTTTAACCTGCTGCGCCACCAGGGAGGGCCCTGTCTGGAGTCTCTGAGGGAGAGTGTCTGTGCCTCTCTCCTGGCTCTTGGGGTTTGCTGACAATTTCTGGTGCTTCTCGGTTTGTAGGGGTGTCTCTCCAGTGCTTCTGTCTTCATGAGCCTTCTTATAAAAGTACCAGTCATTGGATTTAGGACCCATCTTAGTCTATGACTTCATGTTTAATTATGTCTATAAATGCCTGTTTCCAAAGAAGGTTACATTCTGACTTTTCATGCATTTTGGAGGGATGCTGTTCAACCCATCGCAATGAATTAAAAACAAATTCCAGAAGAATTGCATGGTTCCCAGGTAATTGAATTATACCTCAGAAAAATGCTCAAGAATATTTATAGGAACATAAAAATATCCAGTACAGAATGGGATACAATTCATAGTGTCTGGCACCCAAACAGAAATTACTAGGCTTAAAGTGAGGCAGGAAAATACAATCCGTAATGAGAATAATTAATCCATCGGCCCTACCCAGGACTCACATCACTATTAGAATCAGAAGCCAAGGGCATTAAAACAGTTATTCATTGGTACTCCAGATATCCCCAAAGTAGGGACCAAATGCATAATGAATGTCCCCGAGATTTGTGGATGAAAGCTAAATGCCTGGGAGGTGAATTTCACTGGGTAAGATAGACAGCAGGCAAGACATTACAAAAGAAAAAACTGAGTGTGAAGGCAAAGGAATAGAATATGTCTGGGATGAAATACACAGAGGAAAAAGAATTAAAAAAGAAAGATTATTAGTGATTTTAAGCCTCTTCAAGAGACTTCATATACTTACAGGTGGATTTCCCAAAGGAGCAGAAGGTATAGAAATATCTGAAGCAGTAGTAGCTCAAAAATTTTCAAAATTTGATGAAAATCATCAACCACTCATGCAGGCACAAGAAATAGGAAGGACACTATACCAAGACACAGCATAATCCAGTCATTTTAATCCAGTGATAATGAGAATATCATAAAAGTAGCCAAAGAATAAAGTTCTAACAAAGTGGAACAAAATTACAGTAACTGTTGATTTGGCCTCATAAACTATACAACTTTGAAGATCAAGAACAACATCTTAGACATACTGAGAGAAGAAAGGGTCAATCTAAATTTCTGTGCCCAGAAAAAAATAGGTTTTCTCCCAAATGAAGACAAAATAAAGGTGTTTTCAGACATACAAAAGCTGAAAGATTTAATCATATTATAGTGCTACAAAAATGACATCGGTAGTCCTTCAGGCAGGAGGAAAAATATCTCATTTCAAAATACGCACAAGGGTTAAAGAGCACCAGAAATGGTAAATGCAAACTATATTTTCTTATTATTTCAATCTTTAAAAAAGAGAATTGCCTATTCACAATTCGAGGACTATACTTAGATGGTTGCTGTGTACAGAGGTCTGTCACATCCGTGTAAGCAACTGATGTGACTACAGGTTGAAGGCTGGAGGGGAGAAGTGAAAGTGAACCATTTAAGGTTTTCCTATGACATGTGGGATGGGTAGTTTCACTTGAAATCAGGTGATTATATGCAAAGATATATAAACCCTAAACCAATAGGAAATTAACAAGATGGAAAGCTAGAGATAATAAACCAACAGAGAAGGTAAAATGAAATAATGAAAGATAATCAAAAGAAAGTAGAAAAAGAGGAAATGGGAACACAAGTGAAATGGGTCAAATAGAAATCAAATAGAAATATGATAGGCATACACACACTCCTATCAAGGATCATATTAAATGTAAGTGGTCTGAACCCCCAAACAAAAGGCAGAGATTGTCAATTGGATTTTTAAAAACCTTGAAATGATTCCATGCTGTCTGTAAGAAATGAGCTTTAAATATTAAGATATTTGTAGTTAAACAAAAAAGGATGGAAAATATTTCATGTAAATATTAATTGAAAAATTACCAGGGTTGGCCATATTAATATTCCACAATGTAAATTCAGAGTGAAGAGTATTAGCAGAAGTAAAGAAAGGCATTTGATTATTTAAAAAAGGGCCAATTTTTTCCAGAGGACATAATCCTATACGTTTAAGGACCCTGTAAAAAAAGTTTTAAAATACATGACACAAGGCTACTGATAGAACATGAAAGAAAAAAAGACACACCTGGAGACAGAAATCTCAACACCCTCTCTCAAGACTGACGGACAAGTCGGCCAATAGTGAGCGTGTATAAAATTTGAAAAACACAATCAACTTACTTAAGTGACAGTTTTAGAATATTCCACTCAATGAGAGCAGAATCTACATTCTTGTCAGCCATAAAACAAGTCTTAATATTTGAATGCATTCGATACCAAACTACAGATACACCATCACAATGGAACTTAATGAGAGGTCACAAATCAATGACTTTAGTTTCTACCTTGAAATACTAAGAAAAGGCCAAAATTTAAACCTAAAGTAAAAAGAACAGAAAAAAAGAAAATCAAATTGGAAATCAGTAAACTGAAGAGAAAAATTCAATGAAATCAAAAAGCCCATTGTGAGGAAATCCATACAACTGAGCTATCTAGCCCAACTTAGCAACGAAAAAGAAAGTAGAAATGATTTGTCAGTATGGAATGAGAGGTGATAGCACTATAGGGGTTTCATTCAGTTACTATCTCAAATGTTAAAATGATCTCAAAGCAATATTATGAGCATTTAAGTCAATAAACTAAACCTAGAAGAAACAAATGATTTAAAAGACATACATATAAAACAGACTCGAGAGAAATAGGTAACTTTAATAGCCTTTGATCAGGGAGCTGAATTTATGCTTAAAACTTTTCCAAAGAAGAAATCTCTGCTTTCACTGGAGGATCCCATCTCATGTGAGGCCAAGTCCGCAGCATGAGGTTTGAGGGAATACTTTCCACCTCATTCTAGGAAGCCAGTGTTATCCTAAAACCCAAATCAGGCCAAGATATTGCAAGACAAAGCCAAAAGCTAATAGCTCTCATGAACAGATATACAAATTCTAAATAAAACTGTAGCTGTCAAATCCAATGCTAGGAAAAAGGATATCCTTCACAACAAAGTAGGGCTTATCCTAGGATGTGGAATTGCTTTACCATTTAAAAATAAAGGAATGTAATTTACCATATTAATACACCAAAAGGAAAAGTTATATGATTAGGAAACAAAAATTGATGAACTTCAACAATCATGAAGTTCTTAACGTCTGAACAACACTGAGACTCAAAGTGGTATAAAAATGCCCTCACAGTGGGACTAACGGGCACTTTAGCCCTCATCCCAATACAGATCAGCTATGGGAAACCTACAGGATTCTTTCTGCATAAGGGCAGGAAGAAAACAAAGATGTTTGATGTTGCCACTTCAATTCCACGTTATTCTGGAGATACTAGCCAGAATAGGCAAGGAATATTAATGAATAGCCAGAGGGCATCCATATTGAAAAGATGGAAGTAAATTGCTCTTTTTTTTCAGATGACAAGATTGAGTGGAAAATCTGATGGAAACTATCCAAAAAAGCTCCTAGAATTAATGAGTCCGGCAGGGTTATAGGTTACCAGATCCATATATAAAAATCAGTTTTTCTATATACTAAAAGCGATCAATTGGATATTGAAATCAAAAATATATTTATAATTGCATCAAAATTAAAAAATTGTTAGAGAGAAATCAGGCAAAATGTGTAAGGCTCATACCTTGAAAACTACAAAACACTGCTGAGAGAAATTAAAGACAAATGCCATGGTGAGTTGGGAGCCTCAGTGTTGTTAAGATGTCAATTTTCCTCAAATTGATCTGTGTATTCAATGCAATCTCAATCAAAGCGCCAGAAGGATTTTTAGCAGAAATTGACAAACTTCCTCTAAAATTCATATGGAAATACAAAAGCCCTTAGAATAGCAAACATGACTTAGAAAAATGTAGAACAGAGTTGGAGGTCTATGACTACCTAATTTCATTCTTATTATAAAACTCCAGCAGTACTTGAATCACAGCAGAAACATAAGGTCAATGGAACCAAACAGGGATTCCAGAAGTAGATTCACACATATATGGACAATGTTTTTTAAAACAAGGATTCAAAGATAATCCAGGGGAGAAAGGATATTTTTTTAAGTGGTCCATTTAGCAACAATCAAAACATTGATCCATACATTTCACCCCATGCAAAAACTAACCTAATATAGGTAACATGGATTATAGACTTAAATGTAAAACTAAAACTAGAAACCTTTTAGAAGAAAGCAATTTTCTTGGCCTTGGTTCAGGTAAAGATTGCTTAGATGCAACACCAAAAGTTTAAGAGAAAATAGTTCATATATTGGATTTCATAAAAAATTATAAGCCACAGATTGCATGAAAATATTTGCAGAGCTTTGAAATTATAAAGAACTTTTACATAGGCTATAAAAAGAACTATAATAACTCAATAATAAACAAATGAATTACCCAGCTAAAAAATGGGCCAAAGATGTGAACGAACATTTCAGAAGCCAAGACATATTGATGCCAAGTAAGTACATGAAAACATATCATTAGCCATCAGGGAAATGCAAATTGAACCCACAACCAGCTACTTTCTATTCCATCCCCATTAGAATAGCCAGAATGAAGGAGACTGACCAAGGATTGATGAGAATGGGGAGCTACCAGAACCCTCATACAGTGCTGTTAGGACTCAAATGGTACACAGACTGCTTGGAAAAATCTGTTGGCATCAAATTAAACACATATGCTTCCTGTAAGGTCTATCTGTTCCAGTATAAGTTGTTTACCCGAGAAAAGAAAGTATATGTCTATATTGCACACAAATATTCATAAGAGCTTTATTTTTAATAGCTCAAACAACTGGGAACAGCACAGAGATTCATCAATGGTGGATGGATAAACAAAATCTGGTCTATTTATCTATACAATTAAACACTGCTCAGCCATAAAAAGGAATGAATGATTACAGGCAATAACATGGATTAATCACAAATAATTATGCTGAGTGAAAAAAGCCATGCAGAAGAGAGCACATACTCTATGATTTCACTTGTAAGAAACTCTAGAAAACAAAAACTAATCCGTTATGACAGAGAACACATCAGGGCTTGCCTGGGAACAGGTGAGGTTGGGGGATCGGAGGGAGTGGTATCTGCAAGCTTTGGAAGTGATTTATATAACTTGATTGTGGTAATAGTTTCAAGGGTACAGACAGTTGTCAGCACTTAAAGAAGGGCCCAATATTTACTTTAATTAAAGACTACAGCAATAAACACACAATATGTGCAGGTGCAATTGAGACCATCAACCGTAACTCAATCAAGTCATTAAAGATACCATTTCGGGACAGCCACATGCAGAACAATGACACTGGGCCACACTGTCTTCCTCCATTGGCAAAAGTTAACTAAAAAAAAAAAAATTAACTGAAGATGGATTAAAGATTTGCATGTAAGAGCCGAAACCATGAAACTCCTAGAAGAAAACTTCGGTAGCAAATTCCTTGACATCTGTCTTGGTGAAGAAAAGGCAGCAAAAGCAAAAATAATCAAAGGGGTCTACAGCAAAGACCCCTGCTGTTCAGTGGGGTCCTTGTTCTACTCCAGCCCCCCAACACACCAGCCCTGTGGGTGTTGCTGAGGTGTGGCCTACAGGGCCCTTCCCCAGCATCTTCACTCTGTCTTTCCGGCCTCCGTACTGAACCTGATTTCTGCCTACGGAAATCTGACCTCATGATTAAGGCCAAGGTCAAAAAGGTGGCTTTCCATGAAGTTTCCTGCAGCTCCCAAGTGAAGTAAACCCCTTCATCCCTCTGTTTCCACTGCATCTTGTTTAAGTCAAGAATATAGCAGCTATCACAGCCTGACTCACTCGTACGGCAGCCCAAACGCAGCTGCTCCTGGAGGAGCCACGTGGATCTGATGGGTCAGAGGCAGGACACTGGCTGAGCTCCGTGGGGGCTGGGGCCAGCTGCCCCTCCCACCCTCTGCTCCACAGCCTGCAGCCCGGAGTGGGGGTGGGGTCAGGCAGCCCTGCAGACCCAGCCTGCGAAGCTCTCGTGGAGGAGGGGGCCACTGCTTGTATGTTGCTGTGATGGGACCGGGGTCAGTGAGTGGCCATTTGCACTATGACGGCCTGAGAGGCTGGGGCCAGCTCTGGGGCAGGGGCAGGAGGGTGCAGCCTGCAGCCTGCGGTGCTGGTGGCAGGAGGGGGGCAGCAGAAGGCCCCCTGTAGGACTTTCTAGATCCCATGTGGCCCTAAAACACTCCCCTTATTCGGTGGGGACAGGCAGGTGTCTACAGTTGGCCTCTAGGTGGGCGCCTGGGAGCTGGGGGTGGCAGAGCAGGAGGGCGCCCTGGGCCCCCTGGCCCTACTCCCGATTGGCAGATGGGCCCTGCCTACCACCTGGGGCTGAGTCTCCAGAAGGCACAGACGCAGCGGCTGGGTCTGGGGCAGGAGCGTGAGGACACCGTGCGTGAAGCCTTCATCCCCCATCCAAGGCCCAGTAGCCAGGGTGTTTCTGGACGCCCAGCATCTGGTCTGCAACTGAAATTTTCAAGGATGAGAGACTTTGGTGTATGTGTCTTCTCCAGGATAAAGGTAACACTGTCGTGATCTCAGTTTCCTCTCTGCACCCCCAGATGTTGTTCTGGTCACCCAGAGAGCAGGGCTAGACGGTGGAGAGGCTTGAAAGCACGTTGGTTATGTTCTGTTATTGTGACGTGTTCTGTGTCGAATAGAACAAAACCCCCAAGTGGTGGCTAGAGGCTGTGTCCAATTTACAGATGTAGAATCCAAGCCCCAGGGGAAGGGAGAGTTTACTCACCCCAAGCCATGGACATGTGTTGCCTGTGCTGTCTCGGCCTTGCTGTGCCAGCTGTCCCTGGGGGAGCAGTTTGCCTTCCCGCAATTCCTGGACAGACAGTTCTGCTCAGGGACAGGCACAGAGGGTCAGGCCTCCACACATGTGACCCCGCTCTGTGCTGCTGACCTGGGCCAGGGGGGCAGGGCTGTGAGTGAAGAAGCTTGTCTGGGCATCAGAGGGTCCTTGTGACCTAAAGATCCTTGGGGTGAAGGTTTGAAAGTCTGATTCTCTGCCATGGTTTTCATGGACCCCAAGTGACTTTTGTAGTTCTAGGTCCAGCTCTGTCTTTGAGCCACGTCACATCAAACCCAAATGAGACACCTCTGCATGAGGCCCAGACAGGCCACCTACAGCAGCACCCACCTTCCTGCTGGCAGACAGGGACTGGAAGGAAACAGCTGGGCCCTGCGCACCCACTGTCAATCAGGGTTAGCAGTAGCCAACTCGGAGTGGACCCTGGGGCTTCCTGGCCTAAAGCCCTGGGCGAGCCCAGCCCCGGGCCACAGCCGATGGAGGCGCTGTGTCTGACTCCTCCCTCTGCAGGCTCGCGGGGCCCTTCTTCGGTCCCCCCAGTACTCTTTCCACCCCAAGTCTTTGCACACTGTTCCTGCTCCCTAAATCCCTCTGCCCCCTACTCTTCAGGTAACCAGATCCCCCCTCCTCCCACACAGCCTCCTGCGCATAGCAGCTTGGCGTCTTCCCCAGCTTAATCAAGGACTTGCCAGTGTGGCTTTACCATGTTCTCCAGGACCCTAGGAAGGTGGGCACCTCAGCTGACTGGTTTGTTTCTCATCTGGGCAGTGGCTGCCTGTCACAAGTAAGCGCTCAGCAAATGGCTGTAATGAGTATGTGGGCCACAGAACAGAAAAGAAGCAGAGAGAAAATGCTCTTGTTTGTAAGTAGAGCAGAAATAAATAAATAACTCAGGGTGTTGTCAATTATTTTTATTTGTTATGGGGGATGGTTTTGATTTTATTTTGTATTAACTCACACAGAGTAATCAGGACGGGTAATTACAGTTCCTGTCTCTGGGCTTTGCATCCTTGACTCTGGCCTTGAGGAGAGGAACTGGCTCATGTGAAGCAGTAATAGAGTTGAAACGCTCTCGGGGGAATGGGCTCGTGTGGGGTGTAGAATTCAATTATTCACACTGCTAATTAGATCAGGAAAGCTAATTAGATCTGAGGGCAGAGCTGCTGTGAGCCCCACTCACAGACCAGGCAGAGGGAGCCTTACCTGCCAGCCACACCTGCCCTGGCCTACCTGTGTCCCCAGTCTCTGCACCCAGGCTTTCCCTGGGAGGAAGGACACGTCGTGAATGATACCAGAGGAGGGCTGGTAGGCTGCCCAAGTGGGGGGCGGGGTCGCTCAGCAAGGCCACGGCTTCCCTGGGTCCTCTCCTAACCTGCAGGTGCCATGGTGCCAACATAGGTGGGCAGCAGCTCAAGCTATTGTCCTGGTCAGAACAGTCCTATCCCAAGCCAACATTTCTGTCCCCTTTCCATCTGTTACATTTAACTTTGTTTGCTATTTCTTCCACCATTTTATCACCATCACCATCACTGTCATTACCACCATCTAATCACCATCCCCATGGTACACCATGACCACCATCACCATCACCATGATTATCATTACCACCACCATGACCACCATCCCCATGGCTACACCATGACCACCATCTTCACCATAATCGTCACCATCCTCACCATGATTATCTTCATCACCACTTTGTCATCATGATTATCTGTACCATCATGAGTATAATCATCATCACCAGCAACTTACCTAGCTCCATTCTCCAGTCACTGCACACCTGGTTTTACACCTGTAAAACCTGTGAGACAAGTTGAGGGACTGATGAGCATGAAAGCTCATGATCTGGCCCCACAGATCCTACATCTGCCCACTCAACACCTCGGGACAGAAGCCCTTAGAATGAACTAGAAGGACCTAACCATTTTCTTGACGTCAGCTGCAAGGGTTCCTGACTTCAGAGGGGCTGTGCAGAATCCAGCGGGGACCCCAGGATCCCCTCGGCGCTGCTTCCCCTTCATCTCTCCCTCTCCCACTCGCTCTCTCTGGGGGCCTCCATCACGCCTGAGATTTCAATTATCACCTCCCCATGGCTGATTCCCCGCCCCTTACACCTGCCTGCAGCAGGACCCTCAACACGGGGTTGTGTGGGCGCCTGCTCTGAGCTCCCGGGCGCTGGGGGTTTGTCACTGATGTGCCCACAGTCCTGCAAGGTGGGCCTGACCCCCCAGATCAGCGAGGACAGAAAGGCCAGGGCTGGGACACTCCCATCTGGCCTCAGAACTGACCTCATTATCTACCAGCCCCCCAACATCCCCAGAGCAGATGCTGTTATTTTCCCTCACAGGAGACCTAGCTTAAGGGATGGTGGACTTGCCCAGAGTCTATATTAGGAAATGATGGGCCCAGAGGTGGGCACAGGCGTCCACAGCGACATGGCACTCGCTCTCCATGGGCCCCCTAGGACCGTCCTGTGAGATCCACAAAGGTTACCAGCCCAGTGGGCCCACCCAGAGGACTGTGGGGACAGGAACTCAGTGTGTGGGTCCTCAGCCCAGCTTCCCCGCCTGACTGGGCTCTGGGCAGTTTCCTCCTGGGGTGTGGGAGGACGGAGAAGGCCACACCCAGCAGGGCTCTGGGAATCTCACTTCTGTGGGGACCTGGCTCTTGCCCCCATGCTCCTTCCCTGTGGCCCCCAGGTCTGAGCACAGCTGAGGCCCCATCCCAGCCCTGCCCTTGACCTCGACCTCAGTTACACCCCTGAGGTCACTCTTGGGGCCTCTGGTCACCCCAGCGACACTTCCATCGTGGACTATCCCACCCAAAGGCCCAGGACTTTACAGGGGGTCTCCTGACTCCCACCCCTAGACGTGAGGGGAACCTCCTTGGGGTCTCCCAGTCTGGCAGTGGCAGCCAGAGTGGCGGGTGGCCCCTGGCCCTGACCCCCTCAAGGACAATGCCCAGTTAATATGGGTCCTTGTTTGTGGTCATGGACTCGCTTCCCCGCTGAATGGCTTCTACGACTTTGAGCATATAAAATGGACATGACCGAGCGAGGACAGAGGAAATCGATAAACAATAAAAGCTAATGTGATAGCAAATGTCTAATCTCAATCGCAGAGGAGACAGGAAGGTGTCCTGGGAGTGAGGGGTCCAGGCCCGGGAGGGAGAGGGAGCCCCTGAATGTGGGGAAGGGGAGCCGCCACCGGGCTCCACCCGCTGCCCAGGGGACTGGGGGCCTCTCCAGGCCCTCCAGGTCCAGGAACCGGCCTCTCTCCGTGTGCTCTCTTATCTGGGCCAGCAGACCGCCATGACTACGAGCGTGAGCCTGGGGTCTGACCGCCTGTCACTTGTCAGCTGTGTGTCCGGGGTTGGTGACTTCCCCTCTCGGTGCCTGGCTTTTCTCATTTGCAAATGGGCCATGTTCGCCTGAGTCCTTGTCTTGCAGGAATGTGATGGGAGTCGAGGGAGACAGTTCACGCAAACTCCTCAGATGATGCCCAAGCTCTGGACGATGTAGCGACTGTCCTGCAGCCCCGGACCCTGCTCTGAGGCAGTGCTGCCCCTATGGCATGCAGCTGCGAGGCAGACTGTCCATTCTGTCAGTGATTCGGAAGTTGTGTTTCACAAACTCTATGGTTTAAAAAGGTTAAGGGATGAGCCCAAGATCACTCAGCTAATCAGTGCCACTGTGCTGACTTGTGCCAGGTCTGTCTGCATCAGGACGGTGCCTGGCTGCAAGTGGCGGCGAACCTGATGAACAGAGGCCGACATACAGAGCTCTGTGCCCTCCCCAGGGGTGGGTGTGGACGCGTGTGGGTCTGAGCCAGCTGCTCATGTGCCCTGCTGGTGCCTGCCCCTAGAGGACGACCCCAGCAGGGGCCCGCACCTCCTGGAGGACTCGTCTCTAGTGCTGACCTCCGGATTTGCTTTGCACACTGTCCCTGACTGTTCCCTCCATCACAGACCCTCAGCCCTCCGCCACAGGCGGGATGACTGGTTGCAAGGCTGAGCACAGGCCACGAGAAAGCATGACAGCAGCTGGCATTACAGGGCCCCGAGCTGAGTGGTTACAGGCTTCACCACCCTGTCAGGCAGATGCTGATTTTATCCCTAGAGTAGGAACCAGCAAACTGAGGCCCAGAGACTTAAGTCGCCTCGGAGCTCATGCTGCCCAGAAGTTGTGGAGTGCACCTCCTTCACCCTACAATATCCCGCCGCTACTGAGAAGACCTTCGGTGCCATCCTTCCTTTATTTTGCAGAAGGGAACTTAAGACCCGAGACAGCAAGTAACTTGTCTAAGATTACACAGCACACTAGCGGGGAGAGCAGGCCTCCCCTTGCCCAGGTCCTCCCCTGTAGACAGAGACCTCCTTGGGCACTGGCAGGGAGGTGACCCAGAGGCTGAGCACAGGGAGGCCCAGGTGGCTCCAGGGGTGCCTTCGGCAAGGGAGCGCCCGCAGCAGCTGGCAACTGCTCCTGCCTCCCACCCACACTCACAGGGAACTGCGTCCTTTGAAAACAAAGTCAGCTCCAAGTAAACAGATTAGCGGTGGTGATGTGCTAGCACTTAATTAATTAGGTGCCCTAAATACACTGAAACCTGGGCATTTAATTTAGATTTATAGGATCATTTAGATTTGTAAGACCAGTTATTATGCATTAAGTACAGAAAACACCAACCGGTTCTTACAGACAACATTCATTGAAGTGTGAAAGAGAGAATGATGGGACCTTGAATTTCCCTGGCGTTGAGGTTGAACTGACAAGGCTGGCAGGATGGGCGCTTCTCAGGCCACGCGGCGTGGGCTTCTCCTGGGCATCACGCTGCACTTACTTGATCCAGTGCAGTCTCATGCCACAGCAGAACCTCACACTGTGCTGAAGCCCCATGAGGTGGCTGGAGAGGACAAGGGTGGGCGCAAAGAAGGGGTTCAGGGCCAGTACCTGAGGTGTGGGTCAGAGGCCCTGGCCCTGAGCCCCTCTTCCTGGCCCCCCACCCTAGAGTGCTCACCACCTCTGCGACTTTGTCTCCAGAGCTCAGCAGGAGGGGTAGGGACTGCGGGTCTGGGTACCCGTGGGCACGCCCATCTGGTTCCCGCAGCTGGTGGAGTCAACCTGCGTGGCTCAGCCAACCCCCTTGCACCCCTGAGAGCTCTATGCTGATGATTCCCACAGCATCCGGGGACCCCAGGGACACTGCTGGGCAGGCCTCAGGCCAAGCATGGTCAGACCTGGGCTTCAGAACAATGTGGACAGGGCAGAAGTGTGAGCTGGGAGGCCTGGGCCTGTCCTGGGGGAGTCCAGGGCTGGGGTGGCCCAAGAAACCAGCTCCCAGGGGAGCTCTGGCCATGTCCAGAGGCCACGCTGGAGGGCGGGCCCTGGAGGGGGGCTTCTTTGGGAGCCACTATGCGTGTTGCACAAGGTCCCCACCTCCTGGCAACCTGGGGCTGTTGCCAAGTGCCAGAGGAGTGACCCTGAGAACCACAGGGGTGTGCAGGTTTAGTTCTTGCAGAGACAGGGGGCCCCAGCTAAGAACGCCGTCACCACCGCCCCTCCTGTGGCACGGGCGCCTCCATCTGTTCCGGAACCCGGACCACTGCTCTTTACAGTAGGTCCAAGGAAGGGGGTTGGTGGGGGCGGGGCCCCTCCCCAAAGTCACAGTCACTAGTGGACAGAACTGCGGCTTGAACCTGAGCGGGCGCTGGGCTGGCTCCACAGCGCCAGGCCGGCCGGGCGGTGACAAAAGCCAGAGGGTCCTGGTGGCAACGCCATGGGCCGCTCGCGGCCTGGGCGCGGGTTCTCACGCGCGCCGACGTGTGGGGGGAGGCCTTAAGCCCACCAGGAGCCAGGGGTGCAGCTGGCTGTGCCCGGGGTGGCGGGTCTGGGCAGGTGTGGAGCAGACCCCCCCAGCTCCCCGCAAATAGGATTTCTACAAGCGCAGAGGGCCGGCTGCCTGTTACTGCCAGGAGCTAAATTAGTTTCTTTATGTCAAATAAATCTGGCCGCAGGAGCCGGCCAAGGCCATTATTGCTCCTCACGACCTCGCTGCCGGTCCCCGATTGGGACGCGCTGTATATCCTGAGCCCCAGGAGAGGGGCTATGATGTTGATGGATGCTGAGGCCCTCGGCGAGGCCCTAATTGAGAGCCGGCCTGGCTGCTCCTCGCCCCTGGGCTGCGCTGCCCTCCCCTGGCTGACCTCAGCTGGGCAGGAGCTGGGGAGGCGCCGTGGCCAGGGCAGAAATCAGGGTATAGTCACGCGGGCGGGACTCTTGGTCTGAGGCCCTCAGTCTGAGCCTTCTCCTGGAGGGGCGCCGAGGAGGGTCCTCTCTGAGCCTCAGGGGCCTCATCTGAGATGTGGGAGGATGAGGAAGGAAGGAGGGAGGAGGGAGGAGAGAGTGGAGGAAAGAGGGAAGGAGAAACAAGGAAAGGGCACTGGAATTTATCTAATTGAATAATGCTTTTAAAGAGTTATAACATAAGCTCTCATTTCTCTCCTTCTGAGGCTCCATGGCAATCCAAGAAGAAGAACATTGTTAATCTCAACCCTTCAAAAATCTAGCAGTGATAATACCACTTTGTGAATCTCTCTAAAGAAAATGAATCAAAATATCCATGCAAAAAACTATTCATTACAGTGATATTTAAAATGTTGAGATGTTGCAAGCGGCTCAAATCCCCAAACAGTACATATTTAAGCAAATCATGCCATATCTATAGCTGGAGAATATAATATTGATACTTTGAAAATGCTGGAGTTGTAATGTGGGAGTAATTCTGAAATAATAGCAAGGAAAAAATCAGTTTACAAAGCCACGAATGAAACTATTTCGAAACACATGTAAGAAAATAATTTAGAGGAGTTCACATCAAAATGATAGCAGATGTATCAGAGGAGTGATGTCTCTGAGTCTGGTTTTTTTAGGCCCTATAAGTAAGTGAGATCACACAAATTTTTTCTTATGCTGACATTTCACTTAGCACGTGTAATGTTCTCAAGGTACATCTGTGTTGTTATAAATGGCAGGATTTCCTTCTTTCTATGGGTAACAAAATTCCAGCACATATATCTCCCATTTTCTTTATTCATGTTGTCGTCGATGTTCGGTGTTTTCCATGTCTTGGCTATTTTGAACAAGTCTGTGAATAAACAGGAGTGTGCAGATATCTCTTCAAGAGAGTGATTTTGTTCCCTTAGGACGGACATCCAGAGGTGGGAGTGTGGGATCATATGGTAGCTCTATTTTTAAGTTTTTGAGGAGCCTCCATCCTATTTTCCATAGTGAATATATCAATTTACATTTTTATCAACTGTACACAAGTGTTCCCTTTTCTTAACATTCTTGCTAGTACTTGCTAGTCCCTATCTTCTTGATAATACTCTTCTCTAGGTGTGAAGTGTTTCCTTGTTGACTAGTATAACTGAGTACCTTATTTCAGGGTCCATGTATAGACTGTTCTTGAAAGAATGTCTATTTAGTTCCTCTGCCCACTTTTTCACTAGCTTATTTTTCTATTGAGTAATTTGAATTCCTTATATATTTTGAATTTTAACCCATTATCAGATATATGATTTGCAAATATTTTCTCTCATCGCGAGGCTGGCTTTCATTTTGTTGGTTTTATTTCATGTCAGGAAGTTTTTTAGTTCAATGCAGTCACATTTATTATTTACTTTCATTGTTTGTGCTTTTATAACACCAGAAGCACAAATATCCAAATATCACTGTCAGTGATTTTTGTGGTTGCTAACACCAATGTCAAGGAGGTTCCTTGTATGCTTTCTGGGACTAGAATGGATTAAGGATTAAGTTCTTAAGAATGTTTTAAGTTAATTTTTGTTTATGGTATAAGGTAGGGATCCAGATAAACTATTTTACATGTGAATATCCAGTTTTCTAATATGGTTCACCAAAGAGACTATCTTTTCCATAACAAGTGTATTAGCTCCTTGGCCAAATATTAGTTGATTATATACACATATGGGTTTATTTCTGGGTTCTTGATTCTGTTCTGTTGGCTCTGTGTTTCATGACAGTACCATACCACTCTGATTACTATGACTTTCTTATATACTTTGAAAGCAGGAAGTATGATGGCTCCCATTTGTTATTTCTAAAAAAAAAAAATTGCCTTGGATCTTTTTGGATCCATATGAATTTTAGGATTGCTTTTTCTACTTCTGTGGAAAATTCTGTGCCACTGAAATCGTAAAATTTGCACTGAATCTAGGGATGACTTTGAGCAGTGTGGATATTTTAACAATATTAACCTTATAATCCATGAACATCATTTGGTTTTATCTGTGGTTCTTCAGTTTCTTTCATGAGTGTCTTATAATTTTGAATGTCTAGATCTTTCACTTCTGAAAGGTGGGGATTACCAACTCCATTTGCCAGTTGGGACAATTGAGGCTGAAGGATGAGGGGCAGAGCTTTCAATGTCCCAGAGCTAGAGGAGAATTAGTCTTGGGACTTGAATCTGTGTCAGTCTGACTCCAAAGCCAGTGCTCATGGAACCCAGCAGCTCTTGGGATAAGTCACTGCTCACCATTGAGCGGCTCTGATGACCTTCCAATCATCTGAATTATTTGATGTGACTCTCACAGATCTTATCATAATTCCAATGAAAAGATGTGGAAACAGACCCAGAGAAGTTAATTGACTTGCCAAAGGTCACACAGCAAATAAAATGCAGAATTGGTTCAAGAGCCCTATCCAAGGGTAGGAGAGGATGTGGGAAGCCAGCAGGTTCCTGCCCCAGGACCATTGCACATACCACGGCTGGTGCCTTCTTTGTGCTGTATGTCCGACCAAGCCCAGCAAAGAACCCAAGTGACTATCTGCTTTTGCCATTTGTCCTGAGATGTGAAGGGGCAGTGGTAGTAATACCTGCAACCCTGCCAAGTTGTCCTCAGCTGGCACTGGCCCTGTCTACGCCTCCTCTGACGGTCCCATAATTGGTGCCCACTGTCCTAATCTTTGAATCTGGCTTCCACCACCATCCTCGCAGGGCTCCTACCCCTCCTCCCTGCCCGGTCATTGCTGCTTCCCCAAGTAACCGGTCTGACTTCTTCCCCAGTGGGGCAGTGAAGCCCGGGGCACGCATGCTCTTGTCTCTGATATCTGTCCCAGGGACAGATTCTCGGCCATTTCAGGAGCACAGCTCTTCCCTACCTGGGAGACCCAACACCCTCCTGGCCTCTGGATCCTTCTGCTTCTGCTCCTGTGTGGCTGCGTGTCTCAGCACCCCCAGCCTTGCCTCAGCTCATCGGCCCACTGCCCAAGGCTTCCCCGCACACGAGTGGCTTAAAGTTCCCCAACTGTGGTCCTAAAATAAGTCTTCAGTCCCCCACCACCTCCATCCCCCCTTCACCTGTTGTTCCTTCAGGTGTAGGGTCACTAATGCTTGGAACCAGTAGGCGAATGCCCTTCCTCTGTGAGTGTGGGAGCTCTGGAGCATCTTCCGTGAAGTCCTCAGAGGGCCTCCAGCAGGACTGAGCCCCGAGCCGTAACTGTACCCCACTTGCTGACAATGATTTGCTGGCTTTCTCCCTTCTCTGCTCAGCCTCTCTGTTCCTTCCCCTGTGCTTCCCGGGGTCACTCCCAGGCAACAGCTGGCACTTGAGTCCTTGTCTCAGGGTCTGCTTTGGGGGTGTCTACCCCAAGATCCACTTCTGTTTCCTCCTCCTGTGTCCTGACGTCTATTGTACTTCTTGAAGCAGAGTTTCATCTCCTGGTGGATCTCTCCCATGGACCTGCACCCGCCCGCCCACTCCCGTTCTGCCCTCCTGGACGCCCCCTGCCTCGACAGGTCCCAGCCAGGGAACTGCGCCTCCCTGCAAGCTTCTGACTGAGGCCAAGTAAGTTTACAGGATCCCACCGAGTAAAATGCCGTCATGACGTGCCATCATCCGGTGCCTCCTTCCCCCAGATGTCGCGTGTGGGGTGCGGTTTGTTCCAGCTGGCCCCGGCTCGTTCAGAAGCGCTAGGAACCGCCGCCTGCTGCTCTGACGCGAACAGCCCGGGACGGTCATTTCCACAAACCAGCTCACGCACCAGTTGCGGGTGCTGTTCCCGCACGAGCAGGCGCGTGGCTGGGGCCGCGGGGCCAGGCCCGGCCAGGCCACTCCCCAGCCACGACCCGCTCTGCAGCTGCTGGGGACAGACGCAGTGAACACGTCCAGATGCTGGGGACTCGGCACCCCACTTCTGTGGACGATGAGGAGACGCCTCCAGGTGTGGAGGCAAAGGAGAAGCTGCCCAAGGTCACACACGCCGAGTCAGTGCAGACCCGGGAATCTGGGCCCGAATCCTGCAGCCCTGTCCCACCTTCCCCGACTTCTTGGAATTCAGTCCCCCTGAGTTGGGGGCAGGGACCTACCATTTACTGAGCACGGCTGCGTGCTGGACGCCACGCGGAGCCCTTTATATGTGCTGTGTCCTTCGAGCTCTTCAGCAACACTTTCAAGCTTTACAGATACAATCGCAGCCTGTCTTGCCCTGCATGGGCCTCTCAACTCATTCCCAGCTCAGGAGGAGAGGGCATGAGCTCCTGAGTTCGGTTTGACCCAGGTCATGAGGCCGCCCCTGTGGAGAGAGCCCAGGCTGCCTGGGGTTGGCTTCTGGCTCTGCCACTGAGAGCTCTGTCACCCGGGGCAGGTCACCTATCCTCTCTGTGCTGGTGTTTGCGCATCTGTGAAACAGGACCATGATGGTCCCTTCCTGTCAAGTGCATGTGAGGACGGAGTTCCTCATGGGAGTCACACTGGGGAGAGAGCCTGACCCCAGGTAAGCCCCAGTGAGGCTCCTTGCGGCTGTAACCAGTCACTCGTGTCACCTCGGTTACTTCGCCTGAGACTCAGGAAGGGCAAGAGCCATCCCCACCTTTGGAGACTGGCGCCAGGGTGCATGACATGAGGTCTGGGGAGCACTGAACCTCTGACCCGTCCCCTTAAATCACAGAGTGGGGCAGGAGCTTCATGTCCACTGCCCTTTCCCTGCCGGGAACTCGAGTCATGCCCTCCTCCTGGTCGTTAGCAGAGGGCCACCGAGCAAATGCCTGCTGAACGCTTTCTGCCCACGCAGGCTCCGACAAAACACATCAGTGGAGTTGTAGGTCCACACTTGGGAGGGTGCATGGACCTAGGGGGACAGCTGCTATTGCTACCCAACCCCAAGGGGGAATGGGGTTTGGTAAGGCCTTTACCTCTGCTGAGCCTCAGTTTCCCCATCTTTTAGATGGACTTGACCTGGGGTGGAAGGCTGCCCAGAGCTGACTTTGAGCATACCACTCAGTCAGTGGCCTTGTCTGTCTCCCCTACTTTTATTTTTTATAAAGATTTATTTATTTATGCGTACAGAACTGGGGTACAGGCCAGAGGCGCTCTGGGTGAAAGGATTCACCAGAGACAGAATGGGGAGCAGTACAGGCAGATCGACTGAAATACCCTGCTGAGGGGAGCAGCAGGTGGGTCAGGAGAGGTCTGCTGTGCCATGTGGGTCAGCTCCCTGGTTGGGGATCCGACTTCTGCTGCAGTGGCTTCTGAGAGCTTCATAATGTGGTGCTTTAATCCTTTGCTCCACCAGGGAGAGCCCATCTGACCTGTTTTTTATCTTGCTCTTACTTAAGTCAAATCTCCCATTTGAGCCCAAACTGAGGAGTCCATTTGGCCCCCTGACCCCACTGGGAAGAGTCTATCATGCCTCCAAGAACATCCACTCAGGTTCCTAGGACAACCAGCTACATGCTCATCACCATGGAAACCCTCATGACTTTCTAGTTCATTTCATTTCAACCAGGATTCATTTCATTGCCTTGGCTACTGATGGGTCAGGGTTTCTGAAATGAATCGGTAGAGGGGCAAAAATGGGAAAATCATACTCCACGGGGTCTAGTTAAGAGTAAAGAAATTAAGGAAATAATTCTATCCATAGTTGCTTCAGAAGAATCAAGTACCCAGGAATTAAATTAATTAAGGGAGTTAAGGACTTATACAATGAAAAATATCAGATGTTATTAAGCAAAACAGAGCATGACAAAAAGAGGTAGAAAGACACTCCATGCTCATGGAGGAGGAGAATCAATATATTCAAACAGACATTTCTACCAAAAGTGATATTTAATGCAGTCTCCATCATAGAACCAACAGCGATCCTTAAATGAATAAAACAAAAATATTAACATTTATATGGAAGCATAAAAGGCCTCAAATACCCAAAGAAATACTGAGAAAAAAGGAGAGAAATGAAGGCATCATGTTCCCTGACTTTAAATTATATCTTAAAGCAACAGTGATGAAAACAATATGGTATGGGAAGAAAGATAGACACATGGATTAATGCAACAGAATCAAAATCTCAGAAATCAATCCACACAGAGCCAGCCGAGCTGAGAGCTGCAGAGGGAGGTTCACCTTGACTCCCTTACTCTGGCGTCCTTTCCTCTCTGCTGTCCTTTGGTGCTGCTTCATCCCTGGCCCTTCACACCCTTACTCCATGACTCCATGGAGTAGAACAGTGAAGTCCTTTTTGGGAGCTCCCTTGGGAGAGAAGAGAGGGTCTTCTTTCCCAAACCTCCCAGTGACCATCTCACTTTTCATTGGCTTGAACAGATCATGTGTCCTTCCCTGAGCCAATCACATACCAGCCAGATGGGGTAGGTTGACTGCATAAGCCAATCAAGCCTAACTTGGAGCTGAGGGTGGGCCATTCAGACTCCATGGCTGAGAGTGGGCCAGGGCAGTTCCCCAGGGAGAGTCTGGTGGGCTTGGTGGGGGAGATGAGATGGAAACTGTGTGGAGGCAGTAGACTGACAGATGCCACCATTGATTTGATTAATAACATCCATCCGGAAGTCCTCTCTGCTGCCCCAGCCCCATCTCCCATGGCCTGCCTATGTCCAAGCCTGGGGGGGTGGATGGGGAGGGGGCACATATTCCCCCCGTCACCCCCACACACCTATTGGTCATGACTCCATTCAATGACTCGGGCTGTGCCTCTGTCTACAATTCTCCATTCTTGCCCTGCCTTCAGCTTGCCCCTCAAGCTTCACCTTTCGTGACTATGAAATGAAAGCGAGTCTCTGCTCACGGCTCCCACCTCCATTATGTGCTACGCTGTTATGGTCAGAGCTCCCATTGACCCTCCAACCCTAACCCTCCAGACACGGCTTGTTTCTCTTCCTGGAAGATGTGAACTTGGACAGGACTTAATTAATCTCTCTATTCTCAGCCCTAGGTAATCTCTGGTTTAGAGCAAGAAGTCAATAAATATTATTTGAATTAATGAAAATAAGTGTGTGGAAGACAAGACTTCTGTGAAGTTTGCATTTGAACAAAAGAGAAAGCCTCAGGCATGGGAATGAAAACTCTGGTGGAATTTCAGGCACCAGTAAAGGGGCACAGCAGCTTTCTCTCTTGCCTGGAGGAGAAACGGCAGGTGGAATTTTCCATTCTTGGCTTTCCAGAGCAAAAGCAATCTCCTGGCCTCCCAAAAGCATAAGTGTGTCATGGAAACAAATGTGTTTCCCCTTTGACTTTCTAGCGAGAAGAAAAGTCCCCTAGTTCTGACAGGTTCCCTGCCCTGGTTTAAGTTTACAAATGTCCCTCCCTTATGTCCTCCCTTCCCTTCCCCATGGCAATGCCCTGGTCGACTTTCCCTTCCCCCCCTTCCCTTTCCCTTTCCCCCTTTCTTTAACCACACAACCACTACCTCTTCTCCCTCCCTGGGAGTGTGGAGGGTGACTCTAAATGCTGATTTGGGCCCTCCTTGGTGGCACAGCAGCTTCAGATGCAGCACTGCAAGTGAGCTGCAGCCGCTTCAGTGCGAGTTCGATCCCTGCTTCGGAGGTGACCCACATGGCGCAGCAGACCTCTCCTGACCCTCCCGTGGCTCCCCTCAGCAGTGTACTTCCTCAATGTGCCTGTCCTGCTCCTCACTCTGTATCTGGTGCGTCCTCTCGCTGTCCCTGCACTTCTGACCTGTACCCCAGTTCTGAATGCATAAATAAATCTTTAAAAAAATGTTAATGGGGAGTTTGAAGAAGCCTTTTCCTGCAGCACAGATGTTTCCATGTCAAGCCTACTGGTTGTCTGGGTCTTCTGAGGTGAGGTGGGGCCATCCTGACCACCGGCCCCTCCTGGGTCCCCACCCCCTCACGCCCCAGCTCTATGCACTGACTGCTCAGAGCCAACTTCAGCCACATGAAGCTGCCTGGGCCCCTCCCTGAGGGAAACCCTTTGCTTTGCCACCTCATGTCTCTTCGCAGGTGGAGGTGTCTGGCCTGAGCCCAGTCTGTGAAAAAGGACTCTACGCTCACGAAATGCCATTGACCTTGCGTTCCCGCTGAAGGCGCTGCCACACTCGAGCTGGTTAGTCACCAGACACCGGGTCTGGCTCAGGCCCTTATGAACAGACGATGCTGAGGGGCTGAGACCTACACAAACACAGCACTTGGCTTCTAAGCCGCAGTGTCTCAGCAGAACTTCCTGTCTACCGGCAGGTCACATTCCTCTCTGCTGACTTCCTTTTCTTTTAAATACGAGCATCTCTTGTTCACTCTTGTGGAAGATCCATTAAGGGAGATGAATCAAGAGAAGTCATGAGTTCCTGAGAAGATGAGGCTCTTGAAAATGCATGTATTTGCGGCACGAGCCCAGTATAAGCCACGGGCTCATCACAGGCGGTTGAAATATTTTGCTGAACATCCTCGCAAGTACCTGCACCTGACAGGTGCTCCTGCTGCTGCAAGCTGTGATGCTCTTGGAAGTGGTGCCGGTCTGGCTGGGTCTCAATCTCACCTTGGCCCTGCAAGGTAGGTAGTCAGGTGAATGCCCACCTGGACCTTCTCACCTGTACACATCTCCGGGCACCTGACATGTCAGGTATATGACCCCCACTGCAGTCCTGGGAGGGGGTGTTATCCCCCATCCTGACCTCAGAGCAGTGAGGCAACTGCCCCCGATCTCACAGAAGTGCCAGTGGGGCTGCGTGGGCCTGTCTGGAAGTTCCATTTCATTCCTGCAATCCAAGATGGCCGCCTGCAAAATGGCGGTCATGGCTCTGAAAGAGGCTGGATCCAGGCCCCCAGCACCTTTGAGCTGCCAGCAGTCTCCCCTCCCCACCCAGGCAGCACGCCATCCCATTCACCCTGAGTCTTTCATCTGGGCCGCTCTGTTTCGCAGTCCCACCGCCGCCTCCTGGGGAAGCATCAGTGCCTGCTCGAGCTCTTTGCTCACTGCCTCCTTTCATCTCCAGAGTCCACAGCCGACATCACCCCAGCCCAACACAGGCACCACAGGACAGAAAGCCCAGCGTCCAGGTGGGAAGGCCCAGCCCACTGAGTCTCAGCAGCTGTGGGGAGTGGTGGTCCCCTCAGCGGGGAGGCACCTGCAAACAGCCCCCTAGAGCGGAAGTGGGGCCCCTGGCAGATGAGATCAGGCCCCTGTTCCCTCCCTGGCATAGCGGCTGGGGCTCTCTCACTGGTGCCTCCTTTGTGCTGCTACAGATTATTTTCAGTTCCAGCAAAGTCCTCTCCATACTCTCCTCCTGGGGGAGCAGCTTCCACCTTCCTCCCCTGCCCCCAGCCAGGCCCAGGGGATGTGGAGGCATCTGGGCTGGGACAGAAAGGTTTTGGCCAATGTCATAAATGCCAGAGCAGCTCAATGGACCAAATGCCCAAGGGCCTGGGTACGCACAGCCCTGGGGCTCCCCCAGGAAGGAGCCAGGGGATACCCTGGTAATGGCATTGGCTGCCATGGGACTCAGGGCCCTCCCTGTGGGCTGGTGCCAAGCTGGGATCTTCCCAGACACTCTGTCCTCACAGGGAGGACAGGTCACTACCACTGTCCCCTTCCTCAGACGAAGACACTTGGGGAGGGGGGCGGGGTAGGAAGCCAAGCTAGCGTGCAGAGGGTTATGCTCCATGTGTATTGATGAACTTGGGGTTCCCCTACCACAAATCTTGCTCCTGGCTCCCAGGACACACTCCTATCTTACTGACAACATAAGTCCCTGTGGGTGCTAATGAAAGCCCCCGTGTCCAGGATGCAGGGGTCCCCAGAGTTCAGTGCCCTCCGTGAACACAGCTAATCCTGGGCCCAGGCACTCCCATCCAGCCGGGCAGGACAGGCCTTCGCTGTGCCCCACTTGAAGCCCAGGGTGGGTGCAGGGAACATCCCTCGTCCCCCATGGATACCACAGGGCTCTTCTTCTTCCTTGGGTCTCAGTTGCCTGTTCATGAAGCTCCTCGAGCCCCTCTCCCCGCCAGGGAGCCAGCCTTCCCCGGCAACGGAAGGAAAATGGATGGAGCTCACGCTGGCTCGCAGAGTATCGGGGATGTGAATTATGTGCTCCCGGCGCTTCATCACCCTTGGTTACTATCCTATCTTTATTCATTCTGCCAAATTAAATTGGCACTGTCTTTCCAATCTTGTTTTCCAGGAGGAATTAAGCCAGAGAACTGGCTGTAAAGGGGATGCTTGGCATGCCGTCACCTTCCCTGCATCCCGCAGGCCCACAGCGCCGGAGGGGTCGACCTTCTCTTGCGGGCACGCAGGATGGGGCGTTTGCCTCTCCCTTTCCCTTCATCCAGGAGAGGAGGGGAGTCCGTAATGCTGCTTCCCCTGCGTGTGCGGGCTGTGGGTACCCTCAGACCCATTTCACGGAGGTGGAGGTCGAGGCTCGGAGGGGTCAGGTGACCAGCACCGTCCTGCAGTTGAGCCCAGCGTGGCCGGCCTCCGCCAGGGGCTCCTGGGGCAGGGGCTGCGTGTGGCCCTCGGGGGCATCTCGGGTGTTAGCTGAGGGGATGCGGGTTGTGCCCACTCTAGCCTCCACGGCTCAGAAATGAGCAGGAGAAGTAAGTGGCTCTGAGACTCGGGCTCTGGGAGCAGAGGTTGGGCAGGTCTCTGCGTCCACTTCTCTCCATCTGAGCACATGGCCAAGGTGCGGCCAGGAAGAAGGCCATCTCCTCCTTCCGGTCACGGAGCCGCGGGCACAGTGACTTGGGACGCTGGGCCCGGGAGACTCAACCTCCCCACCCAAGGCGCTTACTAGCCTGGTGGGGAGGTGGTGGAGGAAAGAGGGTGCAGATGGGGGGAGGGGAGGGGTGAGAGCTCCCAGACCCTGCTGCTGAGGGCAGCCCTGTCCTGCCTGGCCAGCTCCTGCGGGAATCTCCCTCCCTCCTTCCCTCCCTCTCTCCGTGTTCAGGTATCCTCTTCCCTACCTGCTCCTGCCTTGCTGGCGCCTCTTCCTTCCACGCCCCCACACTCCTCTCCCTCTACTGCCGGAGCCTGGGTCAGCGGTGGTGGTGCGAGTGTATTTGTGTCTCTCTGTGCCCCGTCACCCTCTCTCCATCCCTGCTCGCTGAGGCTCTTTCTTCTGTGTGTGTGTGTTTTCTGTGTTTCTCTACACTCCTGTCTTAGTATTTTCCTGCCCAATCTCCGTCCAGGTCTCTTTTCTGATTTTGTTGGGGGGGTCACTTTGGCTTCGTCCCCCCGAGGGCCTTTCCTTTCTCTCTGCATGCTGATTGCCCTCTCTCCCCACCTCGGCTTCTAGCTCTTTCTGCCCGCCCCACCCCACCCCAAGGGCCTCTCTATGACTGTGACTCCCCTGTAGTCTGCTGGTATCAGCGACCAGCAATCTCTGAGTAGAGGGTCTCATGTTTGGGGGGT
>NW_004567109.1:14671441-14685436 GCF_000260355.1 Condylura cristata | reverse complement strand
GGCGTCTCCAAGCAAACACCCCGAGTGGAGGCTAGGACCGTTGTCCGGATATTGACAGGGCGCCAAGGGAACAATGGGCTCAGCCGGGCGGCCCAGGAGCTGGGTCCGGGGCAGAGCCGCAGCTTGGGGAGGCTCTGTTAGTCCGGGGCGGGTAGCAGTGGGGCTGTCTGGGGGGCGTGACGCGGGGGAGTGAGGCCCTGTCTGGGAGGCTGTCAGCAGAGGCTGGGGGCAGTGCCCTCGGGCATCTCAGGGCCCGATGTGGCCGTCCGGAGGCTGGGGGACTGGAGGGGCCGGGCCCTCTTGTGATGATGTGGCACATCTGGGCAGGGGCTCCCTGCTCTGCTTGTTGACCTGCCTCCCGGGAGCTGCGCCCTCGAGCTGATCGGGGCCTCCTGGCCCCAGTTCACATTCATTCTCCAGTCTGCATCCCGAGGGGCTTTGGGAAACCGTATTTCATGAATGAAACATCAAAATTTCATTCATCAAAATATTTAAAAGAAATAAACAAAGGCCGTCCCTCTCTTGCTGAGATGTCCTGCGTCTGCTCCCTCACTCTCCTGGGCAGGTGCTGAGTGACAGAGAGGACTGGGGCGGGGGCTGGTGAGCAGGCAGCCCTGGGGCCTGGGGTGCATGGGTAGGGGGTGCAGAGGCTACACACAGCCTTGCAGGGGGATGGGGAGGAGACCTGGGAGATGGCAGCCGCAGGGAGGTGAAACTACCCCCAAGTCTGGCGGCTCTAGTCCTCCACTCTCCCCTATGAGATGGTCATCACCCTGTTCCCCAGATGTGCAAAAGTGGGGAGTCTGGTGGTACTCAGGGCCATAAACAATGGTGGGGGGGTGAGGAGGGGCAGAGGACAGATGGTCCAGTTAACCTGTGGTCGGGGCACCCAGGACGGTGGGTGCAGGGCTTGGGTTGGGGTGTGGGTGAGGGCGGGACAGCCAGGGAGAATAACCGGCCTGCACATGGCTTCAGGCAGAGCTGGGGAGAGGGAGCTTCTCAGAGGAAGGCTGCAGCCATGAGCACCCGCGGCGCACGCCTGCGTCACTCTCGCCCGCACTAACGCAGGTGCAGGCACGGGTGGGCGCTCGCCCGCTGAGCCCGGCCTGGCCCTGGACCGCCCAGCGCTCAGCGGTGGCTCCCCAGGCCCCTAGGCCTGTTTCTCTCCCTCCCTCCCCCCCTCTGGAGCCTCTTGGCTTCTGGGGCTCCTCTCCCCACCTCTCAGCGCCCCGCCTGCCCTCCCCACTGCTCTCGAGGCCTCCAGTCTCCCCTCTTGGCTCCCGCTACCTTTCTCTGTCTCCTACCCCAGCCTATTCTCTCCTGACTTTCCTTGGTGTCGATGCTTTTCTCCCCTCTGAGGCCGCCTTGGAAACTCCTCTTGATCTGTGTGTGTGTTTATCTCGCTCTGGCCGGGGTCCTGCTGTCTCAGCGAAGGCCCAGCTCTGGGCAGCAGCTCCTCAGTGGGCAGGCTCCAGACATCTGTTCAGGGCTGGCCCAGGGACAGGCAGAGGCAGGAGCCCCTGAGTGTGGGAGGGAGGGGCGGAGAGCCAGGCCCTGCGAGCCGGCCCTGGAACAGGAGGGAGGTCTGGATTTCAGTGCACAGGCTTGTGGCTTTGAAATCTTGAATGTTCTCCAGTTCCTTCCACAACTTTGCACCCCCTTCTTTCTTCCCCTCTCCCAGGTTTGTCCCCAGCATGGCAGCAGCAAATGTGTGGAGCAGGCCCATACACTACAGGGAGGGCCTGGCCAGCAGAGAGGCCCTGGTGGGGCCCAGGCAGGGAAGGACTGCCTGTCTGGAGAGAGGGCTGCTGTCCTCAGGCCATCCATCACCCTCTGCACTTTTGGGGTCCCTTGTCTGCTGCCAGGACTCCCAGGGCCTCTGAGTCTGACCCTGCTGGGGCCTCGTGCCTCTCCCGGCCTCCTCTCACCCAGCCCTGCCAGCCATCTCTCCCGGGTGCCCAGCCCACCTGGCCCTGGCCAGTGCCTGCCAGGGCATGGCCGTTGACCTTGAGAACCTGCATCCATTTCCTCCTTCCCCGCATTCGTGGCCTCCTCTCCGATCTCGCCCGTCTTTCAGTGGCCACCTTGGTCTCCCCTCCTCCAGAAGCCCCCCTGCCATTAGCCTTATTTCCCCACCTGCTCTCCAGGCCCACAGTCAGATTTAGGAGCAGAGGTCGCAAGGCGACCCAGCGCAGGGGGAGCTCCCAGACCAGTCAAGTGCAGCTTCCCCCGCCCCAGCCATGTGCTGTCTCAGGCTTGCTGAGCTTGTTTCTCTAGCAGCAAAGCAAGGGTGATGGCGCCCCCTGGGCACCTGCCCAGCTCCTGGTTCGGTGAGATCCAATATGCAACCAGCTGCCCCCTGATAGACTCCTGGAGACACCAGCATCTGGTAGAAGGGGGACCCCCACCAAAAGGCCAAGAGAGGACGAGAGGACAGCCAAGGCCTGTGCCGGAGATATCGGGGAGATGCCAGCAGGACGTGAGGCCACGGAAGGGCTGTGGTCTGACCTCACACTCCCCCCAAGCCCCCCTCGCCTTTCCTGCAGGCTGGGGGAGGCTGAGGCATTCTGGCTACAGGGAAGGAACCTGCTGTACCCAGGGGCAGTGAGGGAGGGAGATACTAACGGTTGCTGCGAGGAAAACATCCATTGTGGAACCTGCTTCAGCAAGTGAGTCAGTTTTGTTTTGTTTTGTTTTGTTTTTCCCTCCATAATCATCTAAACTCCTTGGGGCTAATAGCAGACATTTACCTCTGGCTCATGGGTCTGGTGGGGCATTTGCTCCAGGCTTTGGGTGAGCTCCATGGTGGGGTCCCAGGCCTCTCCTGGAACGAGGGGCTCCACGCTCTTCTCCACGGCCCATGACCAGAATGAGGAAGGGCAAGCGTGTGAGAAGCCACCCCCAAGGCTTCACGCACACGCCCTGCAGGTTCACTGGCTCACTCCCAGCTCCCTGGCCTCACCCAGCAGCAGGACAGGAAACTCCTCGTGTCCACTCCAGCACTCTGCGCGGTCGTGGGGCCGCATGGATGCTGCAGCCGCAGGCCCCTTGCAGAACCACAGAGCACCCAGGGCACAGGAGTCTCTCACATGGGTCCCCAAGGCCTCCCGGCACTTTGTCCTTAAGGTCATGGAGGCTGTCTTGAGCTCCAACTGGTACTGTGGGGGCATCCAGGGGTTCTCTGAATGACCACCCCTTCCCAGGACTCAGGGTGGTCTGATCCTCCTCTTCCTGGGTCTGTTCTCTCTCCCCACCTTGCGCTGCACTGAGCTCAGGACTAGGCCAGCATATCCCAAACCCTCCCTCCTGCCTGGCTAAGCAAAGGGCCATCTATTTGGCGTTTCTACCTACAGTATTAGGAAACACTTGAAATTTTATTATCCTTGTCATGTTGTTTTGCCTTAAACAAGATAAAATTCTTTCCCTGGCTTTCTGTGTTGGTCAAAGAGAACAAAGGCTCCTTCCTGCTAGCAGCGTTCGTGCTGAACAGTCCCTGACTTCCCAGGAGCTTTCTCCTGTCCTGCTGGTATGTGAAAGGTGAACATGACCTAGGAAGCCTTGGCGTCCGTTACCTGCCATGCGACAAGGGGTGGTGTGGGAAGAGCCCCCCAGGGCTGGGGTCAGCAGGTTTAAGGGAAGGAAACTGTCAAGGCCCCAGGGGCCGACAGGGACCCCATCAATCCCCTTGAGCGCACCCCCACCTTAGGGTACCCTGTCTGAGAGAGCGAGAGGACACGGCTGGACTGACACCCACACTCAGGCGTAGACTGGGAATGTCCAAGGCCACCAGCCTTGCCCGTTTCACTCTGCGACTCGCCACAGGCTCAGCTTCCTCCGCTCCGTCCTCCCAGCACCGGGTCAGCTGCCCTTGGAGTTCTTGGTGCAGAAGGAGAGATATCTGCATTATCCTGACCATAAAAGGTGGAGCCCGGTTGTACCAGAAAGAGGGTCCCCCAGCTCTGGTCCCCTCCCCTGCCTGGTTCAGACGGCTTCCAGGCGGGAGTCCGGGGGAGCTGGCGGGGACAGGCCACTTTCTTTCCAGCAGGAGCTAATCACCGCTCACCTGCTGCTCTGGGGGATGATTACCTGTCAGGGTTCATTTCAGCACTGGCCTCCCAGACTCTCTGGGTCCCCAGCAGACAGTCCTGATGGCAGTTGCACCCCAGAGGTGCAGGGAGAGGAATTACTTCTGCCAGCTCCTTGTTAGGGGGCACAGTGACATCTCAGTCCTGCCAGGCCTGATAACAGAACTGTCGGGGTCAGTCTGGACCAGGGAGGTGAATGGCGAGGCCTGCCACGTCTGGTGAGTGACTCCAGACTCTGCAAATTGCATCCTGAGCTCTTGAGCCCCGGCCTTCAGCAGCGCCTGTCCCTGCCCCCCTTTCAGACAGCAGCTCCACGGCTCTCACCCAAGCCATCACCGTTAGGGACAGCCCGAGTTCACCCTCCAAATAAGGCCTTACTTGCAGAAGCCAGAGATTAGGGTTTTGCCATAGCTTTTTGACTGAACACAACTCTCAGCTGGGATTTGGAGATAACGTGAGAGCACAGTACCCCTCAGGGTCACTGTAATGAGGAGCCTGAGGGGGCTACTGTCTGTCCTAGGTCCCTCCCCGGTGCATGACTGTGCTCTCAGAGGTCCTGGCTCCAGCAGTCCCCTGAGAAGGTGGCCCTGGCCACTCAGCGGCCTCACACCCTCAGGTGAGGAGACCGGGTCTCCTGGCATGTCTCCCGGCTGGCTGGCTGTCACATTTAATGCAGTCTCCATGTCCGGCACGGGGTCGCTGTCAGCGAGTGCCTCACCCAGAGCTGCAGCAGGTCCTCCCCGCCCCGACGAGGCTCTCCTCAGAGACGCCAGCCTCACCTAATCTCGTTTCTCTCTGCCCTTTCTGTCACATCCAGCTAGAGGGTGTTCAAGTTGTCTGTCAGCCAGTGGAAAAGTGAAGGCTGGCTGAGGTAAATCCCCCCAGGGGCTGCCTTTCTGGTTTGACTTTTTCGGAGGGACTCTTGGCTGTGGTCATCTGAGGTACCTTCTTTCTCCACGTGACGTCCACGGCATCTCTGCTTCAGCTTCATGACTCAAGAAATGAGTTGAAAAATCCTTTGGGGAAGACTGGAAGACTTATGAGAAAAATCACACAGGGCTCACCACAGGGGCCCGTCAGCGGAGCAAGCTGGATGGCTCTCAGCACACCCCGCCCGCCGCCCCCTGCCTTCCCGGCAGCCCTTGCGGTGAAGTGGTCGCCATGCGCCTAGTTCTGGGCAACAGACTGAGAGCAGAAGTGAGATGTTCTTTTCGGGTCTGAGAATGTTTTTAGTTCCTCTTTGTTCCTTCAAGTGATAAATTTCATTGAACATCTATTCTGTGCCAGACACAAATTTCGGTGGTGAAGAGGGACGTCACAGTTCTCGCTCTCGGGCAATGGACGTTCTAGAAATGGAGACTTGCTTTTAACTTTGACAGTTGTGTCCTATGTTCTTAGTTCTTGTGATAACAAGGCGGAAGCAGTTGGGCTTGACGGTGGAGAAGAAGCTTATCTTTTACCTCTGGTAAAGCTGGTGTTAGAGCATGGGGTTTGGACAGCAGTCATGGGGATCTCAACCACAGATCCCCACCATCGGACACAGCATTGAACTCGCTACAGGCTTCCCCGTATTTAAAGGTTGTTGCATGAATCTCTCATGTGGGAGAGCAAGACGGAGGACCGGCTCCCTTTCAGCAGCCAAGCTCACAGGAGGGGGGAAAGGCACAGCGAATGAGCTTGTCCGTGCTTCTCAAACACGCCCAGGTCTGTGGCAGGAGGAGCGCCGGTGTCTGGGCATACGAAACCCCACCTTTCTTGGTGGACACTCGAACTGGGAGGAAGCCTTCCACAGCTCTAAATAATGAAATAATAGCATGATCTCTGCCATCACCTACCAGGAGAAAACAGGAAAAGGGCTTAGAAAACGTGAGCACTTTCAAACCCCTGGAAAGTGCAAGCTGGGACATGCATCCAGATATGACCCCCAACTCTTGCACTTCCTTGCCCCCCTTCAGTAACCCCACCAGGCTAAGTGGTAACTGGTAGCCTCACCAGCTCCCTGGGTGCTCCTGCTAGGCTCTGACCTTGAGAAAGTGCTTCTTCCCTTTGAATTCTAACCTACCTTCTGGAAGACTCTACCGACTGGTCCTTGTTTTGCCCTCTGGAGCTGCACAGTGAGTTTAATCTCCTCAGAAAATGCAAAACAAAATTTATAAACTCCATTAAAGTGTGTAATCTCATAGACAGGGTACAGACTTTCTGTGCTTCAAATTTTTTCGTAATTACCAGCACCATGGAAATTGCAGGGATTAGAGACTTGGCTGGGAAAAAAAAGCAGACTTGTTACCAAAAAAGTACAAATGAAGCAAACTCTCACGCAGGAAGAGGGTTTGGGATTTGCATTAAGTTAGGAGTCAGGTCTGCGCCCATTACTCCATGGGCTGAACAGTGCCCTCCTAGGCACTGTTGAAATGCGAAAGGGGAGAGAAGGGGAATAAAAGGGTCAGAGCTCGAGTGTGACGATTGGGTGGCAGCCCGTTTTCAAAAATTGAATTCTTAAATGTTTGTACTGAAAGGGAATTGGAGATCAAGACAAAGCCTACTTCTCAGGTAGGACCTCAGTCCTCAACTACACTCCACTTCCTACCTCCAGGGTGACCAGAACAAATGAGACAGAACCTTACAAACTTCCTCAAACCTGCTGCTGAAGAGGAGGGAAGGCGATTCCAGGCCGAGCCTCTGTCAGACCGCGCCACTTGGATCCGTAACTGGCTCTATGCTCACGCCGCGCCTGCTCTTGTTCTGCCCATTTTGAAGTGGCCAAAAGCAATAAAATTGTGACCTGGAAAAGTGAAAAGGGCTTCGGAATGATGAGCCGAGCCCTGGCCTGATGACAAATGGACAAGGAAAGCGCAGGAGGAGGAGGAGAGCAAAGCAGCATTTCCCTTCCTGCCCTCCCCGGGCTCTGTTAGCAGCTCAGCGCGCCAGAGCCCTGACCTGTGAGGGGGAGCAGGGGGCCGCAGGAGACTGCCCAGCCCCAGAGGGGCCCTCACAGTGTGACTTTTTGCCCTTGAGTCTTCGCCAGCCATCTCCCTGGTCAGCGCGCAGCTGGGAGTGGGAGCCGTGAAGTTGGTCAGTGGTGGGCGCAGATGAAGTATGTGTTGGCACAAAGTCAGATTTCTCCCTACTTGTTGCAACCTGAAGGTTGAAGCCTGGGGTACGCAGAAACCCCGCAGTCCCTCTGGAGCTGTTGGTGTGGGAGAACCAGAGGACCCTTCTAGGTCTCCCAGAGCCTGTGCCCTTGGGGCCCAACTTGGGGTCCAGGGGATAAACGAGATAATGGGCAGGAGCTGAGGGCAGAGACCAGGTGGGTCATTCCCTTTCTGGCCTCCTCTGACAGTGGAGGGCGTGGCCACAGCAGGGTTTAAGCTGAGCCCTGCAGGCCAGGCAGACACACAGGGAGATGCTCAAATACAGGCGCCCGGCCCCACCCAAGCCCCAGGGGTCCTGCTTCCTGCTTGGGGCAGGGTCCCGGGTAGGCAGGTTAATGACATCTCCCTACTCAGGGGCTGCCGACCACGCTTTAGGGGTTGAGGGGTGTCCTCTTGGGTCAAATTGGAGACGCCGGCCAGGCCAAGGATGGTAGGGCAGGGGTGGCTGGGGAGACTGCTGTCTCTCGGAACCTCAGTTTCCTGATCTGAGGAACCAGGAGTGATACTAACCTCCCTCAGGGGCGGCGTGAGGAGCAGGTGAGGGCAGGCAGCTGCTCAGACCCGCTCCAGGGTCTTGCTCCATACACACAGCTCTTCTGCCATCTATAAGTGCCCTCTCATCCTCTGGGGCCAAGGTCAGCCCAGCTCCAGGCCCCCAAGTCCCTCCTGGAGGGCAGCAAATGCCTCTGGTCCTCCTGTAATGGGGGGTCCCCAGGAGAAGGGGAGGTTCCAGGCTCCCTGCCCCACCCAAAGGAGGGTGGAGCTGAGCAGGGAGGAAGATAATCTGGAGAGAGGCTGAGGAAGGAAGCAGGATGGAGCCTTAAGGAGACCTGAGGGTGGCACAGGAAGCAGGCGTGTGAGGCAGCGGCTCTTGTTTCTTGGCCCTGGACTAGGTGAGACAGATGTGGGTGAGAGACTTGTGGGAGGTTCACTCTGGCAGCGTTTATCTTGATTTTGATTTTGCTCTTTTCCTCCCACACTTGTCAGGGCCATTTCTGACCCTTTTTGATGGGTCCTCTCCAGAAGGTGCTTTAGACTTGTGAAGGGATTTCAGGCCTTGCTTTGGGCCACTCCCTTTTGGGTTGAGTTTTGCCCACGAGGGGATGGGTCACTTTGGGTGTTTGATTTAGAGACTATATCCTTTATCTTTTCTGTATTGCACACTGATTTTATTAAAGTTCCTTTCTATTAAAGTTCTTACATGTTTTGTCTTGATGCATAGATGGCAGAACCTATTTAGGTTTGGGGGTTTAAGGGTGCCCCTCTCCCTGCCATGTAACACTCCCAGGCAGTGTCACGGAAAACGGTGTTTCCCGAGGACCAGATGGAAAGCATATTGCTTGGAAATTGCTGCTTACACAGGATCATGCGAAACTTTTATCTCCTGTGCGGATGTCCGCAGCAGCTGCCTGGCAAAGGTGTTGTCCTCGTGATGAATTAGGCCTCCCCAGCTCCTGACAGGCGGGGCTGTTGGCAGGGTCTTGGGCCTCTGTGAGCGTGGGGACCCCCAGTTGGCCAGGACCTGGGATGCTCAGGGGCTCTGGGCTCCCCAGCAGCCCCGGGCAGCCTCATGAGGAGGCAGCCCTCACCCCAGGCACCTCTGGCTGGTGCGTTTTGGGATGCAAGTGGGGAGACAGTGCAGACAGTGGGGAAGTGGGCGGGTGGCCCGATGAGGGGCCAGCTCCCTGCTGCGCCCTACTGTGTGGCCCTGAGCTCAGGCTTTGTGTCCTGAGCTCGTTTAACCCTGCTGACCAGGGGACCCCAGGATTTCCCAGCTCAACTGGGTTTTGGGGGAGGACACCCCTCCCTTCAGCCCCAACTCAGATGTTCCCTCCTTTCAGCCCCCATCACTCCCTGAAGTTTCCAACTCCCCTGAGCTCACACATGCCTGAGCTGGAGGTGGGGATACAGGGATGAACACAGGCATTAGCCCAGCTCTAGGAACTAAGGTCCTTGGGTGCCAACGCCCAGCTCGCAAGCACAAGACCCAAGCAGGTGTCAGATGCTGCAGGGGTGTCCGGAGCGCACTGAAGTGGAGATAGGGAGGTGGAGGGCACTGGAGAAAGCGGGCGCCTTTCAGTCCTTGCAGAGCGTGTTCAAAGTCACGACAAACAAACCCCTCCGGGGGCGGGGGGTGAGCCCTCCCAAAGAGAAGGAGGCTGCCCAGTGCAGCCTCTGCCTGGCAGGGGCAGCAGTCCTCTGCCCAAGGGTGCCTAATCAGGTGTCCTTTATGCCAGCTCTCCGCCCTTTCACCTGAACCTGCACCTGCCAGGGCTTCTCTGCACTGGCCTCCCTCAGCAGAGGCTGCTCTCCTAAGGCCGCCTGCCTGTGACCATGCAGGCCGCTCTCTGCACACCTGTCCCTTTGGGGCAGCTGTTCCTGCCTCTTTGTGTCTGTGCAAGTTCCTTTGTTCTTCCCTCCCTTTATAATGAATCTGCCCTGTTGGACGTAACTAACTAACGTCTCTGTGTTGTGGAGAAACTCGCTGGTGCTGGTGAAAGGGGAGCTCTGGTGAAACCTTCCCAGAGTGGACCCAAGGACCCCCCTCACGGAGCCCAGCAACTCCAAAAAAATCAGAATGGCCACCGAAGACTCGGTGTGGAGCCTACTGGGAGGTCACGCCTGGGGAGGGTTCAGAATGGCCAGCACCCAGGGTCAGCACACCTGGACTGGCCAGCCCTCATCTTTAGCACACTTAAACTGGCCAGCCCCCATGGTCAGGAGGCAGGGAAGTGGGGGAGGCCGCTCTACCACGCCACCTACTGTCCACCCACCGGCTTCGCAGCCGCCGGTGCCCAGGGGTTCAGTGAGGGGCCTTTTGGTGCCCCAAGCTTAAGAATAAACCCTTCATAGCCAAGGCTGAGAGGTGGCTGGGAGGAGGGCTGAGGGAAGGGAGAAGGAAGCCGTCACGATGAGGTCTGGCCGCAGGACCCCCGGGAACAGTGGGGTTCCAGCGGACCACCGGCAGCAGTGTGCCCCCTCCCACCCCGGCCTCATTATCATGCTGGGCTCCGGGCGCCTGCTTCCGCCTTCATTTTGTATATAAGGGCTTGCCAGTTACTTGGCAATTTAGTCCTCGGTAACAGAACAGTCGCTGAACTGTGAATGAATTCAAGGAGTAAGTTATAGCTAGCGATGGATGCAATGAACCTTGGGACTGTGGGTTCCCTCGTTTTGCAGAAAGACCTCGTTTGTGTGTGTGACAGATAGCTGCCTCTTGTATGGCGGAGATAGAGGCCTTTAGCTGTTGCGTGGGAATTCACAGATGTGAGCATTGTGTATAGGAAGATGAGGAGCTGGAGGTTTGGGCCATGCTGCTTGCAAATTTATTGCCTTTCAGGTAGGATTCACTATTCGCGGCTTAATCTGTGGAAGTGGAAACCGGCAACACGAGGCTCCGTAATTTCGCCCACAGTCGGCGCGATGCTAAGCGTCGTCGGTAGAGGGCAGTGGAGAGACACCGCGGGAGCTAGGTGGTTTCCTTCCCAGTTCTGGGACGGTCCCTGCAAGGCCCAGGGTTGGGGCGGGATCGGCCTCCCCAGCGCGACCCTGCAGTGCACGAGGGTGTTCTAGCAGCAGGCAGCCCCTGCGGTCAGTGGCCTCTCCAGCACGACCTTTCCAGGCAGCTCCGTCGGTGGAGGCAGCGTCCCCAAGTCTCAGAGTGCCCGTGGGTTCTCCAGGACCTGACCCCTGCAGGGCGGTGGTCAGCAGCACCCTTCGCCCACCATTTCCCCCCAGCAGGCCCATGCGGGGAGCTTCATGGCTGTCACTGCCCCCCTAAACAGCTTTCCTTGGCATCAGAGAGAGTGGGTTTCTGGCACCTTCTAGAGGCAGATTCCAGCAAGTTCCACCCGCAGGGTGTCACAGTGGCTTCTGGCCGTTCAGTGAGCCACACTGTGCCCTCTCCACTGGGGTCTGGGTCTCAGCCCCGGGACTCTTCCCAGACGCCTCTGCCACCCTGGGCACAAGAGGGGTTTGTGTTTCCTTCCCTCGTTCACTTAGCGGGTCGTTTGATCCATCCATTCCTTCAAGAGCCTTTCCTGAGCGCCACTGCCCTCTAGACAGTGTCCAGGCTGCAGTGGGGTGAGCCGGATACACCCCTCCCTGGTGGAGTCGATTAAACCAAACCACAAATTGATGGGTACTTATTCCTGACGTTAAGTGTGCTGAAGGAGAGGAAATGGATTTGAGGGAGAATCTTAGCAGGGAGAACTAATTTAGACCGAGAACAGAAAAGCATCTGTGAGGAGGGGAGCTTTAAACAGAACAGCCTGGAGCATGAGGAGGAGTCGGAGGGCTTGTGAGGGTTGGGTCACCCCAACCCTGTGTCTGTGAAGGAGGGAACTTGCTCTGAGAGCAGAGTGAGCTTTAAAGGAAACCATGGGCAATATTTGCATTTTGAGATGGATTCTGCTGATAGAAGAAGTGATGGGTGGGGGCAGGTCTGGAAGTGGGGAGACCAGTGCAGAGGCTGGTTACACAGATGGGGGGCATGGTTGGGGTTGAGGATGGTGAGAAAGGGGTCTCAGCATCAAATGCAATCTCTGGCTAGATTGATATGAGCAGCTACAGCAGTGGGGTGACAGTTGTGAGCCAGGGGATGGCTCTCCCCACACCCCTGCAGAGCCCTGATGCTCAGGTTCTGGGAACAGACCCGCCCATGTGTGTGGGACACCTGGTGGGGCTGGCAGAGGGTCAGGAGGAGCTGGGCCGGGGGAAGAGGGGTGGTGACCCTGACCAGAGTGTGACCATGGCAAGGTTCTCCCAGGCTTGCACAGAGCACTGGCTGCAAGAGGACAAAGGGGTCTGGGGTCAGGGGACCCCCAGGATGTTCCAGGTGGCAGCTTCCAGGGGATCCGCAGACCCTCCACCCTCCCTATGCCTCTGCAATATCTGAGGGGCCCGCTTGCCCCTCACCCGTGATTAATTCAGTTTGGTAAAGCGGTATTTATGCTGGAAATTTAATCGTCATTTTGATGGTAAAGGAATTGAAAAATAAATTGAAAGTGTCAGACGATGCATTAGGATGGGTGATGGCGTGGAAGAGGGGCCGCCCACCTGGCCTCCCCATTGGGCAATTTATGGGTCCCAGAAATTAGCCAGGTTTCTGTTTCTGCAATTGCAGGCTGGAGCCCTAGGGGTGATGAGATGGGGTGGGGAGCAAAGGGGCGGGAGATGGCAAGGAGAGAGCCCAGTGTGGAGCCGCAGCATTCGGTGTCACTGACCTGGCGAGGCCCAGGGGGTCCCCAGCAATCTGCAGGGTGACCCTTCTAACAGACCAGCATCTTCTTATTCCCCATGAAAGTGGGAGCTTTTCAGGGGAGCTCATGGACATGCCTTCACTTGGGCAGATCCCACTGGTCCTCCCACCACGTTGGCTGGGAGCCAGGTGGACAGCCTGGGGACCCCAGTGATGGCGGCAGCTGTGCCCAGGCCTGGGAGACTTCCAGAAGAGGCGGAGACTCATGGGGAAGTCTGCGTCAGGAGGACAGGACCCAACAGGCTCCGAGAAGACAGGCCCCATGGGCCTCTAACCTGGGAGGGGCCAGTCCCAGATCCTGTTTATGTACCTTCCTCCTCCTGTACACCCCCAAAAAAACCCCAGAAAAGCCCTGGAAAGGGGCAAACCAGGCTCTGAGAAGTAGGAGACCTGGGTTCCAGTCCAGCTTCATCATCCACCCACCCATTCATTCACCAAGGGGCTCTGGGTGCCCTGTGTGTCTGGCACACACGGCTCTGTGGAGGCAGGAGCAGGGAAGAGACAGGCCCCCCAGGGAGCTGGCCCCAGGGCTCACAAATAGACAGCGGTGGACAGGCGAGCCCGGCCCCGGCCCGCCATCGCCAGCTACTGCACAGTGCACACAGCCTACACCACATGCACGTGTGCTCCTAGCCCCAGGCTGGGTCCACATACACCTTGCAGCATCCCCCTGCAAGAAAATTCCTCCGCGTAACTCTGGCTTCAGGTGTGCTATGAAAATTCACCATCAGATTTCAAGCTGAGTGGAGAGATGGGCGAGGAAGAGTCAAATCTCGCTTTAATTATCTGTGGCTGGACCCAATTCTTTGTGTGATAATTCTAATAATTAGAAGTTCTGTTATCAGGCTGCCGGGGTGGTGGTGTGGGGGGGGCGTTGTCTGTGCAGCGGCCAGGGGACGGGGAGCTGATAAGGAGACTCGCTCCCCACCTCCCCGCTCTATCCCCATCCCAAGGCAACTCTGCTGAATGACCTGAGTCTGGAGAGAGAGGCCAGTGAGCTTGCAGAAAGGAGCTTGAGGTTCTTCCAGGGACCTGCACGACCCGATGACCTTGCCTCTACAGCCCCAGAGCCCTGGCTGGGCCTGAGCAGGCATGGGGAAGTGGGGGTGTGGTGGGGGGTGCCAGGTCCCAGCTCCTCCATGGGCTGACACGTGCCTTGGACTTGGGGGTCCCTGCACTAGGAGGGGCCTCACGGGGGCTGGGTCTGGAGACCAGCATGGTGGGCGTCACAGGGTGGGGGTCACATGTCTCCTTGAGGCCAGCCTGGCAGGGGTCCCCAGAGTCACCACCCACACTGTCCGGTCTCCGCTCTTGGCCCCTTGACCGGAGCTAGCTCCTCCCTGCAGCTCCTGGCAGTCTCCAAGACGGAGGCCTGAGAGAGCAGGGCCCGGTCATTGCCACCTCGTTACTGCCACCTCGTGACCTCGGGGTCCAGACCAGGCCCGGCACCAGGAGGCTCCCCGGACAGGCCCCTACAAGACAGTGAATCAATAGAAGG
>NW_004567109.1:14657117-14671191 GCF_000260355.1 Condylura cristata | reverse complement strand
GCCAGAGCTGTGGTGAGACACTAAGGGAGGGCTGTGCGTGTGAGCTGGGCGAGGTAGCCTTAGGGAGATGGGGGTGGGGCGTGGGGTGGGGGCTGGCAGCAATCAGCCGGGCCCTTAGCTGCAGCGGCTGCCGTCCCTAGGTCTGGGGCCCACAGTGTTGGCCGGCAGGAGCTCCGGGAGCATCCGGTGGGCCCTGGGTGCGGGTGGGCCCAGTGGTCCCTTGGTTGCTCTGTGCCTCCGTCCTCCGCCCTCAGGCCTCCAGGACCCACGGGGTGCTGCTCTCTTCTCAGCATCTTTCCCAGCCTCTGCCTCCCCCCCTCCCAGCAAATATATAGAATCTCAGTTGAAAGTATGATTCACAAGCTTGCTGGGGGAAGGGATCTGCTGTCTATAGCTGCAATTATGAAGAAGCTTGTGACTTACTCTGCAGGAAGTGCTTGCTTTTGAGAGGTCATCTAAGTCGCTCCTCTCTGAGGCTGAGTTTACTCCTTTCCCAGGAGCCACCAGAGCAACAGCGGAACCAAGGAGATCGCCACACAGTGACCCTGCATGGTGTGTTTGAGAGGAAGGAGGACTTTGGGTCACCAGGGACCTGGGTTTGAATCTCTGTCCTGCATAATCAAGCTGTGTGACCTTGGGGACCTCTCCGGGCCTTGATTTCCACATCTGCAAAATGGACATATTACACAATGAGGTTAGATTGGTGACATCAGCCCCCCAAGGTGACGAGGCTTGGAGCAGGGGGTGTATATCAATGTTTGGTACATCATGGGTGCGAGAAAAGTTGAATTTCCCTTCGAGTCACTTGAGCTTCCCTTTCTCTACCCACATCACCTTCTCCAGACACCCCCTCCCCCAGCTTCCCTGCAAATGCCCCACCCCCCACCTGTCTCTGTCTAGGAAGAGCACCCTGTCACTCTCACTGGCTCTGCCTCCCTGTGGCACAGGAAAGGGAACAGTGAGTCCCGTGGACAGCGCTGGGCAGACTGGGCCAGGATGCCGGACACAGATGGCGCCGATGCCCAGGGATTGTCAGCAGTGTGCTCGCTTCTTGCTAATGAGATAACAAATCTGCTCTGGAGAGGGCCCTTGGCAGAGTAAGGGGCCTCTGGGGCCCAAAGTTCTCCTTCTATCTAAGAGGTCAGCAGAATCCTTTAATGTATCTAATTTCTAATAAAGCGAGGAGGGACTAGCAGGGGTCTGGCCTAATTAACCCAGATAATCCACAGCCCAAGTGGACTGGGGTAGGAGCTGGACCCTGGCCAAAGGCTGGGTGAGTGGGAGGAACAGTGTCTGGTCCCAGGGACTCCAGCCAGCTCTCATCTCTCCTAAGGCATCTCCAGCCTCCCCGAAATGGACCAGAAACTAACAAAAAGTCCTATCCATTGTCAAAATACAGTGATGGAGGACGGTCCTGGACAGACCTGTCAGGCCCAAGCAAGCACCCGAGAGCCAGGGCTGGCGCCTGAGAGATTTAGCAGCACCCCTGTCTCCTCAGTCTCCGTCTTTTCACCTGAAAAGTGGGCCTGATGGTCTCCCTCCTTGTTTGTTCTGAGAGTTAAGTAGGTCAGCAAATCTCCTGCATGGTTCCCAGTACACAGAGGACATCTGTGGTCACATGGTCAGCAGAATGCTGCCCCAGGGAGGTCCACCTTCTAGCCCTGGACCAGCGTGCATATTTCTTTACACGACATAGCAAAGGGGGGTGAGAAGGTTGCGGCTTTAGCGGCCCTTAAATAAGGGGGTTCCCTGGGATGGGCCCTTTCAGTGGAGGGAGGCGGGGCGGTGACAAGGATGCCCGTGTGGAGGGCTTGGCCTAACCTGGAGGTGGAGGAAAGAGCCCAGGAATGAAGGTGGCCCCTAGAAGCTGAAGCAGGGGAGGAAATGCACCCTCCCACAGACCCTGCAGGAGGAAATACTGCCAAGGGAGCACTGAGGAGCCCAGCGAGGTCTGTTTGACCTTCTAAGCTCAAGAACTGTCAGATGAAACGCGTATGGTTTAAGTTGCTACGATTGTGACAATTTGTTATAGGCCATAGGAAACTAATTCATAGGTGGAATTATGTTCTAGCTCCACGCAGGGAAGAGTTGGGTCAGGAGTTGGGAGCCCCGCTGCAGAGTCAGCCTCAGCCTGAGCCTGCACTCTGGACGGAGCCGCTGAGCTCACCTCCCTTGCCCAGGTTTGACCATCTGTGAAATGGGCCATCATAGTACTGGCCTCATGAGGTCCTGTAAGGAGTACGTGAGTTACTTGTAAAGTTCTAGAATCGAACCGGCACTCAGAGAGGCCTTCAGGAATATTTGGAACATGGAGGTTTTTGAACATGGAGATAAGTATTGGAAGCCTGGCGTGGCGCGCTCGCGTGGGGCACAGAGATCAGGGTGGGCGGGGGCATTGCCGGGTGGACCTAAGCTCAGGCCGTCCCGCACCTCGCTGGGGCCGTCTCTGGACACAGCGCGAAGTCCCCGAGCCCGGCTTCTCACCTACAGCGGGGCTCTCGCGGAGTCTACCCCGGCGCGGTGCTGTGAGGATGAAGTGAGATCACGCAGGCGCGTCCCAGGCCCAGGCCCAGCACCCGGTAGGAGCTCAAGCGGTGGCGGCCGCTGTCCTGAACCAGGGCCGCAGCCACTGTCCTAAGTCCCAGGGTCAGAGGAGACCCGCGGTGGGCGGAGGGTGCCGCGACCAGGCCCGCAGCCAGGCCCGCAGCGTCGCCTGTTCTCTGCTGTCTTGACGCAGCAGTTCATTGAGCGGGGTGGAGCCGGGGTGTGCCCGCCGGCAACCCCATCTGCAGACAGTGCTCAGAGCCCAGGGAAATTCAGGGGCGCTTGCAATAATACCCCACGAGGTGCTTACTGGCGGCCCAGCTTAGGAAGTAAGACTTGACCCCCCGTCAAAGCCACAGGGGATGCCAGCACCCGCACTTTGGTGCAGACAGCATGGGGCCTGGGCCGACCTTGATCCCTCTGACCCCCGCCCCCACTCAGAGCTCCAGGCCTAGCCAGAGCACAGGGCCCCAAGGCAGCTAGGGCCTCCCCAGCTGGGTCCTTCTCCCACTCACCCCTCCCACCCCAGCACTCAGAGGCATGTTTCTCTTCCCAGTGAACGCCTCCCAGGATGGGCCGAGATGACTGTGTAATAAAACTAGTTCATTGCAGCCCTCTGCTCAGAGTCGGTAATGAGCACGCACTGGTGCTCTGTGGCCCTTTTGAGCCAAATGCAAATGAAATACATTTCATGGTATCATTTAATTAGATTTGGAAGGTAGAATGGGGCAAGCGGGGGTGATGTTATGGGAGTGAAGCAGAGGTAGAGGAGAGGATGAAGGAGGGAGGGGGAGGGAGGGGGAGGGAAGGCTGAGGAGGGCGGGAAGGGCAGGAAGAGAAACAGAGCTGTTTTCCTGCTTGACTCTCCATGCAACCTGGAAAGGTTGGGAGGCCTCATTCTCTCCATTGGGAAAGTGTTGGGCCCCTCTGCTCTGTGAGGGATACGGGGCCCCCACAAAGTGGGGCCTTGCCTGGGGCCTGCACAGCAGAGTGCACTGAGCAACTATTCACTTCACTCTGCACGTGAGAGCTCATGTGTGCGCACGTGACTTTGCTTATGCCAGTGTGCGTGTGCATGGATATGTGTGAATGAGGGGATGTGTGTGTTTTAAAAGATTTACTTATTCATGCATAAAGAGTTGGGGTACAGGCCAGAGGTGCAGGTGCAGTGAGAGGATTCACCAGAGACAGAGTGGGGAGCAGATCAGGCAGATCGACAAGGCACACTGCTGAGGGGACAGGTCAGGAGAGGTCTGCCGCGCCATGTGGATCACCTCCAGGACGGGGATCGAACTCGTGCTGAAGTGGCTTTAGCTTCTTAGTGCTCTTTAGCTTAGCTATGCTCCAACCTGCTGCACCACCAGGGAGGGCCCAGGATGTGTTTTTAAGCATGTATGTGAGTGTGTGCGTTAGTGTTTACGTGAGAATATGTGTGATCTGCCATACCTGGGGGCCTGTGCACACGTGAACGTGTATAGGAGCATGTGTTTAGGTCAGGATGTGCGTGCGCAAGTGTGTGTGAACACATGTTCGAGTGTTCGTGAGAGTGTGAGAAGTTGTTTTTAAGTATTTATTTATTTACACATACAAGAACTGGGGTACATGCCAGAGGTGTGTGTGTGGGAGGTGAGAGATTCACCAGAGAGAGTAGGGAGCACAACAGGCAGATAGACAGAAGTACACTGCTGAGGGGAGCAGCAGGCAGGTCAGGAGAGGTCTGCCGCGCCATGTGGGTCAGGCATCGAACATGCTGCAGTGGTGGTAGAGCTTCATAGTGCTGTGTCTTAACCCCCATGCCAGCAGGGAGCACCCAAGAACGGTTATTTAAGTGCATGTATGAGTCTGCGTGTGGTTAAGTTTATGTGAATGTGTGCAAAAGTGAGTTTACAGGAGTGTGTGAGTGCATTTGTCCGCAAAGCGGAGTGTGATGTCCAAAGTGTAGGAGAGACGCATCAGTGAGCATGTGTGTGTGGTGCGTGCATGTGAGTCTTGATTACCAGCGTGGCTATGGTTACCAAGAGTAGTGCAGCGGTTTAGAGGAATGAATGGGGTGAAGAGTGACCCCCTGGACCAGAACACCAGCTTTGTCACACCCTGGCTGTGTGTTCTTGGGCAAGTTACTTAACCTCTCTGGACCTCAACTTCCTCATCTGTAAAATTGAGATTTAAGAATACTGCCTTGTAGGCCACTTAGAAGAATGATTCTTTAACATATCTAAAGCAACAAGTACATATTGAACACTGTATTTTTAGTTGTGAGACTAAGAGATAAAAAATACAGGAGATGGATTAGTGGGCCCTGACAGCAGAGGCCAGCGGTCTTCTCTGACCAAGTGCCACTTACTCTGAGACAAAAAAGGAGTCAAGTAAAATGTGGCCTGGGTTTCTGTTTACTTGTTTACCTCCCCAAGCCCACCCTTCATGTCCCTTTGCAAACAATGCCATACCTCAGGGACTGAATTTGGGTGAGAGCCCAAATGGGAAAGAATGAAGATCCCCAGCTGTCAGAAGGGCACTGCCCTGATGCGTGAGTCACAGCTGCAGGCCCAAGCAGGCCTAGCCAACCACAGGCCCCTGGGAGACGCGTCACACGCAAACTGAGTCAGCCCACAACTGACCCAGGGCAGAAACCAATAAAACCGTGAACGAAATACATGGTTATTTACCGCCAAATAGTTTATCACCCAGCCAAAGCTGGAGGAAGTCTCTATGAATTTTTACAGATGTATACACCCACGAAACCACCACCCAGATCAAGATATGGAAGATTTATAACATATGTTCTCCTTTCTAGTTAATTCCCCCAACCCTGAGGTGTATGTTACTCTGACTTCTATGGCTATAAATTAGCTCATATTGATAAATCATAAAGCATATGCCTTTGGTGTCTGAGGTTTTATTTTTTTTTTCCTGGCCATGGCTACAGTAATCATACATGTCTCATGTGCATTCATAGTTTGCAATTAAAAATTACTATCTAGTTTCATTTTTATCACTTTATCCAAATATATTCATCCGTTCTCTTATAGATGGACATCCGGATTATTTTCTATTTTGACTATTACAAATAACGCTTCTCGAACACATACACACAAGTGATTTGTGGACACCTGCACTAAGTCCTCTCGAACATCTTCTGTCAAGGGCTGAACTCCTACCCCCTTGACCTCAGAATGTGGGTGTATTTAGAGGCAGGCCCTTTAAGAGGCCATTACATTACAATGTGGTCATATAGTGGATTCCGGTCCAACATGACCGGTGACTCATGAGCAGAGAAAAACACGATGAGTACAGAGGGCAGACACGAAGAGAGGCCACTTCCAAGCCAAGGAGAGAGGCTTCGGCAGACATCAACCCAGCTGAAACTTGATCTCGGACTCAGAGCCTCCAGAGCTCCAAGAGAATACGTTTCTGTTGTTGAAGTCACTGAGTCTGAATTTTGTTGATCGTCCTAGTAAAAGAATACAGCCCTACTGTGTGCTGTAGCCACGCAGTCCCGCGAAGTGCTACGTGAGGGATTTATGTATCCTGCCAGAAGAGCCTCACAACGCCCTGGGAAAAGAGGCCAGCTTACAGACGAGGAAACTGAGGCTCCAAGAGGCCTGTCTGCACCAACCACTCGTGGTGCTAAACTTGTGCCTGGTAAACTCACCAGACCTCAGCACCACACACGCACTGCGCATTTGTTTAAAGTCGTCCTCTTCAGTGTATGGGGAGACTCACCAAGGCGGGGACTGCCTGGCACACACCATGCAAGATGGAATCCCTGGGGGTCAGCGCCCACCTCCTCCCCTCTCCTGCCCCCTCCTGTGATTTTAGGGCTGCTATGGAAGCTGTGGAGCGGGTGTTGGGCAGCCCTCCTGCTTCTCTGCAGACAATTTGGGGAAGATGTTTTCCAGAAAGAGCAACTGTGATTAACTCAAATGAACTGTAAAATTGTTTTTGGTTTAAAGGCTTTGCTTACTGAGGTAGCCTGTGGGGGAAGGGTGAGAGGGAGGGGCCTAAACAATGGCAGGACAGCTGTCCCCCACCCTGGGGCGAGAGAGCCTGTCCAAGCCCAGCACCCCAAATGGGGAGACAGGAGACAACCAGGCAAGGGCTTGTACAGGGGCCCAGGGAGACAGGAGGCCGGAAGGGGAACATGACAGTCGCAAATGAGTGGTCCCCGCACTCCCAAACTCTGTTTTCAGCCAGTACTTTGTGTCTCTGAGCCTCGGACTCATCTTCTGTGGAACAGGCACGATAATTACCCCGAGGTGGTTGTGCATGTTAAATGAGATACAGATGAGGCCAGAGACGCAGGACAGGGAGCGCCCAATACACCCAGCTGTTGCTATTAACCACGCTGCTAAGCAGTGAGGAAAGCTGGTGTCAGGCAGGCAGACCCTGGAAAGCTGTCTGGGAGGAAAGACCAGCATGTGCAAAGGCCTGCACACGGCCGGCCTACAGGGTCAGTTATGACCCGGGAGTGGAGAGAGGTGAGGTCCAAGCTTCAAGTGGCCATTTCCCGCCGGCCTTGAGGCCACGTGCACTGCTGGGTTCCTAGTCGTCAGGGCAATAGGGAGCCATGGATGGTCATTGAGAGGGAGTATGGCATGTTCTCATGAGCTGGGGACTGTGAACCGGAGGTGCATGGTTCCAGGAGACTGGGCAGGTGGGCTGTGTCCAGGGAGAGAAGAGGGTGCTCTGGGCCAGGCGAGGACAAAGCAGATGGAGATGGAGGCAAGGGAGAGGCAGCAGGGTAGGGTGGGAGGTGCCCTGGAGAGGGGGAGGCAGCTGAGGGTGGCCTTAGCTTTCTGGCAGGGGCAACAGGAAGGGGGGAGGCTGAGCTGGAGGCTGAGACCCTGGGGAGGGGCAGTGTCTGGGCCCAGGGATTCTCTGCCACAGGGCCCTGCAGGGGAAGTGCCCGACCAGGCCTGCAGGAAGAAGGGACAGCCAGACCCTTCAGCCTCCTCTGCCCCAGCACAGTGGCCCTGCTGTCCTCAGGTTGAGCAGGGGCTGCCAGGCCCTAACCTTTCAACTACAGCTCTCAGACCCAGGGCAGCTGGGGCCCAGCCTGGCCCTGCAGGTTGCCCTCTGAGGGCACAGGCTGTTGTACAGCCAGGTGACGCCCTCACCTGGGCCCCCAGCTGCCCTGGCAGGTGACCTTGAGGATGTCACTCTGTGCCTCTTTCCTCCCCTTCACATGGAGCAAACATCACCTCCTGCGATGTAGGGGGAACCCTGGCAGAGCCCTGACTCCTCTCTGTCAGAGAAGGGGTACAGGGAGGGTGCGCCCAGCAGTCAGGACTCAGTTCTGTGGCCAAAAGAGCTCAGGTTAGGGGAGACTTGGGGACAAGGAAGAGTGATTTTGAGAGGAACTTGGTGACAGAAAGAGCAGTTGAGGAGGAGGGAGAAGCAGAGAGAGGGGAGGGTGGGGAGGCCTAGGGACACACGGCCTTGTGACCCCTCCCTACCAGGGCATGTGGGGGGCAGGGGGCCCTTGAGCCCAAATGGTCCCTTTTCTCTGCAGTTCATATTCTCAGAAAAGAAATCACTCTCCATCCAATTAATCTAATTGGACGTAATCAAGTTGTGGAGATCTGTGCAGCGGGGTGAGTGATTAGGAAAAATTACCTCCTTGCAAAGAGTTTAAATTTAATTTTTGTTTCATCATCTAAAGACCAAATAGAAACAACAGGGTTCCTTACTGCCCTTAGCCAAGAGCCAGAACCTTTCTGGGGTAGGGGGCTCTGCTCAGTGAGAGGGCCAAACCTCAGCCTGCCGAGGCCACTCCGCCCACTCTGGCTCCCACACGTATTCACCCAGACGCACTGTTCCTGGGGCAAATGCTCACATCTGCCCTTCACATGTGTGCAGCTGTCAGAGCGCATATGCACACACGCACACGCACACAGGACACGCAGGTCCTGGGAGCCCCCGGCGAGGCCCAGGCCTGCGATCTGTGATGTCAGACTCGCAGCTGCCCACTGGGGCGCAGGCCCGTGGGGGTGCCGAGGGTTAGGCCTGAGCAGCCCTTCCCGGCTGGCGTTTAACTTGCGGTTTCTAAGGCCAGCAGGAGCTGCACGGAGCAATGTCTTCTCTCTTAATGACACTGCAGCAGATCAGGGAGGGGCCCGGCGCCCAGAGAGCATTACAGAGAGGCCGTTTGTCTCCCGGGATGGTCTGGGCTGGCAGCTGAGTGGCTTTCCCAGAGACCTGCTCAGTGACGGTGGCTTCGGCAGCCCGGGTGTCAGCTGTGGCTCCTTAGCTGAGGGTGAGGGTGATGCCCGGGTGCCCGGAGGGGGTGTCACTGGTGCAAGCTGGGTGTTTTGCTCAACAACAGAAGCCCCCGGTCCGGGTGGACCACGAGTTGATAGCGTTCACCTCTGCGTGCTTTGCTATTCTCAAGGTGGACGCAGACGGGGCCCCTGGCCACCGGACGCCCGCAGGGCAGGCTCTGGAGCCCAGGCGGCACCAGCACCAGTGCCAAGGAAGAGTAACAGGGTGGACACAGGAAAGGGGCGGTTCCAGCCCCCTGCCCCACGCAAAAGGAGGGTGGAGCTGAGCAGGGAAGAGAGGAAGCTGAAGAGGAGTCTGGGGAAGGATGCAGGATAGAGCGGAAGGTGACCTGAGGGGGCTCAGGGGGCAGAGAGACCTGTGAAGAAGCTTTGTCTCGTTTCTGGTCCTGGGCTGGTTGGAACAGACGTGGGTGAGAGACCCGTGGGAGGTTCACTCTGGCAGCGTTTATCTTGATTTTGATTTTGCTCTTTTCCTCCCAGACGTGTCTGGCCGCTTCTGATCCTTTCCTATGGGTCCCCGCCGGAAAGTGCTTTAGGATTGTGACAGGATTCAGGCCTTGCTTTGGGCCACTCCCTTTTGAGTGGACTTTTGCCCACGAGGGGATGGGTCACTTTGGGTGTTTGATTTAGAAACTATATCTTTGTCTTTTCTGTATTGCACACGCATTGTATTAAAGTTCCTTTCCATGAAAAGTCTTATATGTTTTGTCTTGATGCAGCGGATGGCAGAACCCATTTAGAGCAGGCAGATTTGGGGGTTCAGGGTGGCCCTTTCCCTGCCCTGTAACAGACCCAGTGTCTTAGGCCTGTGGTTCAAAGCCAAATGGACTAGAATATGCTTCACTTATGTTTAGGAGGTGCGGGCTCAGTTCTGCCTCTGTGACCCTGGCTCTGTGACTCCTAACAACGAGGTGTCGCGAAGCACCTTCTGTGTGCTCGGCGTTACCAGGTGCTTTCATCTGCCCTTTGCCTTTCCCTTCCTTGGGGCAGGCGTTCTGTCTTCATTTACGGGTAACAGGACTGACGGTTAACAGACCAGTCCAATGCAGGTGTGTCTGCTGGTGCTCAGTATTACCTGCTCAGTATTATTCCTGCCCTCAGTTTTTTTTGTAAATGGGGTGAGAGTGCAGACCCACGGCGTTCACAGGGTCGTTGGGTAGTACCCTAGAAGCAGCGGACCCGAAATGTGCTGTGCACACAGGAGAGGTCTGTGCGTGCACACTCACACACACACACATAATCATATGCTCACACACTCACACACACACACACAACTGTCTACTCAGGACCCTTCAGTTACTGGTCAGCACTAGGAATCCGCACAAAGGGCATTTCTATAATGAGCTTTATTTATCCAACAAGCTCTGATTAACTTAGCATCTAAAATGCCCTGATGCCCCGCCTGTGAGTGTAGACATATTATAGTGCCTGAATAAAACAACTCAAAAACCCAGTGTCCACCCTTTTGAGCCAGCAAACCCACAGCCAGACAGCGCCATCAGGGATGAGTGTGTAGGTTCACACGCAGGGGTCATGTGGAGTCAGCGGTAACTGCCGAGGCTGGACACAGACGGTCCGAGAGCAGCTGTGTTCCGAACTACTGTGTGCCTGCATGACGCACCGTTACGCAGCCAAGGAAGCCACAGCTGTGGAGCACATCCCGGCAGGTGCGCGAGGAGCCACCCGGTGCCCATGTGTGCACGTGACCCGCAGGCTTCTCTGAGCTGACAGGTCATTTCTACTTCTGTTCTTTTCTGCATGACTTTCCTCTGTCTCTACCATAAATGAACAATGTGTACCTCCCATGCCCCTATTTCTAGAACGGGGACCACAGGCCCTAACTCAGGCTTTGCTCTGGGCCTCGAGCCATCACCGTCATGTCTAGATGTCCTCACCCCACGGGGACCCTGGCCCAGGCCCTGCACCTGGACCCTGAACCCAGACTCTCCAGGCCCAGCGGCTCTCCTGGGGTTCTCTCTGTTCCTGGGCCAGTGTGTGTCACTTGCTGGCGTCAGTGTTCCTATGCCCAGCAAATTCCCACCCTCCCCGGGTCCTGCCTCTGACCTGTGTGAGTGGGGAATCAACAACTCAGCATATTAAATGAAACTTACCTGGTCGGGAGTCCCTGATCTCAGTGAGGACACAAAGGGTGTGCCTTGGTTCAAACAAAAGCAAAAGCCTTGTGTTTTCAGACATGGCCCATGCAAGTTGCATTTGGTAATTGCAGGGCCTTTTGAGCTTTCTGGCTGCCTTCCAGATAGCCGAAGCGGCCAGGTGGCCAGGTACCTGTTCCCAGATAGGCGAGGCGTGGCTCGGTTACCATGCTGCTGGGTGCATTCCTACGCATTCGCTTATTCAGTCAACTGACATTCATTTGGAGATACCTGAGCCAGGAACAGGTCTATAGCCTGTAGGCGGAGCAGCAGAAAAGGTAGACTACAGACCAGGGGGTGGGGAGTGGGGGCGATGATGAAAGATTCCACAGAGGAGATAGATGTTTCAGGGAGTGCCCATTCTCAACTGGTCTAAGGCTGAGTCCACAGAGGCTCGGACAGGAAGCAGTAACACGAACAGTGGTGTAGTAGAGAAAGGCCAGGGCTGGGGACAGTCAGGTTCTAGAAAGTCAGTCCTCTTGCACTGGCATTATTAGCTGCTCTGTGGCAGCCTGCGTACCTAGGAGGCAGCTGGGCACAGCTGTATCACAGTGCAGATCCTATGGGTCCATTTGCTAACAGTTCCGTCCCCAGCAGAAAGAGGCCCTGAGCTCGGGTGTTCCAGCAAAGTCCCAGGGCTGATGCTCATCCTCCCTGATTGGGCCAGCCTGGGTCCTGTACCTGCCATTGCTCTGGGTCTGCAATATTCTGGTCATGTTGCCATGGGAGTTTGGCCACGCTTGGGCCATTAGAACTGAAGTTGGGGATGGCATGGCTCCCCAAGGGAAAATCAGTGAGCTCTGAAAGAAGAGGTGAGGATAGATCTACTTGAGAAGATAGCTGCCTCATTTACCTTTCTGCATCATCAAATAGTCCCTTCTTTAGCCAGTCACTCCAGTTAGCAGAGTGCAAACATCTCTATTTAAAAGAGAAATAAACCTCTTTGACCTCCCATTCTTTGCCGCCCATTCCCACTGCTTTCCTCTCCTCTCTCGTGAACTTGATGGGGTCCGTGTCCAGCCCTGGTCACTTCCACAGCTGTTGTCATGACCACCAGTGACTCCTCAGTGTTGAATCCACTGGGCAGGTCTCAGCCCTCACCTTGCCTCATTATCTTCCAGGAAAATACACCCTTTCGTTTCTCCTCACTCACCTCTGCTGGGAGAGGCGGGCAGCAGAGAGGGGGCAGCCGTGCAGGCTGGTGCAGGTTTGGTGTGAAGGCAGCTGCCCCTGGTAGCTCCACGGAGGCGGAGGGGTGGCATTTGGCGAGCACCTACTAGGTGCCATCTTCCTAGCGATCAGGGTGCCAATTATTAGCCCATCTAAGGAGAGTCCATGGAGGCTCAGATAGAAAGCAAATGACCAGACAAGTCTTGGCTTCTACAACTCGAGAGCCCCTTCTGTGCAGGGAAGCATCTCGTTGGTCCCCCAGGGGGACATGGGCTCCCCTCACCCACTGAGAACCACCCCCCCAGCTTAGGGAAGGTGAGGGGATGGATGGTTCAGGTGTCTGGTGCCCCCACTTAATCCTTATTAGGGACAGAAAATGAAGTACTGGAAAAAATACTACAAAAACCATTTCAAAAGTTGATGAAAGCCAGCAACCAATAGATTAGGAAGCTCAATGAGCTCCCAGCAGGAATGTTACAAAGAAAACCACATCCAGACCCATCATGGTCAAACCATTGCCCCAAAAATGAGGATCATAAAGACAGAGGGGAGGGCAGGAAAAACCTGGGGGAAGAGGGTGATGATTTAGGCTGATCTGACATCAGGAGATGTCAGGTAACCTAACAACTCTAACGTTCTGGAAAGTGGGGGGAAAAAAAAGCTACCTTTTAAAAAAAGATTTATTTATGTGTACAAGAACTGGGGTACAGGCCAGAGGTGGGGCAGGATGAGAGGATTCACCAGAGGCAGAGTGGGGAGCTGAACAGGCAGATGGACTGAAATGCACTGCTGAGGGGAGCAGTAGGGAGACAGGAGAGAGAGGTCTGCTGCGCCAGGTGGGTCAGCTCCCTGGCCAGGGATCGAACTCCTACTACAGTGGCTGTGGATAGCTTCATAGTGCTGAGCTTTAACCTCTTGTGCCACCAGGGAGGGCTCCTTCCCCCAAAAAACACTACTTATAGCTTAGAATATTTTTATCCAGAAAAGTGTTTTTTAAAAAAATTAAGGTGAATTAAAAACATTTGCAGATAAACTGAAGATATATTTGTTGTCAACAGACCCACCCTACAAAATACCCAAAATGAAGTTCTTCATTCTAAAAGGAAATAATATCAAAAGAAATTTCAGATCCACAGGAAATATGGAGAAACACTGGAAATAAAAATGAAGTCAATGAAGACATATTTCATATATTTGTGCTATGTCTATATTGACTGTATTAGTATTCTATTTTCTTTTTAAAATGTAGCATTAAATTATCCAATATACAAATATTCCTGACTACTTACATATTTTATGTCTATATTAGATATTTTAACTATGTACTTCAAATATATAAGAGCAAATCAATCATTAAAAAATCTCAATAAAAGTGGACAAAAATGTGAAAAAATGCTCAGTATTGTTAGTTATCAGGGATCTGTGTTATGGATAAAAATTAAAAATATGAAATATAGATGAGGATTGTGGAGCAAATGGAAATCTTACACATTTCTGACAGAAATGCAAAATATTGCAGTCACTTTAGAAAACAGCCTGTCAGTTGTAAAATGAGCTAGCGGTTTCACTTTTTAGTACTCAAAAATCATAACTTTGGTCTGTAGATAAATTATATAGGTCTTTTAATAATGACTTCATCCATAATTGGCCGAATATGGAATCAGCAACAGGTGAATGGGTAGACAAACTGGCCTCACCCCTCGGCGGGTCTGCCCGTGACTCTAAACAGACTGCCGATAACCATGCCCTTAGCAACTCCGAGTCATTGTGTTCAGACCCCAATACCCACTTCGGGTTCCGCCCAAGTGAAATTCTGGAACACACAACTTTAATCTACAACTACAGAAAGCTCTGGGGGTGATGAGGATTGATTGCAGTTGAGCCACGAGATTATCGGGTACCTGGATTTTGATCAATGGATATATT
>NW_004567109.1:14654579-14656342 GCF_000260355.1 Condylura cristata | reverse complement strand
TGCAAATTAAACTTAATGGAACTAGAATAATTATGTTGACTTTTTAAAGTGCTGAAAGATAAATACATGCTTAGATATTTCAGAAATAAACTTTCCCATTGTTTTCCGAAGGAGGCAGGAGAGAGGAGGCAGGAGTCAGAGACAGCCCTGAAGGAGGCGATGGAGGAATGAGAAACACTTGTGAAGACTTGCTGAGACACCATGGGGAATGGCCCGGGCAGGCTCTCCAGAAGGGCAGTTTCACAGTGTATGTGGAGGCTGAAAATGGCCATGCCTTTCGTCCATTCAACGAAACCAGTCCTAAGGAAATAATCAGAGATGGAGACGAGCACCTCTGTGCAGAGACAATCACCTAGCGTCTTTCTCAAGGTCAAGTTCCAGGGGCCCCTCTAACTGCCTAACATGGCGATAGCTGGGTCAGTGATGGACTGATGATGGACTGTGAATCGCCATTCAAATGAGACCTTCAGAAAGAAATCCATGCTAGGAAAGTGCTTACAAAAATAAAGGCAGGAAATAAAAGCAGCCTAGAAAGCTGGACATAAAGCAAATCTCTAATTTTGCTAATATAAGCAAAGGAAAAATAAAACCCAGAAGGATGTATGCAAAAAATACCGACAGATGTTATCTCCGCGTGGGGGATTATAAAGGATTTGGATTTTCTTTACTTTTTTATGTTTGAAATTTTTCTGCAGTGAGCATCTATGGCTAAAATATGATTTTTAATTTGTTTTAAAATGGAGCTAGGTATGGCAAGATTGCCCAGTCTCCTTTCCCACAAGGAAACATAGGACTTAGGTCTCGGACCAGAGCTCAAATCTCTAGGTCCCGCCAATTCTCTGGGGTCCAGGTGCCAGCTTGTCACTCAGAATCCTGTCTTCTCTGTTCCCTATCAGAATATCAGTGCAGTTGGGGTGGACAGGTGACCTACTTAAAAATTATATTTGCCAGCACACTGCTCTATAGCCAGTGGGATAGGAACAGAAGGATTAAGCGAGGTTTCCAGAGCAGCTTTTTGATGGAAGTTAAGCAGCAGGCAAAATCCTCACGACTTCTTTGCCCGCTCTTCTTTTACTTCCCTTCTGGAATGTGACAGTAATTTCTGGAACTCTGGCAGCCCTCCTATAGCCAGGAGGCCGCCTTCAGGATGATGTCATTCAGTGTGGAGGGCAAAGTGAAACCAGGGAGACTGGGCATGGGCAAGCCTGCCCTCGTATACTGGCGTTCTCTATCTCCAAATTCTAACTAGGAGAAGCTCACTTTGATCAGAACCCTGTCATTAGCAGCTGAGTGCAGTTCCTAAAAGATGCTCTGGGGGACAGTCAAGGATGGCAGAGTTACGGCAAAATGAGTCCCAAGAAAATTTGATGAAATTGGTAAGAAAAGAGCAGCTCCCCGCCGAGCTCCATAGCCACCAGCTCCCCGCGGAGCTCTGTGGGTGCTGACTAGCCACAGAGCCCTCAGGTGCTGGCTCCAGCCGAGCAAGGCAGGCGCGGGCTCCCTTGGAGCTCTGTAAGTGCCCATGAAAGCACCTATAGGCGCCCGCTCCCTGCTGAGTCTGTAGCCTCCGGCTCCCAGCAGAGCGTTCCAGGGGCTGGCTCCCTGCTTGCTCTGCAGACGCTGGCTCCCTGCTGTTCTCTGTGGGTCCCGGCTCCTGCTCAGCCCTTAGACCCTGTCCCCTCATGCTACCTGTAGGCACTAACCTACTACTGAACTCGACAGGAGCTGCTCCCTGCTGAGCCCTGAGGTGCTGCTCCCTGCTG
>NW_004567109.1:14645867-14654019 GCF_000260355.1 Condylura cristata | reverse complement strand
CTGCTCCCTGCTGGGCCCTGAGGGCTGCTCCCTGCTGGGCCCTGAGGTGCTGAGCCCTGTGGTGCTGCTCCCTGCTGGGCCCTGAGGTACTGCTCCCTGCTGGACCCTGAGGTGCTGCTCCCTGCTGGGCTCTGAGGTGCTGCTCCCTGCTGAGCCCTGAGGTGCTGCTCCCTGCTGGGCCCTAAGGGCTGCTCCCTGCTGGGCCCTGAGGTGCTGTTCCCTGCTGGGCCCTGAGGTGCTGTTCCCTGCTGGGCCCTGAGGTGCTGTTCCCTGCTGGGCCCTGAGGTGCTGCTCCCTGAGGTGCTTCTCCCTGTGCCCTGGCTCCCCCTGAGCTCCATACACGCTGACTCCCCCCTTTGCTGTAGACACTTGGTCCCTCCTGAGCCCTGCAGATTCAGGATCCCTGCTGGGTCCTTTCTCTTTGCAGGTCTTCTGAGCTCTCTACCAGAGCGTGGCAATACGGGTCGAGGGTCAGCCCCTCACGTCCCTCCCCAGCGCCCACCCCATTGCTCAGTCCCGTCCTGTCCCCCATCCTCCTGCTCCATCCTCCTGGCCTGACCCCAGTGGTGACTCAGGGCAGTCCTCTCACCTCACTGAGACTCCGTCTCCTCACCTACAAAGTGATGGCACATCCCACCCTGCTGCTGCTGTGGGCAGTGATGGAGACAGAGCGTGAGGATGGACTTGTGGGGGCTGGTGGTGCTCCCCATCTGCAAGGAGAGTGTGAGTGAGACCCGATATCTGCCGCCGGGGGAATCTTGGCCCATGTTTATTGAGGCAGATTCTGTCCAGAGACTGGCCTAAGTTGGCGACTTGTTCCCTGGCCCTGTCCTGACTGGCCCGAGGGCTCAGGAACCCCTCAGAAGCACGATCCCCCACCCCAGCCCGGGGTCTCTGCTGCCTTCACTGTGTTGCAAGTGGAGCAGATAGAGATCGGTCTGGCTGCTGGGCAGAGATAGGCCCTTTAGAGGTGCCGCTGGAGGAACATGGAGGCCGCCCAAGAGGAGGAACTACAACTGCAGTTTTCCAAGGAGCTTCCTGATATGAGCTGGAGGTCGGGGGAAGTTAGAGCAGCCCTGAAGGGGGTGGGTGTGGGTTGTGGTGAGGGCTAGATAAATTGTTGGTGTGTGTACATTCTCCCCTGGGAACATCTGGGCCTGCGTAGGGACCAAGGGTCCTGGAGGTGTCATTGGCACTGGGGAAACTGTTACACCGAGTCCCAGGAGAGCTGTGATCTTCCTCCATGCCTGCTTGTTGCCTCAATCTGCGCAATGGGGGCTAAGGCTCCCTGAGGTTCATTTTGGGGTTCCTGGCCCTGGGTGGAGAAGTTTCTGGGACATCCTTGTTTCTCCCAAGGTTTTAGACACCTCAGCTCAGCCCAGGAGCCAAGAGGACTTGATTCTCAGATCACATTGAACTTGACAGCAGGGAGCCCCCTGAGGTCAGTGTGACGTGGTCAAGTCTGCAGGGAGCCTCGTCTGTTGTCTGGGAGAGGGGACAGATTAGTGCTCCCCCTCAGCCATGAGGCCTGGTGTGGGCTCTCGGACGCTTCTGGTTTGGAGTTGGAAAAGTCTCAGGAGAGTCATTCGCTTACCCAAAAGTATCGACTGGCTCCTTTCTGGTCTCTGTTCCCGGGCCCGAGACTGCTGGGCGCGTGCTGAACAGACCTCGTCGCGCACGCCTGGGCTTCTCGGGGCGCTCTCCAAGCAGTGCTGGATTAGGTGTGTGCGTGGCTGCCTTTTCGAGCCAGTGCAAATCGCTTTTCAAAGATTCTGGATCATTTCCAGTCCCAGCAACAGTCTGGGGTTCCAATGTTCCCCATCTATATGGCCGCTTTCCTTTCGCCTGGCTGGCAGGGGCTGGGGGTGGATTCTCAGAGCTCCGTGATTTGCATTTCTCTAAATACCAATGAGCTTGCACATACTTTCAAATGATCAGGTGTCTCCTTGAAATACTTATTCGTGCCTTTTACTTAATTTTCTCTTAGATTTTTTTTATTGGCTTCGCCCTCTCATGGGGAGCTGTGTAGACGCTCAGTCACGTGTCTGCGTGCTGGCGTCTGGTCGCCTTTGTGTCTTATCTTCCCAGTGTGCTTAATTACAGTGACGACCGGACGAACGGAAACTGCTTGTTTAAATGTAATCAAATGTACCATTTATTTCCATAGGCTTGATTGACACTTTTTGTATTTTGGCAAATACCTTCTTTTCCACCCAGAGTCATAAAAAGTAGTCTAACTTTTCTTCCAAAAGCAGAGGAATGAAGGACCCGGAAGGTAGGACAGAGCTTACCCCTAGTGGGACCTGGGGTGGGGAGGGTGGGGGCTTTTGCGCCTGTGGGAAAGTTCTCAGTTGGATTTGCCCATGTCTGCAGCCCACCGTGGGAGCTGTTCCAGGAACAGCTAGAGCCACAGGTGGTTGTGAAGAAAATGGGATCATGAGTGAGTAAAAACAAGCCAGCAAGTCTGTGTGCTGATCTGAACCCCCAAACTCAGCATAAAGTCGGTGCAGATGTTCATGACTGCAGGCTCTGGCCCCCCGCCCCCAGCCAGTCTCCCCGAGAGGTCCCCCAGCCCTTCCAGCTGCCTGCTAATGAGCCGGAGGCTTCCTAATGAGGCTGCTTCATCATTTAATGCACCAGAGCAACCTTAGATGACGGGTGGGGTGGGGAGTGGCAGGCAAAGTGGGGGTGCCAGAGTCCCCCACTCAGTAACAGCCTGCACTCAGTAAGAGGAGGAGAGAGGCTTCCCTGCTGCCCCTGCAGCTCTCCCCACAGAAGCCCCCAGCAGGATAGTGACCATTGACCCCCTTCCGAGTTTGTGACAACGCACCATGGAGTCAGCCTGCCTTGAAAAGTGAAGTTTTGATTCTGAGTCGACTGGATGCCAGAACTTTATTCACAGGCCCAGCGGGCTGGCCTGGTGTCCAGAAGCCAAGCCTGGATGCATAGCTTGCTTCTCTCTCCTCATGCTCCTCCAGGCAGATGGCAGGGGGGTTGCCAGGGGTTCCCCCTGAGGCCACATCCTGCTGGAGCCGGGCCAGGCAGGTCCTCACTGCTGAGAGAAGGTTGGACCCTATAGATGTGGCTGTGGGGGCCCCTGGGAGTGAAGGCCCTGCCAAGCAAGCAGGTGGGGCATCAGAGGAGGGTGGGTGGTGAAAGGAGAGAAGGACTGGATGGAAGAATTTGTTCAGAGCCCAGGACCGAGGAGGGGTCCAGAGAGCCAAAGCCGGGGGAGGAGACAGCTCAGCCTCCCTGTGTGTCTCCTGCACTGGTCAGGCCTGACTTGGTCTTGGGGCTGGGGCTGGCTTCTGCTGCTCAGGGTTGGGGGTCTAAGGCCCTCTGGGCCCAGTCTCAGGATATTCCAGGAAAGCAGTAAAAGGGGGAAAAGTTATTGGGGGTGGGGGAGGGGTTGTCTCTGCCTGAGTAACCCGTGGCATAAAAGAGGGAACACGATGCAGCCAGAGGGAGAAGCAATCCGGGAATTGGAGTCACAGGCCAGAATAGGGGTGGGTTGGAGCTCACAGTCACAAGTGCCCAGAGTCCGCAATAACCAGCATAAGTCAGCAAGGGAATTGATGGGATTCTCCGACGGACGTTAGGGGGTTAGGGGGTGATTCTAGGCACAGAGCTGTCATCAGACTGGTCTCCTGATGGTCCTCTGGCACCCCTACAGGCCCTCAGCTTGAGCTGACCCCCCACTCTAGCTCACATCCTGGCAGCTCCTCCTGTCTGGATGGTCCCCTCATTCAGGACCACCGGCTCTGAAAGGCCTCCCAAGACCCAGCAGGAACAGGGAGGAGGCGCGATTCTGATCAGCCTGGCTTGCGGCTCCGCCCATCTCTCCAGCTGGGGGCTGAGTGACTTCTGGCAAGGACGAGACTCCCTAAGGCTGTTGGGGGGTGGGGCCACGTGCTGGGTGCGCAGAACCATAGTCCAGAGGGCTGGAGTCAGAGCTGGCAGCATGGACACCCCCAGATGCTCGTGGGCAGATGTCCTGCCCCCTGCAACCAACCGCTCACCCAGGCCGGAAAGGCCGGCTCAGGGCCCAAGGGCCCCGCATCAGTGCCGCCCACACTCCCGGGCTCCCCAGGCTCGGCTAGGGCTCCCGTGGCTCACCACGGTCGTGCCTGCTCCTCTCCTCCCCGCTGCTTCCTCCACCCCTCTGGCGAGGGCGCCCATCACCAGCCCCCAGGCACCAGCCACCTGCCAGGGCCCTTCTCAGGCTCTGTTGCAGGCAGCCCGCCTGCACAGGCCCCCGTCTGGAGCAGCCTCCCCCGGGCAGTGCCCAAGGTGTGTTCTTGCCTGTGAGCCTGAAGGACCACCCTGTCCTCCTCCTGGGGAGGTGGGGCAGCATCTTGGGCCGTTTAAACCCAGGCTCCTCCCAAAGGCATCCATTCTCCCCACGTCTGCTCCAGCTCCTCACACGATGCCCTCTCTCTCTCCGTGCGATTCTCCGTGTGATTACCCATGTCTCTCGGATCTCACTTTGATTAGCAGGTGTCTACAGACAAGTCCCTGGAAAAGAAAAGGCAGGGCCTCCCCAGGCAGCCAGGCTGACCATTGCTTTGCAACCTGTATTTTTGTTTTTTATTTATGTATAGATAAGCAGGACAAAACTAAGTAGGATCTCTTCTTTCCTTCTTCTGGTCTTAGATACAGGGGAATTGCTTATCTCACCATGAATCAGTTCCCATGTTTTGACAGGGGATTTATCTTCGCAATCACAGTTCATTAATAGGTTTATGAGGGAGCGAAGAAGAGGGACTCAAAGTCCCAATAAGAGGACTTTGCATTTTTCCATTTTTATTTGCACGGTAATCTCCTGAGCCCACAGCTCTGTGAAAAATGGGGAGACAAAAGCCCCATCTGTTCCAGGTGCAAATCAGTGCCTGCTTGGGAGAAGTGGGCACGGGAGGGCCTTCTGTGCGTGGGGCACACCCCTCCTCTGGGAGGCTGGGCCACACAAACCTGCTTGCCCTCAGGCAACGTGGGGACCCGACACTGATCTGCCCGTTTCCAGCAGAGAAGGCCCGTTTCCACAGAGGGCCTGGCAGGGCAAGCGAGGGTCAGGGCCTCCCCACGGCCTAGGAGCTGCTGCTGTAGCCTTGCCTGTAGCCTCGGCTGCCTGTGTGACTTCGGCTGTCTGTGCCGTTACTATAGCAGCCACCTCAGCTCCTGGCAAGGGGAAGTGGAAAATAGGCCAGAGTGGTAATGAGGCCACTCGGTTGTGATGTGTCCCCAGGTGGGATCCGCTTTCTTCATGAGGCCTTTTCCCACATCACGGCGGACTAGTGTCAGGGCCCCCAGTCTAAGGCCAGTTGCCTCTGAGCCCAGACTGTGGCTCAGGCCTTAGAAGAAGCCCTCTGAGCCCTCCACTGTGAGCCAGCTGCTGCTAGTACCCGCCCTACTGTTTCTGGGGTTCCCCCTGCTGCAGGCGTCAGCAGTAAGCAGAGGTGCCCGAGGAGCCCAGGCCCAAAAAGCTCCTGGCAGGTCACCTGAGACCCCCCCTGTGACCTCCTGTCCAGTAGCACCTTATGGATCATGAAAGGCCTTTGATTTTGGGCAAACCTGGTGAAGCCTGGCTCTGTCTCTCCATGCTGTGGCCTTCACCACCTGTTACCCTGGGCCCTGGCTCTGTTTTCCCAAAGTCAGATGAACTGGGAAGTCCCACTCAGCAAGGTCTGTGCTTGGTCCGGCTCCTGGTCTTTAAGAAGAGAGCCATGGACCAGCAGACCATCACCTGGGATGTGTCTGCTGAGGCCTTGGCCTCTTGGGCGGTCACCTGGGGCTTTGGGACCCGTTGAACCCCCTGGCACCAGGGCACCAGGGGTGGGGTGATCCAGGTGAGGATAGGGTCATCCAGGGGCCCCACGTGTTAGCACTGAGGGGAGCTGGCAGATCTTGGGCCCCTTTCCTTCCTCTGCAGACACTGCAACTGGAAGGACAGGGTTCTGGAAACTTCCTTCTCTTACTGTTGAGAGTTTTCATACCTGCCAATCTTTCCATGGCATCTGTGACACACAGGATCCTGGAATTAGACTCAAAGACATTTTCATGAGATCTTGGAATCCCAGAATCTGAGCATCTGTTCTCTTTCACAGTATCCTAAATTTCTAGAATCACAGCTCATTCGTGGACTCGCTGCCTTGTGAATAATAACTCACTGCCTTGTGAACTCTTACAGGGGTGTTGAGCTCACTGCCTGGAGGGGTGTCTGCCTCACTGCTCCCATGGTGGCATCTATGCTGATCCTGAATCTGCATGTACTCCCCCCATTTAACACCTCCCCCACCCCCCACCCTGCCCTCATAAAGGGCTCGGTGTGAAAAGTATTGAATCTGATTCTTGCAGAAACTGCTTCTCCTGGGCGGGCAGAGAACAGCTCCAGACTCAGGCACCAGGAGCCCGCTGCCCGTCAGGCTCCTTGTGCCCTGGCTCTGCCGGAGGTGGGGTGTCTGGGCCTCCCTGGGCTCTGGCCCCAGCATGTGTGTGCAGGATGGCGGCCGTCATCTGTGCTGTTACTCATGGTTCTAGGGTGGAAGGACATGGGCAGAAAAGGATGCGAGAAGGAGAAAAGGAGAGAACAGCCTGGTGGAGGGGAGAGAAGGAGAGAAGAGAACCAGAAAGGAGGAGGCCCACCACGGGAGTCACAGGCCAGGGAGCGAGCCAGCCCTGCTGAGGCCAGACCAGGGAGCCCGCGGGCCCGGAGGGAGGTGCGCGCTCTGTCCCCGCCGCCTGGACACACTCGTCTCCACGCTGCCTGGCCGTGGTCGGAAGTTCGCCTGTTCCAACAAAATAAACAGCGTGTCTGGTGGCTGGGCTCTCCTCCTCCTCCTGCTGGGCACAGACTGGGCAGCTGGGTGCAGTTACCCCTCTAATACCTTATTCGAAAGGAAAACAGCTAGGCCCCAACTCTCAACCCAGCTGGCATGGACAGGGCGCCACTGTGTGCCTGGCACTTTCCCCACCCACTGGGCACCCCTCCCCACCCTTCTCCCCCTCTACCCTCCCCGCTCCCCACACTGCGGTTGCCAGGGGCGCTCGGGGCTCAGAACAGCAGGGCCAGAATCAAATCCGGGTGTGCGGCCTGCCCTGCTGGCTCTTCTCCCCCGGCGGGGGTGGGGGGTCCCTGAGGTGCTGTCTAATTCGCTGGCTTCCTAATTCACTTCTTCAGCAAACCCGTTACTCTCAAGGAATTCCCAGTTCTGCCTTCAGCCCGGTCCCTTCCTTACTGATGCGGGGCTCTGGGCTCCATGTCCTGCTGGCCTGTGGCTGAGGCAAAGGCGCCCTTTGCTTCGGCTTCATCTGCCTGATCCCGTGAGGCTGGAGCCCGCTGCCACTCAGCTGGAGAAATGTCGAAACGATTACATCACAGGGTGCAGGGCCAGGAGGACACTGGTCACCCACCTTCACTGGTGGGGCTCCCAAGTCCCCAGTGGGGGAGGCGCCTGGCATTTGCCAGTCTGGGCGGAGGGCCCAGCTCTCCTTTCTAACTCCTGGGGGGCCCCGAAGGTGGGGGCACTCTCACCCCCCAGGCTCCTTCCTCCAGGTAACCTCCGGGCAAGGAGCCGGAGCAGACAGCTGCGGCCCACCAAGTGAGGTTTCTCCCTCTTAATCTTTATTAGTTAGTTTTGCTTTTCCCCAGAGCGTCGTCATCTGCTGGCTGCATGACAGATGGCAGAGACTGGGGGACTTAAACTACAGCATTATGTTCTGGAGGCTGGGAGTTTGGTGGGGTTCTGGTAGGGCCTCTTTCTGAAAGGGTACCTACTCACTGTCCTCATAAGGAGGAAAGGGGTGGGAGAGGGAGAAAGGGGGGCGGGAAGGTGAGTGCTGTCTCTGAAGTGTCTTACAAGGACACTAACCCCATCCCTGAGACCCCGCTCATGACCTCACCTAACCCTAGTTACCTGCAAAGGACCTACCTGCCAATCCCATCCCATCAATATACGAATTTGGGGGGAACACGACTCCATGCTGGAGAATAACACTGTCTTCCCAGTAAATATTAAAACTCGTAGAAGTGTGTAAAAGTGAAAGTGCCCTGTACCCACCCTCAGCTGCAGCCCTCCTTCCCGATGGAACACTGGGCGAGCCATGTGCCAAAGAGCCTGAGATGGCCTGTCCTCCATGGGAGGCTTCTGGCTAACTC
>NW_004567109.1:14631550-14645717 GCF_000260355.1 Condylura cristata | reverse complement strand
CCCCTGAGGGCCATGGTGCCCACTGTCCTCCATGGGAGGCTTCTGGCTAACTCATCACTCCTCACACCGAGCCCCTGAGGGCCATGGTGCCCACTTTGGCTTGAAGGGTGGGTAAACTGAGGCTCAGGGCGGTGGCGTGAACCTCCCCACACTCCACGGTGGCTCCGAGGGCGGGAGCCCAGGCTGCAGGAAGCCGAAGGGAGGCTCTGTGCTCCTGGCTTCTTTTTCCTACGCCGATTCTAAATGCTAGATTGCCTTCCTTTTACAAAATCCGAATCGTTGGTTCACACTAATTTGCAATTTGCTCTTCATTTGAGAATCTCTCCCCATGTAAATCTGCTCTGGTTCCAGGGCCTGTGCCTGGTGTCCGTAATTGGCTTCATTTATTTATTTTCGTGTGTCCCCCAGATGTATTTGTTTTTCGGTGGCTTTTTGTTTTTTTGCTATTATATACAAAAAGCACTGCCTGCCGTTTTATTTTACCCTCATTCATTTGAAATTACTGCTAAAATTTACAAGTGCTCCCCTCCTTGAAATTTCACCATGGCGGGTTCTGAAATCGATACGGTGTGCCAGCAGGAGGGACCGCCACACGGCCCAGGCTCCCATCCAGCCACACCCTGCACCCTTATTTTAAACAGATAAAGGGGGTTCTATCATAGGCACCTGTGCCTGCAGCCTCTTCACCACTCAACAATGTCACAGACATCTGTCTATGTCAGCATGTATACAGAGGGACCTATGTAAATAGGGACACACTCGTTTTAGTGAAGGGATTTCTTTATTTCTTTCAAAAGATTTATTTGTGCATTCAGAACTGGGGTACAAGCTAGAGGTACAGGAGTGGTGAGAGGATTCACTAGAGACAGAGTGGGGAGCAGGACAGGCAGACTGACGAAGTGCACAGCCGAGGGGAGCAGCAGGCGGGTCAGGAGAGGTCTGCCGCGCCATGTGGGTCACCTCTGGCGTTGGGGATGGAGCTCTGGAGCAGCTGGGGGCTTGCTTGCAGTGCTGTGTCCTAACCTGTTGAGGACCCAGGGAAGGCCCGGATTTATTTCTAATGCTTGAATGTTTCTTCTTCCTCCCCTCCGCTTTCTCCCCTTTCCCTTTCTCCCTCTCTCCCTTGCTTTTTTCCCTTTTTTCCCTTTCTTTCATCACTCCCATTGCCCTACTAATGGGTATTAAGGTTGTTTCCAGTTTGTTCTCTATGCAAACCTCCCTGTACTGCAGAAACCCTCCTTGTGCAACCGGGAGATCGTCTCTAGCACTGATACCGAGAATAGGGATCTCTGGGTAGATACAGGGTTTGCCAGTCAGGTATCCTTGTCAGAAGCCCAGGAGGCTGGGGAAGACCTGGTGGAGGTACCAGGAGGTTGCTAGTTGCAGGCAGCGAGAGACCAATGAGACGGGAAGGGATCTGGCTGGTCTCTCGTAGTCCATGGTTTGAGGCCCTGTTCTTGGACAGAGGTTGGGCACAATGCCAACTCCTGTGGTGCAGGTTTGTGTTTATAAAAGAGGTAACAGTTCCTGGCACAGTAGCCATTGACAATCTCCCACCAGCCTGCCAGCCACTCGATCTCCTCCTTGCAATGGCCCCTGTTGCTCTTGGGGAAGCTCCCTATTGCCTTTGAGGTCATGGGATGGGACCGGCTTTCTGTCCTGATGGGGCATGTCAGGTCCAATGGGGGAAACGGAGGCCACTTTGCAGAAAGAGGCAGAGGTGAGCAAAGGTGAAAAAAGGCAGAGAGGAGATGCCTGGGGGCCATTCTTACTTCTGACTCAGGGGCTCTCCAGCCTCTCTCCAGCTCTGGGGTCAACCGCTCCCCACTAACAGCTCAGCTGCTCGCTGGGGTTCTGTCTCTGTGGCGCTGAGCCCCCGTGGGCGTGGGTATGGTGGGTGTACTCCTGAGGCTGTGAGGGCGCCAGATGGCAGAAAGCAGGTTCCCTGGCTCAGATGTGGGTCTCGGGAGACTCACCCCAGTGTCCTGACTTCAGGGTCTCCTCTGCGACCCACTGTCCTGTCTGCCCACTGGCCTCTGATGCCCAGGCCTGGCTCTGGCATGCCCTTGCTTATACCTCAGCAGCCTCTTATTCTTACCATGAAGATCATACTCCCCAGCCTGCATATGGGGCTCCAGAAGGACTGGCTTCTCACACCCCATTTCTCACTTTTCGTGTCTGTATGCTTACACCGGGGCTGGATCAAACATCTGCGAGCCCCGTGCCGCCATTCTCTCTCCCTCCAAGGCTTAGTTCATGCTGTCCCCCTAGCTGGGCACCTTCCATCCTCTTTTCTGCCTCACCTCCACTCCCGATTTCTTCCCTTGAATGAATCTTCTCTTAGGCTTAGACTCAAACACCCCTTCTTCCAGGAAGCCCCCTTGCTTTCCTCTTCTGCTCTCAGTATTATGCCTGGTCCATGCTCAGAGCGGCCCATCTAGTCATGTATGGCCCGTGGCTGAGGTTCCATGTTGCTTTGTGCCCAAATGCAAATGCTGTGCCCCATTCTCCTGGCATAGATTCAGTAAGTGCCCCCCGCGAATGAAATGGGTGGACGGCAGAGCCAGGTGAAACACAGCTTTGAAACAAGACAGACTTGTGGTCCAAACCTGGTCCATGCTAGCCGTATCCGGCAGGTGACTTTCCTGCAGGGCCACTGAAAACCTCATCACCCACTCCTCTTGGGGGAAGGGTGATCAGCGAGACGTGATTTGTGAATGCATTATGCAAATATTCATCTTGAAAGTAACACTGAGTCAGAAAGACTCAATGTGCATAAATTATTCTGACAAATCTGATAGTGTTTCTTTAGATTGAAGATGCAACCATCTCGCATATAGGGCGGAGGGGAAACGACACACACATTTTGTGTGAAATGCTACAACTTGCCAAGTTTATACCAGGCTGATTGCAATATCAAGTTTTTTATACAAAGAACTTCACAATTTTTGTTAGATTTTATTTATCCTAGAAATGCTATGAATCTTTTTTTCTATTGTAAATGGCACCTCCTCTGTATTTTTGAATCTAGCAAATGTGTTAAACTCTCTTATTGTCTGTGCACTCTTGGGTTTTCCAAAGAAGCAGTCACATCATTTATACATAATGGCAGACTTTCTTCTTCCTTTACCATTCATATATCATTCCTTTTCCTTGTTATGAGTTCTAGAAAGGAATCCTGTCTCGAATAGTGATGTTGGCAACCATCTTTGCCCTGGTCCCGATCTTTAAGGAAGCTTTCAATGTTTTACCATAAAATACGACATTGCTGTAGTCTCTTCCTCCCCCCACCCCTTTTTCTTCTGTAGAATCTCTTTTGTTCCTTTCATTCCTAGTTCGTGGAGAATGGATGCCAACTTTTGTCAAGTACCTCTTTTGCTTCTATTCAGATGATCACAGGTTTTTGAAAGATCTTCTAATGTGATGAATTACATTAACTCATGTGCTGATACTAAACTAATATATTCCAAAGAAAAAACAAACTTGGTCATAATATGTTGTCTAATGTATTCATTGCTGGAATTTTCTTGCTAAATTTTAAAAGACTTTTTGCATTTATATTTTTTGGTGACTGTGTTCTGTAATTTTCCATTTTGAGTCTGACTTTGGATTCAAGGGTCTGTCATCTTATAAGTGGAAGTATTAGCATAAGAAGGAAATATCTCTGTCAAATGTTGGCGAGCACTCACTTATAAAACCACGTGCACTAAATACTTGATTTAATTTCTTTGATGGTTATCAAATTATGGAGAATTTTAGAATTTCTTTTTGGGTCAGTTTTGGTAGCTGTAATTTTTTAAGGACTATATTAACCTTCAAGAGTATTGGCATGAAGTTGTTTGTACAATTCTCCTATATATTAGGTATTTACCATTTCTGTAGTGATTTTCCTTTTTTGTTGTATAACTTTTTTGTGTATGTACTGACTGTCTATAAGTCCCTTCACTCATATGTTAACCTACTTCCAGTGTGATGGCCAGATGGGGGGTGGTCTTTGGGATATGACTAGGGTGAGTAAGATCAGGAGGGCATTGCCATATAGGACATGGCGGGAACATGGCTGCCTATGGTCCAGGAAGTGGATCCTCACCTCACCTGACCTCAAACCTACCGGCAGCTTGATCTTGGAGTCCCTAGCCTCTGAAATGATAAGCCACACAGTGTGCAGAATTTTTGCTATAGCAGCCTGTATGGATTGGGAGGAGGAGGTTCCAGCAGCGGTAGACTGATAGAAAGGTCTTTGGGGCACAAGAGTTCAGCCAGAGAGAGCACGCCCTGTGTCAGAGAGCTGAGCAGCTCCAGTGAACACATCTGCTTGTGTAGCCAGAAAGAGCTGGCATGTGGTGTCTGCCATGACCCGGTCTCCACAGCTAAAAGGACCTGCACAGTGCCAGCCAAGTAAAACCTTTTCTCTTAAGGGTTCTTGTCTTCTGCCAGGGCCTCGGAGAGGTAGAGAGCATTAGTGAGCAGATCACCCACTCAACCTCCCCATGCTTTTCCAGCTGGACTCTAACCCATGGTGAGAAATGAGCCGGGGAGAGGGGACCTGACTGTTCCTTTCAATGTTGACAGATGGGCAGGCCTTATTCCACCCAGATGCTGTTATCACTGCCGTGAGTCAAGGCCACAGTCACTGACTGGGATGTTCTTTAGGGTGAATAGGGGGTTCAGGGAGAACTTGTTTGAAGGCCAGGCAGGGGACCAATGCCCTTCCTATTTGTACCCATCAGAGTCAAGAATTAGTAACATATTGTATACTTCTGAGGAAAATACCAGGGTCTAGGTATCCCTAAATATCCTCCATAAGCTCTAGGTTTGAGGGCGAGTTATAATAACAAACACTTGAGAACAATCCAGCCTACTCTACAGGAGGGATTCTATTAACTGAAGTCAAGATCGTCGACTTGGTAGAGCACTCCACCACAAATAAAAGCTATGATCACACTGAAACATCACAACCATCACTTCATACCATAACGCTCAGTTAAAAAACAAAACCAAGAATAGCCCCAGGGGGCCTAATTCTATATGCAGATCAATAATAACTATGCCCAAAATGCCAAAAGGAAGGCGTACTGGAAGCGATGAAACTGAAATGTCAGAACCACTTGTTTTTGGCAAGTTGAGAGAATAGTCACATTTCCTTTATTTATTTTTTTCAAATAATGCATTCGTTGTTTAGAACAGTTTTAGAGTTACTGAAGAATTGAGAAAATAACATGGAAACTCACCTTATAGCCTACCCCCAATTTCCTCTATTACTAATATCTTACATTCTTATGCACATGCGTTACAATGAATAAACCAACATTGGCACGTCATTATCAAAGTCCATGCCCTTAGTTTTCACCTAACATCCCTTTGCTGCTCTGGCATCCCTTATAGGATAGATGCCACATTATGTTTGTCATCGTGTCTTCTGAGGCTGCTCTTGGTTGACAGTCTCTCATGTAGTTTTCAGTGACCCTGACAGTTTTGAGGAGTACTGGTCAGGTATATAATTTGATGCCCCTCTTGGAATTTGCCTGATATTTTCATGATTAGATTGGGGTCATGATTTTTTGGAAGGAAGACCACAGAGGTAAAGCTCTGTTTTTATCACACCTGATCAGGATACCTATGATCAAGGTGATAGTTACTGTTGAGGTTGACTGTGACCTCCTGGCTAAGGTGGTCTCAAGTTTCTGCACTGTGAAATTGCTCATCCCCACCCCTAATTCTATATTTTACTCTTTGCAGGGATGTCACTAAGTGCTTCCTACACTTGGCTGGAGTTCTGCTACCCTCTGGTGGGGCAGCAAGTCTACACAAATGATTTGGATTCTTCATGGGGTATTTGTCTCTTCTCCCCATTGGTTGTTTTACTCCCTTGTTTATATCACTATGGACACTTGGATAGTTGTCGTATACCTTGAGTTATACTCTAATACTACTTATTCTGTTGCTCAAATCTTTCCAGATTTGGCCACTGGGTGCTCTTTCCATTGGCTCTTGTGTCCCTTTGTCCCACCACATCTAGCACCCCCACATTTGGGTGCTATTGCTGTTGTTATAGTTTGGGGAACCTCCTTATTTTCTGGCACTACAACAAGTCCCAGGATCATTTGGTATATTTCCTGCCCCAGTCTTTGAATGGAGCCCTGGTTTCTTTTACTGGAGAATGATATGAGATCCAAGATCTGGACATTGATCATGCCGATTATTAGAACCTCATTTTAATACTTCTCAACTAACAAATCAAAATGTGTATGTGTGTGCGTGAGTGCCCATGCTAACTGCTGAATATACACATGTGCATGAATATATCTAAATGTGCTCTTACTATTTATATGAACTAAAGTTCTTGTTAAGTCTCCGATTCTAATCTGCTACCTCATGGGTCACTTCAGCCTCCTCCCTGGATTGTATGTAAAATCTCACTCTGACATTGAGAAACCTGGCTCTCACAGGTTACTTATTCACTTCTAGGGTACACAGGCCTAGCGACTTGTTAATCCCTACCCAGTGGGAAACACCTTTACCAGCCTGAGTACAGCTCACAGTGTAGTTTCTTTTATCTTTCGTCTTACTGACTCCACTCAGCTCTAAGCTACTTGGGCAGCATCCCTCCTGCCCCTTTGTCAAAGCTGCTTTGGTATTTGTAATACAATTAGATTCTTTTATCATAGTCTGCTTTCCTCCTTGGGATTCTTTGAACACCTAAATGAGTTTCTAAAAATTTGCTAGTGAAATGTAAAATGTGACATTATACATTTGCAAAATGTATGTGCCACCACAATACTATCTAAGACAGTTTCAAAAATTCCCTGTTCTTCATTTATTCAACCAGTGGCAACCACTGATCTTTTTACTATCCTAATCATTTTGTCCTACCCAGAATGTCATACAGTTGAAATCAAACATCATGCAGCCATTCAGAATGGCTTCTTTTACTTCACAAGAAGCATTGAATGTCTTATCTTTTAGTTACTTAATTTCTTTTTATCACTAATATTCCACTATATAGATTAACCAGTGTTGGTTTATTCATTTATCTATTTAAAGATACCTTGATTGTTTCTAGTTTTTTTGGGTGATTCTGAATAAAGTTACTATAAATATTCATGTGCAGATTTTCGTGCATACATAATTTTTTGGATCATTTGGATAATTAGCTAGGAGTATGATTGCTGGATTGTATGGTAAGACTATATTTAGCTTTTTAAGAAACCACCAAACTGTCTTCCAGCGTGGCTGTGCCATGTTGCATTTCTATCAGTATAAATGAGACTTTCTGTTGCTCTGTATCCTTGTCAGCATTTGGGATTGTCAGCCTTTTGGATTTTAGCCATCCTGATAGGTATTTTGGCTCCTTGCCTGTGGTCTTGTGAGTTTATCACTCTCTAGCTATTTTATACTAAGCTTCCAGCAGTTCCTCAATATCTCCACAAGTTACTAATGGTTAATGGTTTTGGCTGCTTCTAGGGAGAGTTTAAAAAATGGATTATTTACAAAGGTGAGGTCAGGGTGAAGGGACACCACAAGAATGATCAATGAACCAGCTGTGCTCTCCATGGGTGTGGCTTGCATTCCATCTATTCCTTGCCTGTTTAAGATCTTACTTTGGTAGCCCATGGAGGCTCTGGGAATCCCCATGAACTAGTGTCAGTTCAGTGTCTAGAAATTCCCCCAATAAATCCCCTTTCCTAATGCACATTCATTCAGTATGGAGTGGCTGCATGTTCATTTGGAGAAGACTTGGGGGAGATTGATGGAAAGTGCTGGCAAAGGCCATGCCCCTCCTGTGGGGACTACACAGGCTTATGGCAAGCAGACTGATGATTTAGGTTTCTGTTTTTATTTGTTTCGCTTAGACAAGGAGATACTCTAGTAGATTGCTCATCCCTTTCTTTTCTCAGAATAACACCATAGATCAGCTACCACCCCCAATGCAGAGAAGGCATTGGATTCTTACATTTCCCTGATGTCCTTTCAGTGAATGCCCCCACCTAAATGTTGGCTTATGTTTCTCTAGTATCCCAACATCCCTTTTGTAATTGGCAAGCGTATCTCAATAATAGCTTTCACCCAAGGAGAGCAACAATGAAGTATTTTTTCCTCTAGAATCTTCAGGCTGCTCAACTAGATGGACTCCAGTTAAGTTATTTCTGTGGCCCCCTGTCCAGAGTGTTCCTCACCACCATCCTGACTGCCTCACCAAACAGCCCTGCAGATCAGTGGCGGGGGGGGCGGGGGGGGGCTGGAATCTCCTCTTTAGGCCTCTGCCTCTCCCTTCTCCCCATGCTTTGCAAAGCATGGGACCTGCAGGCAGATGCCTTGCAACTTCATAACCCAGTCCCATAACTCTCTGGAGCAGGTGCTGGGCAAGGGCTTGTTTCTTGGCCTGGAGACTTGACTGAAGGTGAGGTTCTATTGGTCTTGAGCAGGATTGCCTAGAATTTTTCTGGAATTCCCTCAACCTGCTTAACGATGGTGGGTAGTAGTAAGGATGTTGCCTACTCAGGCAGGCTGGGCTGGCAGTTGCTCGCCTGGTCATGGTTTTACCGTGCTCTTGCTCTCTGGCTTCTGTGGGCCCTGCTGCTCCTCTAACTGGATAGAACCTGGGTCTGGGGAGACAGAGCCCCGCCAGCCTGGCGCAAGCCCCAAAGAGGCCTTTGATTTGCAGACTTCTGGATTGAAGTGGACTTAGCAACCAGATGGATTTCCAGGGGGAGGGGGAGGGCGCGGGTCCCCAGCCCCTAAGACAGGCCTGCAGCTTCACCTCGGAGCTGCACCAGATAGTGGGCAGCAGGTTATTGACGTGACCTGGGACCCTGAGAGGGAAAGATAATGAGGTTGAGAAAAATCCATCTTTGCGGGGTTCACCCTGAGGCCTTTGATGCACGTGCACAGCTGCGCAGATGCCGGGGGCTGGACAGGAAGTGGCTTCTGCTCCCGCCTCCCCGTGAGCTTCTCAGGGAGGAGGCTCCAGCCTGGCAGACTGAGGTCTGCCAAGTACCTGGTAGCTTCAGGGCTGGGGCATCTCCTGGGTCTTCCCTGTCTGCCCTCCCTGCAGGCCCCAGCCGGACCCCCTGCCCCTGCGGCCCCCTTCCCTCAGCTGGGGCCCAGCGGTGCCCCTGGGGGCTCTGGACGGGAAGGGAGGAGGCACCCACCTTGGCTGTGGGCTGGAGACAGAGAGCTAGGCTGGGGGGGAGGGTCCTCACTTGCTGACTGGGGCGTCTTGGCCACTCTGGGCCAATTGCATGCCCATACTTGTAAAAGGAAAGCATCATAAAGACCTCTGTGGGAGACGGCTTTTGAAACTGAGGGCTGCCATGAGCTCTGGGGAGCTGTTAGCCACTTATTCTGCTGTGACCATCTGCAGGTTAAAGGGAAGATGGGTGAAGATGGGCTAAGTCAGAGTCGGGGTGACTGGGACCTGTAGTAATCAGGGAAGACTTCCTGGAGGAGTTAGACTTCACATTGAGGATGGAGAGGTGGGCCTGGCCTGTGGTCAGAAAAGATATTATGGTGACAGAGCTCAGAGAGCACAGGAAGGTGGGTCCCAGAGGAGGCTCCAGGTTGGCAAAGATGGAGGCCTGCCAAGTTGCTCAGATTGAGGCCTGAGGTCGTTTTTTTGGGATGCAGTTGGGACCCACGCTCTCATGTTCCCTGTGTCATTCATGTGACACTATCTGGCTTCTGCCGCTTTTGTTAAAGAGTTGCAAGTCTCTCATATTTTAATGTCGTTGTTTTATCAATTCGGTGTCTCTGACCCTGTAATCAGGGAGTGAGTTGTGGCTTCTCGCCTCTGCATTTACTCAGTTCCATCGACTTGCCCTTCCTCGTTATTCTGCTGGTAATTCTCTCCACGAGCACCCATTGATTTCCATGCTGAGACATCTCCCGATACCCTTCTAGGCGAGTCCCAGCCCAGATTACAGTGCCTTACTCCCGATCTGCTTTCTTGTAGGAAGAGTATCCTGCCTCATGGGGGAGTGGGGGTGGGGCGCAGTGGGGAGGGGAGGGGCGCCTGTGCACCCTCCTTCTGCAGCCGCTCTCTCGGGACTGTGTTTTTGCCTTCTGTATGCCATGTCCCTTACGGTTGGTAGCCAGACATGATGTGCTCAGTCAAAGAACTCAGGTCGATAAGTCTTTAATGTGAGGTTTCGTGTTTATCTGGCTTGGAGTTAGGCTGTGGTTAATTTTGCAGTCGTTGTGGTTTCAGAGGCTGAAATTTCCTTCATTGTCCTTGTTTTTGTCTCCTGTGTCGTCTTGGGTTTGCTTGGAGATTACTCAAGTAGGGTTAGGGATTTGCAGTCCTTTTACCTGTAATTCTCTATCATTTCCAGGAGCCCAGGTGAAGTGGCGGGGAACTGGGGTGGAGGGAGAGGGTTCTGTGATCTCTGATGAGTTTTGTGGTTGGTAATTCCTCTCGCCAGGTAGCAGGGTGCTAATAAAATAGGCCCCTTGAAGCAGGCCTCGTTAAGGAAAACAGATTGCTCTGTATAGACTTCCAAATGGTTATTTTTTTCCTTCCCCTGTTGCATAGAGGAGGGAATATTTTTCTCCATTCTCCTATTGCAAAGCTGGTGAGGTTCCTAAAGGTAAAATTCACAAAAACATGTTATTTGATTGGTGTACCGGCCATGTTTATAGCTACCTTTGAAATTTACAGTTATAATAATTATTGATGCGTCCATGCTTCTGTTTGCCATTATTTATTTCTGTTTGTATCCTCTTGTTCTCTCTTTTTTCTTTTCTTGATATCCTGAGGGCTACTTGAACTTTCTAGATTTCACTTTGATTTATTCACTGACGTTTTGAGTGCCTCTCTAGTCTAATTTTCCTAACTTTGGCTCCGATCCTTAGAGACTTCCAGAACTGGACACTTGTCATGACTGGGCTCCTATTTTGGGGTTGCACTCACCCATCCCCACCCTCGGAATGACATGACTTTCAAGAACTAAACGTTATACTTTTAGCTATTGCAAGTGTCCTCAGCAGTGTTTGCAACAGGCACTTCCACTTCATTTCTGAGAACATAGAGCAGGCACTAGCCCCACGGGCCAGGGAGGGACATGCAGGTGTCAGAGGGCATCATTGCTTGGCAGTAAGAAACAGGGGCTGCTCATGTCGACACGAGAACATGTCTAATTGGCCACCTAAAGGTGTCTGACTTTACAAGGGTCAATAGAGGGCGTTTAATTACTTCAGTCATTTAACCTCTCTGGACCTCAATTAAGAGCTTTAGCTGTAAATCCCTGTTCAGCTATTTGCTAGTAGTGGGGATACTCTAATCCTCTAACTTCTCTTGGGGTCACTTTCTTCCTTTATGCAACGTAAACGATGAGAGCCCCCACGTCCGAGCTCACCAGCACGCTGCTGGCACAGTAACCTGAGTGGAGCACAGGGTGGCTGATCGACCCTGCTCCGTGACCACTGGCAACTATTATGAGCTGGTGGTTTTAGGATAATGAGAATGTCTGTCTTGATAGTGATAATGGGATAATAATGATGCTTCTATTAGTACGAATATTGTGAGTTTAGAAAATGAGATTTGGTCAGACTGCCTGGAGCTGAATGACCCCAGCACTTACTCACTGGGTGTGACATGGGGCCATCTCTTAACCTCTCTAAGCCTCAATTTTCTCACCCGTATGTGAGGGACAGTGATGACACCTTGTAGATGAGCGATGCCAAGTGCTTAGTATGGTACTGGGGTACAGTAAGTGCTCAATAATTGCTGGCTACAATTTGCCAGGAGGGCAGTGTCCCCAGGGCCCAGAATAGAGCCTGCTGTGCACAGGTGGTCTGGCCTGGCATGGCAGCTAGGCTGCCCCCTTGGCTCAGGAGCATCTAATTTGCTCTTGTCTATAGATCCTGCCCGAGAACCTCACTTTCACCTGGGTGGCTGGGAACCTGCTGGTGCCAGGGTTTAAATGTGTATTCGAGCTGCCTCCTGCGACTGAACAGGAATGTAAGGGTCTCCCCAAGCTCCTTGTCCCCCAGGGTGGTCTGGCCCTGAGGGTAGGCAGCATCAGGCACTAGGACCTTCAAAGAAGGTGCTGCCTCTTTGCTGCCTGGGAATCTTAGTGTCCATTTGGTGGCCATTTCTTGGAATATGGAAGAGGTTGCCCTTGGCACCAGTTCCTGCCCCCCCACCTCAGCCATCACACTGTCGTGGGAGGGAACTTCTGGATCTACTTCTGGCGGGAGAGGATGGGGTCCTGAAGGAGAGAGAAAGCCCTAGAAAGGAGAGGGGCGGCGGGTGCTGTGGTCCACTTCTGCCTGCAGGCCCTCAGTGTGTCTGAGGATGGGGTACCGTTTGCTCAGAGTGTGAGAGTGTGGCTACAGATTAGGAGGTCTGAACAAAAGACATTCATTTTCTCACAGCTCTGGAGGCTGGAAGTCTGAGGTCAAGGGCTGGTGTCTGGTGGGCTGGTGTCTCCTGAAGGCCTTGTGCTTGGTGGCAGCTGATGCCCTTCCGTGTGCTCACATGGCCTCTCCTTGTGCACACACCCCTAGCGTGTCTTCCTTCTCATGAGGACAGTCTTGCTGGGCTGGGCCTCGCCCTCATGATCCCATGTAACCTTAATTACCTCCTTAAAGGCCCATCTTCAAACATAGTCACGTTGCAGGGTTAGAGCTTCAGCATATATATCAGGGGACATGATATAGCCCACAGTAGGGAATGTCCATGGGGTTCCCTGAGCTGGGAGGCTCCAGTGTGGCCTTTCCTCACTCTTGCCTCTCCTCTGCCCACTGCCTCGGAGGGCATTTGGTTCAGACTGCCTCTCATTCTCCCTTGGAAAAAATGTCTCAGAGAGGGTCAGTGACACCCCCTGTTCACACAGCTCTAGGAGCAGCTCTAGGGGAAGCAGAGGCACCCAAAGCTGACCCGGGCTTCTCTTTGATGCCAGCGATAATCTGATGGGCTGGCAGGCAGCTGGTGCGGAGCTTCATGGCCTTGGGCACCCGGACAGCACTGAGGTTCTTGGTGCCAACTGGCTGCTTTTGTCTCAAGTCCGGCTTTTATTTCTCTCTTAATGATTCCAATTTCAGAAGCTGCTTTTGTCTGTGTTTTTATTCTCTTGTCTTTCATTGGGCTTTCTCTGGGTAATCAGAAGCTCCCAGGCAGCTAAGTATGACATGTACATTCAAGTGAAAAGCAATAAAAAATAATTGAACATATTTCTTCATGTCTGAGCAGTGGATTAATCTCCCTGGCACATCCTATTTCCTCTTCTCTTCCCCCACTTCTTCACTGAGATTTCCCTCGCCCCCGCCCCAGGTCTTTGGGCCCGAATGGCCCCTGGGTCCTGCTCATGGGAGACGCAGCACTCGGACTTCACAGCACGAGTCCCCTGAGCACAGGTGAACTCCCGGCCACGGGCAGGGAACTGCCAGTGTCCATGTGGGCCTGGGGGCTGCCGGCCCAGTGGGGACACAGCGGGTCTCTGCCGGTGAAGAGCATGGGCAGGACTGGGACTCCTGGGTCACTCCTGTCTCTTGGGCAGAGATCCCCTGGGGAGACACACGTCCCTGAGCGTGCACGGGGAAGGCGGGTCCTTCCTGCTCTAGAACAGACGCTAGGTGTTCACGGTCTTTCAGCCTAAGCCGCCCTAGGTCCCCAGTGAGTGTCAGCATCGGCTGGCTTGTGCTGGGGTGCCCGGGAAGTGGGGGTCAGCTCAGTAGGAGAGGAAGGGCCTCACAGGGAGGTGAGGAGGGGCCCAATTGCCTCAGCTTACTCACCACATGTCCTGGGAGTGACCCCACCCCAGTCTTGGGTAGATGAAACAATGCTTCTAAAATGTCAACACAATTCCTGGTGCACAGTGGGTCCTGGACAAATGGAGGCCAGTCATCTTTACCCATTCATTCATTCATTCATTCACTCATACATTCATTCATCCAGCCCACTGTGCAAGCCTACTATGTGCCAGGATCAAGAAGAGGAGACTAAAATCTCCTAGTAGCTCACTGTTGACAAGTTCTGTAATAGGAGCACAGCTGTGTCTTCTGGGAGTGGAGGAGGGCTGAGCAAAATGGCTGCCATGAGCAAGGGGTTTCAGAACAGGCCTCAGGACGGAGGTGACCCTTGAGCTGGGCCTTGAAGGGGACTTAGTTTTAGAAGGCAGGGGCTGGGGGAGGGACAGTAAAGAGCGAAGCAAGGAGGGTGGTGGGT
>NW_004567109.1:14628430-14630280 GCF_000260355.1 Condylura cristata | reverse complement strand
TCTCAGTCCTGGGCTTCTGGCCGCCCTGTTCAGGGGTGACTCCCTGTCACTGGGGGGGTCCCAGAGACTGGGTAAGCCAGGCAGGGAACGGAGGCAGCAAGTGCTGGACCGGGCAGTGGCTTGGACTTCATCTCTGCTTGCCTCCCCGCGCCACCTTTCATTCCATCCCGAGGGGGAGGAAGTGGAGAGGAAGGGAGATGAAGAGGTGACAGGGGAGGGAGGTGCTGAGGATGAGGCACGGAGCCGGCAGTTCCCACACTGGTTTCTCCCATTTCACTGATGAGGAAACCAAGGCTCATGGAAGTGTAGCTACTTGCCTGAGGACACGCAGCTGGTGAGCCAGGGAGCTGGGATGCAGTCGGGGTCGCGCACCTGCACCGCTGCCTGTAAGGGCCACACTGCACTACCGCTCCCCTTCACAGGGGTTTCTCCTGTCGCACAACCAAGTTTATCACGCGTTATTTATTTATTTTTAGAATTTACATCTTTAAAACGATTTATTTATTTATGCACACAGAACTGGGGTGCAGGCCAGAGGTGCAGGGGGTGAGAGGACTCACCAGAGAGAGTGGGGAGCAGAACAGACTGACTGGAACACACTGCTGAGGGGAGCGGCGGGTGGGGCAGGAGAGGTCTGCCGCCATGTGGGTCAGCTCCCTGGCAGGGTTGGAATTCGTGCTGAGGTGGCTGCGGACAGAGAAGAGGGCCCCACACCTCTGGGCAGGTGACACCTGCGGTGTGTGCATCCGGGGAGGCTTCGTCATCTCTGCAGCTGCCCTGCGCCCTCAGCAGTGTGGCCCTCTCAGTGACTGCGCCGGACGGTCACACTGGAGGTGGCTGACGAGCTGGGCCCTGCACACCCACACGGGCACACTCACCCTCGCTCCGTGGGCATGAGTGTGCCCATCACAAGTCCGGCCAGTTGAGCTCGTGTGTCCACCAGGATTGTCCAAAGTCTCTGGCCCCTTCCACCCCGCAGGGCCTCCTGGGTCACTAAAGGCCTCACACGGGGGGACTATCCACGGGACGCGGACATAACAGCAGGAGGTGAAAGCTCACCTGGTCTGTTCTTTTTAGAGAACCAGAGCCTGAGGCTTGGGGTGGGTGAGTGAACAAGGTGTTCCTGGCTTGGCTGAGAGCCTGGCAGTGGCTGTGGGACAAAATGAGGTGACACAGCCAGCGTGTCTGCTTGAGAAACAGCAGCTTTCAGAGCAAACAGCCCAGAGCCTGGAGTGTCAAGTCCGAGGAGGCCAGGGCTCCCGCGGGGCTTCTCCAGGGCAGTTCTGAGGATAAACACGGGAGGGCCTCACAGGGCTTCTCCAGGGCAGTTCTGAGGATAAACACGGGAGGGCCTCACAGGGCTTCTCCAGGGCAGTTCTGAGGATAAACACGGGAGGGCGTCACAGGCCCCCAGCCCCGCTTGCCTGCCCACCTGCTTCCCTCCCTGGCACAGGCAATTCGCTGGGTCAGGGGACGGGCAGGGCCACTTTCCATTTCTACCAAAGACAAACCGCTATTAAGTTCAGCAGTTAACAGTCCTCGTGGCGGAATGTGCTTTGTTTAATACCTTGATCTCTCTTGTCGGCTGGAAAAATGAATTCTGTCAAATCTCTAAGCCAACTGTCAAAGTAAAGCATTTTGGGGGAGACGGATCTCTTACTCTGATGGCAGAATTCATTTGATTTGATCCTTTAATCCAGTCTCCATGTGAAACCTGGAGCTGAGATGTTAAACCCTTTGCCCTGAAACAGTTTCTTTCCAGTCCTCCGGGCGGCCTCCTTGTCTACCTTCAAAAACAACACCACGAAGTGTTACAGCTGGAGGAATGATAACCATTTGGCTATTCACAG
>NW_004567109.1:14579578-14627838 GCF_000260355.1 Condylura cristata | reverse complement strand
CCTGCATTTGAACTCAGCACTTCAGTTTCCAAGGCATTTTCACATGCCTCATGGTCATTTACTGACTGACAGTTCTCTACGTGTTCATTTCCTCCTTCAGAGTATTTTTGTGTGGTCATTAGGAGTCCTCTTAGGTGTGACCTGTGTGACACTCAGCCATGCAGGCCACACCCACAAGATACCACGCTCACCTCCGGACTCTTGACACACGTGCTGAGGCTTCTGACAGGTGCGTGCCACTCACTGCTGGGCAACTTGGAGCAGAAAACTCAAAAAGTGGCTCAAGTAATTGAGAGGGAAAATGTTCTGAGCAACCAGGTGCCTGGAGGGAGATGGCAGCAGCTTGGCCAGATGCTCAGGAACAGGACCTAGGTCTTTCCCGCTTTCTCATGCTAGTGGTGTTGTTTTTTGTTATTAGCTTATTGCCTCATGGTTTCAGAGGGGCTGCTGCAGCCCCAAACACCGCATCTTAAACTACAGCACTCGAGTCAAGGAGCAGGGAGTGAAGTGAGGCAGGGAAAATTATTTCCCAAAGAGGCCCTGTGCCAGGATGTGACCCCTAAAGCCATCTCTGGACAGGAGCACGGGGTACTAGACTGGGGCTCACCTTGGTCGCTCCAGGCCCACTAGGTGTGAGCGGCTGCTATGGGTCCTGTGCCTGGAGGAAGGAGGGTGGCTGCTGGGTGTACAGTGGCTGCACCCACCACCTCCGATCAAGGCTGTGACTGAGCGCCCAGTAGTGTGTGGTCTGGGGCACCTGAGCCTGGGACCTGGGTGCGGAAACCCTGCTTGGAGTCCCTGCCCCTCAGGCCGTGTGATTCGGAGAATGTGACCTGCCTCGGGCAGTCTCTGCCCCACCAAGTCCCCCCTGTGGTGTGGAGGCCCTAACAGCACCTGTAGGTGCAGGTGCAGGTGCCTCGGGATGGGGCGTGTACATGGCAGCTTGTGGGGTATAAACAGCTATTGTGGTGTGAGCCCCCGCCCCTTAATGTGGGCCACGGGCCCTCCTCTGTGACAATCCTGTGTGACAGAGGCAGGAGGATCTGTCACACATGTGAGTGCTTCCTATGTGTGCCAGGCGCCCTCCACAGGCCCTAGCCCAAGTCACCCTCACAACTACCCGAGAGGAGGGAGGGTCCTTCTAGCTGAGGACTGGGCGGCTCGAGGAGGGGCCCCCAGTGGCCTGGTGGAGCCAGCACAGGCAGGTGCTCAGGGCACCCCCCCGCCACCCTGCAGGCCGCTCTGAGTCCAGACTGGTGGCTGGGACCCTCTCCCCCGAGGCTGCTCTCTGCCCCCGCCCCCCAGGGCTCCAGTGCCCAGACCTGCCCTTGGCGTGGGGAGATTCAAGGGTGTCCTTACTTCTTGGTCATGACTTGGCAACCCCCATTCTTTGGGGGAAATAATAGGCTCCGTGCACAAGATTACACACCCTCCCTTAACCCAGAACATAAGCACATGGCAATGATGGATAATATATTCCATCTTTATAGTTTTATTGAAAAATGCAAAACCACTTCCAGCCATTATACACCTACAGGTGTATCAAAGTTTTACAGCAGAGGTGACTGACTCCCTGCTGGATCTCGGCCATACACTTGTGTACAAACTGAAATGTACATGCAGGCCAGCCTGACCTCGCCCACTCGGTTCAGCTCTTTCTACTTTCCCAGCCTCAGGCATAAGCCCAGGGACCCCTAAGTTCCACAACACATCCCTGGATCTAGGACCTCACCATGCTGTAAGGGATTTCTATTTCTTTTTGCCTAAACTCCACAGTGCTTTTCTGTTGCTTGATGAAGACTTGACTCAGATATCAGTTTATTTAAAAACTGGTTAAAAAAAAACACACGGTTTTCTAACAATGAATATCCCTCTCCGTGTCTCTTTCACATAGCCCTCATCAAATAAGAGGAATGAGGTTTTTGCAAATCTATGTGGAAATTAAACCTGCAATCTGGGCACACGCTTGTTTGACAAGTGATAATTAACTGCTGACAATATAATTTCGGCTTGGACAAAAACATATTTTTTCATTAAAAACTCATCAAAGAGACCCCTGCTTTGTTTAGGTAGATCTCAGCCCCCTGCCTACAGTTGAGCCATCGGCATCGAGTGCCCACTGCTCTGGCCATGGGATTTGGACCCCGGCATTGATGCTAGGATTGTCTCTGGGCCCCAGACTCAGGCTGGTTCTCAGCGTGGCTCAGCCAGGCCCGGTCTCGCTGGGCTGTGCTCCCCTCAGGGTGTCCCAGCTCACATCCTGGCACCAGAGCCAGGCCCTGTTGTGACTGTACTGCAGGGGGGGAGGGACACCCACTTCTCATCCTTGCGGCTGCTGTCACGCCTCCATCCTAGCCCATGTCCTGTGTGACAAAGGAGGAAAGCGAGACTCAGAAAGGTCACGTCCCTTCTGGGCCACGCAGCTGGGAGGGGTGAGAAACGACCTGCATTCTGCCTATTCCCAGGCCTGTGCCTCCCCCAACTCAACCCCACCCCCAACCCCCTACTCAAGCAAACTCGTCCGTTCTCAGTTTCCTCATTTATAAAAGGGGCAACATTGTGCTCCCCTTCTGGGTTGTTGGACGATGAGATAAGCTAATCTACACAGTGCCTGGCCCAGAGCCGGCCCTCAGAACATGTTAGTTATAAAGCTTATTACCAGCAGCCCCATCTGCTAGCTAGAGACGGAAAGACTGTGCCCCCTCGATTTATATGTTGAAACCCCATGGCGTTTGGGGGTTGGGGTTTCATGTCATGAGAGCGATGTGCTTTTACAGAAGAGACTCCGGGACGGCTCGCAGTCTTTCTACAGAGAAGAACCAGGCCTCGGTTCTCATCAGATACCAAATCTGTCTACGCTTGGATCTTGGCCTTCCCAGCCTCCAGGTCTATGCCCCTGTCATAGCAGCCTGCAGGGCTAAAGCAATACCATCAACCATGTGCTGATATAATTAGGCAAACTTCATCCTCTCCCACAGGCCAGGGCTCTTCCCCTTTAATCGTCTCTATGAATCCCAAGCAGAATACATAAGATGAAAACACGATTAGACAAACACTGTCGTGGAACTGCAGAACACTGAGAAGAGATCTTCAAGGTGGCCAGAGAGAAGCCAGATTGCTTACAGGAATGACAAGCAGGCGACAGGTTCTGCTCTGCCAGATGAGAGGACAGAGAGCCAGGGGCTATTGTTTCTAGAGCCAAATGGAATAAGCAAAGTAGAAATCTAGACCCAGAAGTATTATTCAAAGTTGAATGAGAAAAAAAAAAACATTTTCAGGCAAAGGTACACTTGTGGGTCCTTGTTCAAAGAACTGAAGCAACAGCAGCAACACTCAGGAAGGCCGCTGAGCCCAGAAAGACGCGGCTCAGCCTAGGAGGAGTGAGCAAAGATATGGGCCCATCTGGGCATGGAGAGTAAGTCAAGAGCACCTGAAGGCAGAGGTCACGGCCACTGAGCACAGGGGTCACGGTCATTAGGAGGTCAGGGGTCATGTCCACTAGGAGGGCAGGGATCACAGCCACTGTGCGGGCAGCTTCCTGGTCCCGCACAGCATCAAGGCGGAGAGGATCAGAGTAGGCCGTCTGGGTCATGGTGCAGATCAGAGGAGGCGAGATGGATTTACTTTACAATATGTTCAATCAAGAGTTAATTATGATTTTAATGCCAAACAATTAATAAAGATAACAGAATCCGGAAATCCCATATGCGTCAAAGGCAAAACAAACACACCAATAAAGCAAAACCAGGTCCAGAGGACTGGGTGGGAGGAAATGAGCCAAACAGAAACGGAAAAACCAAAACGCAAAAGGAAACAGAAAAATCCTTGCAAAATGCTTGCAAGCCACAAAGCATAGAGGCGGCCTCTGGGTCCTGCCTTTCATGCTGGTGTGTGATGTTGGTCTGTTAAAGGTTTTCCACAGCTCTGGCACCTTCGAGGGAGGCTGGCTGTGACCCGAGGGGTAGCCGGCTGGGCAGTGGCCCATCCTGCACGCAGCGAGTCCTCGGGGCCTGAAGCCGCTTGTTGACTGATTTGGAGCAACTGATGTCAGCTCTCTGGCTCCCAGTTTCCTAATGTGTGCATCGTGGGTGCAGAAGGGAGTCACAAGGCTGGGCAGAGCGGGGCCTGCCTTGAACCCCAGGCTGCGGGAGGCCCAGCTGGCGGCCATGACCCTGCTCACCTTCCCTGACCTTAGGCCGCGGGCCGGCTGGCCCATGTGCTCTGGAAAGGGTCTGTGGTTACACTGTGCCACCCAGGGCCCACCTGGGTCAGAAACGAAGGGCCAGCATCGTATTCCCCAAAACCGTTCTCCGTGCCGGGGCCTGCCTGGAAGGAAGCAAGGCCCAGAGGAACCACAAGGCCAGCTGGCTGCCAGCTGTTTTCCTCTCCCACCACCTGGCACGTTTTATACCTGAGCGGGTCTTTGTGTCTTGCTGGGTTCCCTGTGGTGGAGCCTTTGCCGTGATAGCTCTGCTTTGAGCCTCAGTTTCCCCCTCTGCACAATGGGCGCAGTTACGGGGGAGCAATGAGGCGCTGCCCCATCCTGCCCTCAGTGCAGCTGACACAGGCGGAGAACAGCTGTTCCTCGCATCTCTGCTCTGTGCTTGAATAAGGAATAGATTTTATAAGGACATCACAGTAATAATACAGCTTTGATGATGAAGCTTCTGTTGTCAAGTTTCATCTTATCAGAAGAATAAGAGATGATCACACTGGTTTAAGCAGTCCTTCGAGGAAAGCTCCAGAGAGACACGGAAGCCTCTCTCCCTAAACAGCCTCCGTGTTATCTATCTTCGTCTGGCTGAAACGGCAGCAGCCACATTTTTCACGTCTGCAGTGTCCGGGGGCTGCCGTCTTTTACTACGTCCCTTCTGCGCCTTCCCCCAGTGACCAGTGTTCTGGGCTGAGTATTCTTGTCCCTTAGATTCATGAGTTCATAAGCACCTTAAACTCCAGTGTGCTCTTGGGAGATGGGGCCCCTACGGAAAAAATAAATGTTAACTGAAGTCACGGGTGGGGCCTTACAGCAGTGGGATTAGTGCCCTTCTAGGTGAGACTCCAGAGCTCTCCCGCCCTCTGTGGCCATGGGAGGACACAGAAGTGGCCATCTGCAAGACAGCAGAGCGACTCTCCAGAAACCGAGCACACTCGCACCTTGAACCTGGCCTCCAGTCCCCAGAACGCTGAGAAGACACATTATTGCTGCTCAAGCCATCCTGTCTGTATTGTTTTGCTAAGGAAGTCTGGGAGCCGTCACTAAATCTGACCCTGACCTGAACTAGGTGGATGATGAGCGCTCCTAATATCCCAGCAAAGCCAGGCATTTGGGGAACCAGCTTCATTCACGGGGGTGACCACTGTCCAGCCTGGGGGGGGGTGTGGGCGACTCCGGAAGCTGAGCTCTGTCCACAGCACCACAGGCCTGGGGGCTCGTAGGACCACCCCACACAGAGCCAAGCCTATTCCTGTTCCCAGGCCACAGGGCCGACTTGCCCACAATGACATTAATTATACCTCCCAGAGGTTAATTTGTAAGGAGGCAGTGAAAATGTGTTATTTAAATAGAGATTATTAAAATCATGCCTGGGGTGGCTACATAATGGGTAATTTTCTGTGACCTAATTGTGAAGACAATAAAGTCTATTCCACGTGTCTCTTTTCACTGAACCCAGAGTTTATCCTGCTGAGTGGCACTTTCTGTGGGTTCAGCTGACGTTTGTTGAATAATATTTATGAATCTAAAATGAGGACACCTGAAGAACTGTGGCGTATTGGCCTAGACTTTGGAAACACATTTGAGTAGCGATGCTTTCCTTGAAATTTGGGGTTTGCTTCCCTTCAAGTGACTGGTGTGCTGGGCTGGATATTTGGAAGGGAACTTAGAGAATGATATTCTTTTGTTTTTTAAAAAGATTTATTTATTTATTTATGCCTATAGAACTGGGGTACAAGCCAGAGGTGCAGGGGCGGTGAGAGGATTCACCAGAGACAGAGTGGGGAGCAGGACAGGCAGATCGTTGAAGCACACTGCTGAGGGGAGCAGCGGGCGGGTCAGGAGAGGTCTGCTGTGCCATGTGGGTCACCTCCGGGACGGGGATCGAACTCACACTGAAGCGACTGTGGCCAGCTTGGGTGCTCCACCTTAACCCCATGAGCCACCAGGGAGGCCAAGAGAATGATTGTTCTAATGGGAAACTGAGGCACAGGAGGGCGACAACAGCCTTGCCCAAACCCTCCAGCCCAGCCTGCATCGTTGCTTCCTCATTTCTACTTCTGAGTGCTCTGGGCTCCCCACAACCTTGCCGGGGCTCTTTACCTTGCTTCACCAGTCACTTCCAGCAAAGTAAAAACCCCACACACAGGGCACCCCATTTTCCATAGCTGGGGGCTAATTTGCCCTGGGGCTGCTTCTTTGTTTGCTTTTCGAATCACCACTGCACAAAAGTCACATTTAAAAAAAATTATTTTAAGGCTTTTTAAAATTTATTTATGCTTACAGAACTGGGGTACAGGCCAGAGGTGTGGTGAGTGAGAGGATTCACCAGAGACAGAGCGGGGAGCAGAACAGGCAGTTCTATTGAAATACACTGCTGAGGGGAGCAGTGGGCGGGTCAGGAGTGGTCTACCATGCTGTGTGGGTCAGCTCCCTGGCTGGAGACCGAACCCGTGCTGCAGTGGCTGAGGTAGCTTCATAATGAGGGGCTTTAACTGGTTTGTGCCACCAGGGAGGGCCCAAAAGGCACATTTTAAAAAGCCCAAAGATATGTCAGTGCCCTTCTAAGAGAAAACACGTGACCCATTCCCCATGCGGATGTAGTATTCTAGAGACTTAAGGGCCCATCGGAAAATATATTACAGGAGAGAGTTTGATTTGGGAAGATTCAAGTTTGCTGCCCCCATATTTTGCCTTCCAACATTTCATATTTTTTTCACCAAGGAACAAAGTCCCTGTAAAGGTTACCTTTCCCTTAAACACATCTGAACGCGTGTCATTTAAGCTGTGTCAAACATGTGAAATGTTAGTGACTTATCGTTTATGTAATCCCACCTTCTTATCTCCCTTCAGGGCAAGAGACTCTCCATGCAGCATCCGGAGTTTCTCTCAGCAATCCCTGGGTTTGTCTCTTCAATTCCTCCGAGAGACTGAATGCAGGGGAGGGCAGGCAGCTAGAAGATTCCATTTCAGATGCCTCAGCGCCTTCGCCAACTAGTCATCACAGCTTTACTTCCTGAGACACACCAGTGCCTGGCGTGGTGTCTGCATTCATAAAACGCATCTTCTCCACCCTGCGCTCTCACCCCTGTTCCACACACCCCCGCTGCAGCCTGCTATCCTTCCGGGCCCTCCAGGCTGTGCTCAGGTGAGAATTTGCCTGATCACCAGTGCACAGTCGCTCCCCAGCTCCCTGAGCACTGACCCCCCTCCTCCCTGCCTCAGTCACCTCCGCCCACTCACCACTGTGTGACAGAGTCTGTTGTGTTTGTTTATCCTGTTTTTCAGTTGCCTTGAATCTAATAAGCTCTATGTGGGTAGTGATTTTGACCTTTTTTGCTCACTGTTGAAAACTCCAAGAATGCTGAGTAAGGCATAAATACCCATGGATGAATAAAAAATTCACATGTATCGGATCAAGAGCATATAGACAAGAACCAAGTAAAGAGGCACATTCTTTAAAGAGATATCTAATAGTGAGAAATGCTACGAACAAAGGAAAGCGGGATTGAGGGGTTACTTTAGATTGTGGTCCAGGAAAGCTTCCTGGAGGAGGTGGAATTTGAGCCTAATCTGGATTTGACAGGGCAGGCACCAGGCCTGGGAGGGGAGGACCAGTAGGTGGTGATTTGTGGAGCAGGTGGAAGGTGGGCCCAAGTCCTGGGGGCTTGCTTGGGCCACTCCAGGGGAAAGAGTCTTGGCTCCTGTGTTGAACTTGTCCTGGCCTGTCCACTGATTGTGTTTATTATTCCATGTGGTTCCCCTCTCCATAGGAAGAAGAGGGTGATTTAGTGGGGTCAACATGGTCCCATCCAATCCTGCATCCTTAGGACCAATCATGGCTTACAGGTCCTAGCACACAGTAGGGCCACTGAAGAAATTCTTTAAATGAATCTAGTATGTTCATTTCTAAGTAAATGAGGGCATGTGGCAGCTATAAACACAGAAGAATGTCCAGTTAAAAGAGGTCTGAGAAATCACTGTTTTGTTTTCTTTTTAAATAGGAAAGGGAGACCCAGGATGGTCCTTGACCAAGGGAACTGACCAAGGTCATTTGGTGAGTGATGACTTGACTCCAGGCTTCCAGCCTCCAGACCAGATTCCAAGGTGTCATGGGACACCTTGCTGAGAGGGAGGTCTGAGAACCCCAGTTCTCAGTCACAGGAATCCAGGTGACTCAGACAGGGGGATTTGTCACCCTACCTGAGGCTACCACGATGATACAACAATAAGATTTTGATTTGAAGTTACAAATTCCCTCCACCTGAAAGGACACATGTACATTGTTAAAATGAACATGAGTCTAGGTTCATTTCTAAATTACTATTCTTTGAGCCCATCAAAGATCTGAGGTCAAGGTGCCAAATCTGGGAAGGGACAGAGAGGGGGGAGATGGTGTCACACACTCATCTAGGTAAGCTCAACTGAAACAGCTAGAAAGAATTGAACAAGAATAGTCAAGAACTTGGTGAAGGCCACCTGAGGCTGATGAACAGCATGAAGCCCACAAAATGGCGGCATCTGTACCAACTTGCAGATTCTGGAAACTCAAGGATGCTCACAGGAAAGATCAGAAAGAATCTTAAGCAAGTATCCACTGGGGTTCAGCAAACAGCTTGCCCAGAATTTTCTCCTGTCTCTTTTATGAGACAAAAACCTTCATCTAAACTATTAAAGTCACAATGGCATTTATCACAGAAATAGAGCAAAAGCCATAAAATTTACATGGGACGACAAGAGATCCTGAATAGCAAAAAAATGCTCCAGAGAAAAAAAGGGCAAAAAAGGAGGCATCTTGCTTCCCTATTTCAAATTATACTACAAAGTGATAGTAACTAAAAGAGCTTGGTATTGAGTAAAAATAGACACATAGATAATTGGAAGAGAATGAAAGCTTAGAAATAAAATCACCTCATATTAACACCTAATTTAATGACAAAGGAACTAAAAGCATACAATACAGCAAAGAAAGTCTCTTCAACAAATGGTGTTTAAAAAACTAAATAGCCAGATAATGAAAGGATGGAACTAGACTACTGTCTAGCATCATACACAAAACTTAGTTCAAAATGGATTAAAGACTTGGATGCAAGATATGAAAATACACAGAAAGAGGAAAACACAGGTGATAAACTTGTTGACATCAGCTTTAGAGATGTGTTTGGGAAATCAATTCTAACATGACAGTAAAAAAAAAAGCAAAAATAAAGAAATGGATTACATCACATGAAAAAGCTACTGCAGTCTGAAAGAAGCTTATATCAAAAGAAAACCATATTCTCCTGTAAGGGAGAAGATATTTGAATGTCATTTGCTTGACCAGGGGTTAATATCCAAAACTACAAAAAGAACTCATAATATTCAATAATTAAAAAAGAAAAAAACCTGATTAAAACATTGGCACAGGATCTGAATAGACACTTCTCCAAAGAAGACATACAGATGGCCAGCAGACACATGAAAAGATCTTCATTATTTCTCATTATCAGATGAATGAAAATTAAAGCAACATCAGGATATCACCTTGCACCTGTGAGAACGACTGTTCCCCACAAGACAATAAAAAAGTGTTGTTGAGGATGTGGAGCGAATATATGTTGTTGGTGGGAATGTAAAAAAGATGCAGACATTATGGAAAGCATTTTTGGGGATTTCTAAAAAAATTGAGAATAGAAATTTATATGATCCAGTTACCCCACTTCTGGGTATTTAGCTGAAAAATACAGAAACATTAATTCAAAGAGATAATGCACCCTGATGTTTATTGCAACATTATTTACAGTAGACAGTAACAGCAACAATCGAAGTTCTCATCAACTGAAAAATGGACAAAGATGTGATATCTACACACAAAGGAATACCATTCAGCAAAAAAGATGAAATCTTGTCGTTTGCAATAACATGGCTGGACATAGAAGGAATTATGCTTCCCAAAATAAGCCAAACATTAGAAAACACTGAGTGATCTCTCTTACATGTAGTTATATTGAAAACAAACAAATTAAAAACTCAATAAGACAAAAGCAAACTTTGCATTCTTACATTAGTGGTTACTGGACGAGAAAGGGGAAGGGGAATGAGTAAAAAGGGAACAATGGTTTGGTGAAGAATAGAACTGAAATTTTATTGGCAATCTTACTGTAGTGTATGCACGCACTGATTCTCAGTGATGCACATCTGAAACTTACATAATGTTATAATACAATGACACTTCAATAAAAATTAAGTTAACTTAAAGAAAGCCTGATTCTAATTGGAGCAGAACAAGAAGAACCGCCTCTAAAGGCACTGAAAAATCAGTGTAGTTGGGGGGAAGTGTGAAGCGTTTCTTTTCCCAAGGGAGGGGTAGAAGTACTAATAGAGCCAGAACCATAGAAGGGCGGATGAGGGGAATTGAGAAGGCCTCATTCTGAGATGCAGAACAGGTTTAAGATTGAGGCTTAATCAGACCAACAGAATGTACAGCAGCAATGTTTATTGCAACATTATTTACTAATGGGTTCTGTGTAACTGGAGTGATGCTGAAAAGAACAAGAAAAGAAGAAGGGATATAAAGAGACCGTCTCTGGGGACATGCAAAGGAACATGCTCAAGGACAGTTTCAAACAGACCTGGTTCTGGAAATCCATTCTTCAGCCTAAGTGCAAGTTGGAATATGAAAATGATAACAGAAAGGATGAGGGTAGAAATTGAGACTGTAAAATAAAATGTTGTAAGTTCCTTATACTATACATTCTTTGTATATAGTAATGTATAAGCTATATATAAACTATATTCTATTATTGAAGATTGATTCTAATGAAGGTTTATATATTTCAAACCTAAGGGAAACCACCAAAATATAGTAAGAGATATAGATAATAAGCTAATAGATGAGGGAAAAAATAGTAAGTGACCAACTAGCTTAAGATGAAAAGGGAAAGAACAGGTTGAACAAATGTAGCACCAATCTATTGAATGAAAAACTCAGATAAACATTGATACATTCCATCTGGAATATCCTCTGAATTTGGGAGGTGCTTCCTTGGCTTGGAAGTTTTTTCGATGTTTCACAAAGCCCCTGATTAAAAACAAATTCTTAGTGAAATTGCTTTAATTAGTATGGTGCTTATTAACACAGCCATATATGGGTTAGTCTTTCATCAACTCTCTGCTACATGGGAGGAAAAAAAAAAAGAAATGCTCAGAAGGTGGTAATATCAGGGAGGTCATCCAACTCACAACCAGTTTGGCTCCCTACACCCCCACTATCAGGGTCCCATTTTGGGAGGTAAGAGGCACAGTTTTTGCTACATCTTTCCATTTGAAACAGGCACCATAGAATCACAGGATTTATAGCTGCCGACAAGAAAGGAAGTGACTCAAGTTACCTGCTGATTTATGTCTAGGCATTTCTCAACCTATATCCCATTATACAGAAAGAAACAAAGAATTACACAAGACTTCTTATCAGAAGACTTGCAAACCTATAAGGAGTAGTGGGACTGCTCAACAAGGCTATCTATGAGTTTCCTGTCTTCCTTTCAGTTTATTAGTCTTTAAGAGTAATAACCACGAAAGCCAAAGACAAATGGAGAGAAACAACGGCATTGTTGATTGCTGTCCGTGGTACTGAAGGATGGGATGTGCCGTATTTAAATTTAAATCCAAGAGGAAAAAAACACAATTGGCTTTCAAATATACTTCTCTCCCTAGTAGAATCAATCTTCCTGCCACACTGTTATTCCTTCTAGAGTCCTGCAAACCACACTACCTTGGAACACAGGATGGTAGCACAAAGATCTATTGGATGCACCATGTAGCTCTGGGGTGGCCAGATCGTCTTGTCCCTCCTGCTGAAAAATTGAGGCCATATTCATCCAATTTAGAGGTGGTGCAACATAAAAATTGGACTGCTCACTAAAGTTAAGCGGTCTCCCTTTAGTTAGTATGTCTCTTGATTGAAAAAATGGGTGTATAAATAATCAGGCTGCCTGTCCAGTGTAGTGAAGAGAATTGGCAGAGGCATTCACTTAATTGGTACTAGATACATTAGGCAAAAAGGAGCATTCAGGAGACATTTTGAGATTTTGTCCAAAGTTATCAAATAGGTTAATTGTCAAGACCCTAAAATAGGAGAAACAGCCAGTAGGATGAGCCACCAGGGATATGGGGAGCTGGAACAAAAAGGTAGGAACCCTCCAGAGTTAAGATCTAGCTGGAATCAAAATCAGATAATAAGCCAACAGTAATTAGAGAAGATAGATTTGAGGACGGTAGAAGGCAAAATACCAGATGTTCCTAATGATAACACCTTTTCAGTCTTTCAGTTTAATTTTAACACACTGTTTCCAAGTGCCCCTCTGTGTTACCCAGCTATATATATGTGATTCCATTTAATTATTTTGCAAACCCTCAAGATGACAGTGCTATTGTCACATATGACTAAGGGTATGGAACACAAAGGTAAGAAGACTTCTCATAGCCTCTAGTGCTGATCTATATTCCCTGCTTTTGGCAGAAGCAGGCATGGAACTGACATGTGGTAGCAGCTTATTCCTGAGAAGAAGGGAAGTGAAAACTTGCTGGCATCCCTCATAGCTGGCAGTGGCTTTAAGTGCCCATGGAGGGGTGGAAGTAGCTACTTGTCAAATCATCAAAGAAAATTGGCCTTTGGGTTCTCTCTGGCTCAGGACCAGAAGCCATGAACACTGGCTCTTATCAGCTAGATGTGTCTTGAGATCACGTGATTCTGTGAATAACAATAAGAGTCACCATATGTTGAACATCTCCTTTACTCAAACAACAAATGTCTATCAGGACACTGGTGCTAGCGAAGTGAGCCTCATGAAGTTGGTGAAGGACATAGGCAGACCAGCTGGAATCCCAGCTCTCTGAACCCATCTTTGTGGACTATGCCACTCCATGAGAGCATCTCCTTCACATTCTGGGCTCAAAATGTTCAGTTGCTGACATTCTTTTCTTCACACAATTTGGCTTGGCCATTGCATATCCTTGGATCTTGTAGTTTGACAGTGTGGGGGGAAGGGAAGTAAGTTGAAGGGGAATAAACAGGCAAATAGGAGCCAAATCATGAAGGCAAGTGAGAATGTTCTTCCTCAAAGAAATGGACAACTTAACACAACTTAATTTAAGCCCAATCTAAGTCTGATGCAGTTGGTCAGATTCATTTTCTTAATCAACTACTTCAAGACCAGCATTCTTCTGTTCATCAGCTTAACTCATTAGGAGAAAACATGCTTCTTCAGGAGTTTTCTTACTGAAAATAGATGCCTCATTACATTAAACATATTAACCTGAGAACAGTATTGATGCCAGACAGACTAATGCACGTCATTATAGGAAATGTGTAGGAGCCCACAGAGGGGCCAAGCAGCCATCAGGAATGCACTGCAAATCCGCACAACTATTGTAGGGTGTGGACTCATCAAGGAGAATAGGAGGGAGTGGGAGAGGGGCTGATCTTGGCTCTGTGGCTGTCTTTGCGAATGTTGGTCTGATTAGGCCTCGTACTTTTGATACTTGGGATGGCATGTGGCCACGCTCACGTGACATACTTCATTATTCTTCTGAAAAGGAGAGTAGCTGACTTTTGTCTTTAAAATGTGAGAAGAAGCCAAGTTTTGGTATCAGGAAACCTGGATTCTACTTTCTGTTTTGCCACTCAGTAGGAGTTTCAATAATGCTCAGATTTTTACCACACTCTAGTTCTAATTTTTATTGAGTGAAACTGTACTACAGACTTTCTCAAATGTTATTTTACGGATCCCACACAGAAATGCAATTAGCCAGATATTTTTGGCCCCAGAATTATGAAGAGGAAAATCAAGTCTCAGATGAAATATCTGAGTGGCTTTGGTAGATCCTAGGACAGGCCAGTGCAGGCCATGGGGCTCGGTGCTGGGAAGAGAGCACTGCAGATCTACCCCCACCTTGCACAGCAGTGTCAAGGAAAGAATGAAAACTTGAACTTGGTCAGAAGCATGATGAAGTATGCTGAAGGAAGCAGGGCTCTGAGAAAACATCTCTGTGGGGCAAAGAAATATGTTCAAATATAGAAAGGGCTTTCACATGGAGACAGGCATCCATAGTGTCAATGTGGGCTGAAGGGAGAGGTTTTCAATAGTCAAAGCTCTCCAGACATGGCAAGGGATAACTGCAGAGACAATGAGCTTCCCATTCTTACGTGTATGCAAGTAGTAATCAGACAGTACTTACTGGGGAGTGGGGAGGTAATATTGGGACGGTCTATATTTGAATGACAGATGTGTTTATTTTCTTAGTATTTCACCTTTCCTACCTACAACTTCCTCATTTGAAAAATGGAGAATCTGAAAAGGAAAGCAGCTGACTCTTGTCTTTACAATGTGAGAAGAGGCAAAGTTTTGCTATCAGGAAACCTGGATTCTAGTTCCTGTTTTGCCACTCAGTAGGAGTTGCAGTACTTCTCAAGGAATGCTGGCCTTGAAATAGTTGATTAAGAAAATGAATCTAACCAACTGCATGAGGAGATTCTTCCTCATTGGATTATTGTGAGAATTAAATGAAATTGTGTTTGTAATATATTGCACTCAATGCTGATTTGGGAGATAAAGTTTTGCTTTTATTGAGCAGATAAAAAGCCTCCTGGCTTCAGCTGAGGTCTTTCATCTTTGAACAAATCCAGAATTCAGCATCTTTGGAAAAGACCTCTTTATTTAATATCCTGAAAATTAGGAGGGCTATGTTTATGATTAAGGTACTATCTCTAGGCTCAAATTCACTGTTTTTTGCCCCTCATTGTGACACTGAAGCGGAACCTTATAACCATTATACAACACGGCAGACCAACTACATCTAAGAGACATACGGATCACTCAGCTCAACAGCAATGGCATACACATTCTCATCGATTATAAATTGGGCCTTTTCCAGGACAGACCATATGTTAAGTTACAAAGTAAGTCTCCATAATTTTTAAAAGATAGGTATCATACAAAGTATCTTCTCCAATCGCTATGGATAGAATCAACAATCAATAACAGAAGTAAAAAGTTATAAATTTGTGGAAATTAAGCAACACATCCTAAACAGATGATGGATTAAAGAAGAAATTAAAGGGAAATTATGAAATACTTAAGAGACAAAAGAAAATGAAAACATAACATTCCACAGCAGATGGAGTGTAGTAAAAGCAGGGCTAAAGGCAAAATTTATAAAAACATTTACATTGAAAATTAAGAAAGATCTATACTCAAAAATCTAATCTTATGATTAGGAACTAAGTAACAAGAAAAAGAGCAAACTAAACTTAAAGCTTGCAGAAGGAAGGAAATAATAAAGATTAGAGAAGAGCTAAATGAAATAGAGAATAGAAATGAAAGTAAAAAATCAATGAAACCAAATGTTGATTGTTTGAAAAGATCAATAAAATTTACAAACCTTTGGCTAGATAGACTAAGAAAACTGAAAGAAGTTAAATAAATAAAACCAGAAACAAACATAGTGGCATTATTATCAATTCTACAGAAACTAAAAGGAGCATAAGAGAATACCATGAAAAATTGTATTACAGAAATTGTCTAATCTAGATGAAATGAACAGATGGCTAGAAATATAAAACTCACCAAGATAAAATTATGAAGAAATAAAAAATCTGATTAGATCTATAACTAGTAAGAAGACTGAATCAGTAATAAAAACTCTTCCAATGAGTTAGACACACTGGCTTCACTGGTAAATTCTATCAAACATTTGAAAATCTAATATCAATTCCAAAACTTATTACAAAGCTACAATAATTAAAATAGTGTGGTATTGGTATACAGACAGACCTCTAGATCAATAAAATAAAGAACCAGAAATAAGCCTATACATATATAAGCCTATACATATACTTTTGAGGTGTCTGGAGGCAACACAGGCAGGACCCTAAGATGGGAAGGCGTCGGCGTGCAGAGATTCCAAGAGGGGGAGAGGAGTGGGAGTGAGGAAGACACGGGAGTCAGAGTTGGGTGCAAATCTTCCTGCTCTGCCTTTAGCAGAGGTTTATTTTATACATTTCCAGCAGGCAGGGGGATGGCATTAGCATACGAAAGGGGTTAAGATCACAATCACCTTTTTTCTAAGAAATTGGTCTGGGGTCGTAGGAAGAGGAAATTTCTTGCTAATCAAGAAACTTGCTAAAAGGTTTCAAGTAAGTTTTTCTACTTTGAGGAAACTTGCTAAAAGGTTTTAAGTAAGTTTTCTACTTTGAGGAAACTTGCTAAAAGGTTTCAAGTAAGTTTTCTACTTTGAGGAAACTTGCTAAAAGGTTTTAAGTAAGTTTCCTTGAGGTCTAGGCATAATTTGCTCTGAATAGGAGACGTAGGTGAATTTCCTTATCTAAAGACTAGATAGTAGAATCCTGAAAGACTAGCCAGAAAGACTTTTGTGGATTGCTTTGAAGTGTAGCAGGTAAAAAACTTAACTAGCTCTAAAACAGGCAACCTGAATGAATTTCCATATCTAAAGCCAGACAGTAGGAAGTTTGAGTAATTCTGTAGAAGCTGAATAGGAGGCTAGGTGAGATAGTAGAATAAGATTTGGGTTTTCCTCCATCTGGCAGTGAGAGACTTTGCAGAAACAGCCCTTTTGCTTTTATTGATCAGCCAATTGTTAAGTCACTTTTGACTTCAGAGGAATTTCTCACCCTGGTGCAGTGCTTGCTTGTCAGGGCAGGTAGGCCTTATGCAGCTGAGGCAATCCAATTGTAGGCTGAAAGTTGCTCAGAATATTTTGATATTATGATTATACAAAAAAGGGAGGTCATAACATAAGTTAGCATGGAAAGTCTGATCTTTCAGAGCTTTTCCCGAGCTACCCGGAATCTGTCAGACGATAGCCGTCGCATAGCTTGTGTCATATATGGTCCACTGATTTTTACAAGAGTATAAAAACTAGTCAATGTGGATAATGACAGTCTTTTCAACAAATGATGTTTGGAAAATCGGATATTCAGATCTTAAAAATGACATTGGCCCTAACATAACACAGATACAAAAACAAATGCAAAATGGGTCAAAGACCTATATTTAATACATGATATAATTAAAATATTAGAGGAACACATAGACCAAAAGCTTCATGACATTGGTTTTAGCAATGTGACATCAACACATCCAACAAAAGAAAAAAATAGATAATTGGATTTCATTAAAAATTTATTAAAAAATAAAAAGATGGGCCCTCCCTCATGGCGCAGCAGGTTAAAGCACAGCACGAAGAAGCTAAAGCCACTTCCGCATGAGTTCAATCCCCGCCTGCCCGGGAGGAGATCCACATGTCGAGGCAGAGCTCTCCTGACCTGCCTGCTGCTCCCCTCAGCAGTGTACTTCATAGATCTGCCTGTTCTGCTCCCCACTGTGTCTCTGGTGAAGCCTCTTGCCACCCCTGAGCCTCTGGCCTGTACCCCAGTTCTGTATGCACAAATAAATAAATCTTTAAAAATAAAAACAAAAAAAGACAATATTTGCAGAACAAAAACCCTGCTGAATTGGAGAACTATTTGCCAGTCATACCTATGATAAAAGATTAATATAGAGTGTATAGAAAACTTTTAAAATAATAGAGAAGGATTAACAGCAAAAACTAATATAACAGAATAACTATAACAATGCACTATAATAAAAGTTAAGAGACAGCGGCTTATCTCTCTTTCAGAATGTCTTATTGCACATATATTTTCAGACTGTACTTGAACATGACAGGGTAACAGAAACCCTGGAAAGGGAAACCTTGCATATGCAGGACTATGTATTTGCCAATCTTTGGTGTAAATGCTGTCACTACGGTCAGTTTCAAACTACAGTGCCATATACTATAAACATAAAGTCTGGAAGAGACACCAAGTAACATACCGTTATTTCCAATATTATTATTGTAGTGTTTCCACAATACAGATACAATATGTGTTAAAAATCTCAAAACACACAACAGTAAAATATTACAAAGCAATTAGGAAGGGAGGAGTTTTGAGCATTTTTGCCATTGTTTTTAACGTACTCTGCTTAACAGTAAGGTTCCACAATTTGACTTTCACTGTGGCTGTGTTTAACAACTGTGTGATAAAACTTGGAAAATCTAACCATCAGCTGTGTGTGCTGGCTTAGGGGCTGCTGCCCAGACCCTTCTGTAGCTAGGGCCTGAGCACCTGGGCGTTGGGGAGCCCAAATCCCTGCTGCCCCTTTTTCCTGACCCTGCCATTATGGAACCAGAAACCCCTACAGTTTCTGGGAGCTGGGAAACCCTTCAAAGTGAGGCCAGACATTCTGGCCTCATCCCTGCCTACTTGCTCACTCGTAATGCTGCACTCGGCACTTTTAATTTCCTTCAATACCATTATTGTCAGAGATGACGATTGCGATTGCATTTCCAGCACAAATGCCACACTGCCAAGCTGAGTTAGTCACAGAGGTGGGCCCTGATCGTAGCTTGCTGTGGTGGTGCAGCCCCAGGAGGCCCTCCCTGCCCCCTGCTGGTCTTTGCAATGCCCCTGGCTGCCCCCAGAAAGTTCTCTACTGGAGAGGCACCCCTGCCTGCTTCCTTCCTGGTCTCCGCTGGAGCACCGACAGGACCTTATGGTTCTTCCCTCCCTGCTGCTCAACCATGTGGGAAATGACAGCATGTCACCTGGAAGGGGCATCCTCGAGGCCTTTGGCAGGAGATTCACCAGCAGACTGAGACTGAGTCTCCTCCACCCGGGCACAGAGTTCGCTTGCTGCTGGTGAGTACTCACCCGGCCCCTCTGGACTCCACAATGAACTTGAAATTCAGTGTTGAAGAGTTCTAAAGGCTGGTGTGGATTCTGCCCCAGGGCCACCTGCAGAGCGCTAGTCAGGCCTCATCTTCGCAAAGCCCCTCCACTAACAACCAGTTGCTGGGAGCTTGACAATGGGTCTGATTTCTTGAAATTGATTTCTCATATAGAATATACTGGGAGAAATGAAATAACTAGCAAAGAGCCTTCAATGAATGATACTTTTATTAAGACATGACAAATCCATTGAAGCATGAACTGTGAGAAAAATGAAATTCAGCTTCTTGGATCTTGGGCTATTCCCTCTGCTGTGTGAGGCAGATGTCCCTGTCCTGCCCCAGCTTTCCCTCAAGGGCAGGGCCCACGCAGTGAGGGCCAGAGGACAATCCCATGCAGGGGCCCAGAGGATGGTGGGGTTGGGGGTGCTTCCTGGCTCGGTCCAGGAGGAAGCTAGGGCCTGAGCACCTGGGCATTGGGGAGACCAAATCCCTGATCAAAGCAGGGGGGCTGCCTGGGCCCATCCAGTGGGAACAGGGCCCGGCTGGTCCTGGCAGCTTCAGGCAATGTGCGGGGAGATTCTACTTGGCGCTCTTGATCGTCCAGTCCCCACTGCTGCTCACCTCTGTGGGTCTGGCAGCGCTCAGGCTGGACCGGGACAGGCTGCACCACCATGGCCACCTTGCCCCTGGGTCACTGTGCCCTTGTCCCCCTACAAACTAGAGTGGTTGTGGTCTGTGACCCCGTGGGCCCAGCCCCAAGCCCGCCGACAGGTACCTCTTCCTGGTTGTAGTAGCAGGATTTCAGGCAAAGACTTTTTTTTTTTGAACGTAACATTTAGTTATTTATTATGTTTCAAAAGAACAGTTTTTTTTAGTGTTTTTTTTCCTAATTTTTACAAAAGTTTATTTTTACATCATTTTGCACATTTTTTTTTCCATCTCGATTGTAATCCCCGCGGGTTTCCCATCACCAAATCACCCGTGTGCCATCACCATAGTCCCGTGCATTTCCCTCCCTTCCCGCCCCCCCATTTTTGATCCCATTCCCCACTCCACCCCTGCAAAATGTCTCTGGTATATGGTTGTTCATTATTTTTGTTATTTTCTCGTCAGGCAAAGACTTTTTGTAAAACCTTACCACTAAGGATGATAGTAATCTTCGACGCCTCCTGTCATCAGCCAGAGCAGGAAGCAGGACAGCCCCGAGGAATGGTGACTCACCTGGGTGCCGGCAGGGGCCATCTTCATCCCCTCAGCACCCAGGGACCCTGCAGTTAGCAGAAGCGTGTCCCTCCCCAAGGCCCGCCAGGCCCCTGTGGCTCTAATTCGCATTCAATTATTCAACACAAACAAGAGCTGAATTAAACTTTCATGACCACGTTGTTCTGTGACTGTGAATATATTTACCTGAGTCCAGCCAGCCCTCCTCTGAGCTCTGTATCTGAAGCCTTTCAGATTCAAACATCAGTTTGGATTAAAAAGTCTCTTGTGATGCCGGGAGTCCAGTTTGGTCAGGCCTCCTGTGGACGGCGGGGGAACCCTCGTCACACCAGGGAGCTTTCACGGTGTCTGCCGCCACGTGGCCCCGGCCTCTGGGTCCAGAAATGGGCCCGGACTTTTCCTCGGGATCTGCATCTGCTTCTGGGGGCCAGGGGTGGGGTGGGGGGGCTCTGGAAGGGGCTGCAGCGTGGGCTGTGCTGGAGGTCACTGACCCTCAACCCCACAGAAGGGGCAGAGGGAGGGCGGTGAGTGTGGGTCCCTTCGGGTGACTTGGGATCAAGTGGGCGACCCTGGGGTGTGGCTCAGCCTCTCAGAGCCTCAGTTTCCCCTGTTCACAGGGAACTCTCAGTCGGCGCATGACACATAGTAGGTGCTCAGATAAGTGGCCCTGAGCTGGGGGCCAGAGGACTGGGCTGAAGATGCAGGGCCTTGGCCCCACCCACTTGTCCCATCACAGGTTGACTTAGGGGGCTGCAGGAAGTGGGGCACCATGAGGTGGAGCAGACTGGAGTAGGAGGGTCGGGATGGGGCCTCCCCGAAGTACTTAGAAAGAATGGGGTAGGGGAGCCCCAGGGGGTGGACCTGGGAAGCAAAACTGAGCAGGAGACCAGGGGCCACTGAGCCAGCAGGTCAGGCCAGGCCTGATGCAGACAGAGCCCCACAGGAGAGGTGATGATGAGGGGCCGTCCTGATGGGGGGAGAAGACACCCATAGGAGCTGGGAGAGTGAGAGGTGCTGGCTCAGCTCCGTCAGCATGGGGCCCGGACTCTGGAATGTTCTCAGTGTCCGTCAGGCCGTCCAGGCCGTCCAGGCCCTGCTGTGAAGGGGGAGGGAGCTTCAGGAGTAAGCAGGGGGGCTCAATTGGTGAGGTGCAGCATCATTGTAGCACAAGCTACAATGGAGTCATTCTTCTTGGATCCACTTGACGGAGGAGCAGCTTGGGCAGGTGGACAGCTGGCCTTGAGGGACACTGGTAGAGGAGTCAGGACCCTGGCTTCTGATTCTGCATGCACCTCTGAATCACCGTGACCCAGGGCAAATGCCTTGCCCTCCCTGGTCTTGACAGCACATCTGTAGGATGAGAGATGTTCACTGGGGGATGCACAAGACTCCTCTCAGCCCAGAGGGTCAGGTCTTCACTGTGTATAGTTCTAGATGACCCTTCCCCCACCCCCATATCCAGGCCTCCACCATAAACATGCCCAGTGGCTCCCCAGCTCCTAGCTGCCCTGTGCCAGAGGAGGGCAGTCAGCCCGGAGCCTCAGTGCTGAGTCACAGGCCTCACGGTCACTGTGATGTGGGGTCTGGGGTGACAGGGCTGCTTAGCCCATTGATCTGGGGACAACGCACCCTTACTCCCAGAGATGCTGCATTGGGGTGCTTTCTGCAAAGTCCTCTGTGGGAGACGAGGAAATGGAGGGAGAAGCAATGGGTGATGAGCTCACTCTTACCCAGGGCAGGAAGACAGCGAGGTTTTGTGCTGGTCTCAGCTTGGAGATGGGGCTGTGCTGGGAAGCCGTGGTGAGCACCTCCACCTCCTGTCGGGGCTCAGTGCAGCCTGGAGGGCCCAGGGTGGACACTCTGGTGTATACGAGCAGCTCCGGGACCCAGCAGCCCGAGGAGCAGCTTGACCCAGGGGGGAGAGGAGGCCAGCAGAGCCTGTTTATTTTATCTCCATCTTTGACCTTCTATCCCCCTCGCAAGGCCACTCTCTGGACCTCCTTCCTGCTGGCTAGATGTTTTCCATCCAGGTGAAGTGGAACAGAGAAGAGAGAAATTCTCTTCCCCATAACCGAGCCTGGGCTGCTGGCTCTAGGGGCCTCCACCCCATTGCACTGCCAGAAAGGAGGAGGGGGGAGACCGTTACAGAGGGCAAGAGGCCCGTCTGAGCCAGAGGAACCCCAACAAGCCACGTGGGCTGACGGTGGGGAGGGACACAGCTTTATCAGAGAAACGGGGGACTAGCAGGCAGCTGCAAACTCTGCTTTGCCCCTTTCAGGACGAGGACAAGAGCATGGGGCCCTGGACTTTCCATAGCACAGCAGTGGACAGACCTTTTGGGCAGCCTCTGCTGCTGTGCCCTGAAGTTTCCTATTCATCATGACTAGAAAAATTAACTAAGCCACATGTGTAGTGAGCAACTTGAACAAGAAGAGGTGGAAAGATCAGGAAAAGAACCGAACATTTTGCATATTCTGTCTGTTTGGATTGTTTTATTTCCAGCAGGCATCTATTACCTTTGTAGTGCATGTTATTTATGCGTGTGTGTATTCCTGTGTGTATACATAGGTGTGCCCCTGCTTTGGGCGTGAGGGCTATTTTCAGGAGAAAGGGACTCCTTTGTTTACAAAAGCATCAGCCAGAGGCTTCTTTGAAGCACTCTGCTCTCTGGAGGGCTGCAGGAAGAATTTTGATTTATGAACAGCCCCCCTCAGGCTCTGGTGCCACCCTTAAACACTTGGTCAATTTCTGCTTCAAGTTCCATATAATTTACCCAGCATTTTCCAGGTTGCAGACTTGTGTTCAACGAAACTGATGGCCACACTCAAGAAAAGGGCTCAGAACTGTGGCCGTGGTGACTTAGCAAGACCGCACCCATGTGTGGGCTCCCAGTGACGGGCAGCCAGAAGGCCCGCTGTCCATGGAAGGGCGAGGGGTGATGAGGAAGGGGTCCAGCTACTCTGCTTTACCCCCACCACGATCACTGTCAGAACCCAGAACTGAGCCCTGCCACCGGAAGAGTGAGCCATTTTGAAACTATGACAAAAGGAAGAGAGAGGCTGTTTGTGAAATCAAGGCCCAGCTACCCCTGAGAAAGTAGGGAGGGAGCAGGTGCCTTTCCGAGTTCTCCTTCCCCAGCCGGGCTGAGTCACCTCCCCACAGCCCCTGCTGATGCAGCCAAGGAGCCAGCTGGAAACTTAGGCCACTAGTCAATCTGATTGCTCCTGCCTGGGGTGAGTTGTTTATTGAAAAAACCTTTTTAAACAAGGAAATGCTTCTTTTGCAATGAGAAACTCAGGCACCAATAAAGCATTTAAAAATAACCCCTGAAGGGGCCCTCCCTGGTGGCACAACCGATTAGAGCTCAGCACTGTGGAGCTCCCCACAGCCACCCCAGCATGAGTTCGATCCCCAACAGGGAGCTGACCCACATGGCCTCTCCTATCTCACCTGCTGCTCCCTCAGCAATGTGTTCCGTCAATCTGCCTGTTCTGCTCCCCACTCTGTCTCTGGTGAATCCTCACACCCAGCCTGTATCTCTGGCCTGAACCCTGGTTTTGTATGCATAAATAAATATTAAAATAAAAACAAAAACAAAACTGACAGCAGCACCCTTACCTCCTCGGATGACTGTAAGGGTCATGTGGGAGAATGGGGTGAGCCCGTGGTGTATGGTGGCGCAGGAGGAGCGGGGGGCTGGGGGCTGCGTGGGCTCACTGCAATTTGTGTCTGCGGGTTGTGGGCACTGCTAGGCGAGGCAGCCACATCTTGGCTGATTTATCGGTAAAACAACAGCAAACCTCGCAGCCCGAATCCAGGGTGCTGGGCTGGGAGACTCCCTAATGCCACATCCTGTGTCTGTAATCATTGCTGGACTGGCCTTTGTTATTACTGTCCAGGAAAGCAGGAGGAGGCCTCGGAGCAACCTGTTCCTTTCATATTAAGTACCTCATTTGTCCACACATCCAGGAAATACTTGGGCAGCCTCTCCTTACTCCCCCTTTCTCTACTGAGCAAGTTGAGGCTTGCAGCCTTAGTTAAACTGCAGCTTTGATCTCTCTCTCTGCAGGCAGTGGGCTTCCTGCTAGCCGTGACTGTGATATTAAGAGCCCAGGATTTGCATGAGAAACCAGGATTCCATGGTCTTGGGCAGTTGGAAACAATAGACTCACTTGAATGGGCTATTTCTTTTTTTCTGGATCACCGCCAGCAAATCAATATTCGATTGTGCCACTGAGTTCTTGTGCGCTTCCCTCCTCTCCCTCCATCCAGAAGTGGTGGAGAAGATAAAAGTCTCAACAAATTCTAAGCGAAAGTGTTAGAAGCAAACCGGAAGAAGAGGTGTGCAGGTTCCCCAGGAGTTATTAATTCCAGGCTGATGAATCATCTGGCAGGTGCTGCCGCCCCGGCATCCTGGCTCAGGACAAGAACGGCATAATGACTTCTCTGATGCTGGTTATCTGGAACTGCCATCCATTTTTCTCATCTACTGCTGTTGGATTTTAGGAAAGAGTCTGCTAAATCCCTCCTGCACTTCCTTATCTAAATGTTGAGGCCAGAGCGTGTCTTGCATGAGGAGGACTCAGCCCTGAGCCTGCCCGCCCGCCTGAGAGGTCTCCGTGAGTGTGATTGGCGGGTGGCTGGACAAGAGGTGCATGACCATCATCCCTGTCGGTGACGCCTGACATTTCACTTCCTCCTCTTTCCCTTGCTCTGTGAATCGACACCCCAAGGAAGTGAGGACTGGCCGAGGCTGAGGCGGAGAATGACTCAGGACTTCAGAGAGGGTGTTCCTGCCCAGACAGGGCACTGTGGGACAGGGTCACCAGGCCAGCAGAGTCAACTTCTTAAACCGAACTTTAACTTCCTCCATACTGCGTGTCCCATTGCAGCTGAGGTCCCAACAGAAATGGACTCTAACCAGCAAAGCCACTTGTCCCCCGATCCCCTTCTCTAAACAAATTGCCCCAGATTCCCTGGTGCTTTAGGGCTCAAGTTGCAGATCAAATTTAGACATTGGCTTGGGCTTTCCTGGGAAAATTTAGCTGCTTTGTAAAACAGTTTAAGTGCCTGGCTCTGAGAACCACATGAAAAAACAACACAATAGTAGCCATGCAAGAATTCTATTGCCCACTCTCTTAACGCTGCTAGCTTTGACTCTCGAGGCCATGTCAGTCTTGGGGACCAAGATGACACCTGTCATTTGTTTGTTAGGTCTAAATGCTGGCTATTAAATTCCATGAACTGTACTTTGATCCATGGCCACAACACCTAGGACTATGAGCGGCACAAGATGACACATGTGGCCCTTCCCCTTTAAGGACTTGACTTGGAAACTGAAAACACTTTGTTGTTCACATCTCATTGGTAGAAATTAGTTGCAAGCTGCCCCTTGTTGCAAAGGTAGCTGGGAAATGCAGTTTCTGCTTCATGCAGTTGCAAGGTGAAGTTGAATAGCTAAAGGAAGAAGTGGGAATGGGAGGGGAGGGGAAAACTGGCTGGCTGATGATGTCATGTGTAAGAGAAGTATTTTGGGAGAATTGGAATGGGTCTAATATCCCCTGCCCCGGGGGGCAGGGACAGAAATGCATCTATTCTGACTTTTCTGTTTCTCTCCGGTCTCATTGCTTCTTCTTTAACTTTTCTCAACCTGGGATATGGTCATTTTCCTATCCTACTCTGGATCATCTGTATTATCTCCTGGATCAGAAATAGCTGCAATTCATTAAATGAAAAGAAGCCACTTACAGTGCAGAAAATTTAATTATTGGAACCTAATCTGTGCCGAGCACTTCTCTGGATGCTGTGGCTACCACAGAGAATAAAAAGGGATGTAGTCTTAGAATGTAGTGTCTAGCAGGATAAAAATCACACAGATGGACATTGAATTGCAGCTATGATTTCCACTTCCAGCCAAGATGAATCAGTGTCTGGATTTGCCCTTCTGCCTGAAACAATGAGACAACTGTGTGAGAGGAAACAACTTTTTAGACATTAAGCAAAGCAAACACTATGGTGGGAGATGAAAAGGCAAGTCCATGAATATTTCAGGTCTGTGTAGTTGAAAAGTTTTTGTTTCTGTTTAGTTTTTAAAAGATCTTTTTGTGGAGTTTCGAAGTTTCTGCTACGAGTTCATTTCCCCTTGCATCTTAAGATGTTTCTCTTTTGTATTCTCACAAATTGTTTCTGGAGAAAAATCTGCTGTCTGCCTTATTTTTGTTCCTTTGGGGATGATGTGTTGGTTGTTTTCCTTGGGCTGGTTTTAAGATTTTCACCGGCTTTGAATACGTTGATGCATGTGACTTGGTGTACTTGTTTTCATGGTGTGTGTACTTGGGTTTGTTGAACTTTTTGGGCCTGTGGGCTCATACTGTTTATCAAATTTAGAAAACTTTAGGCCATTTAAAAAAAAATCTGTCCTGAAAGAATTAACAACCAATAGAATTAGATCACAAGAAATTGTCAAAATAACCTTCCAGATAGGAGAAATGACAGCCAACAGAACGATGATTCTCACAAAGCAATGAAGAACTAGTCGTTACACAGGCTAATTTAAGATGGTTTCTGTTAATTAGTACAAGTTAAATAAATTATTAGCAAGTGATGGAGACTGAAGGAAAAAAGATTCCTAATACATTTCCATAAGAAAAGCCCTTGAGGGCCTCCCTGATGGCGCAGGGGGTTAAGTCTCAGTGTTATCAAGCTATTGTCAGCCACTGCATGGCATGAATTCTATCTCCTGCTTGGGAGCTGACCCACATGGTGCAGCAGACCTCTCCTGTTTTGCCCACTGCTCCCCTCAGTCAATCTGCTTGTTCTGCTCCCCACTCCGTCTCTGGTGAGTCCTCTTAACCCCTGTACCTCTGGCCTGTATTCCAGTTTTTAAGTAACATTAATCTTTAAAAAAATTAAGAAAGAAAAGAAAATCCCCTGAGTTAAATCCAGTTTTCCTATTGTTTTCATTTAAACATAAATATGTTCTAATCCCATGACACATGAAAGTCTATGACAACTTATACATCACATAGGCATAGGGATATTATGTAGTCTCAGATGAAATAATGATACTGTTATTACTTAATTCTCTTTTTAAAAACCTTGAAGAAAAATAACAATGTAACGTTGGCTATTAGAACATATGTAGAAATATAGGAATATAGTATAATGATCTAGAGGGGAGAAATATGCTATTGCAGAATTCTTATATGTGATGTGACATATTAATTATCAAGGGTAATTGGTGGTAAGTTGAGGGTGTATAATATAAATCTTAAAGCAACCATTAAAATACCAAACAAAAAATAAGTCAACAGCAAAGATAAAATGGAATCAGAAAAATATTCAATTATTTAAAAGGAAAGCAGAAAAAGATAAACTAACAAAGAACACATCTGCAAAAAAGGAAACAGACAATGAGATATGTGTAAAAATCAGCCATATCAATAACCATATTAAATGTAAATGGTCCAAACAACAAATTAAATGTGGACAATGTCAGTTTAGATAAAAGAAGAAACATTCAATGATATGCTGATCACAACGCACTTGTTGGTTGAAGGTTAAAGAATGGAAACTAGTCTAGCATTAAACATAGTGAAAAGCTGGGGTGGCTACTTGAACATTAGAGTAAATAGCAGAGCAAAAATTGTGAGCAGATTAAGGAAGTCATTTCATAATGATAAAGTAGTCAATTCACCAAGAACACATAGAAGTCCTAAAAAATGTATGTGCTCAAAAGCAGAATTTCAAAATAATGAAGCAAAGATGTATAGAACTGCGAAAAGAAATAGACAGAGCCATAGTTTAATGGCAGATTTCCCTATCTCTATCAGAATAATTGATAGAATAAGCATACAGAAAGTAAATAAGAATATAAGAGTTTTATAACACTATCAAGCAATTTCATCTAATTGACATTTATAAAATCCTACTCAACAATAGCAGGATATATGTTATTTTCATTTATACATAAACATTAAACAGGATAGAGCCCATAAATCAAGCCTCTGTAACTTGAGAAGATCCTAGTCATACAAGTCTGTTGTTTGTCCAGAATAAAATTAAATTAGAATTCAGCAGTAGAAAGATATCTGGAAAATTGCCAAATATTTGGAAACTAATGCACTTCTAAACAACATATGGGTTAGGAAATAAATAAATCAAAAGAGAAATTAGAAAGTGCTTTAAACTGAATGAAAATGAAAACTTAACATATCAAAGTTTATGATGTGCCTCTAAAAGCGGCACTTAGGGAAGAATTTACAGCATACTCAACACCATATTAGAAAATGAGCAAGGTCTCAAATCAATCACCCAGCTTCTACCCTAAGCTAGAAAAACAAATTAAACCCAAAGTAAACATCAAAAAGGGGAATGATAAAGAAAGAATAGAAATTAATAAAATCTGGTTATTTCAGAAGATCAATAAGATAATAAGTATCTACCCAGAGTGATAGGGGAGAAAAGAAAGAAGATATAAGTCATGAATAGCAAGATTGAGGGCAGGAATATCATGGCCAATTTTACAGATATTAAACGACTAAGGCAGAATGGAATATTATGAATAGCTTTGTGCAAACAAAACTTGACAACTTAAGCAAAAATTCATTTAAAGACATAAAATACCAAAGATCAAACAAAAGAAACTGATAACTAGCTGGTACTATGTACATGAAGAAATTGGACAATTAAATTTACAGTTGTAAACATCCCTTCCAGAAAACTCAAATCTAGATGACTTCTCTGTGGCGTCTTACTAAATCTCTAAGGATGAAATATGCCAACTCTATACAAAATTTCCCCTGAAATTGAAGAAAAGGGGTTGCTTTCCTCTGATATCAAGACTATGCAAAGACATTGTAAGAAAAGTAAACTGAAGACTACAGTCCTCATGAATATAGGTTTAAGGACTTTAAACAAAAATTCCAATAAATTAAACCTAACAATGTGTAAGATATAAAAATACATCATAGTCAAGTGGAGGTTTTCTTAGAATACAAAAGTGGTTTAACATTAAAGAAAATCAAATATAGGGCCCTCCCTGGTGGTGCAGCGGGTTAAAGCACAGCTCTAAGAAGCTAATGAGTTGGATCCCCGCCCCGGAGCTGACCCACATGGCACGGCAGACCTCTCCAGACCTGCCCGCTGCTCCCCTCAGCAGTGTACTTTATCATTCAGCCTGTTCTGCTCCCCACTCTGTCTCTGGTGAATCTTCTCACCAGCCCTGCACCTCTGGCTTATATCCCAGTTCTGTATGCATAAATAAATAAATAAATCTTTAAAAAAATCAAATATAACCCTTGATATTGAAGAATGATATAATCATTGCACTAGATGTAATAAGTTACCTTACAAAATCCAAGCTTTGTTTCTGGTAAGAGCTCCCAATATATTGGGAATAGAAGCCAATCCTCATCTTGATAAAGGGCATTTAAGAAATACTTACCATTACGTCATATTTGCGATTAACGTGCAAGGTGTTCCCTCAATATCAGGAACAAGGTAAGGACCTACTCTCACTGCCATTCAGCGGAGAAGTGGAGATCCTACCCAACACAACAAAGTGAGAATCAGAAATGAAAGGTTTCTATGTAGGCCATCTGTGTAGGGCATTCAATGTCATCTCCAATCAGTCAGTTGATCAATAATCAAAACAAAAATCCAAACTTAAATGATAAGTGAGGTTTAGCAAGATTGCAGGATATAACACCAATTGCATTTGTATATACTGTCAATAAATAATCTGAAAAGGAAACTTAAAATGCAATACCATTTATAATAGCATAAAATACAAAATCATTAGGGAAAAACTGACAAAATATGAAAAGACCTATGCTATGAAAATTACAAAACACTTTTTAAGAGAAGTTAAAACCAACTTAAGTAGCCAGAGAGACACACTGTGTTTCTGGGTTGGAAGATCCATTATGGTGAAGATGCCAATTTTGCTCAAATTGACCTATATACACATTCCTATATAATTCTAGTCTAATCCAATCTAAGCTCAATCTAATTGAGAAATTGATGAGTTGGTTTAAAAATTCATATGAAAATGCAAAGAATAACCAAAGCAGCTTTAAAAAAGATCAAAGTTGAAAGATTAGCACTATCTGACTTCGCGTAAAGCTGCAGTAATCAAGGGAGCGCAAGATTGTCATTGAGAAGGACAAGTGGGAGAACGGAACAGAAAGGAGCCCTGCATGTTAAAGACTACTTATTTTTGACAAAAGTACAAAGACAAATTAATAGAGAAAAGACAGTCTTTTCAACAAATGGTGCTGAAACAAATGGATATCCATATTCTAAAGAGTGAACTTCAGCCTGCACCCTGTGCCATATACAAAGTGAATGACCAGTAGACAGTGGGCAGCCAGCAAGTGCTAGTTAGGATGACGGTGGCTAGTACTGCTGTGGCCGGTGCCACCACGATGCCATGGCCGAGACTGCCATCACTGCTGGCATGAGCCTGAGGCCATCCACCAGCCGCGTGCCTTTAGTCAAACTTAGGCTCAGTGTCCTCCTCTGTAAAGTGAAGACAATGAGTCTTCTTTGTGTGTTTTCTGTGAGAGAAATGTTCTGCAAATATATGAGGTAGGCAACATGGTATATAATAAACACTCAGATGGATTCATCTTCATCATTCCTTAATTACTAGGGAATAATGACCCCAGGTCTGCTCGGGGTTTGTCCCACAGATGGATCATCAGCTCCTGATGGAGAGCTGATGGGAGACAATTTCTGTCTCCTTCTGTGGGCTCTGAGTCACCACGTGGAGGAAAGCTGCCTGCTCACTGGCAGTGTGAACGGTGAGCATGGGGGGCTGTGAGTGCATAATGGGGGCGGGGGTGAAGCCTTCGTGGAGATCGCAGAGGGCTCCATAGCAGAGCTAATACCTTAAAGGAAGCCATCAGGATGCCAGAAGGAAAAGTGTAACAGGCAGAGGGAACAGAGAGTGCAAAAGCTCAGTGGTGAGAATATGGCATTTTGGGGAATGCACTGATGGTCTGAATAGCTTCTGAGATGGTTAAGGGTTGCGGCTGGAGTGGCCTTTACATCCAGCACAAGCATGGCATGTGATGGACACTCAGTATTTGCCAGTGAATGACAGAATGAACAGAGAAGCAAATAACAAGTTATTAGGTTTGACTGAAGTCTGAAAGATCCATAGGAATTTATGGGAAGATGGGTGGCGACAGAGTTTGTTTGCTGGGATGAATTTATCTTTTATTTTACGGATGATGATGCTCCAGTGACATCACTCAGGAGCTGCTATTGGAATGAGGGAAGTTTCTGGAGCCATGACTGACAAGTGGCCCTGATCTTGAGGATAAAGGCCTCAAGGGGTTCCTTCAAGGGTCCCCTAGAACAGACTTCCTGAGAACAAGAAGGATCCCATTAAGTCAGTATTGCTCCTTCTCTAACTGGATCTGGAAATGGCTTGTCTGTTTTCTCCCTGGCTCAGCTCCTGTCCGCTGCATGCAGAGCAGGCTGTCCTAATCAACAGGTGCCTTCCTCATGCCTACCACTTGCTCAACTGGGCAAAGCTGGCTGGGGAGAGACGAGTAAGCCTCTGACACGCACGCCTCCTGGCTGCCCCAGCCCTCCCTCCTGGCCTGACCCACGGGGCTACTGCTTTTCCTCAGGCACTGCACTAGCCATGCCATCTCATTTCCCAAGGAAGCTTCTAGGCGTAGCAGCTGCGTCTGCCTGTAACCACCTATGAAAGCGCTGCCAGAGGCTGGCAGGGCGGCACTGCGCTGAGACCCTGGCCTGGCTGCCGCGGTGCAAGTCCTGGCTCTGCAGCTGCTCGGTTGGTGACCCAAACTCTCTGGGCTCTCTCCTACAAAATGAGGATTATAATAGTGTCCACTCCTAGAGAAGTGGTGGGCACGAAGGGTGGGTGCAGGGAGCAGGGCCTGGTGCCCCACACGTTCTCGGCATGTGCTCCGTCATGTGACCCTTGGGGGAGGTTGTCTGAACAGCTCATTTTCCTTTGGGATCCGCTTCTTCGCCCCCCTCTGCCCTGCCTACCCTTGACTGGCTACTCAAATGCCTGGTTCTTATCCTTGTCTCTGGCTGGATGCTGTGTCCCGTAAATTCTTGGCTTCCTCAGACTCCATGTATTGCAATGTACCAGTTCCCATGGACCCTGAAATCTGAGAGAAAAATGGAATTGGAGAGACGTGGGTTCTTCCCTATGCTACCTCCTGCTTGCTGCATGACCTTAGCCTTGTTATTTAATTGCTCCAAGCCTCAGTTCTTCATCTGACCTGGGCAGCTGGTAATGCCACCCCCCAGGGTTCGTAAGTGGATTGGATGTGATGGTTCAGGAGAAAGGCCTGGTGTACAGGGGTGCCTAATAATTGCTGGTTTGATTGGTGCAGGCCTCACTCAGCCAGCTCTGCCCCCAATATTTCACCTCTACAAGAGCAGGCAGGATTCCTGGGGGAAATCTCACCCAGCAGCCTCACTCTGGGAAGAAGAAATAGAAATTATTCTAATTCTAAAGAGTAAATGTCAGAGGCGTGGGAAGGACTGAAAAATAAACACTTGGCACAGGAGGGAAGTGGGAGAGGAGGGAGGGATGGAGGTGGAGGGCAAGGAAGAGAGGCAGAGATGAGGCAGGACAGTGACTGCGAGAGGGAGAGAACAGAGATGGAGAGAAAGACTCTCAGGGTCCCTATCCAAAGTCCTTGGTTAAGGGACCTGGGTGGCCCCTGAGCATTCTTAGAGGCAGGGCACCTGCCTACGGCCAGGACAGGCACTTTCAAATGCTCCGGGACCTGGGGCTATGAACTCGCCAGGCCTAAGGAACTGCGGTCAGGAATCCGCAGCCCTGCGGCTTCTCTAAGTGGCCTTTGCAGCCCTGGCTGGTCCCTGGGTCCCACCTGTCCCAGCGCTTGAAGCCCCTTCCAGCACCCCTATTTCCCACAGTCTCCTCCAAACCAGCCCTAAGTGATCTGGCTCCCAAGCTCCTCATCACCTCTTTCCATTCTCTGGGAACCCCCATTTCAGGGGAATCCCCAGTATCCTGTGTGGCCCGGGAGCAAAGTTCCCCTTGCTCCCAGATGGCCCCCCGCCTTCCCTGGGATCTGGGTCGTGGTAGAGTCCCAGACCTGGATTATGCCCTCAAGGCCACAAGAGATGCCTGGGCCCTGGGAGCCAACTGCACAGGGCTCATGTAAATCAGAGGCTCTGAGGCCCCTGGGCAGACAGCGGACTCCAGGAGTGGGGTGCGCAGAGGACCAGGAGGCCCGACTGCACCTGTCATCTGTAATCCACCCACATTTCAATTAAGTCATGGTGCTCAGGTTTCACCAGTAAGAGCTCTGAGCCAGTGGCCTTGGAGGGGCCAGGGAACAGAGAGGAGCCCCCTGCTTGCGGAACCTCAGATTCCCCACCAGGCACCTCACCTGCTCCTCTGCCTATTCTGTTCCCTTTTGTTCTGTTTCTGTTTGGTGATTTTAGTTTGCTGGGAACATGAGGCTCAGAGACAGGAAGCAGCCTGTCCAGGGCCTCACAGCCGGGGTGTGGCTGAGCTGGAATTCTGCCCAGGGTCTCACCTGGAAGCCTGAGCTAGCAGGCTTGGGAGTTAGGGGAGGAGGGGACATCCAGGCTGTCACCTTACCCCTGACCCCTCCCAGCACATGCCAGTGAGTGCTGAAGAGCTGCAGTCACTCAGCCCCAGACATGAGAATCCACAGAAGAAAGAACACGGGGTGGGGTGGGGGGCTGTCAGTCCACCTTTACATGCGTGCTGCTAGGTAGTGTATGTGCACACATCACATATCCATGTGCACGCGCGCACACACATGCCATGCGTACAGCACAGAGATGTCATCCTGACAGTCACCCAGCAACATGATACCATTGCAGAGATGAGAAAACTGAGTTTCGGGGAGGTACGTGCCCAGGGCTCCACAGCCCACGGGTGGCAGAGCTGAGCCCTCGAGACCCTGCACCTCTGAGTGTGACCATATCACCCTCGTGCCCACCCTGGTCCATACATTCTGCCTCTGCCATCAGAGTGGGCACCCCTTTTGTATCCCTGCACCCCCAGCTGGGCCTAAGAGTGTCTCACCCCTGTCATTATGATTAAGGAGAAGGGGGCAAACAGTATCGTTCATGGATGAGCCCAGCAGTATTGAAAAACTTGTGCAGGAGGGCTCTGGGGGAAACTGAGGCAGACCCTGCTCCCAGAAGCCCAGTGCCCACAGCTGGAGCGGACTCACCTGGGTGAGGGCCCGGTGAGCTGGGTTCTCCATGCCAACGGCGGCTCTGCCAGGAAGAACGCCCTGAAGTTGCCCTTCTCCCGCAGGGACACAGCGGAGGCCACGTGCCCAATCTAAGCACCTCTATGAGCCAGTGAGCATCAGCTGTGCTGACACAGCACAATTAGCTCTTTAATGAGGTGCTTGGGGAGCACCCCAGGGCCATGGGCCTGAGACCCAACTCACAGTGATCGCGAATCACTAATCCCCTTCAAAGACTCTTGAGTCCTCCTAACGCCACCAGGACCCACTGAGTCCCTCAGTGCCCTCCGACGCCTTTCCCATCAGTGGAGTGTGGCTGTCGGGAGGACGGGGGCCAGGACGGCTGGGGCTGCAGGTCCCGGGGCCTGGAAGCAAAGCCATCCGGAGCCCGCGAGAGGAGCCCAGGCGCTCAGGGCACACGCCCGGGGGGGGGGGGCAGTGTTTTTCCTGCCTCGGTGCCGGTGCACAGCCTCTTATCTGCTGCCCCAGCTCCGCGGCGGAGGCGGGCAGCGTTTCTGGTGGGGCTGACCCCCGACGGGCCTGGGCTTGACCCGGCTCAGCTGCCTCCAGAGGCAGTGGCCGTGGGACGGTCTTCTCACCTCTGGGACTGTCCGCACGCAGGAAACTCACTGGGGTCCGAAGTCTACCAGTAACATGGGTGAGCATGCACACCCCCGAAACAAATAAAAAACAAGAAAAGAAACCCACCAGCCATCCAAACAGACAATCTAAAGTCAATCATGGCTCCCTCGCAGACGTGGTTGACTGTGCTTGGGCTTGGGGAGACAGGCACAGAGCCCAGCAAGCACTACTGACTCTAGGGTGAGCGCGACTGAGCAAGGAAGGAATTCGTCCCTTAGACAAGCCCCGTCCCGTGCTAAGCCCAGGTACCATATTACTTCCTGGTCTGCGATGATTCTGGAAGTGCCTCCACATACTCTGTCCCCAGACCTGTCACAGATCTCCCACGCTCTTCCTTCTAATCGCTGACCATCCAGCCGAGCCATCAGCCACTGCCGTGAGAGCCTGCAGGTCCACACTTCAGCCTCAGACAGCATGAGCCGAGTCCCACTCAGGCCTGCCTCCCTGTCTTAGGGTCACTCTCCAGGGGGTGATGATGCTGCAGCCGTCCACCCTCGCAGCTTCACCCGCAAGACAGGCTTGAGTTTGTTCTTCCTCAATAAACTCATTATAAGGAATTCCTGGGGAGGCCAAAAGCAGGGACTAGGGGCAGGTGGGAATCATTGCGCCAAGTTGGGGGCTCACGGACTTCACCTGGGCCTTCTGGACCTGCCCGGGCTAGTCCGTTCCATACTACTTCCCCTTGTTGCTAAACTGCTGCATGGACATGCCTGACGGCGTGGCGAGACACGCTCCAGGCGCCACCCGTGTGTGCTCACACGTCACCTTGTGCACCACATCACTAGGACATTTGTTTCTGCCGAGGCCTAAAAGCAAGCAAGAAGCATGTTCTCAAAAGGGGAATAGCTCTCTTTAGACAAAAGTGTATTTTTGCTCCCAAGAACTATAGTCTGGGCTGTGATTCTTCTACTGAAACTTGTCAAACACTCTGCTCCATTCATTGTGCTTTTGCCACGACACTTCACTTTCTGGAAGGATGGACTCCCCGGATGACCGCCAGGGTGGGAGGTTTGCTTATTGGCGAAGCAGATGGGAAGCAAGTGAGGAGGTCAGAGGATCAGGGACCAGCCTTGCCAGCAGGGCTCACTCTCAGGCTGGGTGAACGGCCCGACCAGCTTCTGTCCCGGGCAGTCCTGGGTTCAAATTATGCCTCTCCCAGGACGAACAATCTCCCTACTGTCTGCTGGGTTCTTCTTTGTGCCAGAACAGAACACTTGCTCAGCATAACTCAGGGCATTTCACCAGGAAACAGCCTGTTCCCCAGGCCAGATGGGAGACGGAGATCCGGAACGGGGAGCCGGCCCAGGGCTGCCCTGGCCTCAAGAGCTAGAGCTGAGGTGGGGTCCTGCCTGTGTGACGCGAGTCAGAGCCCTGCAACAGGCCTCTCCTGAATCGCCTAACCACCCTCAGCCTGGGCTTTCATAGCTGTAAAATGGGGTACACTCTGCCACCGAGATCCATGCCACCCCTTAGAGGTGAGCTTCAGGAATAATAATCCCTGCTCCACATGGTTTGTGGGTAGATTACATAAAATGAATTCATAATTCTTGCTTCCAGCAGACACACAGGAGAATTTTAATAAGCTGTATTTTCAGTCCGTGAGATTTTCCCATCACGCGGCTACGCAGAGTTGGCCCTTGCTGCCTGGCAGGCAGAGTCTTCTTCCCCTGTTATGTTTCTGCACTCTATGTGCTGAGAATGTGGTCCTAATACATTTGTAAATGTGGGTATCATTGTCTTTTAGAGGAAAAAATAGCCTTCGCAAAGCCAAACCTGCAGCTTTCCTAAGGGTGGATGAGCTGTTGCGGGAGTAGCCGGGTGGGCTCTAGAAGCGGCCACGAGCCAGATGGCCACGAACAAGTCCGGAGCCCCCGCAGCCACAGGTCTGAATGAAGGTGCTGGCAGGGTCAGCTCCTCTGGCCACTCTGGGCGTCCTTGCTGTCCCCAGTGCCTGGTGGCTGCCAGCAGTCCTCGGCTCACGGCGCACCGCCCCTCTCTGCCTCTGTCCTCCCCCTGCGTCTGTGTCTCCTTTAGGTCTCCAGAAAGGACCCTCATCCCTGGATTCAGGACCTGCAGGCTGACCCCATCTCCAGGTCTCACCTTAACTGCACCTGCAGGGACCCTTGCTCCAAATCGCCTCACACTGAGACTCTGCTTGGGCCTGTCTGGGAGGCCACAGTTGAGCCCCCCACCTCCCTCCGGCTCCTCACGGAGTGTCTGGTCTCCGGTGTTCCTGTCCTGCCTGGCCTAGGCACTCTTTCCCTCTCTGGGTCTCAGCTTCTCTTAGGTCATCTCTGACATGATGCATAGCCAGAAGATTCCAAGAGAGGGAGCATCTCAGAGTGGTTCAGAACAAGCATTCTCCATTCAGCAATTCTTTTCCTGCTTTGTGCTGGCTCAGTGGTGTATTCCAGGGAGGTAGATGCCCCCCAATCACTGAAAACAGGGTCCAGAAGGTGATTGGGTCATAGGGTTAATTTGCTTCATTCACACCAGGGCCCGGCACTGAGCAGAGTGGACAGTCATTTTGGATAGGCTTGGTAAGGTTGGTAAGAACTACGAGAAGATGCGCTCTAGGTGACGGAGTCCTGAATACAGAAAGACAGGGGACACTGGCTCCATCTTAGGGTTGGGTGTCCAGATTTCTTTCCAGTGGAGATGGTGTCTCAGCACAGACCAGTGAGGGGGGTGGGGAGAGGAGAGGCCTGCTGCTCCAGGATCCGGGGCAGAGGTGAGAGAGTGCTCTGTCCTCTGGTGTGAACCAGTGGTTATGAATGGCGCTGTGAAGGTGACACAGTTTGCCCAGATCACACACCGTGAAGAGGCAGAGCCCAGACAGCCCAGGAAACCAGACTCCAGAGTGTCCTCATGCCGCTCCAATCTCCTGGTGTGTCACCACTGCAAACAGTTAGATGCAGGGACTGAAAGTGTTTGTTGTTATCCCTTTGCAGATGAAGAAAATGAACTACCTCGAGTTTGTTGTTATAACAAAGTACCACAAATTTAGGTACTTAAAATAGCACAAATTTATGGTCATACAATTTTGGAAATCTGAAGTACAAAGTCAGTTTCCCCCAGCTAAAGCCGGTATCCACAGAGCTGGCCCATTGTGAATATTCTGAAGGAGATTCCATTGTGTTGTCTTTTCTAGTTTCTAGACTCTGCCCTATTTCTGCCTCCTGGCCCCTTCGTTCATCTTCAAAATCTATTCTAGCTTCTCTCTGAACTTGGCCTCTGCTTCCAGTTTTCTCTGACTTCATCCTTCTGCCTCCTTCTCATATGGCCCCTAGTGATGACACTGGCCCCACCTGCATCAGGCAGAAGAATCCAGAGGTCCTTAAGGTTATTTAACTTGGGCCCTCCCTGGTGGCACAACAGGTTGAAGCACAGCATTATGAAGCTGGCCGCAGCCACTGTAGCACGAGTTCGATCCCTGGCCAGGGAGGTGATCCATGTGGCGTGGCAGACCTCTCTTGTCCTGCCCACTCCTCCCCTCAGCAGTGTGCTTTGTCAGTCTGCCTGTTCTGCTCCCCACTCTGTCCTGGTGAAGCCTCTCGCTGCCCCTGTGCCTCTGGCCTATCCCCCAGTTCTGTCTGCATAAATAAATAAATCTTTTGTAAAAAGATTATTTAACTTAATCGCATCTCTACAGTGTCTCCACGGAAGGTAACAAATCCAGAGCCTGGAAGTTAGGGCACAGGCATCTTTGGGGGAGGAACATTACTGAATCTACCATATGAGGTTTGTAGATTTTGAGATATGAGCCCCAAAGTTCAAGCTCATACTTGGTACTACAGGTCAGTTCTTCCTACATCACCTGGCCTCCCTCCTGTCTGCAGGGAAATTGCAACTGCCCAGTGACAGGCTCACTTCCTACCTGGGGGTGTGATCCCCAGGGCCGTGGGCCTGAGGGGCAGGGTCACCAAGGCTGAAAGGACTGTTGCATTTTTAGCAGATGATTCCACAGAGCCAGGGGGTTTGTGGCTCAGAGAACTGAATAATGGGGGGCTCCTCTGTGCGGCATCCCCCTGTGGACCATGTCCCTCAGCCCCATGGGACCAATTAGGCAGCAGAAGCACCGAAATGGACCTTCTGCCGACTTGACCTCCATTGGAAGGTCCATTTTAAAAACTTCCATTAAAAAAAAGATGAGAAAAAATATTCCAGGAATTGATTCACCTGGTGCCAAAGCAGCGGACGCTCATGGCACAGTTTACAAAGAGCAGTTACGGACACACGCTTCCTGGATCCTGGAAACCTTCCTGGCAAGCGGGTAAGAGGGGGTGCTGCTCTCCCCTGGAAGATGTGGCTACGTGAGAGACAAGCAACAGCCCCCAGCTTCTAGTGACATCCGGCCTCTGCAGGGCTGGCGGAGTCTCTGATGTGTATGGTGGGGATTGCTGTGTACTAGTGAGGGAGGGAAGATGGCGGGGACAGGGGCGGGAGCTCGGGGAGGCTCTCTGAGTTGTCTCAGGAAAATAGATCAAAGGAGAGAATGGAAGAGAAACACCCAGCAGCAGTCTCATGGTAAATGTGACTCACCTCCCCAGAGGCCACCCTGCTTAGCAGTCCCCAGCAGGGCCAGCGCCTCCTTCTCAGTGCAGCTGAGTCTGGCAAAGTCCTGGCACCAGGTTGGAGCCCACAATGACCAAGGTGTGGCTGGACGGGGTGAACGAATGGTTGAATGCGTGGATGGACGAAGGAACAGGAGAGCGAGAGCGGCGCGCAAACTGGCGATTGGGCAGAGGCTCCGGAAGCAGATCTGGCTGGAATCTCGGCTCTGCTAATTACCGCGGTGACCTTGACCCAGTTACTAGTCTCCTCTGAGCCTCAGTTCCCTCATCTGGAAAATGGAGCAACCCTAACAACATTAGCTCGTGGGGCCCTGGCACTTAGCTCAGGCTGGTCCTTGAGAGCGCCCGTCAGTGCTCGTTATTAATAGGCCAAGGAGTGCTCTGAGCCCTGGAAGCCTGAGATATGGAGGCGTCTGATAACTTGCAGCAGAGAGGAGGGCCTTCCTGGGGTGTAGCCTGAAGTCTTCCTGCTGCTGCTTTATCCGCAAGCCCTCAGCCCCAGCCAGCTTTTGTCCCAGAGCCTCCCTGAGGGCAGGGTCAAACCTGTGTCAGCAGCCTGGTCCCCTGGGAGGCCTGGTCCCAATCAGAGTCCACAGCCCTAAAGAGACTCCTGCCTCGGATGGGTCCGTCACAGAGCTGGGAGAGAGGACTGTGGTACACTTTTCTCCTCTGCGTCCTTCTGGAGTGCCAGCCCTCCCTGGTGGGCCAGCGCCTTCCCTCCTGTGGGCACTCGGGCCCTGAGCCAGTCCTCCAGATGGGCCCAGCTGTCTGGGACGCTGCACACCACCCCTGGACTTGGCTTACTCTGCATGTCAGCTGTCCCCCTTCTCTTCTCAGCCCCGTGAAGTTGGGTTTCGGGGGGCTGTGCCACTGACCTGACAATGCACAGCCAGGAAGAGCAGAGCCTCCCTTTGGGTCCAGTAGGAACTGACCACATGCAGCAACTCACAAATAGGCTCCGCTGCTGTTTGTCAGGCCTGTGTCCACTGTGGTGAGTGGTCATCGCGCCTTAGCGATGATGGCCTGAGGCAGGACTGGCAAAATGCCGACCCCCGCTGGCCTCGCTGCCAGTGGAGCGGCTTGCCTCACACCCAGGTGGGGCGGTTCTGGAATCCTCATGCGAAGCTCCCAAGCTTCTTCCACGGAAGAGCCCGGCCTGCTCCCCCGTACCACCTCTCTCCATGTCCATCGTGCCCGCCTTCATGGGATGTACCTGCTGACCCTGCCCCCCACCCGGCAGAGGTCCCCTCCAGGGTGCTCCCCACGCTGGGGGATAGGGTGCAGCTTCCTCACCCTGCTAGGGGAACTTACTTTCACAGAGGTGGACAGTCAGGGGCAGGCCCTTGTGAGTCAGAGAAGGGGGAGGTGTCTGGAGGGGTGTCTGAGGCAGGGTGAGGAGTGGGGAAGGGGTGGGACAGAGCAGAGAGGCCAGAGGGAGGCCCAGGCCCAGGGAGGAGGAGCCTGGACAGACAGCCCCTCCAGGTGCATGAGGGCGAAGGGTCGTGGGAGCCGAGGCAGGGGAGAAGGACGGCCTGGCACACCGGGACTCCGGCATCGCTCCAAGTCCTAGCTCTGCCCACAGTGGCCTGTGTGGAAGTGGCCACACCTCCCGAGCCACCACAGAGCACCCTCAGGGAGCACGCCCTGGTGTGCGGGGTTTTATATTCTTCCCTCATCACCATGCTGGTAAATAACATAGAACATCACTCAGTGTTTTGATTGGTGGGCTATACTACAGTAAGCCTAATTTGACATCTATTTTAACTCAAAGTTAACATTTAAAGATGTATTCAAGGCCACAGGAAAAACTCGCGTAGCCGAAAAAAGCCACATGAGGTCACCGCATGAGTCATCTCTCAGGGTAGCAGGTGCCCCAGTCACTGGCCAAGCTGGAGCTGCTCCCTCCACCTGTGCAACTGCCAGCCCTTCCGTCCTTCCGTGGCCCTGGCCTCTCGGGGTCTGTCCTCTGTCTAACGGGACACCTCCTAAACCTTCCCCAGGCTGGGCTAGCGGCGCTTGTGGGCAGCAGGGGGGCCCCCCAGAGCCTGACTGGGATGAGGTGAGGACGGTGCAGCCCCAGCAGCCAGCTCCCAGTGGGGCTGGGCAGGCCAGTGGCATCCTGACCATGTCCACTCACTGCCCAAAGTCCATCCTGCCTTGAAAGAGCTCTGCCTCCAGGCCCTCCCTGGTGGCGCAGCGGGTAAGGTCGCAGCACTGCAAGATGGCCGCCGCCGCCTCAGTGTGAGTTCGATCCCCACCCCGGAGCTGACCCGCATGGCGCGGCAGACCTCTCCTCCCCACCCTCCGCTCCCCTCAGCAGTGGACTTCCTCAGTCAGCCTGTTCTGCTCCCCACTCTGTCTCTGGTGAGTCCTCTCGCCGCCCCTGCACCTCTGGCCTGTACCCCAGTTCTGGATGCATAAATAAAAAAGAGCTCCACTCTCGGAGAGCAGGGCTGGCGTCCACCATGACAGCAGGCGGGTGGAGGGCGCAGCCTGACTTGAAGCAGCAGCTGTGGCCGCAGCCTGCTTCCGCGGCATCTCTGCCGCCCTGTTCATCCGCCCCGTGGGCTGGCAGCGCAGTTCCGAGAAGCTTCATTGATCTTTTGACTAAAGTGTCCTAATGAAATACAAATCTGTTGTCACTTATAGAGCCATCTGTCATGGCGGCACAGAAGAAATGCTACCAGGAGAACAATAACCATAATTTCAGTTTAAGATCCTGCCTTCCTCCCCCTTTCCCTGCCAGGAAAAAAAAAAATCGTTATCTTTTACTGTTTCATTTTGTCACAGAGGGAAAGGGGGGAGCCATCGATAAGGCGTTAAAGGTGCTTCCGGTGCTGTGCAAGTTCCCTGCCACAAGCCCCTTGGTGTCAGTGGCCCGGAGGGGGTGACTTGGCGCCCACACCTCCGCCTTGGGGCACTCCACCAGGGAAGTCACTGAGGAGGTGGCAAGAGGCCCAGGTGCCCAGAGGGCTGGTCCCAGGAGATGAGGGCAGCAGCCTCCACAGACCCGCTGCTCCTGGGGTCTGGTCAGAGTAAACACCCTCACCCGCAGTCCCGGCAGTAGGGATTCTAGGCCAGAAGAGGAAGGAAAGGCTTCCCCTTGGGGAAGGAGGGAGTTTCCAGACAGGACTGGTGCTTCGGGTCTCACTGGAAAGTCCAGCCGCCTCACCTTCCCAAGCGGGAATGTGGGTGAGCAACTTTGGGTTGTCCCAATGTCACCCGATTGTCACCAGCAGGAAGAGGAAGCTGACATCCCCTGGTCAGTTCCTTAACAACAGATGTCTCTCTGGGCTTCCAATATTAGAGAAATAAGCGTTTCCGCAGCCTATCATTTATCTGCCCCACTGTCTGGGCCCTTTTCAGAGGGCACCGAGGTTTATGTGCTTTGAATCGGCTTGGTGGAAGCCCCACGAAGGTGGTGTACACTTCTCTGACCACCTCCACGTCACTGCTCAGGATCCCATTCGCCACCAAGCTCCCCCGGTTCTGGGTCACTGCCTGCTCACAGCCCAGAGCTGTCCTACGGCTTGATGTCTTTTAAGAGTTTATATAGATAATATCAGCCAGGGTTCAGGTGTTAGTGTCTTTTCAACTCAGCACAATGACCAGAGGACTCATCTTTGGTGATGTTTATGTCAGCCTCTATCTTTCTATTACAGACGATGTTCCGTTGTTTGGATACAACACATTTTGTTTCTCTGTTCATCAGTCGATGGGCATATTTTCCAGGGTTTGGTTATTATGAATCAAAGAACGACAAAGATTTCGTACAAGTCTGTGTGGACATGTGTGTTTCTCAGTGTCAGGCTCCAGGGACTCGCCTCTGCTGGACTGGACCCCTGGAGTTCTCTCTGGGGGACTCAGCAGACTGCGGCCCTGGGGTGGAGCCCCTTGCTAGCAGGAGTGCGTCTCTGGCTCTCCGACCAGACTCAGCCCTGTGCTTTTGTCTTTTGTTGTGGAAACATATGACAAAGACCAGAATTCAGTATGTCTTGCCTGCAGATTTGCAGTGTCTGTGGGAGGAGATGAGTCCAGGTTCTTTCTGTGCTGCCATCTTGAAGCAGGGCTCACGTCAGCTCTGTGTCTTATTAAAGAGTATATCGCATTGTCTTCTGGGAAGCAGTTAAATACTTTTGTGATTCACAGTTCCATTTATTTTAGGGTGATTTAACACCCACTTCTCATCCCCTCACCTGAGGATTCTACCTGATGTTCCACTATAATGAGGCCTCTCCCCTCTAGCAGCTGAGAATGCACCTGTGTGGACGCCCAGGGCTCTGGGTAGCCCTGTCCTGTGGGTCTTTCCTGTGGTCACGTACTTTCCCTCTGAGTTTCTCCGGAGATCCTCTCTGGGTAGCAACTTCCTCTCCAGTGTTCTCAGTTCTGTCTCTTTCTCCTCAAGTCTGCCCTGTGTTTGAGTTCTTGCTCCACTCTGCAGATGCCTCCAGGGAGGCGAGAAACCACAGCTCAGTAGTCCCCCCCTCCCCCAGACTCTTCCAGGGATGAGGTGCCTGAGGCTGCCTGTCCTGCCTCAGAGGCTAACAAGCCTGCTGTCCCTGCTTTTAGCTGCCCCAAGTCCTGCCCAAAGCCCCCAGGGCTCCCCTCAGGCTGCACCTGAGCCTGGGAGCCACCCAGCTGAGGCTCCATTTTGTTTTTGCAGACAATGGAGTCTTTCAGGACAGTTCACTCAGACCAGAATGTGGGAGTTGGATTTCTGGAAGGCAGTTCTTGGCTGGACTTGGGGATCCCCAGGAGGTGGGGTGTGCCTGTGGGGGGGGGGAGGCAGGAGCGCTGGGGTGCAAGGGGAGCAGGGGGTGAGGTGAAGTGTCTCTAAGTGAGTCTGTTTACTCCACTTGCCCCATGTCACCTTTAATGGGATAAAATTACCTTCTAATCCTCTTCACCTCTCTTCAGTACTTCTAGAAAAGAGCTACTTGACATTTAAGGAGGAAAAGCATATAAAAGCAAAAGGCACATGATATTCTGTGGGAACTGCAGGGTGGGGAGACCGTGGAGTTAGTGTAGGAAGTATCCTGAGGGTGAGGCCCGGCCAGGGGAGAAGGTGGGCCCACGCCCTGTCTGTCCCCTGCCCGGCGCCAGGATCCCTGCCCCCCCAACCCTCTTGCGGGGTCAGAGAGGATGGGGCTCTCCTGTGCACCCCACCCCTGCTTCTCCTGACTCCCCCCCTCCCCTCACCGGGCAGCCTGCTCTGCTGACCTCTTCAGCTCCCGCTGCCTTCTCGCTGTCCTGTCCTGTCTGCAAACACATCCGTTAGCCTAAACAACAGGTCTTCTGCGTCCCCTTAGTTCCCGGTAGTGTCTCCATCATCAACAAACTGAGAGGGGGCAGTTATGGGCCCTGCGTGGCCGGGAGGCTGGTCTGACCCTGCCTGTGGGATGAGGCCCCAAACCCTGAGGCACAGGGCGGTCACCCAGGTGACTGGGGTGCTGTGGGGGTATCTTTAGGGTGACCCAGGGTGAGAGGTGGGGGCTTGAGAACTGCTGACTCAGCCAGAGGCAAGCTAAGCCTGTAAGGTTCCTGTCGCAGAAGAGGGCGGTCCAGGAGATGGTCTGCTGAGTGCTGGCCTCGCCTGGGCCTGGGCCCTTCCTGAGGGGCATTTCCTGGTAGTGAACTTCGCAAATCAAACACGCTAGCCCGTGTTGTCAGACGGCTTCTTCCTGAACCACAGTGACTGTGGCAAAAAGCAACATCCCTCTGTATCCCAGGAAAAGCCATGCTAAGGCTTGTGGGAGCCAGGGCCTCTGGCAGGGAATGGGGGTGGGGGGTGGAGTGGGGAGAACAAGAATCAGCTCTGAATTCAGTTTCCTTGCCTGTAAAAATAGAGAGGACACTGGTTCTCACCACAGCCTCCTAGGGACACAGAAAAACTCAATCCCTTATTTTACCATTTTGTCCATGTTATTATAGTTTCTGGAGAGCCCGCCATGAAAGTTGTGGCCACTGATTTTTATGGTCACCTGCATTGTGAAAGCTCCTGGAGGCAGAGTCTGCTGCCTGCTTCTGACCTTGACCTTCTTCTGGCACAGATAGGGCCCCTTTCGAGTTTGAATCATCACTGGAGTCAGCTCAGGGGCTGTGATTTCACAAATTTATGAATATAAATTGGACCAAAATGCTGCTTGCAACCTGGCTGACGCTTTTAAATGGCTCAGTGAAACATTACAGATGCATGAAAGATAAACTTCATGCCTGATTCCTGATGAATTATGGCTCACTGGGTTCGAGCCTTCTCCCCTTACCTAGTTGTTCACTCAATCATAGTATAGTTGTTATAAACCATACAGACACTGTGCAGGGGGGAGGGGTAGCCAACAGACATTCATTCATTCACTGAATAATTATTACATGCCTAGCACCAGCTGGGGATGAGACGCCGCAGGGGGTGGGGGCTTGTATAGTGGGGACCTATATGGGGAGGCCGGGGTGTGGAGGGGGAGGGGTTGAGCAGGAACGTCATAGATGGATTTCAAGCAGGGGATGATGAGAGACAGGCTGTCACGGTTGGAGAAAGGAGTTCCAGACATGGAGGAAGGACGCCAGAGTCTGCCCCTCTGACAACTTTGCGGAGAAGAACTAAAGGGATTGAGATGGTGAATACACTTCCAGTAATTGATTTTGTCTCAGAGGCACCTGAACTGAAAAACAGACTAATTTATTCGTGAAAGTCTATGCAGTTTCATCCCACGTCTAGAGATATACTCACACTGCCATCGAGAGACAGCACTCTTAGAAGGCTATAGGAGAACTCGTCCCACACAACTTGCCTTTCCTTATTTGTGAAAGAAATAACATATTTCAAGCACAAACCCAGACGGTAATCCCATTCTCCACCCTTGGTCCACAGAGGCAACCGCCCTCTCTGTGGTATCAGATATGCATGTCTCCAAAATTGCTACTATTTGCCAAGTTCTTATTGTGCACCAAGCCCAAGCTCACTTGTTTCCTGGCAGTAATGAGTTCACGCTTCACCGTGACCGGGTGCACGATGGAGAAACAAAGGTTAAGACACATTGCTGAAAGAGCCGGGGCTGGGTCTTGAACCTGCACCAACAGCCTCTACTCTATACTGACAAGTTTTTGTCTTCTTGCTACAAACTTACCATGATGTCCAGGAGAGCCTATGCCCGTGACTACTGCAGATATGACTCAGTCATGCTCACTGCTCTGCAGTTTTCCTTTTCATCGTGGCCCTGTTCTTTGTACCAGCGTGTTTCTAGTAATGGATATTGGGGTGTTAAATTGTCACCCCCACACTGGATGAAGCAGGAGCTCCCCATCTGTGTCTTCTTGTGCATATGTGCCTGAGCTTTTCTTTTATTTCCTAAAGGTTTATTTATGTATGTATATAAGAACTGGGGTACAGGCCAGAGGTGTGGTGGAGAGGGTGAGAAGATTCACCAGAGACAGAGTGGGGAGAAGAACAGGCAGATGGACTGAAATACACTGCTGAGGGGAGCAGCGGGGGGACAGGAGAGGCCTGCTGTGCCATGTGGGTCACTTCCCTGGCCCGGGGCTTGAACTCATGCTGCAGTGGTTGCTGAAGCTTCATAGTGCTGCACTTTAACCTGTTGTGCACCAGGGAGGGCCTATGTCTGAGCTTTTCTAAAGTCCACCTCTCAACCTGGAGTTGCTATGTCATTGACTGCAGTATCTTGATCTTGAAGGAGCTGCCCAAGTCTCTCAGGGTTTGCAAAAATCCATACTTCCACCTGCCGAGCCGGGGCATCTGCAAGGACGCATCCTACTTATTTCAATTTGCATTTCTCTGATTTCTTGCGAGGTGGAACATCTCTGTTTTGATGGCTGGCCAAGAATTCCTGTTTACTTTGTGTGCATTTTTCTACCGGGCTTTTGTCATGCATAGGAATTTTTTACATATTCTGGATGATAATTCTGAATTAATGACATGTGTGGAGAATACCTCCCTCCAGTCTGTCTTGCCTTTTTTTTTTTTACATTGATTATAGTGTCTTTCATTATTGAGATGTGTTTAATTGTGCCTGTTATTGTATTTAGCTTTACTAATCTCCCTATGGTTTGTGTTTTTGTATAAGAGATTCTTTCCTTTGCAAGATCCTTAAAGATACCTCCTCCACATTTTAAGAATTATTTAACATTTTACTTTTCAGTTTCACACTTAGGTTTTATGTTATACAATTCCCTCTCGTGTGAGACGCACACATTCCTCTCCATCACTTGCCATCTAGTTTGCCCGCCTCTCTGCAGCGCCCCCTGGTGGATGGAGGCCTTTCCTGGCCCAGCCTGCTCTGCTTCCTCACCAACCTCTCCACTCTAAAAGCAGGTAATTTAGAACAGGAGAGCTCGATTTTGGAACTTGCAGTTGGGCAGGTAATCTGTCCTTCAAAAACTATTTCTTATATGAACTTCTGAGTCAGCCTGTCATGTATCACCTAACTCTGTTGGGATTTTTTTTTTATTATTAAAAAGTTTATTTTTACATCATTTTGCACATTTTTTTTTCATCTCAATTGTAATCCCTACGGGTTTCCCATCACCATATCACCCCTGTGCCACCACCATAGTCCCGTGCATTTCCCT
>NW_004567109.1:14575627-14577633 GCF_000260355.1 Condylura cristata | reverse complement strand
AATGTCTCTTTTGCTGTACAGAAGCTCTTTAACTTGATATAGTCCCATCTATTTATCTTTGCCTTCACTATTGTGGCGTTGGGTGCTCTCTGTTGGGATTTTTAAGAGTTGTGATTGTATTGCAGCTACAGATTAGCTTGTGAGTCACTGACATCTTCACGGGTTTGGTTTCTCCTATCCCTACACATTTCTATCTCTCCATTCTGTTTCTTTTTATGTATTTCAGTCAAGTTTTATAATTTCTTCTTAAAGGTCTTGCGCGTAGTTTACTAGATTTATTTCTTGATATCTTATGTCACTGGAGTGAGGCATGCTTTCTGCTGAGTGTCAGCCTCCTAAAAACTGTGGAATCCTACTCAAGTCCCCTAAATGATTCAATCTTTAGTTTTCTCCTAAATGATTACAAGTGCATCATAGAGGCATGAAGATGGGATGAAATAAAGAAAAGTGGCACCCTTAGAAAATTGTCCAGTAAATGTTATCTTGTCCATTAATTTGCTGTATTTCTCAACATGTGCTCTTGTACATCAGTGACTGCTTAGAAAATGGTCCCCAGACAGAAATGGGTCAGCTGTGACAGTCTCTGACCTATAAGTGGTTGACAGACAGCACCATCCTCCCTCCAAGGAAAGAACATTAAATAAAGCACTTTCAAAATATGTACTAAAACTAAAAGTTCTACTGAATCCCAAAGCAGGGATAATCAAATTACATTTTAAAATCATTCTGGAAAGTAAAGAGAAAACCAGCTCTAAAGGAAAATTAATGGTAAAGATATTTTGTTCTGTTCACAATTTAGTGTGGCTTATTACCATAATTGTTCTTTTTCTCCTTTTTAGAGCAAAAATGCTTAAATTGCATTCATTTAAAGTTTTATAAAACAGTGCATGTTTGATCATAAACATTTCATACATTAGGGAAAAGTACAAAGGAGTGGAAATTTCCCCAAACCAGACCATCCAGATAGAGGGACATTGCTAATGTTGTGGTCAATATAGCTTTTATATTTCCCACCACCAAGAAATGGGTATCACTGTCCCTGCCTGTTTTTGTTTTTTTCTCAGCAAGAGCATGTGGCCACCTTTCCTTTTAATCATTGCAGAATGATCTCATTTTATATCACTGTGTGATAGTCCATTCTGTAGATTTGCACTCATTTAACAAATCGATTCAAAGCCCCCCTCAGATGAACCACTGCGGTGTCCTTCCTGCTTTTTAATTAATTTGACAGCCTCCATCAATACATTCCTTGGGAGTGAGAATATCAGGATAAAAGCACACTCATTTTCTATTTTGATACATACTGCCAAACTGCCTTCCTGAAAAGGTTGAATCAATTAGCACTGCCATCATCAGCTCGCGAAGGTCCCCGTCTCCCAATAAGCTAAGTGCACCTGTCTGTCTTCTGAATCTTCACCCATCGGCTGGATGCGCGGAAGACACACCTCTCGTTGCATGTACATTTCTTTGATGAGTAGGGAAATGACCCAGCTTTGCATCTGTTTTTCACCTACTAGACTTTTATTTTCAGATGTCTCTTTGGGGGAGTGAGTGCAGCTGGTTGTTAAATACGGGTCTTTTGTCCATAACATGGTGTAATAGCCACTTGACTGTGGCCTCGGCCATGCAGCTCACTTCGGTCAATAGGACGTTAGCAGCGGTGACTCATGCAAGGTGAATCACGAGGCTGGGCTTGCATTCTTGCGCTTCTGCCGACCCCATGAAGACACGGTGCCCAGCTGGCATGGGGGCTGGTCCAAGGAAGTGAGAGAACCAACCCAAACTCTGGTCTTGAGCCCAGCCCCATGAAACCTCGGTAAGAGAGCCATAGCTGCCCCCACTGACCTGCATGGACAGTGACTACTGTTGTGCCGAGTCTGGGTTGTTAGCTCTGCAGCGGACCTGTGACGGTCACTCACACACCCTGTCATTCTCTGTGCGATCTCGTACATGTCACGTCATTCTTTGAATCTCAGTTTCTGTAAATGTGACATGAAGAGTGGATC
>NW_004567109.1:14555610-14575356 GCF_000260355.1 Condylura cristata | reverse complement strand
CTGGAGGTGGAGGCCCTGGGCAGGTGCTCTGACGTGAGGGGGGTCCTGGAGGTGGAGGCCCTGGGCAGGTGCTCTGACGTGAGGGGGGTGTTGGAGGTGGAGGCCCTGGGCAGAAATCAAGCTCCAGGCCCAATCTAGATGACACTCCAGGTCCTGCCCCAGGTCACCTCCTCAACAACCCAGACCTGTCCACGCGCATTGCTGCCTGGACATGTGCTGGCCCTGTCTCCCTGCCTCCCCCCACCCCACCATCTCTCTTCTGTCTTGCTCTCAGCAGTTCCAGTGGTTAGACCATCCCTCTCCCCTGGGAGATCCCTCCGGACAGGCCGTGTTACCAGAGACTTCCAGACCCTCACTCTCAGGTCTCCTTCTCAGGGTCTGGGTGGGCCGCAAGCCATGCAGTTAATGAGCACTGTCCATTCAAAATTCACTAGGATCGGTCACTGCAAGGGAGACTTGCTCTGCCCTAAAATCTCAACTGCTGAGACAGAAAAGCACCTCCGAAGGGGTCCCCAGCTAGGACAGTTTGAACACTGGCATGGAGGCGAAAGGAACTTTGAGTCCATGGACAGGGAAAACCATTTTGATCAGACTCTGCTAGAGGAAAGCCTGAATAAGCTCTCCATTCCCGCACAGAAAATATATTACAAAATCATCATCTCACAGCGATTTTGTATGAAGAGCATGCAGCTCACACAATATTGGGAGAAAGAGGCCGGGAGCTGGGTCAGATTGCTCAGGAATACGGGGTGACTGCCTCGACTGGGTGAAGAGGTTGGGAGCTGCTGTTGACTGACATTTTCAGTTGATTGTGACTTTTCCCCTCATTTTAAATAATTAACCGCGGCAATTTAGAGTCCTAATTCTGTGTCCTCCCTAAAAAGGACATACCAAATGGTATAATTTGCAGACCATGATGACTGGGTCTGCACTTGGGGGACTTCCTACTGCCCCTGGGATAAGACATCATCTCCTCCACATGGCTGCAGGGTCTCCCTGACCCCACCATGTCCTCAGGCCTGACTCAACCCTCCCCACCTCACCACTGCAGTCAGAACCTCCTTCTCCTTGTTCCTCTAATCACTGAACTCCAGCCCACCCTGATGACTTGGCCTTTGCTATGTCTTCTGTCCAGAACTTCTGCCCCTCCTTATTATGCAGGGATCATGTTATTCAGGGTCACCTCCTCCGAGGAGGCCTCCAGGATGGCCTTACCTAATGTGGAGACTCATCATGCCGGGCCCCAAGGCCCCAAGGTCCAACCTTTAGTGTTGTTCTCCTGGGTTTTGTTTATTTTTGAAAGTGTAATGTTGCCTCTTCAGTGATTCAGGAGGTTCATGTGAGAGGAGGGGCCCCTTTGTCCCCCAGTAGGGTGGGATCATCATTCCTATCACTATGTCTTCAATACCTACAACAGTGCCCAACACACAGTTAACACTGAATTGACTATTGGTTGCAGTTTGATTTAGCATCTTTCTAGAAGGTGTGTCTATCTTAAAAGCTTTTAAGTGCACAAACCCCACTAATCTCACTTTTAGAAATTAATCCCAAAGGAATTAATAAACAGACCCACAAAGAGAAAGGTTAGTTTATAATAAAGACCTTGGGCTTTATCATAAATCAGATCTGGGCTTTTATCTTGGCTCCATAGATAAAACAGCTGCTGTGCGACCTTGAGCAAATTCCTATTGTCTCTGAGCCCTGATCCCCCACTTGTGAGTGCGGAGAGTAGTGATGTCTACTGGAGAGGGAAGCTGAGGTTCATGTGAGGTTGTGCAGGGGAAGTGCTTAGCTTAGAGCCACATTAACTATTCCTGTATCCCTGACGTCATCACAGGACTGCTTAAGATGGAATAAAATCTGAGCAAATCGAGATATGTAAACACAGGGAACTGTCGAGATAAGTCACACCATGTCTTTAAAGTAAATTATTGCACATCTGTTTTTAAAGAAGATTTCATCGTGTAAATAAAAGTTTACAAAATGAGAATAGAGGAAAGGGTGGGCTATAAAGCCAAACAAAGCATTTGGCCACTTTTGTTATATGAACATATGCCTACATTTATGTGTGTGCAATGGACGTGTATCCTGCCAGGGAAGGTGTAAATGAAAGGATTATGGTAATCTTAATGTTTGCTTTTACATCAGTGGAGGAATAAAGGAGCAAAGTTAGTTTGTTCATTCTGTTCGCCCATCTCAAATCATGACCTTGACCAAAGCAGTCATTTGGGGGTGACAGGTGGCCTATTGCAACTCTTCACCCTCCCTATATGCGGTGTTATGTGACTGTGTGATTTCTCTTGTAGAAAGAAGCATGAACCACAGGTCTCTGGACACAGGCCTTGGCCAGAGGGATGTGTGTGGGCAGAAGTAGTAATGCGAGCTTGGTAATGCGAGCGGTGTGTTCCTGTCTGTCTCCTGTGTCTCTGCCTGTCTGGCGAGGAGACCCCTGGCTCCAGCTGCCTGCATCCAAGCCTGCAGCTGCACATTGCCAGCCGACGCCCTCAGGCCGAGCCAGGCACACTCATTATTGGATCACTCAGGTGGTGCGGTTGGCTGGGGCGCAGCAGCCCCGGTTGACTGAGGGGGTGTGACCGGGAGTTTCACCTGGACCCTCCCAGAGGACATCTGTGTTATCTCAGGAGGCTGCAACTGAGGCACAGTCGTGCGAAAACTGAAATCTAAAACACTGTAAGTCAACCAAGTCTCAAGGATCTCAAAGGCAAAAGAAGCTCCCCCAGGAACTCAGGCAAGTGGTTGTCAAAGATGTCGAGTCACAAAGGTCCCCTTTTCTTACCACGATCCAGGCTTGTGGACAGTGAGATGGTGCCCCTCGTTTTTAAGAATATTTTTTCCTCTTAAGATTATTATCCATGTTACAGACACAGATGAGGGAAAAAGAAAAGAGAAAGAAGATACTTAAAATATTACCACGAAAATAACCTCTGTCAGACATGGGCTATATGCATATGTGTGTTTATTTATGTTCATGTTTCTTCCACGAAAAGGAATGTGTATATTGCCCCTGTTTATAACCTGCCGTTTGTATTTACTGTGCTCTAAACATCTTCCCTTGCCATTTCTTATCTTCTGCACAATTATTTTGAATTGTTGCCTGGCTTTCTGTGGAGTGAATGAACTGTAAATAATTTTGCCTAGCTCCTGTGGGAATGTGTATAATTGTATCCAGTTTTCAGCTATCATAAGCATCGTCCGATATGAAAAGCTCTCCGTGGATCCCTCTGAAGGTTCGCTTCCTAGAGGTCGGTTTCTGGGGTGGGGTGAGTTCTGTTTACAAGGTGTGTCTCATCCAGTGTCCCCTTCCAGCTGGCAGAAGGGACTTGGCATGGGTGACCTCCACCATCACCTCCCTTTCGTGCTTCCTGTTTGCTCAAATACCCCTGGAAAGGAGGGGTTCTGGACCCCACATCAGCCAAGCACATAAGACCCCACCTTCCTAAGGCTCAGAGAAAAGCGGGAAAGGCAAGTTATGATGGTATCAAAGGTCTTACTTCACCTGCAAATGGCTCCATGAGATGGATCTTCTTACTGTGGTCCCAGGTGACCTGTCCAGGTGTGGCCTAGTCTGGCCAGCTGTTCTCCGAATATGTTTCTCCTTCCTGGGCACACAGCCGGACTCCATCTCCCAGCCTCCTCTGCAGGTAAACAGGCACATGGGACTGCATTTCAGGGGCACAGGTGACAGGGTCATGTCCACTGCGGGTCCATGGTAACCTCCCAGGGGACCACCTTCCTTTCTTCCTTGCTCTCTCCCACACAGCAGTGGGCTTCCCCAAGCATGCAAAGCACAGAGGCAGCAGGAGGGCAGGTGGGTACAGCAGCACCCAGATGTGGCCCGGTGGTGTTGCCTGTGGGAGCTATGGTGGACCAGCTTCCTGCCATTTTACAGACAAGGAAACTGAGGCAGAGACAAGCCGTCCTTACCTGTGGACTCTATTGGCAGAGGCCTAAACCCTGGCCTGGGGCTTCAGCTGCATGTGCTTCACCTCTCACCCAGGCCCTAGCAGGATCCTGGAATATTAGGTCGCCTGGAATCTTAAAGTTGTGCTGGCTGTATGATGAGGAGCCAGAAGCCTGGGGCTTGAGTCACAGTTCATTTTCTAGTCTGCAACCATAGCTTAATATGGTCCCCCAAGGCCACTGTCCTATGGGGATTGAAGAGGCAGGTGCATGGAGCACAGGTTCTCAGGCAGTGCCAAGCGGGAGGATAGTGCCAGCCACTCAAGCAAACCAGCCCTCCGATGTGTGACGCACCCAGTACAAAAGTCACAAACAAGTCAAAGCAACTGTGCTTGATTGGCGGCCCACAGATGGCACTTGGGGGTGAAATGAGGTCCTTCCAGGGCACACTCAGGACTTGGCCCTGACTGCATACTGACCTGAAGCAGGGTCTTCCTGCAACAGCCCCTCCCACCACACCGTCACTTCCGGCCTCCTGCCTTTCCTGATGGTCTTTAAGCCAAGGCTTCTTCTCACCTCCTCTGGGGTGCTCCCGAGCTCTGTTTTTCTGGGCATCTGGGACACCTTCACTCTCACTCAGCATAGTTCTTAGGAAGCTGAGGCCGCTCTCAATTATTTATGAGGCAGACTTTCTCCATCAAAGGCCTAAAATTCCAGAAACATCTCTCTCTGTGGCCTGCTGGGAAACTCGCAGGATCCTAGCAAATTAGTGAGGCTGGGAGAGGAGCAGCCTCGCTCCCCAAGGGCAGGCCTGCCGGGTCATCCAAAATAGAAGGGGAGGGAGGTTGGCCTGGTTGAAGCTGGTCACTTGGCCGGCCTCCTGCAGCTGGCCCAAGGGGCTGGGCAGGAACTTAGGACAGGAGCGGCCAAGGCCTGATGCTGCTGGCTCCTGGGGGCCAGGTGGGCGGGGTGGGCGGAGCTGCGGGGAGGAGAGGCTGGGAGGAGAGTGGAAATCCTGACCCTGGGCCATGGCCGTTGGTGTGAGGGCCCCGCTCAGAGAGCTTGTTACTGGGGCTCAGGCACCTCCACCAACCCCATCTCAGGGCCTGCTCTCAGCTCCCCGGCACCGAAGGGGCACCCACCTTCACGTGTGAGCATTACATCCTGGGCCCGAGCATCGCCTCGCCCGCCATGTCCAGGCCTGTCTTCAAGTTTTATTTGCAAGGACCTTGCCCCTCCTGTGACTGAGATTCTCAGTACTCTCCTGTACAGGTGTCACCTCCTGGTTGAAGCCTCCTCTGGTGCTACCAGGTGGCCTGGTGCTGTCCCCGAGTCCCACAGCAGCTCCTGCCCTTAAGGCATGGGCCCCAGGGCACCTGTGGCTCTTCCCCTCTGCCCTGTTCCGGGGTCCTGTTCCTCATCCTTCAGGTCTCAGCTCAAAGGTCCCCTCTCACAGGCCACCGGGCCCCCTGGTCACCCCTGCCCAAGCGTGCCAGAGCCAGACTCAGCATCCCTGTTTTACTTCCTTGCAGCACCTCTCTCACCTGGGATCTCCTGTCTATGCTTTGCTTACCTGCTCCTTCCCTCCCGCCTCCCACTCCTGCTTTGGCTGCTGGGGGCAGGGCCCACCCTGTTCACGCGTCCCCATCCCCACCCCTGGTCTCCCCACCCCCGGCCCACACAGACCTGCACGTAGGGCCCCAGGGAGCCCGGTGGGATGAGCGAACCCGGTGTCGGCTCCTTCCCTGGCGCCCACTTCTCTCCTTGAGGACTGCCCGAGTCCAGAGTGTGTCAGCCCCTGGCCGCAGGGCCGTCCCCTGTCCCCTCCATTTGAGCAGGATCCGCCAGGCCTCCCCCCAACCCCCACCCAACACCACAGTGTTTTATGGCTCCTCTCTGGCTCCTAATAACAGCCACATTTTGAGAGTTTGGAGAAGGAGCATAAAGGCCAGTCAAGTGGATAAATCAGATCTTTTAAAATGGGCCAAACATGGATTTACACAATAGCCTGTGACAAACACATCTTCAGGGGACCATCTGGCAGGAAACATCCCTTTTCCAGAGGGCGCCAGGGGCTGGGAGGAATAATGAGGGCTTTTTTAGGATTCTAATTCTGCCGGGTGCTGACAGGCCGGAGAGCTGAGGACGCCCGCTGGGCCCAGGGTGCCTGCGCTGCCTGCTCTTGGCTCTCCCAGGTAGCGAGCGGCCCCCGGGTGCCCGGGTCGTCCTCCGGGTTCCTGCCTCCCTCCTGCGGAACGTGCCTCAGGGGACAGGTGCGTCTGGTCCCTGGGCGCAGGCCCTGAGCCAGGGCGTAGGGGTCCTCCTGCCCGCATCCCAGGGAGGTTTCAGGGTCTCTGAATGCCCCACAACCGCCTGCGACTGGGGATGCAGTAGTTAGAGATCAGGACACAAAGCCATTGCTCGGCTCCACACTAGCCAGCTGGGAAGGGCCTTGGCAGCGTGAACCTGCGCCGAGATTGTCCGGTGGGGAGTGGGAAGGCAGAGCAGAAGGGGCGGGGGTCTTGGGGACTGACATGCAGCACCCCCATGTGAACAAGGGGCTCCCTGGAAGCACCTGCTGAGCGCCAGTGCTCGCCTGGCCTTGCCCCTGTGACCTCACGCTGGGCTCGGCCAGGCCTGGTAGGCAGGCGTTAGCCCTATCCCCAGCTGAGGGAGGCAAGGCCGGGAGGCTTACGCGGCTTGCCCGGCATCCGCAGCAAATCCTCCTCTATGGAAAACTGGCCAGCTGAGAAAAGGCCCCCGAATGCCCTGGCTTCCACTCAGAGAACTCCCCGTCCAAACACTCCCAGTCTGGGAGAGGGGCAGGCAGCTGGACCTGCTCACTAGGAAGGGCCCCCACCCTCATGGGGTGCTGGTTTAAAACAACTGGTGGGGAGGAGGGGTGAGGTCGAGCTGCAGGCTTAGCGCCTTGACATCAGGCTGCATGGAGCCGCAGGCCTCACTGGCTTCCTGATGTCCCTGCTCCAGGCAGCTCTTCCCAGAGGCCCAGAGGCCCAGAGTCCCCCTCCCCTCTCCCTATTCTTCCCGTTAAGATTCAAAGGACACCCAAGCACTTTGGGAGAATTTGTCCAGTCTCAGCAGGGAACAGACTAAGAGGAGGCATGAAGAACTGTTAAGGGAGGGATAATCCCCAAGGTGGGGGGGGGGGTGACAAGAGCCAACAGGGGCCGATGGGACCCCTGGGAGTTAGTGACAGTGGGGAGCTGTTCCATCCCATCCTGAAGGGGCCACCAGATGGCTTCAGACCTCTGAAATGCTGCAGCTCAGGAGAGGGGCCAAGCGGGGGAGAGAAGCGCTGGCAGCCTGCTCCGTGGAGGGCCAGGAGTGGACACCGCCCGCCCTCCTCACCCCTGGTCTCCTCTGCTGCCTCTGGGGTCCCACCAAGGCTGGGCCACTTCCTGCTAGGTCTCGCCCCTGCATTCCAGGGGGCTGCAAGCTGCCCTCCTCCCCTCCCCGCTTCTGCTGGCCAGCCCAGCCTGTCCGCTCCCCGGGGCTGCAGGGCCCCTGCTGAGTGCTAATGCGGCGGGTTTCTCACCCATGGGCCCCCTCGAGGTCCCTGAAGGCACCCAGCTCCCCAGGCTGACCCGCCCAGCCCCAGCCACGCAGCTCTGCGCAGGTGAGACGAATCAGCGCTTCTGAAATTGCGCTTTCTCTGCCTGGCAGCCCTTCGCCTCTCACTGTGCAGCCTACTCCCTGAGCTTTTATAGTCGGAAGCGGGGAAGAGAAGAAAACACTTGTGTCTCGGAGAGAGTCTGAGAGCTGCAGAGTGAAGTGTGAGAGGCACTTCAGCGACTGTCTGCGCAGGAGATGCAGCCACGCGGGTTGGGCTCCCCTGGTCTTCCGGAAGCCTGTCTGTGCCGGAGGGGGCTCCTTCCCCACCTGCAGGGCTCCTGGGTGCAGGGACTCCATGCCCTGGGGGGAGAGGGGGCAGCGAGAAGAGGGTGAACAGGTCAGGTTCCCAAAGAGCAGTCCACAGTCTCCAGCTTCTTGGGATGCCTCGTCCTCGCCTTGACAGTCTCTGCATCTTTCTAACCTCACCGGACAGGTGGCCACCCTAGGCCAGCCCTCCACGCAAAGGACTTCACCGCACCCTGCAGGGCCTGAGGCCTCCTGGCTTGAAATTAACGGCAGTAGACTTGGGTCCATGTGGGGCCCTGAAGGGTGTGTTACTGGCATGGTTAAGGGCATAGGGCTCGGTTCAAGTTCTGGCTCAACCTCTTCCCTGTTGTACCATTGCCCCCACCTCAGTGTCCTGTCACAGCCGGAGGTGAGTTCAGGAAGACATGCGATAATGCACTGGAAAGTGGGTGACATCCTGAGGCGCAGCAGGCACCAGATCCGGGCCAGCCCTCAGCATTTCTAGGCTATTAGTGTTCACACAAGTATCGGAATAGTTCAGACCCAGCTGGGCGATGCAGAGGACTCTCAGGCCTTGGTTCAAAACTCCAGGAAGCATTTGCACCGGCACAACCTCCAAGTCATTTCACCTGTACACCTTCAGTGAGAGCCAGGTGCCTGGCTGGCCTTCTGGAGGCAGGGAGAACGCAGGTGAGCAGGTGGCTGGCTCCCCCAGGTGACGCTGAGCGGATGCTCAAGGCTGTGGCTGAGCAACGGTGCCTGAAGCATCAATGGGAGGATGAGCCCCCCACATGAGGTGGGGCCACACATCTGGCCCGGGGTCCTAGGTTGCCCTCTGATGATCTCACATCCTCCAATGTACTTAAAGGGGGGATGAAAGCCAGATGGCATTGGGAGCCGCTGTTCTTCCTGGCCTGGGCTCCATGCGTGACATCCTCAAAACCCATGATTCAAGGTGGGGCACTGGGGGTCTCTGCACCTCCCACAGTGCTTGGTTCCAACCCCCAGGCCCGGCGTCTGCATCTCCTGAGGGCACCACTGTGTCCACACCCTTGAAGCCTCATCATTCTCGGGAGCTTCCAGACCCTTCTGCCAAGTGCTTGTCCTCTAGTCCACCAAGGACCTGTTTCCGCTGCAAAGTGCTTCCTGTGTGGGCCTTCAGAAGTCACTGTGCAAGCGTCAGGGGTGGGTGGGAGGAGCCGTGCCAGCACCGGCCCTAAACTGCTTCCACTTGACACAGCCTCAGCGACCGTTTCCGGCACCTGCCTGAGACACTTTCCCAGCAATGACAGCATTGCTGCCGAGGTGATTTGCATTTAGGTTGCTGGCACCTTCCTCCACGCGGCGAACCACAGAGCTTAGCGTGAACCAGCGTGCGGGAGTGGGGAGAATTGTGTGGTGTATGCTTCTGTCATTCTTGCCGGCTTTCTGTTTTCCTGGGTGGGGGGTCTGGAGTGGTGTTTGCATCTCGGCTGGAGCCTCTGCCCCAGGGGCTCCCACAGGGTGGCGACTGAGGGGGGCAAGGCTTTTCATCCTCCGAAGTCTCCACTGGGGAAGGACACTTCCCTCCCACAACATAGGGCCGGCGCTGGGGGTCTCCCCAGCCTGGCAGACATTCCCTAGCCCTCCCAAACCCTCCCCCCCAAACACTCCCCAACCTGGGGGTCCGGGTGGGGTCAAGTGCACTTCCGCGCGGTGCGTGCGGGTGAAGCGATGGGACCCCGCTGGGCTGAGCTGCCGAGCCACCTGGTGACTCTCCTCAGTCACGGCTGCTCCCTGGTCACCTGGGGGCCACACCGTCCATGGCGCCGTCCCGGGGGAAGGAGTCTGTCCCCGCAATCCGCTCCCCGCTCAGGGGCGCTGCCTCCCTGCAGGATGGCTCCTGCCAGCAGCCACTTGGACTTCGTGCGGGAGGGATGTCAGCTTTCCTTGGGTGAAGGCCCCTGGGCTCGGACACTGTCAGAGCACCCCAGTCTCCTCACCAGCCCTTTAGCCAGCGGGTACTTATCTTGTGGGTGCCGGGCTCAGGGCTGGGCACCCTGACACTAACATGAGTGACACCTGCAGGTCCTGCCCTCGGGGAGCCTTGGGGTGCTGTTGGGGCAACAGCTGAACAAAATGAGAAATTATTACATTTTATGAAGGAAAGAAGTGGGGTTATTAGAATGCAGTGTCAGATTTGGGGAGGCCACCGGGGACCCCTGGGAGAGCAGTGGGACATACCTGTGGAGAAGGGAGCTGCAGGGGAAGAGCCTCCTCCAGAGGGAGCAGGGGGTGCAGCCTGGACTTTGCAGCCAAGTGGCCCCATCCGTATGCAAATCACTCACCCTGGCCTGGCCTCAGGCCTCCCAACAAGGGTGTGCAGGGCTGCAGGGTCCTGTTTTACAGGAGAAGGGACTGTGGGGCAGGGTTTCTCACACCTAAACGTGCCCACCCGTCACCTCGAGATCTCTGCAGCTCTGGGGATATTCTCCATCGATGCCTCCCTGTGGTCACTGTCGTGAGCAACAAGGGTCTGGAACAGAGACGTGCTTCATCTGGGCCCTCGCACCAAGCGCTTAGAGCCGCCCATGGCCAGAGACCGGGCCTGACCTCAGAGATGGCCCCGAGCTCGGAGGGCTTGCAGAAGCAGCCAGAAAGGGCGGGGAGTTGTAGCATGGCCGATCAAGGCTCACGAGTCCGAGGGGCCTGTCAGAGGTCACACGGTGGGCAGAGTGACCCCACCCCAGGCTCGGGTCAGGACCTGGCCCTTTTCCCCTGCTGCCAGCGGCCTCCTGGGGCTTGAGGCCCCTTCCACCCCAAGAGTCTCCCTCAGAAGCTCTAGGTTCTTCTCCCCTTCTGGGTTTCTCTGCCTGTGGGTTTTTTCACAGCTAGAAGCGGCAGCTAGTTGTGGAAAAGGGCCCAGACCTCAAGCCTCACCTCTGTTCTTTGTTGGCTGTGTGACCTTGAGCAAGTCACTGCACCTCTCTGGTCTTGGTGCTCTCATCTGGAAGTGAAGGCCGGCCGTCAGGATGCTTACCTGGAGGACTGGCTGCATGCGTGCCCGGCTCCTCGACTTCCCACATCCACTCTTCACAGCGCGAATGACGAGCTGCAGTGTCTTCCGGTACCGACTTGGGATGTTCTGCCTCCTGCTTGCTTTGGCCAGTGGAATATGTCATGCGTGACGTTGTGCTAAGCCGGTGCCTCAATGCCTTTTAACTTTTGCGCACTTTCTTGGAAACCAGAGGCCTCTGTTTGAACACGCCCAGGCAACCAATGATCAAAGACCACCAGAAGCCCCCGCACATGTCAGAAAGTCAGTCACCTGAGTGAGAAGCCAGCCTGCGTGAACTGTCAGCTGACTCACACACCTGAACTCAGCCAAACCAGGGGAACCGCCCCACCAACCGGAAGACCTGCAGACTGAGTTGATACCCACTGACTGCAGGGACCAGCTTTTACAGTTGTGACATGCCGCTACTGTGGCAATGGGTCACCAGAGCCAACTCTGGTGTCAATGGTGAAGATAAAATAATTTAGTAGCTGAGAGGTCCTGAGAGCCTGTGCCTGGCAGCCAGGGAGCCCTAAGTGGGCTGGTAACTCCTGCAGTTGCTCCAGACAGGACAGGCCCTTAGGTGGGTCGGGATGGACAGTACCCCCAATGCCTGTGATGCGGTCACCTGGCGCAGTGTGACCTCAGGGAAGTGTGTTTACCTCTCTGAATATACATTTGCTCATTTGCAGGGAAAGTAGGAAGCTGCTGACCTCACAGAGTTGCTCTTCACTCCCCAGGCTGCCTCCAGGGACGTCACTCTTCACCCCACAATCTGGGCAGTCACAGTCTACACATCATTTATTCAACACCTGCCCACAGGGCTCACCTGGCTGTGGCCTGAGGGTTAATTTGGACAGACACACTGATCCCATCAGCCCTGCTTCCTACCCTTTGCCCTTCACTTAAAACACCCCCACTGCAGCCTGGCTGTGGGGTGCAAATCCCGAAATTGGCATCTTGTTCCTGTTCCCTGCCCAGGCCTCCTCCACCCCCTGCCGCTACCCACAGGCCAGGTCACAGGGCCTTTGCATGTGCTATCACCTGAGCTAAAACTCTTCTCAGCCCAAGCTCCCTGATCACCTGCTTATTCTTCAGACGGGAACCTCCTCCAGCAAACCTTGAAACACAGTCCCAGTTTCCTGTCAGTGCCCAAGTCCTGCTCCCAGCCAGGCGTTCCGTGGGGGCTCTGTGGAGTGACCAGAAACTGACCTCCTGGAGGGCAGAGGGCAGGAGATCATTGGGCAGTAGGTCATTTGACAGTCGCTGTCCTGGAACCTCGCACAGACGTCTGCTCACAGCACACACGGCTCCATGGGACATGCGTTTCTGCAGCAGAGGGAGTCCAGTCTCCATTTAAACAGCTGGACCTTGGTGGACTCTGTCACCACTGGGCCTGAGAGCTGCCGGAAACATCAGGGACAACCAGGCGGGATTTATCCCAGGCCTTTGAGAGATGCCTGACTTTACCGCTGTGTTCAGGGCATAGGGTCCCAACTGGCCTCAGCGGCAGGAAGGGGCAGCCTCGTGCTCAGGGCAGCGGAGGCCTCCTGACAACCCTGCTGCCGTGAGCTTGTGGGCGACCCATCCACCTTTCCTTTAATCTCACTCTTAGAAGTTTGCCAAGACCGAGACTGTGAACTGCAGAACTGTGAGGAGATGCTGCTTCAGCAGGAGCAAAAATAGACATAATGGTGCCCGCTGGATTAATCAGTCCAGCTGCATGGACACCTACTGTGCGCTGGGCCCTGGGCTGCTGCTTCATGGACGCTGGGCAGAGCCAGGTTATGCCGCTTCTTCTCTATTCTTCTTCTTCTGAAGATTTACTTATTTATGCATACAGAACAGGGGTGCAGGCCAGAGGTGCAGGAGCAGTGAGAGGCTTCACCAGAGACAGAGCGGGGAGCAGAGCAGGCAGATCGACGAAGCACAGTGCGGCAGGGAGCAGCGAGTAAGACAGGAGAGGTCTGCTGCGCCCTGTGGGTCAGCTCCGGGGCCAGGGATCGAACTCACACCGAAGCGGCTTGCAGTGCTGCGTTCTAACCCATTGTGCCACCAGAGAGGGCCCTCTTCTCTATGACTCTAATGAAGGTGGTGGTGGTGGTGACACCTACCCCCACGTACCCATCCCCTCTCGTGTCATCAGGGCTGATGGTCCGCCCCTTCAGGCTCTGTCATCCAGGAGGGACGCCCTCCTCACCAGCTCAGAGGAGGCTCCGTCTTGCCCAGCTCACACCGGGATCCGAAGCTCCCCAGCCAAGCCCTTGCCACCAGCACAGTGCTGTATCTGGGTTTCTGGCTGGGTGCTGGGTTCACAACCAGGCTGCCGCTCTCCATCCTCCTCTCCTCTCGGGGAGAGGCTGTCACGATGGCACCTGTATTGTAGGAGAAAGACCCTCCCGCACGATTCAGAGGTTCTTGGGCCACACAGAGAGACAAGGTCACTCTGTTTAACCTGCTGTGTATGGTTTGGGAAACTGAGGCCCGAGAAGAGGTGTGACCGGCCCACATCATGCAGTGAGTGGGCACCAGGTCAGGGTTCAGAACTGGCTCTCCTGACCAGGGTTGAGGCCCTCACAGCTCTGGCTTATCTGCTCCCGTCCCAGGCCCCGGGCTGGCGGGGCCCAAGGAGGGGCTGGTTTGAGCAGGTGGAGCGAACCTGGATGGAATGTGCTGACAGGAGACCCTGGAGTAAATGCCTCGTGCTGGCGACCCCAGACTCTGGGGGACACGGCTGAGGGCTTCCCACATGCTGACTGGGCAGCGCACAGACCGATGTCAGCACTGGGATGAAAATGCCACAGATTCAGAGGGAAATGAGGAGAGTCAGGCAAGGCGGTCTGTCGAGCGTCAAGCGGGGTCGAGCGCCTTGGCTTTCACCTCCGAAGAGTGTCATTCTCTCTTCTGGTTAAACTTTCTTCCCCTTCTCAGTGTTCCTCCCCAGAGAAAGGGGGCCAATTCTGGGCTCACAAAGTTGTTGGGGGGCAGCAGGAGAGCACATTGTATATTAGCAGAAATGAAGCAGTAGGTGAGTGTCAGGGACGACTGGAGACCCAGTCACTGTCTCAGATCTCTCAAGCACTATGGCGCAGCGGCACCATTTCCCCTCTATAAAAGGAGAGACTGAGCTACCCCAGGGCGTTAAAGGGCGGCAGTTTGTGCCATGGAGTTTAGACCTGGCTGCAGGGCCTGGCTCCTTCTCCTGTGCCCAGTTCTTCTTCCTTTGCCCTGAGCAGAGCGGCCCAGCGCGGGGCAGATGGTTCTTTACTTGAGGAAAAGCAAGCTGTCCCTGCACCTTCAGGAACATGCCGGTGGGGGTGTGCAGGCGGGGGCAGAGGGCCTGTCTCTGTCTCTTTCCTGTGCTGTGATCCCTGCACGGCCCGCACCTAAACGTCAATGGCAGGTAACTGTCTCTTTGTGTCCTTGGCAGGTTTCCCAGGCTTGGGCTACACAGGGCAGAGAAAGTGGCTGGTGCAGGCCAGACAGGCAGAAGAGGGTTTGGAGGGTCAAGACTCAGAACAAAAGGTGCCAGGGGACACTGGTCAAGCCAGGAGCTTCTGGAGCCACCCTGCTGATTCAGGGCTCCTGCTGGTGTCTTGCTATTTGCATTTTAAAGGAGAGGCAGTCAGGGGCTTGGGAGCCTTGCCCTGGTGGTAAGCTTCTCCCCTGACTGCCCTCCTCAGCTGCTTCATCTGGAGGAGCGGAAATTGACTCTCCCCAGTGGAGGCTCTATTTCCATCCATCTCCACTGAGATATTTGCCCAGTGAATGAAAACACTTGTTTTCATCAGAAATTCGAGAACTGAGCCGATGCTTCCATTTATCTCCCTTCTAGCGCCTTGCCAAGCCTCAAGGAGCGGGGCCAGCTCAGCCTGGCCCATTAGGGGGCGATCTTGTATCAGTCATATGATGGCTGCTGGACAAGGGGCCTGATCCCCGCCCACCTGCCATGCTTGTCCCCAACTGTGACCATGATTTGCAGGATGACATCCCCACAGAGTCAGGCTAATCTGGGACAAGAAGATGGATTTAATGAGGCTTCCCTAGCTGCTTTCTTGTTCATTTTTGGCAATTACTTGATTTTTATAGAGGGGATGCATCAGACCCTGACACGTTCTGTCAGCAGGACCTTCCTTCTCAGCCAAGTTCTTACCAACCATTGATTGCTGGGGGAGAGGGGATCAAAGTGCGTCAAAGGCTCACCCAGGACAAGCCACAGACGAAGAGGACATATTTGTAAATTCGTCTCTGATAACAGAATGTATTCAGAATATAGGAAGAAGCTTCAACCCTTGCCAAAACAAAGAAAAAGTCTTAGAAAAAGTCTTCTCTGAGCAGACATGACCGGAGAAGAGAGGCTGGGGTGGCAGGCAAGCAGGAAGAACCCCCAGCTGAGTCAGTCTTAGGGAGATGCAAACTAGAGCCTCGGGAGGTTTCACATCATCCCCCAGAATTAAAAATCACTGACCACGTCAAGTGCTGGAGGGGATGAAGAGCCACTGGAACTGCTTGGGTGGGGGTGCAAACGTGTGGGCCCTTTGGAAATCAGTGGTGTTTTCTTTAAAAAGCTTAGCATAGACCAGCACACCACCAAGGCATTCAGTGTTTACCTGAGAAAGAGGAAAGCCGTGTCTATACAAATATTGGTGCACAAAGACTCCTGGCAACTTTATTTGTGATAGCCACTGCCTGGAAGCAGCCCATATTCCCATCAGCAGGTGGGAGACCAACTCAGACGGGTCCCGCCACTCCAGGTGTGCCGGCAGTTGGCGGGGAAAACGGGTGGAGGACCCACACTGGGTGAATGGCAGTGCCATGGTGCTGGCAACTCAGTCAGAACAGCATGTATGATTCCCTCAGACACAATTTTGGAAAATGAAAGCTAAGCAGTAGCCTCAGGACAGGGAAGAGAAGGTGGTGGTGACAAAGGTGTGTGGGTGCGGGCATTGCGGCAGACCGAAGACTTGTTCTGCACCCCAACTCATGGGTAACCCCAAGGGGGTGATGTTAGGAGGTGGAGACCTGAGGTCACGGGGGTGGAGCCCCAGGAATGGGACCAGTGCCCTTGGTAAAAGAGGCGCCAGGGAGCACCCTTCCCCTCCTGCCAAGTGAGAACACAGCACCTCTGAGCTTTGACAGCCACCTAATGGGCCAGAAGAGGGACCTCAGGAAACACCAGCTCTCCTGGCACCTTGATCTGGAGCTTTGCAGTTTCCAAGACCGTGTGAGACATAAATGTTGCTGAAGCTGCCCAACCTACAGTCGTTTTCTTGTGGCAGCCTGAAAGGACTAAGACAGGTCCACTTATTATCTCGATTGTGGGGATGATTTCACGGGTGTGTACATCTGTCAAGCGCATTACAGGTGATGCATTGAAGGCACATACTTTCTTGCACATCAACTATAATGCATTTGAGCTGTTTAAAAATGTTTCAGAGGCCGTGACCTTGCAGATCCTTGAGAGCTGTGGGCAGCCGGTCCTCTGTGACGCCACTTCTGTCGGGAACTTTGCCATGCTCTCCCCTGCGGGCGAGAAGGGCAAGTGTCCTAGCTCGACAGAAAGCATATGGCGGCCCCCCACCATCGTGTTTGGCAGTGGGGTGCGGGCAGATGTGCAGCTACTGCGGTAGATGGGACTATGTACCTGCACCCCAAGCACTGCTGTGAGGACCTGCCTGGACCAGCCTTCTAGAAGGAGAGAGACACATGGAGCCGTCACATTGCACAGCGCTCACCAGCCAAGGTTATAGAGTCTAATCCACAAAAGAGCTCCCCAAGGTGTTGGCCTCCATCAGCCAACAACTGCGGAATCCCCAGGTAGGTGAGAGAGTCCAGCCAGCACCAGCAGAGCGGTTACCCATCCACAGCTGACCCCAGCGAAGCGAGCAGTATGTGGACGTGGGGGCTGTGTTTTCTGCTAGAAAGCCTAATTGTGGCGAACAATAGCGAGCTGATGCGGGTAGTGTGAGAAGCGGTCTGAGGTTATCTGGGGAGGCTTCCCGGAGGAGGAAAAGTGGCGTGGGGTTTAGTGGTGAGTGTGTGCTGACCAACGGAAGGACAAGGGGAGGACAAAGTCTGTAGGCTCGAAGAACTCTCTGCAGGAAGCTGGGACGGAGCTTCAGGGTGGCCAGAGTCACGTGGGCAGGAGGAGGGAGGCAGCCCACTTCGGGAGGGGCCTGAATGCCAGGCTGAGGCATTTCCGGGGCCTAGAGAGCCATGACAGGCCTTTCATGAGCTGGCCTTTGAGGGTGACCCATCTCGTGGTCCGGCTGGAGGAGCGGACTGGAGCTGCCAGGTGGGAGGCTGGGCCCCCCGTGCAGGGGAGCAGGGGTGAGAATGGAGGCCCCGTGAGAACCAGCTGAAGGAAGGCGACCCAGGGGGTGGTGTCTGTGTGGCTGGCGTTTCCCTTACAGTTACCCCCTTTCCAGGTCCCACAACCTGGGTCTCCATGCATCTCATTGTGGTCATTGTTTTTAATGTTTCACTAATCAATTAAAACTGGGTAACAGCTTTTCAGCCTCCGGATGCAAGGGGTGAAGTTGCCCAGGATGTTGCCAAGAATATGGCTTCCACAACCAGGACAGAGTGAGCCAGCTCTGTCCTGGGCACGGACCACCATGTGCTCGTTCTCTTCCCGGCCGCCTCTCCCTGGTCTCCCCGACTCCTGCTCTCCCTCCCACTGCACCCACACTGGGGGCCATTGGACTGCTACGACCCCACACTTACCCGCTGTGTGATTGTGAGTTCATCAGTGGTCCCTCGATGCACCCTTTGATAATCAACCCACGTTTAATTAACATCACGGATTGATTAGGAGGGAATTGTGTGCTGTGACATAAAGCTGGGTGTTCGTAGGGTCGGGAGATACGAGCGACTGGGTGAGGGTGAGGGCGGGGCACTTTTACAGCTTCCCTGTCTCCATGAATCCCCCCAAGATGAGCTTTGCTGCTGGAAAAGGTTTTAAAGTTCCCTCCCTCCCTATGTCTGTGGCTTCAGGCAAATTGCCAACCTGTCTGGGTCGTACTTTCTGCTTTTTGAAAATGGGGTAGGAAGGACTCAACAAAGCTGGTTCTCTGCCCTGGGTGTGAGTTGCCCAGCGCTGAAGGAAAGTGTGCCCCTCGCATGTGGCACGCACCCTGAAGCCTTGCAGACAAAGGGCCGTCCTCAGCCCCTCCAGTGGAGACAGGGACCCTTGTCCCTCTCCTGGGCTCACTGCAGCCCAATTACCACCCACCTTGTGGCAATAGCAGAAGCAGCGGGTGTCAAAATCCCTTCGCAGAAGTCTCAGGTACTCTCCCAGAAAATCTCCAAAGATCTGTCACCATCTAATATTTATTCTGGAGAACAGAGCTTGCAGATAAGGGGAGTGTGTGGTGCTCACAGCACAGAATAAATTTATAGAGTCTAATCCACAAAGCTCACACTTACTGGGCTCATTACATTACATGGGGGTGGCTGGGCACCCAGAAAGAGGGAAAGCTGCTCCTAGCTGATGGGAAATTCTGACGGGGCCCTCTGGCTGCAAAGAGTCACTCACGAGACTCTCAGCCTCTCGGAACTTGGAAGTTACCATAACTGGGGATCTTGTATTGCTAAGTCTTGGAGTTTTATATTGACGCAGTCTTAAAACCTGAAGTCAGGTGTCAGAACCACAGGATTTTAGGATTTCAGGGACCCTACCCCAGCCAACATTCCAGTTAGTCAATCTGTGAGGTCAAAGACTCCGAGGCAGAGAGCAGCGGGCGCAGAGGCCCTGAGCTTGGGCTATGCAGGGTGTGTTTGGAGAACAACACTCGTAAAACTCCCAGGCTTTGGGGCACACCAGGACCAAGGGAGAGCATGCTGTCCCCCATGTGACGTAACGCGACAGTGAGGTACCCGCCGTGAAGAAACCCAAAAGGGCCAAGACAGAACCTCATTCAGTCTTCTGGCCCATCTGTATAATGGGTCCTCTCATGAGCCCAGCTCACTGCAAGAAAACTGAGGCCCAGGAGGCGGGTGACTTGCTTCTGCCACGCACACCAGAAACTCCCAGAACCAAGACTCATGTCCAGGGGCAGGTACAATGAGCTGTGGCCTGTCCACTCTCTCACCTGCCCTGTGCTCGGGGCTCTCAGGGGGTGAGGGGAGTGCTGTCCCCCTGGGGGACCACCAAGCAGCTGCCTTCCTGGGAAGAGGGGCTGTGGGGGATCCAGGGATGAACTTTTCCTCCCCTCATGTTCTGTGTGGTCCTGGGTGTGTTTGCCTGGAAACTGCACCCCAGTTTCCCCCTCTGTAGAAGGGGAGCCACACTGGCTGCCTTAGATGCCTGTCGTGGGGTCAAATAAGAAAAAGCTATAAAGCGCCCTTAGTAGGTATTCAAATGTTTCAGGCGCTTGTAGGTTTTTTTCATTTTTAAAGATTTATTTATTTGTGCATACAGAACTGGGGTACAGGCCAGAGGTGAGAGGTTTTATCAGAGACAGAGTGTGGAGCAGAACAGGCCAACTGACAAAGTCCACTGCTGAGGGGAGCAGCTGTGCCAGATGGGTCAGCTCCGGGACAGGGATTGAACTCATGCTGAAGTGGCTTTAGCTTCTTAGTGCTGTGCTTTAACCCGCTGCGCCACCAGGGAGGGCCTTTAGTAGGTATTTTTAAGTCTGAGCTATTTATTTGGAGAAAGGCCTGTCTCCCTGCTCTTGCTGAAGCTTTTCCTTAACTGCATGGGCAGGAGGCAGCGAAAAAGCTAAGGCCCAGCCAGGCTGGCAGCTGCCCTGGTCTCCGCCCCATGATGGAGCAGTGCTGTGAGGGTAGCTGTGAGGGTGAGTCCTGGCTGCTGGGGTCAGGACGGAGCTGAATAGGGAGGGACTAAGGACGCCAGCGCTCTGCGAGGAGGGAGAGCTGAGGAGGGAGGACTGAGGAGGGAGGGCTGA
>NW_004567109.1:14522096-14555360 GCF_000260355.1 Condylura cristata | reverse complement strand
GAGGAGGGAGGGCTGAAGAGGGAGGACTCTGGCTCTGCCTTACAGCACAGACTCCTGGCTCCTAAATGTGCGGTGGGATGGAAGGACAGGGAGGCCAGGAGCTGGAGAGGGCTGTGACTGGACTCTCTTCTGCCCCATCCTCAGCGTGCACCTTGTCAAGTCACCACCCCCAGACCCTCTGTCTCTTCATCTGTGGGACAGAGAAGAGGATGCTTACTCCTAAACCAGTGGCACCACATGGCAAACCATATAAGACAACTCAAAAGGATGGCAGACGAGGAAATTCTCACTGTCACCTGTGTGAGTGGCCCAGATTGACATATGAAGAGAAACAGGCACTATTTCAGGACACACATGGAAAACTGCAGCACTTAATTCCCGAACAAATTTATGTAAAATTAATTGGATCACCTGTTCTCCACAACTTTTAATTGCAAAATCAATTAAATTTGAAGTGTTCTGCTTATGGCCCAGAGAAGGGAGGGCAGAGCCCAACATGGCCCTGCCCCTGGGCCCCAGAGGTCCTAGCAGCGCCCCCTGCTGACCAGGAAGACCCTGGGGGGGTAGGAGGAGTCTAAGAGATGGACAGGACTGGGGTGATGAGGGGCAGGGGGTGTTTCCAACAAGGGAGCTGAGCTAAAAAGGCCAGACAAAAGGGAAGGGGTGATTGTTCCCTAGAGGTGGTCAAAGTGGCAACTCCGCTGCTCCCCATTGCCTGTTCTGCCCCCCACCCATTCACTATTTCATTGCCTTTGTATCTCTGCACATCATCTTTGTGCTGAGTAAAATATTGGCTCCATGAAGACATGTCTGCTGTGTATACTGCTGAGTGCCTGGTGCCCGAGAGTGACTAGCATTTAGTAGGTGCTCACTGCTAGCTCACGAAGGGTGGATGGGTGGATGAATGTGTGGGTGGCTAGATGCGCGGGTGGATGGATGGGTGGGTGGGTGGTGGACGGGTGAATGATGGGTGGATGGATGGACGGATGGACAGACGGACGGATGGATGGTGTGTGGGTGGGGGGATGAATGGACCAAAGGAGGGATTTCTAAGCCCAGAAAGGTGGGAGAGACTTTAAGAGTTGAAGTGTTCGTGTCAGGTTGGGCAGCCCTGTAGGTTGGGGTTCATGCCTCCTCCCCAAAGGTGTCTGAAGTCACTCAGAGGCAGCACATGAGCACTGACCAGGAATATATATATACACACACACGTTTCTTCTGGCAGTTCCCCCAGGCCTGCTCCTCCTGGGCTGCTGAATGCCCCTCGCTCAGGCAGAGGCAGTGGTTTGGGGTCAGACTTGAGCCCGTCTCAGGTTTCTCCTGTTCGCTGTTGAGGAACAGCTTACTTCTCTGTGACCCAGTTTTCTCATTTGTATGCAGGACCGTCATTCTTATAACAGGGCTGTGGAGAAATCTGCTTTGTAAGGAAACGTGTGCAGGCACCGAGATGCGCACTCGGCAGCCTCCAGCGTCCTTGAGGTACGTGGTGGGGCTGCAGGTGCAGGACAGGCTGGCCACCCCGGCCCTGCTGGGGAGAGGCCTGGACATGGACAGCCAGCCCCAGCTGGGCTCCCGCTTCCAGTTCGCAGCACCAGGAGAGAGGCAGGGGCAGGAAGGGCGGGACGGAGGAGTGAAAGACCCCTCTTCCTCCTTCCCCAGTCTCACTCCCCTGCACAGGCAGCTGGTGACACTTGTCAATCCAAGTAGCGGATGCGATTCTTGCACCCTTGTGGGGAGGGAGATGCAGTCCAGGTGAGCTCCAGCCATCCTCTTCAGGGTGTGAAGGAGCACAAGGGCCTGTCGGCCAGCCCAGGGCTGAGTTTCCCGTGAGACCTTGGGTTTGGCCCGGGAGATGCCCAGGGCTTGCTATGGGGAAAGGGAGGAAGGTGCCTAGGAGAACTCAGCATCAGGGGAGTTAATCCAACCTTTCATCTTAGATCAGGGGAGGAAGTGGCTCTTACACCCAAAGAGCCCTGGGCTGGTGGCTCCTGACCCCCCTGCTCGGAGTCTGTCTTCCTCTGCAGGCGGCGGCAGTCAAGGCGGCTCTGATGAGCCTGGAGTGGCACATCTGTCCCACCTGACTCCAGCTGCTGCCACGGCCCCTGGAGGAGACACCAGGGTTCATGGGACTGAATGGGGTCCCTGGGGGTCCCCACAGCAGGGCTGGGCAGACAGGGTCCCGGAATTGTGTCAGTGTCGTCCGCACAGTCCCTGAATGCGGGGTCCTCGGGGCTGTGGTGGTTCACCTTAAGCTGAGGCGGTCTCTGCAGCCCCATCCAGAAGCCCAGGGAAGCAGGATCTTGGGGGAGAGTCTACAGGGCGGGAGAGCCTCACACCACCTCTCTCGAGCAGGCCCATGAGCTACTGTCTGTCACATGCTGAGGCGAGGACCACAGCCTCCACAGCCCCCATCAGCTCTGGGGCTCCTGTCACGGTGCACGCCCATCTCCAGTCTGGAGGACACAGTAGCAGGCAGAATAGAGATTTCAGATGCTGTCAGATCTCTGCTCAGCACCTCTCAGCTGTGTGACCCTTGGAAATCACATAACCTCTCTGGGCTTTATTTGCCTCACTTGTAAAATAGGAACTACTAGGATTGCCATCACATGAGGTGGTTATGAGGCTTAAATGAGTAAAAGGCAGTAAAGGCAGGCATGTAACAAGCGCTCAATAAAAAGCAGCCTTCGGGCCCTCCCTTGTGGCGCAGCGGGTTAAAGCACAGCACTGAGAAGCTAAAGCCACTTCCGCATGAGTTCGATCCCCGCCTGCCCCGGAGGTGACCACATGGCGCGTCAGACCCCTCCTGACCTGCCTGCTGCTCCCCTCAGCAGTGTACTTCGTCGATCTGCCTGTTCTGCTCCCTACTCTGTCTCTGGTGAAGCCTCTCACAGCCTCTGCACCTCTGGCCTGTACCCGGGTTCTGTATGCATAAATAAATAAATCTTAAAAAAAAAAAAGAAAAGCAGCCTCATGGTCGCCATCACCTGAGCTTTCTGCACATGCTGACACATCATGTGGAGAAGGCCGAGCTCCCAGTCAGCCCTCTTTCTTACCATTCCATCATCAGCACTTTCCCACATCATTGAAAATTCCTCAAAAGCATAATGCTAATAGCTTTATAATTGTACCTCATTTAGATGCACCATAATTTACTTCATCATCCTCCACTGTCAGAGGATAACAGGCCTTTTCTCCTAGATACGGGGCTGTGATGAACGACAGGCTGTTGCCTGGGTCCCGCTCACACCCTCGGGACAGGCGCTGCAGGTGGAAACTCGCATCCAGAGAGGCAACGCTCCTCAGCCCCGGGGGCTTTGACACCCACTCGCTTTCTTGAAACTGTCGCCATGTGTGCCCGGCGGCCCACCAGGGTGCCTGGTTCACCACCCACGGCCCTGGCCTGAGGTGCCTGCTTCTCAGCCACATCACTGGCAGGCCCATGGGTGCTCAAGACTCTCAGTGAGGATAAGAAGCAGCTGTTGCAAAGACCGCTGATAGCTCTCTCTTCCCGCAGCCCATCCTGTGCTGGGAAGAGGGCTACCACACAGTCATTGTCCAGGAACTATGTGTTAAAGACCGAACACCAGGTGCGCCTTATTAATATGGATGTTTTCCTCACAGCACACCCACTGCCATCTAGCCTCTGCCAAGGCTTGCCTCAATCAACTTCCTCTGCTCACTGCATTTTCCAGCTGTGCCACAGTGGCTGAGGACCCAGACTCCAGAGTCAGGCAGCCTGGGCTTGGGTTTCAATTGCCTTGCAGTAGCTGTGTGACTCTGGACAAGTTACTCAACCTCTCTGAGCCTCAACCCTGCTGTTGGTTCTCTGCAGAGGGCCGTGGCCTCCTGGGAAGCTGGTGAAGCTCCTCAGAGCTGGGGGCCCTGGGCATCCCTCTGCAGAGAACCAACCCCAGCTCCCCCCATCTGGGCCTCTGCACCCCGGTCCACTCTTCCCTGACTTCCCCTGCCCTGCCTGCCCTGCAGCTCCTTGGGGACCAAGCTCAGCCCTCAGCACGGCTGCTCTCACTGAGCACACGCCTGCCCGTGCCTCCTGCCGAGCGTGAGCACCCTGTGACACGGCAGGGAGCTCCCACCTCCGCCACGGCACTGGCCCCTGGGGCAGGGCAGGCACAGAGTGGGTGCTCGGTCGGCTTAGTGAATGAGTGGGGTAGGAGTGACTTTATTTAACTCAGGGGGAAGAGGAAGCTTCCCAGGGCTTTTCTGGGCCAGGAACCCCAAAGAGGAAGAGGGAGGGGGGTGTTCTGAGGCCCCTAGGCTGAGTCAGCAAGAGTGAGGATGCTCTTTCTACCTTGAGAGCCTCCATGGAGACCTCACTCCGTGCCTTCCTGGAGCGCAGGTCCCTTTTGCTGGAGAGGCCAGCGCGAGATTCCTGCTACTCTCTAGCATGCCGTTCGGCCTGAGCATCCTGAATCCCCCTCCGGGTGGAACACTTTGGACCTGAAACCTGAAGGGCACCTGGTGGGGGTGGAGCCGGGCTGCCTTGAGAGCCAGTGCTCCGCTTTCTGCTGCGACTGACTCCTCTCTCTTGCCTCCCTCTTCCCAGACCCGCCTGCATTTTCCCTTTCACAGTCATTCACTGAGCTGCTGCTGTGGACACAGGAATGGGCTGGTGGGCACCGGGCAGTGGACGAGCCATCTGCAGCCAGAGACAGTCGTGATCCATCATGGTCTGGCTTGGTGGCCGGCAGGCCGCCCTGAAGAGGAAGAGGGGGCGAAGAGGAGAAACACAGGGGTCACTGCTCCTCCTCGGGCCGCCTCAGATGCGGACACGTCCTCCTCCTCCTGCAGAGGTGGCTCTGTGAACACTCACCTTGAGGTCCCCCTGCAGATCCTGGGTCCCCCAGCCGCACGTGCTGTCCCTCTGGGGTCTTGCATTCTCCATCTGTACACTCAGGGGTTCCCAGCCGTGGCTGCTCCTTGGAATGTCCTGGGGTGGGTTGGAGCTGTTAAAAATCTTGACACGTAGGGCCCTGGCCCGGAGGTCTGGACGTGTCCTGGTGAGGAGCCGGAACTCTGGGCTCCAGTGCCGAGTCCACCTCTGGCCAGCGCTGGCAAAAGGCTGTGCCGGTGGAACCTCCTCTGTCCTGTTATTTTGGCCCAAACGTCTGTGTCCTCCCAGAATTCAGATGTTGCGATTTGGCCCCCAGGGCCGTAGTATTTGAGACTGGAGCCCTCACGAACAGGGCCAGTGCTCCTTCTCTTCCGCCACGGGAGACTGCAGCAGGAAGCAGCCATCGCAAGCTGGAAGCTGGCTCTTAAGGGAGCCTGACCATCTGGGACCTGGTCCCAACTGTAGAACTTCAAGAAATGCCTGTCTGTTGTTTGTAGCCAGATTAAAACAGTCACAGGCCCAGGATACACGTGTCCAGAGCTGGGCCCGGGGGGTCAGGCACTGGCAGCTGAGGTCACTGGGCCTGAGGTCCCGTTCCAAGTGGGCAGAGCCCACCTGGGCACATGTTGGCCCTGCCCAACCCGTGCAGCTCTTCCTCTAGGCCTGCAGCAGCTCTGCCTGCTCGCCCCTCGTGAGCAATCTCTCTGTTCCTTAAGCTTCACTTAAAAAGCCATCTGGGAGGATGGATGGCACCAGACGCATTTATAGTGTAGGTTTCCACAGAAGAGAGCTTTAGGAAATAAGGCACAGCACTTAGGGTTCGGGTCTTACTGGGCCCCATAACTCTGACCCTTGGAGAGAGAGCTGTATTTCTGGAGAGTGTGTCATTCCCTGCTTGGCACCCCAGCACACCCCGCCTCCCGCCCCTCCCCCCACCCCTCACGCTGCCTCCCCTAGGGTCTGGGCTGCTCCCACGTGTCTTGAGGGGTCCTGCTCCCAGGTCTCTGGCTGATTCCCTCCTCTTTCAACTGATGGGCTTACACTCTCCTCCCTTGTTCTTCCTTGGGGAGCTGCTCCCCGCCCCCCAATCTCAGGTGAAGTTTTGTCTTTTTCTGTGGGGTCTCCCAAGGCAGATTTGGGGCCAACAGGTGGGTACCCTGAGAAGAAGTCATGTGTTCACAGCTGGGGGTATGGATAGCCTGGGGAGGGGTATCAAGCTCCCCATCCCTGGAGGTGGGCAGGGATGGGCCAGCCCTCCGCAGAGGCCTCGAGGAGGCCAACAAGCAGAGCCTGTGGGCTTCTCTGAGACCTCCCCTCTTCAAGGTGCCTGACCTTCAGTGGACACTCACCACTAAGCCTCGGTTTCTTCACCTAGAAAATGAGTCAAAATAATAGTCCCCGCTTCCCAGGGTTGTCATGGAGACGAAAGGACATGTGTGCATGCAGCACTGAGCTCAGAGTGCAGATTATTACCAGGAGGGGGAGGAGGCCGAGGTTTTGATGTTCAAGCAATTTAGGATTCAAAAGTTCTGGGATTTTAAAAACCCAAGTCTCTGTGATTCTGTGGTTCAGTTATCTCAAGACAAGACTTCAGAGGAGTCTAAGGTTTTCAGAGTGTGAAGCTGTGATTCTTCTCATCTGTGGCTCCTTAGGCATCCGAGGCCACGTGTCCCTGTTCCCCTCCCCACCCCATCAAAGCGCCAGTCCAGGTTCAGAGGGGCACACCTCCCACTGTCCCGCCAACCCCACTTCTCACCAGTCCCCTGTGCCTAGCCCAGTCTCTCCCCTTCCCCTTTGCCCCAGATGCAGCGTCCCCCAGACCCAGGTCCTGGCACTGAGCCTGCACCCACCTCCCCGACCTCAACACCTGCTCCCCACTGCCTCCCACTCCCCATCTCTACCCCACCTTTGAGGCCAAAGGAGAACGTGACCTGACCCCTACATGCGTAGTGGAAGCCACGGTGCCAGCAGCTCCTGGGACTTTGCCTCCGTCACCCACACAGCGGGGCTCCAGCTGACACCGGGTTGTCCGTGGGGAGGCTTCTGCCCTCACTCCATGCTGGAGATGCCTGTGCCCTTTCCAGGCCCTCCCCAATCTCTGCCCCCCCTCCCCACCTCTCTGACCTAACACCTCTGTCGTTCCTTACATCAGCATCCTGCACAGGACTGAATTCCCGCCCCACAAATCGGCATGTTCAAGTCCTAACTCCCAGCACACTGGTCTCTGGGAGGGGGATGGGAGGCCATTAGGTTTCAATGAGGGCGTGATGTCGACCCCCTCCCCATGATGGGATCAGGCTCTGTGGCTCCCAGAGAGCACCCCATTCAGTAGGAAGTTGACTTCCTTGCTGACCCGGGGAGAAAATTCATTTCTGGTGTTCAGGGCCTCCACCCCAATCTGTAATTGGTTATGACAGCCTGAGCTGACCAAGAGAGTGACCCCACTGTTCTCACTTCCCTCCTCTGTGAGAGCTCAGTCCCCTGGCCCCTGCCCGGGGACCCTCTGCACCTGTGTCACCAGCCCCAGTGCCATCATCTGTATCCAGGGGCCAGGCTGATGCTGGCGTGGGCCTCTAGGCCACACGTGGCCAGCATTTGTGGCCCTGGCCAGCAAAGTGAAAGAGAAAGGTAAAGTGTCTCTATTGCAAGCTGTTGACGCAGGCTCCATTGAACCTCTGAAAGCCCAGGACACACTTGATCAAATCTAAACATGGCTAGAGCTTTGGCACCTGAAAAGTCAGTAGCCAGGGAAGGTGGGTCTTCTGTCTGGCAGGAGGATGGGACCAGGCAGGAAAAGGAGGCAGGGCCAGCCTGCTGCAGACAGGCCTAGCCAGCGGAATTTGAGACCACCTAGGAAGTGCTTCCGGGGCTCACAAGCCCGGCAGCTGAGCAAGACCCACCACCACGCTAAGGCAGGCAGGCAACTGCCTGATGCAACTGCCTGGGTGTGGGCCTGGGAGCCCTATTGTGGTCTGGGTCCCTGTCAACAGCTGCCTGACCCTCTCCGTCCATGGGTCTGTTCCCACCACACATGTCCTCGGGCCTCCCTCTGTCTCTCTGATAGTGGAGTGTTTGCCCTACTCTGCAGGGCTGGGGGCCCCACACTCGCTGAGTATCAGGCCTCTCCTGTCATCCTTCAACGGCAACCAGCAGCCTCCGAAGTCACCTTCCCTGTGCAGAGACGCCTGCAACACGCACCTCACCACTCTTCCTCCCTGTCTCGCTTCATCCTCATTCACCATCCTGCTCTTCCCCTGAGTGTCCCCCGTGTGTCCCTCCAGCATGGTTCATTGGTTTTGATGGGCTCTGTTCCCCCGAGTCAACCCCCGACATCTGCGACTTGGGCATTTCCTCTCCACGCCCCAGGTTCCCCGTGGCGCCAAGGCCCCCATGGGTCCCTCTGCTGTAGCTGCCCTGGTCCAGGCCCACCAGCTCTCACTCCAGGACAGTGCGCACTTCCCTCCACCTCCCAGCCTCAAGTCTCCTGCGACCTGGACAGATCTTCCTAAATCAGACCCTGTCACGATCCTATCTGTGCTTTGGATGACTCCCCGTTGCCGAAAAGACAACATTGCTGTTCCTTGGAGTGTATTAGAAGGCCATTTATTCAGTTATACAAGAAATATTTATTAAATCACTATTATGGCCAAACACTTCTGGGGATGCAGCAAAGATAAAATCGACACAGATCGCCGCTTCATGGAACTAACATTTCTAGTGGACAGAGACAGGCCATAAAGAGTTGGGACATGTGCGATAAGTAACACAGGACTGGTTAATGGTTAAGAACAATAAAGCAGGAAATGGGGTAGAAACCGCAAGGACAGAGCTGGCCAGGGGCAGCGAAAGTGAGAGTGACATTGAACTGAAAACTTGGGAAGAAATGAAACTTCCAGAAGGAAGAACATTCTGAGACAAGGGACTGGCACGTGCAAAGGCCCTGAGGTGGGAACAGATCTGGCAAGCATTTTGCGATGGGGGGGTGTCGGCCCTACTGGGTGAAGGATGCTCAGAATCTAGTGGAACAATGGGTGTGCCTGTGAAGTGCTTCTGGAAGAGATGAGCATTTGAATCATAGGCTGAGTGAAGAAGGTCACCCTCCCCCATATGGGCAGGCATCAGTCAGGCCATGGAGGCCCAAACAGGTCACAGAGGCCCAAGCTGGCCACAGAGTCCCAAAGAAGGTGCTCTTTGCCTGAGCAGGGTCATCACCCACCCTCAGACCTCAATGCTCCTGCTCTCTAGTGTTTGGACTAAAGACCACTGATCCTCAAGCCTTCAGGCTTGCCTGGAGCTACACCTCCAAATTTCCTGAGCCTCTTGGCCACCATAATTGCCTAGCAATCCCTCCCAATAAACCTCTCCACATACCCTTATGTCGCCTGCTGGGCCTTTCCTCCTGGAGAACCTGCCCGATGCAGCCTCCTTGTTCAGTCTCCTCCTGCTATCATCTTCACCCACAGTCCCCCTTCTCCCTAACACCCAACACTTCTCTCACACCCAACACTTGCTCTGTGTCTTCTTCAGAGACACTTTCCTGTACCCTCTTACTTATTTGTAAAGCCCTCCCCAAATACCCTTCCACTCACCCAGACAGGGCCTGGGCATTCTCTGTCTTCTCCAACCTGCCTGTGCATCTTCTGTCAGAAAGGACATGGAACCCCTGAGCACTGCACCCCCAACCTACCCCTCACCCCCTGCAAGCAGGCCAAGTGTAAACCCACCTCAGGATCTTTGTACTTACTGAGTCCGCTCTTGGAAGAGTTAGTTGCCCCCAATTCATGCGTTCATCTCCTTCAGGTCTCCCCTCAAACGCTACCTTCCCAGAGCGCCCCTCAACCCTCCTCCACCTCTTCCCCCACCTTCTGTTCTTTAGAGCACGTTCTATGACCTGAAGGAAAGTGACAGGTTTGCTTGTTTCTTACTACTCCCCGCCTCAACTGGGGACTCTGGGACAGTCACAGCTGGACCCCGAGTCCCTAGATCAGTGCCACATATCGTGATGGATGGATTGGGACAAAAGGTAAATGAATGCATGTGTGGCGTGGGTCAGCTCTGCTTGGGCTTGCCCCTCTCCTGCTGCCCAAGCAGGCCGTGGGCTTGACTGGGACAAGGTCCAGCCTGGCTAGCTCCATTTCCAGCACCGGCTGGAGTCCAAGCACATCCTAAGTCAGCAAGTATTTCCCTCCCAGGGCGAGAGATGGATGGGCAGACAGGTGTCAGTGAGAACCCTGGTTTAAAAATAAATGTGCTTTTAGTTTTCCCATGTGGCATTGGAACTCCTCATGAAGGCCCTTGACAGAGTGATTTCAACCACTTGAGGGGATATTCAGGTTCAAGAAATAGAAAGTTTATAAATAAATGCAACAAATCAAATGAACCCAGAGGACAGCGGCTCCTTCTCACCAGAAGTGCAGCACAGAGCGGAGGCAGGCACAAGAGCTGGGAGGTTTGTGTTTCTGTTGAGAGGTGCCTGAGAGGCTGACAGCGGAGGCCAGGAGGCCAGGACCACGGCTCGGGTCCAGGGGGCAAGCAATCTTGCCCGTGGCTCTTGGCCTCGCTTCCTCCTGTCTGGGATGAAACCCAGGCCTTGGCCCCATCCCCGCTGACAGCTGACAGACAGTGAGGTGGTCTCCACAAGACCCCTTCTGACCAGGGTCCTCCATGGCCTGCCTGAGGGCCTCTAGCAGTCAGGGGCTCTTCCAGCCCGTGGGCTTAGCCCACACCTGGGGGTGTGGTGGGAGGATGGTCCTCGCTGCTCCCCAGGGGTACCCTGCTGTCTACTGATGGAGCCTCACACCTCCAACCGGGCTGCTCCCGTGCTCCTCAGCTCAGCACCACACACACCCAGGCCACACTGGACACTCAGCCCCTAGGCTGCCCCTCCTCCTCCTCACTAAGGAACCAGCAACTCCACATACTCAGCTCTGCAGCCAGAAAGCTGGGGTGATGGCCCTCTCCCCATGCCCACCCCTCAAGGGGTGTCTTCCTACCTCTCAAGCCTTCTCTGTCCATCCCCTCCTGCACCACGCTGATGCTTCACCATGGGAACCTGCCTGGGCTGCCGCTGCCACCTGGACCTCCACCAAAGACCTGAGGCGTATTTTAAAGAAAGAGTCGCATCAAGTCACTCTTGCGTAAAAGCCTCCCTTGTTGCCCAGGGCCCTTGAGTAAACCTAGCCCCCAGACCAACACCCTCTTCCCCTCCAGCCAGGGTCTGCCAGGCCTCCCTCTCCCAGCCTCCCCCCTAATCAAACACTCTGCTCCTGGGCCCTTCTTTAGTTCCTCCAGCACGCCTCCACCCAGGGCCTTTGCACACGCTCTTCCCAGTCTCTCATCCGCTGGCTCCCTCTCCTCTGGCCACCAGCTCCTTCAGGCCTCCAGCATCGGCCCCTGAGACGCCCCGAGTGCACTAGTCCCTGGATGTCCTCCCACAGTCCCTCATGTACAGCACGTGTGTCCCTGACCAACCGGAGGTGTAACTGCCCATCTGTCAGGACCTGTCCTTGCAGGGCCAGGCCCCTCTCCTGATGGGACCCCAGAGGGCCAGTGTCCGGTCCCAGGGCACAGAGTGGTCACATAGTGGTGCTCAGCAAATGAGCTGGTGAACACCAGGGCCATGGGGTAGAGATGGGGTGAGAATAAATAGCCCATCTAAATAGACCCTTCCTGGAAGGGAAGCAAGTCAGAGTGCTGCTAATTGAAGTATGGGGTAGGGGGTGATTTTGTTTTATTTCATTTTTGTAGCTCACACGACCTAATCAGAGCTAGTAATTACAAGTCTTGTTTCTGCTTTTTGCCTCCTTGACTTGTGCCCCAAGGGCAGGAACAGTTTCTCATTGAAGCAATATTAGCTCTGGGATGCTCTGGGGGACTGGGGGGGTGGGGTGGCGTGCTGTGTTCCAGGGTGCACTGGGATTCCCAGTGATGCTAATTAGATCAGGAAAGCAGCCTAGGTCTGGGGCAGGCTGCTGAGGATGGGGGTGAAGGGCTCTGGCTAATGAGCCAGAGGAAACCCCACTTGCTGCACTCTACCCAGGAACCCCACCCTGGTCCCAGGTGAACAGAGGGCCCCACAGCCTGTTGGGATGCATCTGTCAGACTTCCCTGGATGGTGAGAGAGAAGCCAGTGTCCAGGGGTGTTCTGGATCTTCTCCTGGGTGACAGGTGGGCTTGTAGGGGCAGGCTGGGGGTATCTCTCTTGCTAGGACAGGCTATTCCGTGATGAATCCTATTTGCCTGTCACATCTGCTCCTTTCAGTCAGCGTTTTCCTCTTTACCATCTTCACTGGCATCATGACCACCATTGTGCCCAGCTCCCCTACTGGGTCCCAGGGGAACTGAGTCCCGGGCAATCGGCACACACCATTCAGGGTCACAGTCCTGAGGGAGGCACCCCCAGCCCTGGTCTACAGATAAGAAAACCGAAGCACACAGAGGAAGCCTGGCCAGGGCCTCATGCCCAGCGGTCAGGGACACCTCACCTGAAACCACTACAGAACACGGCAGCTCGCTCGTCTGGCTTTGTGTCCTGGCTGTCCTGCCCTCCGGCCTCCCCTCAACCTCTCTGCGCACCAGTTTCCCTCTGTCTCACTTTGTGCCCTAACAATGCACCAGAGAGCAGCTAGAGAGCCAGTCCACTTTGCAGATGCGGACACTGAGGCTCAGGGAGGAGAGAGCCGTGCTCAGGCGGGATGTGGGGCTGGGCCTGGTCTGACTGGGGCGGTGCTCCCCTCTGCTGTCCAGGGCCAAGGCACAGAGGGTCAGGTCTGCACACACAGAACACCGCCCGTACGCTGCTGGCCCAGGCCAGTGGGCGGGCTGCAGAGGGAGGGGCTGGTCTGAGGCATGCAGGAGCTTCACTTCCTGACCTGCCCTGTCAGCCCCACCTCTGGGCCCCCAGGATATGATCCAAAAAGGGGGTGGGGGTGAGCGAGGGGCTGATGCACACCCCACTGCAACAACATTTCCAGGGGTGAGAAGCTCTATTAAAGGGGTCCCCAAGGGGCCGCAGAGAGCCCATCACGGCCTGCAGATCCATCCCATCTTCTTTTCTACAGGGTGGGTCTACCGAAAAGTCCTCCTTCCCTCCCCCCTCCTCTCCTCGGTCTGCGTCTCCACCTTTTCCTCCTTCCCTCTCTGTATTTATTATCTCTCTGTTTATCAGTCATCCATCCTGTCATTACCTCTTTCTCTTCTCATTCCTTTCCTCCCTCATTTCTTTCTTTCACTAACCATTACCTGTTTTTTCTCCATTTTTAGAAAGATTTATTTTATTCACGCATACAAGAACCAGGGTGTGGGGGTGGAGAGAGGATTCACCAGCAACAAGGTGGGGAGCGGAACAGGCAGAGCTACTGAAACACACTGCTGAGGGGAGCAGCAGGCGAGACAGGAGAGGTCTGCCGCGCCATGTGGGCCAGCTCCCTGGCTGAGGATCGAACTCATGCTGCAGTGGCTGCGGCCAGCTTCATAGGGCTGTGCTCTAACCCTCCCTGGCTCACCACGTGGTGCCTGCAGGGGCCTGAAGCCCGTTCCGCCTGGGTAGGGATGGCTCCAGTGAGCCTTTTCTCCACCACTCTGTTCCGGGCGTAGTGCCAGGGCCTAAGGGCCCTTAAGGGTCTATGAAAATGTTTAAGGCCCAGGAAAACAATTTGTTGGGCTTGAAATATAAAAGGAAAATTGCAAAGTTGAAATTGATAAATGTTTAATCAAATGTCTACAAAGCAGAACATTATCAAACGCTCACCTTCTACTCCGACTCAGCTTTCACTGAGTTACATATAATTAGTATTTAGTCTGCCATGTGGGGACATTTTAATGTACTAGACCTATTGGGGAGGGGTTTTCCAGAACGGAGCGTGTCTGGGTTGAGGGGTGAGGCAGGAGCCAGAAGGGCTCCCCCACCAGGGCCTTCCATGGGGGCCCGCTCTGGGGCTGTGGCTTCCCTTTTCCAGCAATGACTGAGCTAGCTGGGAGGGGGGTGCAGAACAAGACAGGCCACCCTGGGCTGACCAGAGGTTTAATGCTGCTAAGGGAGGGGCTGCTTCAAACTGTACCCCCTTTACACGCCTCTCCAGCCCATGCTCATGGCTGAAGGTTAAATGCAGTTTTTCTTCCAAAAATCAAAGATGCCTGACTACTGGGGAAACGGGTGATTGCTTTCTCCTTGAGAGGCAGAATCTAAGAGCAATTAGATTGAGGCTGAAGGGTGGACTGGACGGGTGGGGGGTGCTGGGAGAGCAGAGAGACTGGACCCGGAGACAGGATGCTCTGCTGTGAGATGCTGAACATTAGCGGGAGGACACCTCTCTGGCCTGTGTCCCCCTCTTGCCTAGCTCACCGCTTGCCACTACAGGGCCTTCTCTGGCTCCCTCAGTTACAGACACATTTACCACTCAGGTCACCCCTCTGACCACCCAGCACAGAAATGTCACTGAATGTCCACAGGGCAGGGCCCTGCCCCTCGGGCTTTGGGGCTGTGTCTGGGGGCCACGAGTGAGGATGGAAGCAACAAGTGACAGGTTAGAGCATCTGCTTCTCCCGGGTCCAGAGTGATGCACACCCCACCCCCCTGAGCCTCAGTTTCCCCACCCATAGCATCGGTGTAACAGTCCCTGTGGGCCTGCTGTTCCAGGAAGCAAAGTCTCTTTAGGCTGGCGGCATCCAGGATCAGGGTTTGTGACAGGGGATGGATCCTGTTAGCAAGCTAATGGGTTCTGGCTCCTGGTCTTTGGGAAGAACAACCTGGACTTGTTAGGGAAGGCAGAAGCCGACTGATGCAAGCGTCGACCCAGAGCAGCCAGGTCCCGAGCTGCGGCAGGGAGGGGGCCCTGGAGGGATCTGTGGGCAGCACCTGCCACCCCATTTCCTGGGGGCACGGGAGGACCAGCTTCCTCCAGGCCTGGGGGCCCGCGGCGGTCCCGGCTCCGGCCTGAAGGTGGCGCTGCAGGCCCTCGCGAAGGCCGCGCCGCCCCGGAGCAGCGCAAAGCAGCAGGTGGGGAGGGGTCGGGAGAGCGATGCAGGCTGGGGTGGGGGAGGAGGGCAGGAAGGGGGAGGGCAAGCGAGGGGGAGAAGGGCAATGTCAAGGCTGGAAGAGAGGAAAGAGGAGAGAAGGAACAAGAGCAGAGAAGGAAATGCTCTAACCAAGCATTCTCTGGGGAGCCGGAGGCGGACCCCGTCCTCTTGGAACCCCCCTCCAGCCCACACCTGCAGGTCACCCCACACCCACAGTCACCCCACTCCCACAGTCACCCCACACCTAGTCACCCCACATATAGTCACCTCACACCCATAGAGTCATCCACCACCACACCCATAGAGTCATCTCCCCACACCCACAGAGTCTCCCCACACCCCAGAGTCACCCCACACCCACAGAAAGTGCCCTTTCTTCCTTCACCTCCCACATTCCGCCACGGCGCCCCAGGGCCCCGGAGATGAGCCTGAACTGTGGAGCCCCGCTCAGCCCACAGTGAGTCGACCCTTTCGCCCCAAGTCTGAGCCCCCACGTCCGACCCAGCCCTGTCTTCTCCAGCTCCCGGCCCTTCAGTCCAGCCCTTGCCCCCTGCTCTTGGGCTCCACCCGCCATTTCCAGCAGTTCCGGCGGCTGCACTGTGACCTCCGCGGATGTGGGGTGCTGCTGCCAGTGGCGCCGTCTCCCCCCTCGTCCTGGACCCACCTGTCCTTCAGGTCTCAGCTCCGAGGTCCTTCCTGACCTCATGTCCAGGGTCGGGATCCTCCAGAGCGCCCCTCCCCCATCCTGGGGCTGACCTGTCTGGGCTGTGACTGATCATCTGTTTGGGGGGGTCCCTGAGGGCAGGGAGGTGGCCTAGGAGAAGGGGGTTTAGCATAAGGACCCGGCTCTCGGATGAGCAGGGGCCACCGCAGAGACGGGGACCCCAGGCTCTGCCCACCCCTTTCTGGTTCTCTCCTCACAGGATTTCCTGACTCTGCTCTCAGTACGCCACAGCCCAGGACTTTACACAGCTCCAGTTAAGCAACCTGCCAACATCTCTCGTCCCCAGAGTACACATGTGTACGTTCACACACACACACACTGGAGGGCAAACGAATTAATCAGGCTCTTTGCGACAGAAGCCTCTGTGGCTATCGCCTCGATCGTGTTCACGCAGAAGGCAGGTGGATGTGGGGCACACATACCTGATTGTGGACACCTGGAGCATAGATGCAGGGTCTGTGAGTGTGCACACCTGCGCTAGCGGCTGTAAGGGCAGCGTCACTCAGGTGACTGCTGAGAGCAGCAGGACTACAGAAGAGCCCAGGCCATGCTCGAGAGAACACCAGAGCCCAGAGAAAGAGCATGGCAATTGGGGGAGGGGGGACTGGGAGGTTCAGCTGCCTGCCTGCCTCCTTGACTTCCCACCACACACACACACACACACACACACACTTTATATGAGGAGAGAGGCCAGAATGTTGAGACTTTTACTGCCTGGCATCACAGAACAGCATGGAAGCAAAGCTATCGATAGCAACACAACTCACACCCAGCTCCAGGAGATCTGGCTGCTCTGGGTCAACGCAGCATCAATTTGTCTCCTATAATAACCCTGATTACCAGCAAAACCCTTTTCTCCACAGAGGCAAGGTGTCAGAACTATAGCCTACTTATTTCAGACTGCACATTGGGTGTCACTTCCTCCAGGAAGCCTTCCTTGATTGCCATCCCGTTAACGAATGTCCTATGCTCCATGTTGTGTTGACAACACTGCACTGACACATGGAAGCGTGGACAGGCTTCATAATGCAGGATGCTGCCGTAGAGCAAGATCTGGGTCTTTTCATTGCAAGAATAATCATGCAACATCCGTGGTGAGGGAAGGAGGAAAAAAAGAAAAGGGAGGGGTAAAGCTAGAAAATGTGCTCTGTCGAATGTGCTCTGTTGTATCAGGGCTGTGAGTCTTGCCCTCCAGGCGCTTCTCATTTGCTGGATGATTCAGTATTGTAACTGAGATTAAGCCCTTGATTCCTCGCCTGGGTTTTAGTCTTATCACCACGGTGAGCTCAGACCACTGACCAAAGGCTGCCAGGGAGAGCCAGATTCCCTGCAGCCGTGACCTTACCCAGCCCCCAGCAGGCATGGGCTGGGGCGCTGGGCCTCTGCCTCCGGGCATGCCGACTCTGGCCCAGGAGGGCTCATCAGAGCAGTGGGAGCTGGGAGCTAGGGGATGCCGGGAGCCAAGGGGCACTCTGCCGTCATGGTCTCAGTAGCCAAGGAGGCCGGGGAGGGTCCGAGGATAACTGAAATCCCAGGGCTGTCTGCAGTGTCCACGATCCAGCTACGGACTCCTGCCTGGTGGCAGCCTGGGACAGTGACTCCACGACTCACTGTTCTCTCCAACAGGCCACTGGGCTATTTCCAGGGCCAGGGCTCCCCTTAGAACTCACCGGCCCCTGTTGGCCTCTGGGCACTGAGAGAAATTGCTGCCCTCCAGAGGGTGACCCGCATTCACAAGGGAACTGTTTGCAACAAAGGGCACAGGAATGGGGCTCCCCATAGCAGGACAGCCTGCTGACATGGTCAGACTGGGGGCCACAGGTTGTCCCCACATGTGCAAAGGCTGGCTGTTAAGTCAAGAGTGGGAGGCATGGAGGTCCAGCACGTCACTGAGGGACAGTATGTCCAAGGGACCAGGGCCGGTGAGGGTCACGGGGTGAGCGTGTGACCTGGGCCATGTGTTCCTGAGTGGTCAGAGCGCCCACAGATTGGACACTCCAAGGAGGTCTGCGGAAGGGCTGAGTCGGACAGATTAGTTTCCCCGAGGGGATTCAGTCTAAGATGGGAGAAAAGCCAGTAATCCTCCATGAAGCCAGCAGTGTGAATTGAGGGGTGAAGGGCTTTGGAATCGGGGAGACCTGCTCCAAGGGAGGAGGCTGAGCAGGGGGAGCAGGCCAGGCTGTGCACACCACAGGGGTGGGGTATCCCAGGCAGCAGGAGCAGGACAGGTGGGGCGAGGTGGTGGTGGGGGTCATGGCACAACAGTGTGACTGGGGACAGTCAGGCGGGGGACACTGGAGACCTCGGGGAAGAAAGGGCCAGAGCATGGAGTCTGACTCCCACCTGGGAGGGCGCACTCCCACTCCAGACTCCATCTCTCAGGGGGGTGTCTATTTCCGCGGGGTGGCCCCTCACCAAACCATGGAGTAGAAAGTGGTTAAACACCCAGGTTATCAAGGGGACACAGACAAATAAAACAGCTGTGAGCAGCAGCCTGTCATCCTCAAAGCTCCTTTTATGCTTATTCTTTCACTGGGTCCTGTATTCTGAAACTGGGGCTCTGTACAGGGATCCATCTATGTCTCCTAACTAGTGAGGGGAGAAAACAGCTTTGAATCTAAGCCTGCCTGGTTCTCAAACTGCATCCTCTAACCTTTTGTAGGACTCTAAGTTGGGTCAACAGGGAAGGACTTCCCCAAGAATGCATTTTAATCTGGTTTTAGAAAGCAGAAAGGAATAGGAATGAGATGGCAGAGAAGTGAGGGGGCAGGGGGTCCCTGGCATGGGACCTGGGGCACTGTGGATACCCTGGGCACATCTACAGAAACAACCACATGCGTCTTCTTGAGCACCTGCTGCTTAAGGACACTTTGCCAGTGCCCGAGATACGCTATTGCTTTCACTCCACAGATGGTCTTGCAACAGGACCAGATGGGGGTACCTGGACCCCAAAACCTACATGCGCTAAACAGTTTCTACCATCCGCCACATCAAGACATACTCAAGCACCATCTGCTGCATAAAGACTAGGCATGATCCAGTGCCTAAGACCTCAGTAGTAACTTTAACACAATTAGTGTGTGATAAAATGAGAAGAACAGGAGAAAAATTATAATTTCTGAATCAAACACCCAGAGTTACCCATCCCTCCCGAGGAAATGTCCACCCAAAGCAGGACGGCTGAGACCCAAAAGCTTGCCACACGTCTGAGGCACCTTCTGGTGGGGACACCTTCTGGTGGGGACCCCAGGAAAGGGGCAGTGGGGGCAGGCAAGCCTGCGATGGAAGGAGCCAGATCAGAAGCCAAGGTAGAGGCTGCCGTGGGGCCTCCCACAGCCTCCCCACAGGTCTGCTGCCCAGGTCTGTCTCTTTCAAGTGTCGTTTTCTGTGTCCCCAGTCCTTGGTGCACGCCCAAGGCCCAGAAGCAAGCACAGTTTCTTCCCTTGTCTCTGCTCTGCGTGCTTCCTCCAGGTCTCCAACTAGACCCCTTCCTTCTTCTCCCTGTCAGCTCTAGCTTCTCTGTCCAGCTCCATCCTTCATTGGGTGGGGCAGGGAAGCTGGCACCTCCCTTTCCCCTGGGGCTTCTGCTATTTCAGTGTGACATGAACACCTGGTCACTGGTGGGGCCAGGATCAGACGGAGCCTGACTGAGTTCAGCTGCCACACCACAGATGGCGCTTTTTCTGACTGCATGACCCCTGGCTGTGTGACCCCTGACAAGGCGCTTACCTTCTCTGAGCCTTCATCTATGAAACAGGGATGATAGCACCTATAGAATATGAAGACTTTTCTTTTGTTCATCAGAATTCTTCTTAGGAAGAGTGGATATGTATAGGAAAAGAGAAAGCCATGTAGGCCAATATCCCAGAGCTAGGGAGCCAGTTGGTGCCATGATTTTCCAGGACAAAGGGGGTTTAAGTTGTCTGCACAAGATTAGGAAGTATGGAGAAAAGGGAACAGCTAGTGAGGCAGTGTAATCTGTGCTCCTCTCCCCACCAACCTGCAATTACTCTAAAATTCAGAAATGCCTGGTACGGTAGATATTTTAGAAAACAGCAAGGGAGCTGAGCTTTGTGTGTGAAATAACCCAGAATGAGATACCCATCCAGGTGGAGAGAGGCGCCAACCTGCGGGAGGAGGGTTCCTGGGGTGCAGGACCGCCAGTGGCCATGGACTGCCCAGGATTCAGACCAATTACACTGGGGACAAGGGTACCCCAGCTGGTCCTTGGTGACCCCAACCTTGACAGTCATTTCTGCCTTCCTGTCATGGCCCCAAAGCCATGATTTAGCTTTGTCAAAGATTGAGACTCCTTTTGCCAACTGGATTCCATTTTCTGTGGCCTCCATTCTTGCTGCCTCCATGTTGTCATTTCATCAAGTTTACAAAATGACCTCTGGCCTCCCAGGTGCTCAGCATATCAAGTCAAATGCAAAGCCAAGGCAAGAAAAGCAAAGCAAAAAGAAGCCTCCTTCATCCATGTGCCCCATTTCTCTGCAGCGCTCCCCTCCACCATGAGCAAGTTGACCTCAGCGCCCTCTATCTCCTGACCTGACCCCTCACCTATGCCTGGTTTGCCCAGATCACCAGTAACCTGTAGGCAGCCACATCACGGCCACATCCCTGCTGGGAAGTCTACAACTGTGCTTCCTCCTCTAGACACCCACTTTGTGACACAGCCTGCTGTCTGCTGTCCCTCCCTGTTCCTGACTCATGGCAGTCTCCTTTGTCAAACCCTCTCCCCAAGGTCCTCCAGGTTCCGGCTGGCTTTTCCTGGGTGGGAGACATGCTCTTTTCTGGAGGGAGCTTGTCAGTTCCAGTGGATATTTTTAACAGCTTCATTGAGGTATAATTAACATGATAAACTGAACATATTAAAATGACATATTTAAAGATGTAATTAAAGGGATAATTTGATAAGTTTTGACACACGTATACATTGGTGAAACCATCACCACAGTCATGATAATGAAAATATCCATCATCTCCCCAATTTTCCTCCAGCTCCTTTGTCATCTGCCCCCCAAGCCCCTCCCCACTCCCCAGGCAAGCACTAATCTGCCTTCTGTTGTTATAGATTATTTTATTTTCTAGAATGTCATGTCAATGGAATCAAAGAAAATGTACTCTTCTGGTCTCTTTCCTTCATTCAGCACAGTTCTCTTTACATTCACCTATTGTGTGTGTATATTAACAGTTTATTCATCTTTATTGCCAAGTGGCATGGATATATATCAATTTATTCATTGATAATTGTTTGTTGTTTCCACAATGAGAATATTACAAAAAAAAAGTTATAGACTTATGTTTCCACTCCTCTTGGGTAAATATCTGGGAGGGGAACGTCTGAATCTTTTGACTCAGCCTCAAGGTCGACCAGCTGGCTGCACCCAGACTAAGCCTAAGGTCCCCCGAGGTCGACCAGATAACATTTTGCATTCCTCGGGTAGCATAGAATAGTTGCAATCCTCCGCACCCTTCCCAACACCTGGCACTGGCAGTGTTTAATTTTAGATGAACAGTGTGGTCACTCACTGTGGCTTTCATTTGCATTTCTTTAATCACCAGTGATATTCAGCATTTTTCCTGTGCTTACTTGTCACCTATATATAATTTTGTTCCTTAGGGAAGGGTCTACTCAAGTCATTTGTTCCTTCGAAGTTTTTAAGTTGGTTGTTGGTTTTCCCATTAGGCAGTTATCATAGTTCTTTAAGTATTCTGCATTACAACTCCTTTATCACATTTTCAAATATTGTCTTCTGGTTTGCGACTTGTCTTTGCACTGTCTTCCTAGTATCTTTCAAAGAGCAGATACTTTAGGTTGTATGAAATTCAGCTTATCAACTTGCTCTTTTAAAAATTGTGTTTGGTGTCTTATCGACAATATCTCTACCTAATCTCAGGTTGTGAGTATTTTCTCCAATGATTTTCTCTGAAAGTATATGGTTTTTCATTTCAGCTTATCATCCATTTGAAGTTAAATTTTATACTTGAATCAAATTTCAAAATGTGTGTGTGTAGCCATTGTTCCAGCACCATTTATTGAACATCAAGATTTGCTCTACTACATGGCCTTTGTCCCTCTGCCAAAAATCAAGTGTCTGTGCATTCGCGAATTTGTTTCCGGATTCTATTCTGTTCCATCAATTTATTGTACTCTTGGTGTCGTGTTGTCTTGAATAAAGCACCTTTATAATAAAGCTTGAAATTAGATAATGATGACCCTCCTCTTTGTCCTCTTTTTCAACTTGTTTTGACTTCTCATATGGTCTTCTGAATTCTCATATGGATTTGAGAATCAAATTGCAAACTTTGGCCAAAAAAAAAAAAAAAGAGTTGCTGGGATATTGATTGGGGTTGCACTAAATCTAAAAATCAATTTGGAAAAATATTCAGTTTTCTGAGACTTGATACAGTATAACTCTGTATTTCTTTGCTCTTTTAAAATTGATCTCAGTGATGTTTCGTAGTTTTTAAGGGTAGAGCTCTTACCCATCTTTTGCCAGATTTATTCCTAAGTAGTTTATATTCTGATGTAATTATAAATGATATTGTTTCATTAATTTCATTTTGATTATTCACTACTAGTATAGAAACATACATTGATTTGTTTGCATTAATTTTATATCTTGAAAACTTTTTAAATGCACTTGCTATTTCTAGTAGCTCTTTCAGAGATTCTATCTGATTTTCTACATAGATGACCATGTCAAGAAAAGAAAGTTTTACTTCCTTGCAAGAAAAGAAAATTTTACTTCCTTGTTGGTAAAATGTTACAAATCTGGATACATTTTATTCCTTTTTCTTATATTATAGTACAAGTGTATCTTCCCAAGAAAGCAGACATTACTGTCTTATGTCTTGATTTCAGTCTATTCCTATGATTTTATGGTATGCATGCTGGATTGCCATAGACATCAGATTGAGAAAGTTCCCTTTCTATCCTAATTTTGGTCAAAAGTTTATGTTGGGTTTTCTTAAACTTTTTAAATATCCATTGAGTTGGTCTTTGAGTCCTTTTAATTTCTTAACATAGCAGATTTCTTTGATTGATCCTTGAATGTTAAACCAAGGTTTCATTTGTGGGATAAATGCCATGGGTTATAATCAGTTAACTCACTTATAGGCTGTTGGATTTTATTTGCTAAGATAATGCTTAACAATTTTAAATCTCTATTCTTGGGGACTATTGGCTTATAGTTTTCCATTCTTATAACATCCATGTCAGGCTTTAGATTACGATGACATCAGCTTCATAGGGTACTTTGGGAGGTAGCATTTCTGGAATTGTAGAATTTGTGTCATTTCTTACTTAAATATTTAACATAATATATCAGGGAAGCTAGCTGGTCCTGGATTTTCTTTATAGAAAGGTCTGTAACTACAAATTCAACTTATTGGAGAGACAAAGTGGTGTTCAGTTTAGCTCTTATCTATTATCTATCTGCCTATTATCTATTTTTGAGTGAGTTTGTATCTCTTAAGGAATTTGACTGTTTCATCTATGTTGCCAAATGTTCAGACACAATGTTGTGGAATTATATTCCCTTATTCTTTCCATCTCTGTAAAATATATAGTTACGTTACCTCTCTCTTTAGTAATTTGTGCTTTATCTCTTTTTTAAAAAAACTGATATCTCTGGGGCCTTTCCTGGGGGGTGAAATGGGTTAAAACACAGCACTATGAAGCTATCCATAGAGCAAGTTCAATCCCCGGCCAGGGAGGTGACCCACATGGTACAGCAGACCTCTCCTGACCCACCCGCTACTCCCCTCAGCAGTGTATTTCAATACATCTGCCTGTTCTGTTACCCACTGTCTCTGGTGAATTCTCTCACCGCCCCTGCTCCTCTGGCCTGCGCCCAGTTCTGGATGTATAAATAAGTAAATCTTTTTTTTTTTTAATTGATCTCTCTGTATATAATCTTTTTATTGATCTCAAAGTTTCGGCATTTGGCTTCATGACTTTCTCTATTTTTCTTTATTATTTTATTTTCATTTGCTTTTCTTTTTGTAAGAATAGCAAATAAGTTTTATAAGGTGGCATCTGAAATCGCTGATCTAAGACCTCTTTTCTCACACAGACACAATGCGGCTGTACGCCTCCCCAATTCCTGTTTAGCTGCACTCTACACATTGTGATGTGTTTTCACTTCCATTCAGGTCAAAATACCTTTCTGGCACTCTTTCAACTGCCACAGTCACTACATGCCAGGGTGGGGCTGACAGCGTCCCCACCCCGGTAGCCGGGCCAATGGTGTTGAGTGACCCTCCCGGGAGTTCTGGCGCCCTCAGCTTTACCACTAGCACATGAATAATTCCTGATGGTTCTTCCAGCTCCACTGTCCTCTGAGAAGGTTCAACTCAGTCTCTTCATCTCCTGGACGAGAAACCACGTCCCCTGCATCCCAAGGGCTAGCCACAGGACTGTGTTCAGGCCGACGGCAGAATCAGAACTAGCCCCCTGACTCCTCTGACCAGGCCCCCAACACTCTGCTTCTAGTCCACCCACGACAGCTTATTGATCTGTTCCCTTGTGCCGGGTGCAGCGCTAAGCTCCCGTATTTTCTCATTTAATCTTTATAACAGTCCCGTATTGACAAAGTTTAGCAAGACAAGATAAGGGTGGCCCCGCGCCTGGGCAGCCTACATGGGTGTGCCAAAACCTTACTCGGAGTCAACACTCTTGAATCCGAGAAAATGAAGCTTGGGAACGGTAAGAGGCCAGCAAGACTTCTAAAATAAGGCCGCTGCTTGGGCTATAGCCAGCAAACACTTTCCTTGCTTTCCTTCCAGGTATTCTTTATAAAAACCTCTCTTCCAGCAACTGCTGATGAACTTCTTTGGTTTGGCAAGGTCTAACTTAAATCAACATCTATGCAAAAAAAACTCTTGGGGGAAAAAAAAAACTCTTGCCTCAGTTTACCACTGAACATCTGTGAAGTAGATGCGGTTCTCATGGCCATTTTATAGATGCTTAAATCAAGGCTCAGAGACATGCTGTGTCTGCTCTAATGTCCACCCAGAGGAAGAGGGAAAGTGGGTGCAAGTCTGGGTGTCTAGTGTCAGGCCCGCCCCTCATCACTCAGTGCTTCTGTCTCCTTCCACTTCACCACCTTCAGGAATGTTCTCTTCCTACCCAGGAGGTTCACATGGCCTTGGGGGTCCAGGAGTGGAGGAGCAGAAGAGAAAGGCCTGGAGAGGAGGGTTGGGTGGGGTGGGGAGACACAGCCATAAGGAGATGCTTTCTAATTATGAAAAAGGCTTCTGACCTTTTCCTGTTCATTCAACTAAACCAAAAAGGGTTGAACTTTGGTGCGCTGTCTTTAAGTATAAATGCAGATTAATGAGGAGAAATCTGCTTTGCTAAGCTCAGAAAACAGGGAGATCAAATTGAGCATGATATTAAGTCTGATAATGCTGGCTTGCAGGGTTCAGCTAGATCCAGAGAGGGGCTCATGTGTGCTCCCTGCCCGTGCTCAGAGATGGTAGGGAAGAGGATGAAGCCAGAGAAGAGGCTGCGGAGCCTGGACAAGTCTTCTAAGTCCACCCCCTTCTCCGTCTTAAGACCTGACTGACAGCTCAAGACAGCCATGTTAACAGCCAAGCTAGTGATGAAGATTCTCGGGGCTGATTCCTGTTGGGAATGTCATGGCAGAGCAGAGACATGGCAGAGCAGAACTCAGACAGTTCATGGAAGGTGGGGGTCAGCTGGGACTCAAGATTGCAGTGTGGGCAGAAGAAGGTGTCTTCACCTCAAATGTGCAAGCACAGTGGCTTCTTGTTGCAATGCTACCAGTTCTGAAGGCTCAGAATCTGTGTCCTTCCTTAAGGCAGCTGGGAAGACTGTTACACTTCCATCGTTATCCTCAGACACCCAGGTAGCCTGGGGTTATAGGGACCACTCATGGGGTTCTCCCTATGGCTGACTCCCCACCCTCAGGTATTAGGGCTGCATGGATGCTTGCTCTGAGCTCCCAGGCGCTGGCGGTTTGTCACTGATGCGCCCACAGTCCTGCAAGGTGGGCCTGACCGCCACTGCAGATGGGAAGCTGGGGCCCAGCGAGGGGCTTGAGCCAAGGTCGGGACACTCCCATCTGGACTCAGAGCCCGCACCTGCCCTGGGCCTGCCTCGGTCCCACCTGCTGCCTCTGGATCTGTCCCTGCCTGGGTTACTAATCCTGGCGGGGATTATTGATTAGACACCTTCCTGGCAGGTCGTGAGGACAAGAGAAAGGCTTTCCCGGGTCAGGGGTCTGACTGAGTGACATGCAGGTGTGTGTCCTGCCCTCGAAGCAGGACAGCCTCATTAAAATGGGCCAGGACCCCTGGCTGACATCACAGGATTTTGTACCTGACTTCTCCCACCAAATAGCATCTATTACTTTAAACAAATAGAAATAGACACAGCCAAAGCAAGCCAGAAAAATCAATAAGTAATAAATGTTAACTTGTGAGCAAATACATGATCTCAGTCACAGGGCCTGATTGGGTGTCCAGAGATTGGCCCGGCCAGGTGCCAAGGGGCCATGAATTCTGCAGAGGTGCGGCATTGAGGGGGGTGGGGTGAGATGGGAATCTCAGGAGCTTCACCCACTTTATCCTCAACCCAGCTTTTTCTGGAAATCTGAGGCAGCTGTGGACAGAGCTGGACTAAGCTCACATGCCCTGAGGCAACACGTGCTCTGTTTGTCCATCTACTGCCCATCTGTTGAGGACCTTCCCTGTACTGGGCAGCACAGCCCAGTGGGCAGGATGTGTGTGCTGAGTCTCACAAACTGGGCGCAGCCCTTCCCTGCGACTCAGTCGTCCCTATGTGTCCCGGACAAGTGACTTCTCTCTGCCTCAGTTTTCTGATCTGTAGAATTGAATAATAATATTTATCTCACAGATGTTTTGGTGAAGGAGTAAGCTAGAGAGTCCATGCAAAAATGTTTTCATGAATTACTGGCACATTAAGTTCTTGAGAGATGTTAGCAATCATATGTATTGTGTTAGTCTTGAACTGAACAAGACAGACCCAGGGGCATACCTACGAGGTGGGGTCTGTTAACTCCATTTAATAGATCAAGAAACAGGTCAAGAAACTATGGGTCATGTGTTAAATGACTTGCTCAATCTCACCCAGCTAGTCGGTGCAGAACAGGGATCCACTACTCTGTGTTTGACTGCAAGTAATGGAGAATCTAACCACAGTCACTTAACAAAAAGAAGTTTATATTCCTCACCTGAAATGGGGTCCCCAGGGCAATTCCCAGTGCTGGTTGCTTGTAATGACATCAGATACCCAGGGCTTTTTCCTTTTGATTTTCTGTCCTGTAGTTCTTAGCATGTGTGACTTTGTCTTCGTCCATGTTGCCTCGTGGTTACAAAGTAGCTGCCAAAGCTCCAGGCACTTCATCTGGGAACCTGCCAGGAATGAGAAGGAAGGCAAAGGACATAGAGTTTTCCAGAAAGCCTATCCCTTCTCACCAGTGAAACAGATGCTTCCCAGAGGCACTCCCAGCTAATTTCTACTTACATCTTGTTGGTCAGAACTGGGTCAAAGAGCAGCCCCTGGAACAATTACCGCTTAAAGCAATCAGAACTACTCCAGCCATGTGCTGCCCATCGTTCAAGAGAGTAAGAGAAGAGGGGGGTTGTCAGTGAGCGAGGACACCGTCTGCCACTGGCACGCATGGCCCCTCCACATTCTGAACCCTCAGCCCATGAGCACTGAAGCCCCTGACTGGGTCAGGCCTTAAACTGGGGCAACAGGTGAGTGAAATGCCTCTGCCCCAAGGTGGTTCACAGTCAGCTGGGGGCAGGGCAGGTGGATGGATAGGCTGATCCACTGGGGGGGGGGGGGGGTGTCATTTCTGCAATGATGCAATGATGATGGGCATATAGGGCTGTGGGAGCATGGGGGGCCCCAGCGCTCAGTGGACAGGTGCGGCCTGCCCGAAGATCTGCTCTTCCTTGGAGCAGGCGCCCAGGAAGGCGGCCCTGAGAGCCCTGGCTGTCCAGAGCCGGAGCAGAGGCAGCAGGTCCTAAACCCAGGGCAGGGAGGGAGGGAGACTCGGGAGAGGTGCATTCACTGAGCCTCGTACCCTGGTTTTCATAGCCCTGCCCCAATATATTTATCATAGCTTGATGACCATTTGATACTCTGCCGAGAGCTGCGTCCCGGAAAAACAACGGCAGCACACTGAACCACGCTCATGTTGTGCACTGCTGCTCTCAGGCCCCGGCACTGCGAGGCAGCCCTGCCCCCACCCCAGGCGTAGACACCAGGGAACAGGTGCCACTGCCCATGAGCCGTGATCCGCCCTCTCCTCACTGCTCTACGGCACAGAGGCTGAAGAGGTGCTGCTGGACGGTCCAGCGTGTTTTTTTATGTTGAAGGGGAAACAGCTTCAGAGAAGGCGAGCCACTTCTCCCAAATCACCCAGCACGTTAGTGGTGGAGACAGGCCTCCTGATTCCCTCCCACTGCCAGGTCACTCTGGCCACTTTCTCCTGGGGCACGAGCAGAGAGGTGGGGGGAGGGGTGGAGCAGGCCACAGCCCGGAGGCCCTGGGGGGTCATTAAGTGCTCGTTTCCAGAGGCCCTGGCTCGCTCCTTCCTCCCACCCACATACTGCAGAGAAATCCACCCTCAGAAAATGAAAATAGGTTTGAAGTAAACAGATTAGCGGTGGTGATGTGCTAGCACTTTATTAATTAGGTGTCCTAAATACACTGAAACCTGGGCATTTAATTTAGATTTATAAGGATCATTTAAATGTATAAGACCAGTTATTAATCATTAAGTGCAGAAAATGCCAATTGATTTTCATGGGCAATGTTTATTGAAGTATTAAAAAAGAAAACTGTTAAAATTGAATTACCCCTTTGTTGAACATACGGCGCTGTCGGGGAACAGTGGGGTTGAGGGGGGCGAGACGTCTGTCAGAAGCTGTTTTCTTATTGTCTGGCAGCAGGTTCATCATCATGAATATAAAGCTGGAGACCCCCTCCCCTCCCACCCCCCAGCTATATTATTCTAGTGCAGGATGGGGCCAGGCCACTTCCCCATCAGCGTGGAGCAAACAAGGGCCAGCAGGAGCCAGTGGAGAGCACTCAGGATGGGCAGCTGGAGCCCTGGCGTCTCATTCCCCCACGGTGCTGCCTGGTCTGTGATCTTGGGGTGCATTTTCCTCTCCCAGAACCATCCGTGCTGGAAGAGGCAAAGGGGAATTGTCCCAAAGACATCAGCAGGACTGTGGCCCTGTGGGCACCCTCGCCCAGACTCCTGGCCTTCAGGACACAAAAAAAGAAACTTCTCTTATTATAAGCTACCAAGTTTGTAGCTTCAGAGAGCTGATTTCCACTTGTATCTGCCTTGTGACTGAAAAACCTGAAAACCTCTTGAGAGCGTCCTCGAAGACCTTGCTTGCTGGCCATGCTTTGTGTGGAGAGTTGAAAGGCTGTGCGTGTTGCTCGTGTTCCAGAGCCTCCACAGCCACACTCACACCCTGTGAGTCGAGAGGACACCTTCCTGGCCAGCACGATGACCACGGGGGCTGAGCAAACGCAGTCTTCAGTGGGCCCTGCAGCCCAGGCCACAAGGGTCCTAATTTTTGTGCCCCTGTCCACCTTGGGTCTCCATGTCCCCACTGCCCTGACACCGTCCTGGCACCGTCCTGGCCCTGTCCCCAGCCTCATCAAGTCTGGCCCATCACTGAGGGTTTGCTTCCTGATGCCTCTGTTGATTCCAATCATTATCATTCAGGACTCTTAGCAGAAAGAGAAAATACACTCGGAATTGCAAGCAGGGGGTTTAATGCCGGGAACTGAGGATCAAACCATTGCAAGAGCACAAAATGACAAGATGAAAAGACCCGGAGCTGGTGGGTAAAACGGGGAAATGTGCTAACAGAGCTCAGGCCGTCAGCTTCGGCGTGGCCATCGTTGACCCCAGAGGTGCCCTCCAAGCCCCCTGCAGCTGCCCTTGGCCACTATCACTGTTGCCAGAGCCACAACTGAGCAGTGCAGCTGCAGCCCCCCCGTACGGCCAGAGCCCTTCGAGAAACAGAGGGTGCAAGGCCTTCCGGTCTCCCTCGAGCACCTCCCAGTGACCAAGGCTTCCTGGAGGCCAGCAGGCCAGGGCCTGGGAAACAGCGGGGCTCCGGTATCACAAGGTGACATTAATGGACCAGAGAGCATTGAGCAAATGGTCAGGTGACCCACATAGCGGTGCTGAGCTGGGACTCTGGGGCTGGCCAAACAGGTTGAAGCTCAGCTCTGTGTCTTTGAGACTAATGTCAGAGCCTCACTTTACCCATGGGTGAAAAGGGGTCACCCCCACCCCTAGAGAGGCTGTGAGAGGCAAATGCATCTGCAGAAGAGCCCAGGCCAGGGCCTGCCCAGAGGCCTCACTCACTGGGGACTGATGGCAGCAGGATCAGCCTCACCCTTGCCCTACTCACTGGCCTTGAGCAAATGCCTGGGCCTCTCTTGACTCCACATTCACAGCTGTTAAGAAAGGGGGCTTCCCACGTGTCCGAGGGTCCTGAATGACCCAGTAATGAAATGGGTGGGCTGAGACTGGCTAGAAGACAGAGGGAGGGGCTGGCTGTCAGGAGAAGCAGGCATGGGGAGGGTCTGAGCCCCTGAGCCGAGTGCTCCCCTAGAGACCATGTTCACATGTCAAACAGCTCACTCCTCAGCCGCCTTAATGCTCATGACATCTGCCTGCTAATGTCGCCCCCGGCAGCACCGACCCGGTCTCTATTCTCTTTGATGTGCTAGCTCTCAGGGCTGCTCAGCAGACAGGAAACTGCCAGGAGCAGCTTTTTTCTGCACACATTGGTCTGGAAGGAAAGGGGGCTGCCGATTACATCCATCCTGAAGATTAGATTTGTAAGCGCAGGGGCCCATGAGGGCCCGAGTGCCTGAGCTTTGAGGATCTGCCTGTTTTGGAGTGGAATTATTCATTTAAACCTGCTGGGACTCCAGGGAGCTGGAGAGGCCACAGAGGTGGGGCCCCTGGGAAGCCTCCTTCTTAGCAGCACAGGACATTTGTGTCTGGCAGAGGGTTCAGGGTCCTGCTTTGCCACCTGCTAATTTACACCAGTTACTTAACTTGTCTTAGGTTCAGATTCTTTATTTATGAAAGGAAGTAAGAACATCTACTCTAATTAGCCCATAGCATCACTTGGCCCCCTCCTCCCATCACTCCCCACACCCTTCCCCCAGGAAACTAAGTCTCAGGTACATACATGCCCTGATATTCTGAAGGGTTATCCTCAGTGACCCCTCCCCAGCCCCACTCGCCTGAGAGACAGGTGCAAGCCTCCACCGAGCCAATGAGGCCACTCCATTCTCCCTGTAAGTAGTGATGGCCCAAGGAAAGCTCATGACCAAGATCAGGTCTACCAGAATCCTCCCCAGGACGACGTGTCAAGACAGCAGTTCTCTCTTCCCTCGGGAGCCACCAGGTGGGACAATGTCAGCTTGGAGCTTCCACTGCTTCCGCCTCTGCCTCCCCTACCCTCTCCTGCCTCACGAAGAAGCACACTAGCCAAGAGAACGATGCTCCCACATTGTCAGAGAACTCCAAAGGACGCTGAGATAGAGTGACTTGATGATGTCATGGGAGCAGCTGAATCCGGCTGTGCCTGAAGCCCTTCCCAGTTCTCCAAACTACTAAAATCCCTCTTTGGCTGAAGCTGCAAGTGTGAAAGTCACAAGTCAGCTGCTTTCTAGAACCCCGCAGCAGTCAGATCCTACCCCAGTGCCTGCTCTCCTGATCTCAGGGCCTGGGGAGTGCCTGGCCCCTCCACGTGGCTGAGAACTTCTCAGGGTCTGAAGCTGCAGGAATCCTCGGCTCATTTCTGCTGAGTGAGGAGAGTGAGAGTCGCTCCTCTGCCTCTGTCCTTGTCCTGCTCTGCCTCCGCCTCCCTGCATCCCCTTCTTCACCCCTGGAAGCTTTGCTGTCCCTGCCAGCGCGCTCCTGTGTGCTGCAACTCAGCATGCTTTCAGCCACTCATAACAGAGACACACACTGCGCATTTGTGCTGAAGCATGTAGAGGTGCTGTTCCAGGCACTAGGAGCAGGAAAGGGAGCAAGAGCGGGTGGATGCTGCACCGGGCATTTTCCTTCAGGGGGGAGATGGATGACAAAGAAAGGAAGAGACAGCCCTCGTGCAGCATCAGGGCCCACTGGAAAACTGCGGCAGGTGCGGAGGGAGGCCTTGGAGAGGGGAAGCCATCCTTGTCAGCACCTGTCCCACCAGGTCTGCCTGCTCTTTGCACAGGCCTGGGGCTCAGTAATACTCAGGGAATGGGAGAAGCATGGGGCGCAGTGGAGCTGTGGCTCATGGGCTGGGCTGGCCATGGACACCCAGTGTCCAGTGCCCAGGGAACAGGAGGGAGGATACGGGCAGTTTCTGTTGCAGGCAGAGTCCAGGCAATAGTCAAGCTGGTGAAGGGCGCTGGCCAGATTTCTTGGGTCCCTCTCTCAGGAGCCAGCCTGGTATCTGTCCTGGCCCTGGGGGCTCAAGAGCTGCAGACACAGAGTTAAAGCCAGGAGGAGAAGGGAAGAAATATTCCAACTTTCTCTCCTCCCATCTTGTGTCTGTTGGGCTGGGCCCAACACAAGGCAGCCAGCAAGAGGCGCTGACAGTGACCAGATGGGTCGGCCTTGCAGCGCAGACTGGACAGAGGGGCTGGCGTCGGGATGTTGACAGGTGGGGAAGAGGATTTCCTCTCCCGAAAAGCTAATGTGTGACCATAAAGCGCTTTGGAAACTTTCACTTTCTTTATGATTTTTTTTTTTTTTTACAGAGTGTGGATCATTTAATTTACAAATGTGGATCATTTAATTTACGAAGCTATTTAACAAATAAATCAGATGGGTTCATGCCCAGGAGCAGAAGCAAGGTGACCTTCCAGGTGATCCTGGATATTGGACCTCAAGGTCACTTTAGAGGCTCAGTGGTCTCAAGCAGGTTGTTGTGGAGTCCAGAGCTCCAAGGTCAGGTTCTGCCTCAGCGCCTACCTGCAGCATGACCTTGAGTAAGTCCTTGCTGATCTGGGCCTCATTTTCCCAATCTGCACAGGGACTGTGATCCCGGAGAGGGCACCTAGGGCAGGAACCTCTGGGAGGAAGAAGCTGTCAACTCCCTGGGAACCTGGTTTCTCCCATCAACGCAGACGGCTAACCCTGCCCCTATTTACTGGAGTAAAATAATCTAGACAAATGTCTCTGGAAAGCACCTGGGAGCATTTCCAAGATGATTAAAATGCAATGATGAGCGCTTATAATTAACGTCTGTGGGACAGGAGAGGAAACCCAGGGCAGGTGTTGCCACAGAAGCGCTGACGTGCGTGTGCGGTGGAGGCGGGACAGTGCTGGGGGCAGCGAGGAGGCACAGGCAGCTGGGGGTGAGGAAGTGACTGGGTGGGCGGCGGGCACAGGCCCAGGCGCGCCGTCTCAGCGTGTGACCGTGTGACCTTGAGCGGGCCGTTTGTCTCTTAGGGGCACAGTTTCCCCAGATGTAAAATGAAGGGTTGAAAGGAATCACTGGCTTGTTTCATCCATATTGTGTCCGTATGGACTAGGGAGTGTGGCAGGAGGTGAAAATCTAGGGGATGGAAGTTTCCAGGAACTTCAGGGCTCGAGTTTTCATGGTGAAGGTCTGAGCCTGGGCC
>NW_004567109.1:14485995-14521686 GCF_000260355.1 Condylura cristata | reverse complement strand
CAGGGAGGGCCTCCTCCACCTTCTTTGGGCTGAGAAGCATGAAGGTGCTGCCCTGTCTTCTGTGCTGGTGGGGGCCTGTGCTCTGTCTCGGTATTTTTGCAGCTGCTTGAGGGTCTCTGCACCCTTGTTGGCTCGGCTGCACCCCTCTGCATTATGTCATTTCACATGTAGTTTAAGAACCCACAGGAGCAGGCTCCTCTCCGGGGTGTGCTTGTCTGCATTTCTGAGAATGACCCCGCTGTATCTGTGTCCCACTGAAAGGCATCCTGGGAGGGCCTTCCTGGTGGCGCAGCGGGTTGAAGCGCAGCACTTCGAAGCTGGCTGTGGCCGGCCAGGGAGCTGACCCCCATGGCGCAGACCTCTCCTGACCGCCCGCTGCTCCCCTCAGCACTAGACTTCGTCAGTCGGCCTGTTCTGCTCCCTATTCTGTCACTGGTGAAGCCTCTCACCGCCCCTGCACCTCTGGCCTGCACCCCAGTTAACTGTGTGCATAAAACAAATCTTAAAAAAAAAAAAAAAAGATACCTTGATAGTTTCCAGTCTGGGGGAATTACAAATATAGCAGCTATAAATATTTATGTGCAGATACATACATGTTCAATTTACTTGGGTAAATATCTAGAAAGGGGATCTCTGGATTTAGGAAAATGTATGTTTAACTTTGTAAAAAGTCAAAGGCCTCGTATAGTTTTTATGAGATACCAGGTTTGTGTTTGCTGTGATAACATCCCTGGGAGTTAGTCAAGAGTTAGCTTGAAACCCAGCTCCTTTCTTGCGCGTCATTCACTAATGGTTAATTCTGATTCCTCACAGGTTCTGTCTGGGGACAGGAGGTGGGTTGCTGGGAGGTGAGGCAGCTGAGAAATTTGGGGGCACATAGCTCACTCCAACAGATTTGAACAAAACAGGGAAAATGAGACTCTCCTGCAGCTCAAATGCATCCTCCCACATTCTGGGCCCCCCATGTACCCCTCGTCCTGTCTGTCCCAGCCCTCATAGCTTCTTTCCTTCCCTTGCCTCTCCCCGCCCTCTATCCAGCTAATTAAATAGCACTATGCAACATGTTTCATTGAGTTTGGCTCCGGGCCTCGGAGGGCCTGCAGCCATGTTCACTACGGGATTCCACACAGAGGGAGGAGGACGCATTGAGCCGGGTTTATTAAAAGTGGCATCTGAGGGCCCTCCCTGGTGGCGCAGGGGGTTAAAGCACAGCACTGAGAATCTAAAGCCACTTCCGCATGAGTTCAATTCCCGCCTGCCCCGGAGGTGACCACACGGCGCGGCAGACCTGTCCTGACCCGCCCGCTGCTCCCCTCAGCAGTGTACTTCGTCGATCTGCCTGTTCTGCTCCCCACTCTGTCTCTGGTGAAGCCTCTCACCGCCCCTGAGCCTCTGGCCTGTACCCCAGTTCTGTATGTGCAAATAAATAAATCTTTAAAAAAAAAAAAAAGTGGCATCTGAGCCCACCCCACGAGGCCATTATGTATTCATTGGCAGAAAAGAGCCACAAAGCTCAGCTGCAATGCTTGGGGTCTGAGTGGAGAAGAAAGAGGGACTTGCCCTCTCTGGACTTTGGGTCCAGGGAGTGATCTGGGTTTCTTGAGGCGCGAGCTCTGAGTGGAGGATTTGGGGGTCAGAGAGGTCAAGAGCCAGCCCAGGCACCCCATTGCTGGGCTGTTCCAAAGTGTGGGTGCTGGCTCCCCTGTGGCATTGATTGAGGTCAAGTCTCAGCTCCCCAAGCTGGGTCCCCAATAAAAGCTCCTGGGGTTTGATTGCAAGGGGCCCTAAATTCACTGAGCTCCAAATGCTGTCTGCAGATGGGGTGTGGGCGGGCACACCCCCACCACTGCACCATGGCCGCCCCAGAGAAGCGCTGAGCAGAGCCACTGCGGGCCTGGCCGGGCGCCCTCCGCCCACCGCGGGTCTCCTCTGTCCCTGGGACTTAGGACAGTGGCTGCGGCCCTGGTTCAGGACAGCGGCCGCCACCGCTTGAGCTCCTACCGGGTGCTGGGCCTGGGCCTGGGACGCGCCTGCATGATCTCACTTCATCCTCACAGCACCGCGCAGGGGTAGACTCCGCGAGAGCCCCGCTGTAGGTGAGAAGCCGGGCTCGGGGACTTCGCGCTGTGTCCAGAGACGGCCAGAGCGAGGTGCGGGGCGGCCTGAGCTTAGGTCCGCCCGGCAATGCCCCCGCCCACCCTGATCTCTGTGCCCCACGCGAGCGCGCCACGCCAGGCTTCCAATACTTATCTTCATGTTCAAAAACCTCCATGTTCCAAATATTCCTGAAGGCCTCTCTGAGTGCCGGTTCGATTCTAGAACTTTCTGAACATGAGGATTTTTTTGAACTTGAAGACACCCTCAGCCCAGAGTCTTCCAAGTAGAGCTGGACCCTGGATCATCTAACCCAAGTGGGCCAGACTCCCCCCAGTCCCTCTTCACTCTATTAGAAATTAGAACATTAAAGGATTCTGCTGACCCTTAGATCATAGCAGAACTTCGGGCCCCAGAGACCCCTTACTCTGCCAAGGGCCCTCTCCACACCTGATCTGTTATCTCATTAGCAAGAAGCAAGCACACTGCTGACAATCCCTGGGCATCGGCGCCATCTGTGCCCGGCATCCTGGCCCAGTCTGGCCAGCGTGGTCCATGGGTTGTTTCCCTTCCTGCTCTGCAGTGGGTGATGTCTGTGAGACTGACAGGCCCAACTCTCCTGAGGGCACAGCCAGGTGGAGGGGGCACTTGTAGGAAAGGAAAGTTGGCTGGGAACCCTGGAGGAGATCTGGGCCCGGAAAGGGCTAGAGGGCAGGATTCAGCCTTCCTGACCACCTCATATGTGCCAGGCACGTCTGTGCCAGGCCTCATCACCTCAGGAGGCAGATGCAGCCATCCAACCCCAATGTGTAATAATACACATTTTGCAGATGAGGAAATTGGGGCCTAGCTGATGCTTGTGCCCAAGACCCCACAGTTTGACCATAGTGGGAGAGGGATCAAACCCTGGACTCTGGTAGCCCCTAAACCCATGTTCTTCCTCCCAAGACATTGTCAGGGCTTGTTCTTCACTGAATGGCTCCTCCACTTCTACCCAGCTTCCTGCCCAAAACCCCCAGGCAGTTCCCTGGGAAAGTGAAGCCTTAGTAAATCCAGCGTTCAAAGAGAAGGGACTGGAATGATCCCTTGGGGGAAACACAAGCAACTATTTCCTGGCAAAGTAAATCATTCAGCATCTTAATAATTGCAGGTACAGATGGCTGTCCCCTCCCCCAGAAGTTTCTAAGTCACACTTTATACCAGGATCTACAGATCCACTGGGGTGAGGCAGAAGGGGGAGTAGGGACCAGTGTAGCGGGGTGATTGCTCTCACCTGCACCCCTGGGGAGTTGGACCAGAAGTTTCCTGGGCCCCCTGCCAACCCCAACATTCTGTGATGCTGGAGCCAAGGGTCTGGCTTTAGGGATAAGGGCTGGAAGAAGCCTCCGGAATTCTGAGTTAAGTTCTGAGTTAAGTCCTGGGTGTTGGTGATGGCCTGGACGAGGGACCAGTGTTCATAAAGGGCAGTCTGAGTGAGGATGCCTGGCAGGCCCTGGACCAGGCAGCGGCAAACTCAACATGCCGGGCTGGGGGTCATGGCCCGAGTCAGGTCTTGGCTGGTTCTGCCACGTGACTAGCTGGGTGAACTCACACAAGTCTCCTGACCTCTCTGGGCCTCGCTGGCCTCATCTGCCCAATGAAGGTCATTATCTCTACTCTTGGTGCAGGATGATTGGGAGGACTGGATGGGGTCAATGAGGAAAAAGCCTGTCAGGAGGGACCACCCTGCACACAGGGGTGGGCTGGTCACTGAGCTGGGCTCCTGACTCTGCCCCACCTGCCTCCACTCCCAGCCTCCTGGCGACTGGCCGGGTTCTGCTGTCCCCAACCCTGAGACCAGCGCTGATTGAGAACAGGGTGTCTTTATGCAAACGAGGCTGCTCCAGCATCCCCCCCCACCCCCCGGCTCGGTGGCCCAAGGCCACTGTTGCCCTCCTCTTACTGTGGACTTGAGTTTCCCCAGGCAGGACTGGCTGCAGCTTTGGCCCATGTTGCTCCCCCAGCCCTGCCACGGGCCAGTCCCAGCCCCCTGCTCACTCCCCCTCACCCCATCACTGTTGTGCATTGGAACAATCACTTTGCCTCTCTGAGACGCAGTCTCCTCCTGTTCAGTGGGGATAAGAGCACCTCCCTCCTGCCTACTGACAATCCTGTAGGGAGCCAATCTGTGGAGCCTCCTGTGGTCTGTACCCCTCATTACCCTCTGCTGACACCCACCACTGACCCTACGATCTTCAGTTCCATCAGCCCATGAAGTCACCTCCTCTAGTGACGTCAGGTCCTCTAACAGGCACCATCACAGACTGGCTGCTGTCACCCCTTTGACCCCCTTCCCCAAGCTTCCTGTCTCCCCAAAACCCATGGACTTACTGAGAATCTCTAGGGGTTAGGGAGGCACAGGGGCCTCTTTGGAGATGGATCTTATTATATTTGCAGGGAGCCCACTGACCTTCCTTTCCTGTTCTTCCTCTGGGAACCACCCACACTGATAATAGAATTTTTAATCATTCTAAATTATTAATTATCAAAAATTGGGTTCCTGCCACAGATCATTAAAATGAGATTCTGTTCTACTTTACCCATCTTTTGCCTCGCCTTTGAACATGACAGCGAATTTCATAGCATCCCTCACACAGGAGTCAGGCAGTCCCAGGGGCTTCCTGCAGGAAGTTATCTTTAATTGCAGATGACTTAATCTTATGTAGAGAAAGTCCTAACTAATCTACTAAAAAATCTATTATAACTAATAAATGAGTTCAGCAAGGTTGCAAGAAACAGCAACAGCATACAAAAGTCAGGTTAATTCTATGCACATGCAATGAACAATCCAAAAATGAAATCAAGAAAATAACTGATGCATTTATAATAGCATCAGGAAAATGAAGTATTTAGAATATACTTAACAAAAGGAGTGAAAAAGTTACATGCTGAAAACAAAACAAAAAAAAAGAAAGAAGATCTAAGTAATTAGAAAAATATTCTATGTTCATGGATTAGAAGACCCAATATTATATGACAATCATCCTCAAATTGATCCATAAATTCAGTTCAATCCCCATTAGCATCTCAGTTGACTTCTTGGTAGAGATCAGCAAGCCGATTGGAAACACATGTGGAATTCCAAGTGGTCCAGAATAACCAAGACAACCTTGGAAAAGAGGAAAGCAGTGGAAGGACCCCAACTTCTTATGTCAAAGCCTGCTGTGACATCACACTAATGAAGATAGTGTGGGCTGACAAAAAGGACAGACATGTAGGTCAATGGAATCAAACTGAGAGTCTAGAAATAAACTTCGTCTGGTCAATGAGTTTCAACCAGGAAGAAACTATCAACAAATGATCCTGCAACACAGGAAAAGCATCTGCAAAAGAAGGAAGCTGGCCCCTTGCTTTCCATTATGCCAAAAGATAACTCAAAGTGGCTACTCTGTAAAACTCTTAGAAGAAACCATAGGAATGGATCCATCTGATCCTGGATTTGGCAACATACAGGGAGAAGATACTGAGGCAGAAGATACTGAGGCAACATACTGAGGCAAAAGCTGCAGATGACCTGCCTGTGTGGCCGAGGCTTGCCTGTGAGGGGACTTATTCCTACTCCTGCCCTCCCGCCTCTCCTCAGCCTTTGGGGGATTCTGACACAAGGTTCTGGACCTGTGAGAAATCCTGGCCTTAAGGTCTTTCCAAGCTCTTCATATTCACTTTGGCGCATTTTCTCAGAGCGCTTTCTGGGTCCAGTCTACCTGCATTGTAATGCAGCCTTAGTGCTAGCTAGTTCAGGTTAAAGCATTCACAGTGTACCTGGCACAAAGCTCATGTTTTGCTATGGCAGCTCCCTTTGGTATTTTCTTACTTAGTAATTGAAACCATCTTAATGACACAGGCCCATTGCACAGGTGTGCAAGGTGAGCCAGAGAGGTATGGTGACTTGTTCAATGACACGGAGATAGTAAGTCACAGGACTGGGGCTCAAATTCCACCCCTGTGGCCCCAGTGCCAGTGCTCCTGACAGTGGGCTGCACAGTCCCATCTGCATGTGCCCCGCCTCCACCCAGTGGTCCAGCACCTGCACCAGGATAGTGGGTCACAGGGTTTTGGGGGAGACCCCCCGGGGGGGTTCAGTCTGGTCCTGCTCCTTTAAGGTGGGAGTAGAGTTAGTTACTGGGGTGTGGCCCCTGACTTCAATCCTCCTGTGCCCACCTCAGATCATCATCGGGAATCAGAGAACAGGCATCCTCCCTGGACTCAATTTGCTGATTCTGAGCCAGGAGCTCAAGCTGGCACCTCCCATGTTGGGTAAGAAGGTGGGTGGCACCTCAGATGACAGGCCTGGACTACAACCCCAGCTTCCACGTGTCAGAGATCATGGGCAGCTTCCTCCTCTGTTAAAGGGGTGTAACAGTAGGGCCCACTCAATAGGCTGTCATGACAGGGTGGTGCAAGCCGGGTTCTGCACTGTGCTGGATGGGGGATGAGGCTCAGGCTGGCTAAGTCAGCAGATGGCGACACCAGCGTTCTTCACACGCAGGGCAACATCACGTGGGCCTCGCCTGTGTGGTTTCCTGCAGTGAGAATCTTGCTTACCTGGGCCTACCTCACCTGAGCAATCTGTGCCCCAGAAGCCCTCCTCCAGCACAGTGTGAAGGGTCATGGTGGGAGGCGATCCAGCTCCCAGCTGGAGTCCTCGAGGCTCCTGGAGTCCTTGCGGCTCCTGCAGCCCACTGGAGCACCCAGGCCCCATCCAAGTCCAGTTGCTTCAGAGGCCGAGGCCTCTGCGCCGCTAGGATGGAGCCAGCCAACTGAGAGGCGACGGCCAATTTGTGCCTTCAGGGGACATTTGTCAAATGGCCTCGAGAAGAAGATGCTGAGAACTAGTGGGGTGGGGACCTGAGCAAGGGTGAGCGGGCTGGGCCTGCCTGGGGCTGGAGACTCTGTCTTCTGCAATGAAACTGTGCATGGCCTTGGGCAGCTTCCTTCTCTGCTCCCAGCCTTGGAGTCCTCCTCTGTCAGCTGGGGTGTTACCATCTGCTCAAGGTGATAAGAATGTTCCCAAGGAGGAAAGGGGGGCAAGACTATCCAGGTTTCCCCTGATATCTGAAGGTGGGACATTCCTACTTGGTATGTTTCAGGGCCCAGGAACACCATTACCATAAATTTATAGGGAGACATTTGTGAGCATCCCCAGAGTCCTCACAATAATCTTCCAAGTCATACCAAGTAGGAACATTCTGCTTTTGGACAGAGGGGGAAGCCTGTGTCCTGAGCACCTTAGAGTGATGAGCATCCATTAAGCTCCAGGCAGAGTCTTTACCATTATGGTGCCATGACACTCTCCTCACAGCCCTGGGGTAGACTCTGGCACTGTCATTGCCAGCAGGGGTTCAATGGGCTCATCGTGGCGCCTACCTGGCTCACACAGCTGGAGAGTCAGAGGAGAGGTTGGCCTTGGGCCTGGGCCCATGGAGCTCCACCCACGATGCTCCCCTGACCTCTCCCCTCCCACCTCACTGCAGAATGTGGACGCTCCCTCCCTCCACAGAGCCCTCTCTTCAGAGGCCATCACCTGGCCACATGGTCGCTGTCAGCAGCTGGAAGCAGCCTCCCGCCCTTCCCGTGCCCCAAAGTGACGCCCAGTCTGGAGAGTCCATCAGGGCCAGCTGGCAGGTTTAGAAGCAGCGGAGATATCTGCACCCAGTGGGGAAGCCCGGGGTGCTTGGAGACCCTGCGACCCCAAGAAAGAAAGCTTCAGAACCGCCAAATCCCAGCTGCTGTGTGAGATACCAGGGTGACCAGCAAGAAGCTGAAGCATCTTGGCCAGCTGCTGCAGAGACCCTCTGACCCTACTCCCTGGCCCTTCCTGGTCAGTGACGGGACGCTTGGAAATGTACAGCTTTTCATACGGTGAGCAGCTGTGGTTTCCGGGTGACAGAACATCCAGTTGGGTCACTCTTCAGGGGCTGGAGGCAGCCCTGGGGCTGCCAGGCGTCAACTCTTCACCTTACTGCTCCTGTTCATGGGTCATAGTGCACCCACTTCCTTCCTTCTGCCTGGCCAGTGGCCCAGGGACCTCTCTGACACCCTTCTTGGATCATTGTCTTAAATGTGAAAAACACGCAGCAGATTTCAGTGCTGTCATGGGATGGGGGCCAGGCGGGGCGGGGTGAGCCCAGTCTGGTGCCCCTTCCTAGTGAGGGGGCTGCGTCACCTCGTGCCTGTCACGCCATCTCTGGGCCTCAGTTTTCTTGGCTTCCAAACAGGACAAACCAGGCTGGTGTCTGAGCCACCCCACACAGCCTCGATACCCTTCAACAGGCGAGAGGAGCCAGAGCAGCAGGGCCTTCGCCCTGCCTCAGTCTAGAATGGAGATTCCCGTGTCCGGGGATCTGCTTTAACACATCTCCAGGCCAGTGTGAAACGGGTCTAGGGAATGGATGGTCCTCCCAACGGAGAGCCAGGAAGTGCCCCAGAAAGCACCCCAAGTCGTAAAAGATGCCCCCCCGGTGGACCTGCCCTCCTCTCTTTACATCCTCCTTGTTCAGGCAGGCAGGGAGTCGCCCTGCATCCCGAAACCCACCAGAGAGAAGCCCTGATGCAAAGTTCCAGACGCAGGGCCTGCGCTTTCCATCTCTGGCCCCTTCACCCATGAGCCACCCGAGCCACAGAGTGTGCCCCGCCTCTTCTGGAGTAGGGAAGAGACAGGGTCCTGTAGGGAAAACGGAGCGGCTCGGGCTTTTCCACCTTCCCACTGTTAGCCTCTGGCTGTCACCTGCTTCCCTCCTAGGTCCCACTGACCACACGCAATAATGTACTTGGGATTGTGAGCACAGGGCACGCACAGACCCAGGCTGAGGAGCGTGAACACAGGACTCACGGGCCTGTGATGACCGACACCCAGGCCAAGAAGCTGGAGCACTCTGGGCGCGCGTGCCTGGAAGTACAGATGCCTGGGCAGAGAGATCACTAGGAGAGAGTGTGGAGGCTGAGGGAGCCCAAGAGAGGACAGCAGAGAAGTGAGAGGGAGAGAAGAGCAGACAGAGTGCGCGCAGGGAGACTGCTGGCTGGGAGGCCTGGTTGCAGCCTGCTGCCCAGCCGCCCAGCCCCTCTTTGCTGGTCTGACTGTACCTGGGCCCCTGCTTCAGCACCAAGCCCTTCACATCTACCAAAGGCTCTGAGATCTTTTCCATTTGCCCGAATCCACAGTGAACCTGCTCCAACTGGGTTGGTTACACAACAGGCCCCAGCACCCCAAACCACATCCCCCTGGCACCTGTCAGGGTCGTGGAACTTTAAGACACTGGAAGCAGAACACCGGGCCCTTCCTGGTGGCACATGGATTAAAGCGCAGTGCTATGAAGCTATTGGCAGCCATTGCAGCAGGAGTTCTAGCCCCTGTCAGGGAGGTGCCCTATATGGCGCAGCAGACCTCTCCTGTCTCCCCGCTGTTCCCCTCAGCAGTGCATTTCAGTAAGTATGCCTGTTCTGCTCCCCACTCTGTCTCCGGTGAATCCTCTCACCCCCTGTACCTCTGGCCTGTACCCCAGTTCTGTCTGCATAAATGAATAAATCTTTTTTTAAAAAAGTACTGAACACCCCATTATGTCCACTCACTCTTGCCACTGTTGTTTAACTCTACTGAGAGACAAAATTAGAAAGATGCTGCTGCTTTAATTTGCTAGAATGAATAAAGATAAAACAAATAAGACATTAGCTGAGGATAGTGAAACTCCAAGAGCATATAATTCACATTCCCTGAACTCTGGGCCACTTCCCATCACGAATGCTTTTCCTGTGTTGGAGCTGATTAAGCCAAACATTAGCAGTTTATTGTCTTTTTCTGGCTTCCACAGCGGGCAGCAGGCAGGCACTGAACAGGTCTTGACTCATCGCCAAAGCCAAATGCTAAATAGTAAGATGCTTTCTGAGCCAGTCAGACCACCAGTAGCTTGAAACTGGTCTTGGTGGGACTATTTGCACCATGGAAATTGGCATACCAGGACTTTGTAGTATTTTCTTGAACGGGTGCATCACTCTATCAGGGTTTTTGTGAATGGAAAGAGGAAGAAGAGGCGATGCTTGTATTTCTTTGGTATCCCAATAGAATTCTACTATTGGGGGAGATACTGAAGAATGTATTCATTGGTGAATACCAACAGCACCCTTGCAATTGGAATGAAACTCCCAGAAGAGCGTTATAGGTTTTCCCAAAAAGGGCTTTACCCTGAGTCCAGTAATAAATGGTCCTGCCAGGTCATCCAGAGCCCCGGGAGACCAGGATCAGCAGTGTGGGGGTACACGGCCTCCCTGGAGTTCACAGCAACATGTTCATTCGTGCGCACACGAATCCTGTCATCATGCACTCAGGGATGTGTTAATTAGTGCAACAAGGAGCATGCATATGGTGCAGAGCTGGGCACTTAGTGGTTTGAAGTGACCAGGTATTTTGTGACCCTTGGGGCTATCGTGGATGCCCAGGGTCAGAGGCGTGTGTGTGGGACTCACGTGCCTGTCACAGTGAACACCTGGGCCTTTTGCACGTGTGCAAATGCTCACACCTGTGCCTCAAGGGGATGATCAAAGGGCTGAGTCACTCTGAGGCGAGACGACAGTGGGAGGGTGGAAACCACTCTGAGGTGAGACTGCGAGATGGCAAGAGACGAAAATGCCAGAGGGGAGGGCAAAGATTGACGGGGGCCCCCTGCCAGCCCGTGCCAGCCTCCCTGCCTGGCATCTTCCCTGAGAGAGCATTAAAGGCCTGCAGAACCCACCATGGGCTCTGCTACTCTCTCGTCTGTCTGCCTGAATCTGCAGTGAAGCTGCCCTGTGAAGCTGCTGGCATGAGAGGCCCCTGCTGGTGTGATTAAGGGCACTGGAAGGTTCCAAACTGTTAGTTTCCCATTGCTGCGGAAACAAATGGCCACCACACGGTTAGTGGCTTGAAACGACACAAATTGGTCAGGCGTGTATGGAGCCGGGAGGCCCCCACTCCGCCCTAGCGAGTAAAGCTGAATGGACCAAAAATCAACAAGACTTGTTGGAGAAGAAAGGGGAGGGCACAGAGCAAATGGCGAGCCTGAAACTGGAGGGAAAGACAGGTCTCCTGGAGCAGGGACTTGCAAGGGCCGGGAACCACACAAAGGATGGGACGGGAGCCCCGACCAACCACGGGACCTTCATGCAGAACCCTGAAGAGAGGTGGAGGTCAGTGCCCCCACCACTGAGCGGGCTCAGTATTTTAAGATTTACCCCAAGAACCCAGCCAAGTTTCCACAGTTGATATTGGAGGGGAAAAAATCCTTGGGTTTTTGGCAGGGCAAGAGGAAAAGGAACAGTTTTAAATATGTTAGAGCACGCTGCTCTTAACAAGGTCTGCTCTCAGGACAACAGAGTCTAACTAACCTCAGGGCGCTACCAGACCCAGAATGACCTAGAGAAGCCCAATTGCACGCCAGTCCACTCTGGTCTTCCTAACCCACCTAAGGGTGGTGGGCGGGGGTTATAAACACTTGTGAAGTTCACAGTCCAGAGACATAAGTTCTGAAAAATCATAGCCTCATCCCAGGACTACAGAAAGCTTCTCCTCCCCACTTACTCATTACCACACTTGTTAAAAGCCTTTTACCCAGTATGTCATGGGCAGCTATCAAGAAAAGACTACAGGGCATACCAAAAGGCAAAAGCACATCTTGGGAAAACAGAGCAGGCACCTGGCAGGCTGTGGAATCATCAGTCTGGAACTTGAGGTAGCTGTGTGCTAAGGACTCTAATGAATAGTGTAGACGATATATGATAAGGGGTGGACAGGAAGATGGAAGTCTTAAGAAAGAAATACTAAAGAAAAAAAGAGAGGTCTATGAAAAAAAAATGCTAAAGATAGAAACATTTAGGAGCACAATGAAGAATTCCTACATCAATGGAATCCACAAAACGCAAAAGGGAAAGAGAACAACTCAAAAAAAAAAAAAGACTATCCAAGGTCGACAGAACAACTACAGAGGTGTGTAGCGCACACATAATGGGACCGATCACACAATCAGAAGAAAGTGATAGGGGACAGGTGACACGCCAGAACAATGCTACAGAGACTCCCCACATTATGCCGGGCACCAAACCCTGGATCCAGAAATTGTTCACTTGGCCTGACTGTGCCCTGCTTCGGCCAGTCACCACATCGCCTTCCTGATTTACCTATCACTTTCTCTCATGTATAAGGTCTCTTGGGGTTATATTGGACCGAGCTAGAAAATTCAAAGTGATCTCATTGCAAGATTTTTAACTTAATCACATCTGCAAAGTCCCTTTTGACAAGAGAACAGATATCCAGGCTCTGGGGGTTAGCATATCACTGGATGGCCAATATTTTGCCCACGAGAAGTACCTCCTGGACCAAAGATTCATGCTTATCCCGCAAGCAAAACTCACTCACCCCATCCCAGCACCCCCAGTCTCCAACTGTTTATAGCATCAGTACATGTGCAAATGCTCATCTAAATCTCAGCAGCTCAAAAGCCCCAAATCTCATCAGCTAAACCCTCCAAGTCAGGGGTCCCGTGAGGTTCTGGGTATGGTCCATTCTGGGACATAAATATCTCTCTGTGGACCCCTGAAACTGGAGACTGCACCTCAAAAGCGCCATCTGTAGAACGGGTTTATTGAGTTCATGTAGAGAGTAGGGATAGTAGTAATGGTTCCCACCTGTATCTGTTAGGATCCCACCAGAGAAGCAGAGCCAGAGGTCACACACACAGACCACATACACACACACACTAAAGGCTTACTAGAGGGAATCAGCTTCTCCGGTAACTGGCTGCTGGGCAGTCTGCGAGGCGGCAGTGGGGAAGGGGAGATCAAGGGCTGGAAGGAGCCCCTGAGGGCCGGCTGAAACCATGTCTTTTCTAATCGACTCTGATCTTGGTGACAAGTGTACCTGCAGCAGCTGCGTGCACACACACCCCTGGCCCAGGAGTCAGAGGAAGGAAGATCTGAGAGGCGGAGAGCAGGTGCAGGCTGAACTGGCTTCCTCTGAAGGCAAGTCAGCAGGTGAGCAGCGTCCCGCTGCGGCCGCAGCTGCCCTACGCTGACGCCAGCACCCGGGAGAGCCTGCCGGGTGCCAGGCCTTCGCAGGAAGCACAGGAGAAAGGCAATTCTGAGATGACCTGAGCCCAGCCAAGTGGGCACTTGGCAAAGTGTGGTTAAGCCTTGACAGCTGGTGTTTCTCTTTGTGGTGCAGGTGCCTGACTTATGCTGTGATGCCAATGCCGGGCATCCACGTGGAAAGGGTCAACTCAGACGGGCATGTGCCAGCCGTGACCCGCTCAGAGCCCGCCCCTGCCACCCCTTTGTGTTACTGGTCCTGGTTGACTCCGATGACAGCTCAGTTGGGGCTGATGTCTTTCTGATTTTTCCTTTTCTTAATCCCTCTTCTTGGGCTTTAAATGCCCATGTTGATGTTTTAAATTCAGCAATAAAGAATGAGCTCACCAACCCCACCCCTGGGCCCAATAAAAGCAGGACCTCAGAGCCAGGGAAGGGAAGTGACTTGCCCAGGGTCACACGCTAGACCAGTGGAGGCAGGGTTGGAATCGGAACGTGTTTCAGGAGGGTTTGCTTGCCCTGGGTCTCAGGTCCCTGCTGTCTTCCCCATGAGTAAGCGCACCTGCCACATCCTCAGATGCTGGAACCTGGCCAGTCCCTACTGGGGACCATGGAAGCCCCTCCTAAGGCTGGCTGACCCCAGGAGTGAGCGTGCAGACAAATGAGGACTGAGGAGGGACAGAGAGGCAACCACACAGTCTTGCCACAATTCCCCTCTTCCAGACCAAAAAGAGCAGGTCCCATTCCTCTTGTGGGGGATGGGCATCGGGGGGTGCTGCCTGGCCCAGGCTTCCCGGGTGGTCATGCAGGGATGCTCCACCTCCCTAGGCGTGGGGGTCCTCTCTAGTCCTTCACAGTGCCCCCACCAGTGCAACCACCCTCCACTTCCCCTTTGCTCAGGCTAAAGCACCCCCAGGAGTCCACCTTGCGAATGGCAGAGGGCTGGCTCCTGCACCTTACTGCTGCTCGGGCTGCCCTCCCTTCAGCCTGCAAAGCAGATAACCCCAGAGCTTCTCCAGGGTGGGTCTTTCTCAGTCTGTGTTAAAATCAGCCAACACAGCCCCAAGGCCACTGGGCCTGAGTCCTCTGACAGGTCACAGCGCGGCCAGGCCACCCTGGAAGCATCCGCTGGGCCGGCGTATGTCCCTCCCTGGGCCCCAACTGAGCATCCCGGAGGGGACTCGGGTGCCTGACACCTGCCCCTGCCTGCGGGTGCCTGGGTCTCTGGGACCTTGGGGACAGAGCTCGCTATGGCTGCACCTTCAACTTCCTCATTCTTCCTCTGTCTTTGATTTTCTATCCCCCTACCTAGAGCTTTTATTTTTAAATATTACACTTTTCAGTTCTACCATTTTCACATTTCTATAGCTATATTTCACTGCTGAGTTGTCTCTTTTTATTCATTATTCTGAGCATATTTTTTTTTTTTTTTGCCACCTTGAGTTTAATTATAATAACTGCTTTACAATCTGCGTCTGACAATCCTCACGTCTGGATCACCCTGAGACGCTTCTCCATTGATTGCCCTTTCCCTGATTTGTGTTCACATTTTCATATTTTTAGTGATTTCGGATTTTACCTTGGACCTGAGAAAGTTATTTCATAGACCTCTTAGGTTCTTCCGAGAGGCAGTGTCCTGTCTGCTGGCTCTGGGGTGGGGGAAGCAGTGTGGCAGCAGGAGGCCGTGGCTTAGCTTATGCGCCTTCCAGCGGCACCTGCTTCCTAGCAAGGCTCCAGAGCCCATGACTTGCCCACTGCAATCTGTTCCCAAGGTGGCAGCCAAGGTGTCTTCCCGGAACATGTAGCTGGCCATTTGCTTCCCTTCCTCTGGCCCTCCCTGCCCTGCTTACGGCTCCCTTCCCTTACGATAAAGAACAGACTCAGTCTGCTGCCCTGCAAGGCCCTGCAAATGCACCCCTATTGGGACGTCACCCCACATGTTCCCCCCATAACCAGGTCTCCCTGCCCACATCTCTGGACACCCCTGGTCCCTTGTGAGTGACACCCTTCTTCTGCCACAGGGCCTTTGCACAGGTGGTTCTGTCTACAGTGTTCTCCTGATCCCACTCTCCCCACCTACTTCCTACCTTTTGATCCCAGCTCAGCTGTCATACGCTCAGGACATCCTCTCTGACTTTATGTGACAAAGACCAATCCCCCTTCCTATGCCTCCATAGCCCTTCACCCCAGCCCCTCTCACTGCAGCAAAGTCATGATACTTGTGGCATTCTTTACCTCTGTCTGCCCAAAGATACCTTCAGCCCCAGGAGGTTGGAGCCTGTGCTAGTCTGGGGTCACACTGCAATCCTGGAACGAAGCAGGGCCTGGCACAGAGCAGGAACTGGATAAACAGTTGCTGGAGGCCCACTCATTAGCTGTGCGGCCTTGGCAAACTGCCCTTCTCCTTTCTAGGACTCACTTCCCTTTAAGACTATGGTTCTGACCCTCTGGCTTGTGTATGGAGAACCTCTCATCACAGGGACAGAATCCAGAAGTGTCAGCCATCTCCCACAGAGTGATGAAAGCAGCCAGGAAGGAGGTGGGCAGGAGGGAGCCAAAGGCAGGAGCTGCAGCCCCGGACCGATACCCGAAAGCCCCTAAATCGTGTGCCTGCGTGGGCCAATGGCAGCGACTCCCCTTGCCCTTACACTTTATAAGGTTATTTTTACAGAAGTAAATATATAAGCCCATGACTTAAAGTTTCCAAGATAACCAAAAGAAGAATTAGAAATATAATAACATGGGCAGAGGGGGAGACAGGCTGGTGGAGAAGAAGACTAAGGTCTCACTACTCCTAGCAGGAAGCCAGGAAATAGAGCCATAAACGTTATTTCACTTTATGAAAAAACTGGTGGGAGAAACAGCTAGCCAAGTCAAAATTGGTTACCTCTGAGGAGCAGAGCTCAGGGCAGGAAGTTCAAGCCATCACCATGTTTCATTATCAGCCTCTGCTGTCTCCTTGGGGCGGCAGGCCTGAACCAGCCTGCAGAAGGAAAAGGCCGGAGAAAATCAGGCTCAGAACCTCCTCTGGGCCCTGAGGTTGACTGGGCTGCAAGAACCCATTTGCTTCACAGCAATAAAATCTCATCCTTATAACTCAAAAAGAAAAATATTAGAAGGCACGCAGCTTATCTTGTTGACATGATCGTGTTTTTGAAGTTAAAAATAAAACCTGGGGTAATAAATAAATATTTTAAAAAAGGAAAAAAACTTAAACCTGGGGCAGCTTTTTCTCCAGTGTGTAGGGAGGGGTGGACTCATTGTCAGAACCTTCCCGAGGAGGCTCTTCCAGGGAGGATCTGGCTGAGCTATGGGGAGGGCTCGGCCCCGAGGGGTCAGCTAGGCATCTCCTGCCTGAGGGCTCCTTCTGTGACCCCTGGGAGGCCCATCCGTGCCCAGGGCTGACGGCCTGGAACCACAGCACCTGTCCCCAGCATGGGTAGGAATAAGCGGCCTGAGGCGGTCAGAGCAAGTGACCTGGCCTCTTGCTGCCCAGAACTGTCTGTGGTAGGGGTCACCCACTCTCACCACCCTCCAAGCAACTTGTCACAGCAATACACACTGGTGGGGTCCTTCCTGGTCACTGCGGCGGAGGCTGTGGGACCTCCAGGGGGAAAGGTCTTGGCGCAGGTGAGGGGTACGCTCTGGATCTCCCATCCCCCATTTCTTCTCTGGGTTAGGATGATCCCCCCCCATAGCCCTCCGCCTGACAGCCCACAAACCTGACCTTTCCTTCCCTCTTTGGGAAAATAAAAAGATGAAGCTGAGAACCAGCCTCCCCCACTTCCACTCTGAGCTCCTGTGACTCTAGAATGCCCTGTCCAACACAGCCCTGTGACCCCAACACCCAGCGTAGCTCCTGGTACAAAGGGGACATTCAGGAAATACGTACTGAATGAAGTGGTGAATTCTAAGATCCTCAAATTCTTTGGGCCTACGCCAATTTATTACTTTTATCAAGGATCCCAATGCCGAATGCTGACGGCGACTAGACAGCAGAACTGTGTGAGTGAACTAGTCAGATTAAGTGCAAAAGGCCAGCTCCTTAGGTCCTGTGGGGCCACCCTGAGTAGTGGCCAGGCTGGTCACCAGATCGCCACGGCCGGGGCCTCAGCCACAACCTGCTGGCGGCGCCCATCCTCTCCGGAGGTGGCCTGACCCTCAGCACTGCTGCTCGCGGCTTCTCCCCTCCTGGCCTGGCTTCCTGTCTGGACGTGGCTTGTTTCAGGCAGAAGCTGCTCCTCCAGAGGCAGAGTGCAGAGCTAGAGTCACAGGTGTGTGAGCTATTGACTCATGTCAGGAAGACAGAAGGCGGGGACCTGCCCCTGGGAGAAACAGCATCCTCTCCCGGGCCTCCGCTGCCCCTCCTGGCTCTTAGCTCTGCTGCCCTCTGGCGATGCCCTTCTCAGACAGGCTTCTCCTCGCTGGAGGGAAGATGCAGCCATCCCCGCCTCCACAGTCCCCACAGTCATGACCGAGAGGAAACGGCCATGTCCCCCCAAGCGTCTACCTCGGACAAGATGGGTCAGCATGAGCCCGCCCTGGGCACAGCGCCAGCTGCGTCACCCAAGTAGCCTCTTCCCAAAGAGAGACCGTCATCCCCAGTCATGGGCTGGAAGTGGGAGTGCTCGCAAGTCAAATGCTCAGGAGTCTTCGACGCGGTATAAAGGGAACAAGGGTGTCCTGAGTGTGACTGCAGCCCCCTACGCTCACGCTAGGTGAGAATGCGACCCCCTGAGCCCAGCTCCAGGTCTGTTTTGTGAGCACAATGGGTGATGACAGGGAGAGGCCAAGCAGCCTGTGCCTGCCTCACTGGTCCTCTGGCTCTTTGGGAGGGGCCCCCAGGCCGGGACCCACCCCCGCCACCTCTGTCATCCTGGGCCTGGGACAGGGGCCTGGCCAGGCCTCTGGGCCTCTGTTAGGTGCCCATAGGCAGCAGAGAGGATGAAAAAACACAGGATGGTGGATCCTTAAAATAACCTAGGGTTGGGGTGGGGTCTTTATCACAGACGTCTAACTACATAACTGTCTGCAGTCGCAGGGGACCACAGGAGAAGGGAATCAGCAGCCCCCACCCCACCAGTCAGCTGGATCAATCAGATGAATTCATTTGTTCAGCCAATTACACGCTGGTGAGCAGCCTATTAAGAGTCAGGTGGACAGGACAGGACAATGAGGGTCCAGTTCTCCTTGACCTCCATGGGCTTCCTCACCTCTGTTGCCATGAGGAAGGGCCTCCCTGACAAATTCAGGACAAAATGAGCACCCCAGCTCCAGGCACACAGGTGAGGTCCTCCTGACACTCATGGCACTTTGATATACACCTGAGTCCTGGGGCTCATCAGAGTTGTCAAAATGTTATGATCTCCCTGTGAGAAGTGATGTGGGGAGTCAAGTAGAGTTATATATTTGTCACCTTCCCGAGTATGTCACCATGGAGACACCTACCTTCCCCTCAAGGTTGTCAGCGGGTCACCCAAGATTGGGGCTAGGATCCTTCCCCCAGAGGGTCACAATGGGCTGGGGCTGTCCTCAGGGCTCCCTAGGGACCAACTTGCCACACTCACAGGTGGGCGCAATTCTTAGCCCGGTGCAATGTGTCATGGCCAGATGCTTCCCTGGGAGTCTCTGATGACCTTGGCCCTTGGCATCCTGTGTGACTTGTGTGTGTGTGGGGAGGGTGTGTCAGTGGGGGGGGGGAGTGCTCACATCATCTGCAAGAAAGGCAGAAGGAGAAGGGAACTGAACAGAGGGTGAGGCCTGTGGCTGGAGCTGCAGTGTCCTTAGTAAGAGGAGGCACACTGAGGACACCCCTGCAGGGGTTGTTATCTCCATTCAGCAGAGGGGAGACAACTGCCCCCAGAGACTTATTTGATGAGCACCAGCCAGCGAGCTCACAGTGGAGCCAGGACTCACATCCAGGTCCAGGAGGAGCAGCAGCTCGTGGATCGGGTGGGCTCAGAGCAGGCTGCGTCCCGCAGGCGGATCATGGGACCAGGGGGACCCAGTGTGGGAGGAAGGTGGGTGGGACAGACATAGCCGGTCCCAGGGCTGCTAGCCGGAGCCCAGCCCCCAGCTTTCCCGGGCCTGACCTCTCTGCCGGTTCCACCTGGAGGCCTTCCCTGGCTCCCTGACACTCAGAGGGAGAGTCCTGGGCCTAGTAACATGCTCTGCTTATGGGACTTTGGACCAAGAGACTGCTGTGAGGGCTCCTGTGTGGAGGCAGAGAGCCGGTCAGTGGTGGGGCGTAGGTGGACTGACCGTAAGAAGGGAGTATGGGGCTGGGGTTTGGGGTGTAAGGAAAGGGGGCTCTTCAGGGCAACAGGGAGAGAAGGGCACAGGGAGGGGCCCAAGGCAGGGGAGGGTGCTGGCCGGCTGGTGCAGGACCAAAGGTCTGGGGCTATGACCCCAGGCAGCCACGGAGCTCAGAGGAGGGTTTCAGCAAAGAGGGACCAGCCAGCTTCCTCCTGAGGAAGACTGCTCTGGGCAGAGTGGAAGGCCAGGGCTGGCTGGAAGAAATGTTCTGACCCCAGGCGGGGTCGGCGCATAGAGCTGTGGCATGAGGGGGTGCCAGAGGACCAGGAGAGGGGCCAAGGGTCAGGACGGGGCCCATGTCAGCTTGAGAGAAGCAGCCAGGCCAGTGGGCTCGCTGCAGAGACATCCGGGCTGTCAAATGTGGCTCCTTCGACTCTCAGAGAGCATCGGATGCCCCACCCAGGCAGGGCTGGTGGCCAGAGGCTGAGGTCTGGAGGCTGCAATGCCCCAGGCTCGGCCCTCCCACCTGCAGGGAGGTCGGGAAGGAGAGGCCTGTTATCTCCGCAGGAGAACCTGACAGGAATAGAGAAGTTTACTCTCCCCAGAAACTAAAGGGAAACACATTTGTTTCCATGACACATCCATGTTTTTCCAGAGACAATGTGATTGTTTTCCTAATTTTGCCCTGGAAAGCAATGAATGGAAGATTCCACCACTGTGACAGCCACTTCCTCCCTCAGGCACCAAACAAAAGAGGAAGCTTCTAGCCCCAGCTCACTGGTGCCTGAAATTCCAGCACTGGAGCTTTGTTTCTTTGACTTGCTGTTTTGTCCTTTGCAAAAATGCAAATACCTAGCCCACAACCAAGTATTCAACAAAATGTTCATTCATTCAATAAACATTCAGTGGCTTCCTTCTCTAAGCCCAGCAGTGGTTAGAAGCTGGATTAATTAAGACTCAGTTGGAGCTTTGAGGGAAAATGTGCACACGTGTGGTGTGAGTGTGTGTGTACTTATCTGGGGAGGTCAGACTTGAAAACCTAACCGCACAGAGTTGCAAGTGGTGGGTGCAATGCTGGGAAACACAACATGTGTTGCTCAAGGCCATGGCAGGAAATGGCACAGGCCAGGAAGAGCATCCCAGATGCAGGCTCCTACCCAGGGCCAAGGGGTGGAGCCTTGAGCCAGTATGGTGGGGGATGGGAGACGATGTAGCACACCAGCTTGCCCCCCTTCCCTCCCCTGCAAGGCTTGGACTCAGGCAGGCCATGGAGATGGGCCTGGCAGAAGGGAGGCCTTCGTGGTGGGTGTTACTGACCATCTCAGAGGCTGCATCCTTCACGTCTTTGCTCCCTCTCCGCTTCCACCTTCCCTCCCCCACCAAGCCCTCCAGACTCCCTTTTGGGAAACTTCCCTGTCCCACTAAGCCTCGGGTTCTGAGTTGACCCTCCCTCAACTCTAAGGCCTGAGCTTGACTGGCTTACACAGTTCAGCTACCCCATCCTGCCGGTGCGTGACAGGCCAGGGAAAGGCACGTGAAGATGGCTGCTGGGATTTCTGGGGGAAAAGGCTCCTCCCCTCTCTTGCAAGGGAACTTCCAGAAAGAACCTGTGCTTTTCCTCTGGCTCCATGGAGCGAGAGTGCGAAGGGCCAGGACTGAAGCAGAGCGAGGGACGCCAAGAATGGAGCCTGGTGGTCCCCTCCGCAGCTGCCAGTTAACCGAGTCAGCAAATCCCCACATTCATTGTTGTTTCAAGTGAAAAGCTCCCCTCAGGTGCAGGACTTTTTGAGAGGTTGGAATTGCATAGAGTTGGGCAAATGATCAGCCAGCAGATGCCTTGCTTCTTTATTCAGTGTCTATGTATGTTCTCATATGAGTCAAGATCCTTCCTCAGGACTCATCTCCAGCCCTTTACTCTGGCCCGGTGCTGGGAGAACACATCCTGGTCCAGCATTCTGGACATCAGGAGCTCCAGGGTCTATCCCCATCCAGCCAGTGCAGTCATATACCTACCTCCATTTGTCAGCCATCTACCCACCCCCAGAGTGAGTGCCCAAGGGCACAGGTAAAGTTCAAGCCACCCTTGCAGCCCCAGAGCCCAGGACAGGCCTGGTATAGACCCGGTGTCCATGAGGTTACTGACCACTCATTGTGGCCACTCTGGGAACTATACCTAGTGCTCTAGCTTCCCAGGGCCAAACACCATGCTAACAGGGGCCCCTGCTGCTCCTCTGTCTACCCCCAAAGGCTTCCTAGAGACCCCAGGCCCATGTTAGTGCTTATGTAGTCCCCTGGAAGAGACTTAGCAGGGAGCTATTTAGCATACAAGCTGCACAGAAGAGACCTGAGCTCCTCTGGGGTGCTGAAAGCTCAGTAACTTTCAATTCAATGAAGCAGAAAAACACCCCCAAGTTTAACTGTACACTTGCCATCTACAGCTGATCCGGACAGTGGAGCTCTGGGAATTTTCCTCATTCTATTCTTTGGTGTGTGTGTGTGTTAGGGACAAGAGGAAAGAGAATGATCAAGTGTTCCCTGCCAGAGGACAGACTCAAAAGATGGCATGACTCCACGGGCCCAGCCCTGCGCCCTGCTCTGCCATGCTGGGAGGTGGGCACTTGCCCAGAGTGCTGGGAGGGAGAGGAAATATGTCTGGACTCACAGGCAGGAGCAGGGAAGGAGGGGATGGAGAGACCCACTGCAGGTGGCACAGGGCCAGGGTCTGGAATGGCCATCTCAGACCTTTCTCCAGTCTTCCTAAGACTTGGGGTCCTCTCTTGAGCCAGGCAGATTGTGAGAGTTGGGGTGAGGTAGAGTAGTCTTGAGAGGACTATGAGGAGTCATCAAGAGAAAGAACTGTAATAGGGCAGGGAGAGGGGCACCTGGAACCCCCAAACTTGCCTGCTCTGAGTGGGTTCTGCCATCTACCACATCAAAACAAGCCATGCTCTGTGCATAAGGCCTTCAACAGGAAGTAACTTTAATATAATTAGTGTGCAATAGAAAAGACAAGGAAAAAAAAACATAAAATAATTTCCCCATGAAACACCCAAAGTTATCCATCCACTCATGGATAAATAGCCACCCCAACCAAACAGGGTTGGCCCGAAGCAGGACCCCTGAGGCGCAAAAGCTTGCCACAAATCTAAGGAACTTTCTGTGGAGGCCTTCAGGAAATTGGCAGAGGGGCCAGGCAAGCCTGGGATAAAAGGAGCCAAATCAGAAGCCAAGCCAAGGTAGAGGCTGCCATTGTCGGCCTCCCCGCGGGTCTCTCACCCACGGGTCTCTCACCCATGGGTCTCTGTCTGTCTTTTTAAGTGTCTCCTGCCACGAGTGCCTGGTGTCTCCTGCCACATTCCTCGAGTGCCTGGTGTCTCCTGCCACATTCCTCGAGTGCCTGGTGCAGGTCCAGGGCCCAGAAGCAATAGTGTTTCTTCACATGTCTCTCTCCATACGCCTCACTGCTCCAAGGCTACACAAAATGCCAATCCCACACAGTCTTCCCCCAAAATGGAGATGAGTGAATACTTCGCAACTTATTATTTGTTGTCAGCACTTCTCTGATACCAAAACCCAACAAAGATATAACAAAAAAAGAAAACTACAATCAATATTAATCCTACAAAATTTCTAAACAAATTTATAACAAATGAAATTCAGCAATATATGCAATGGATGATATATCACTACTAAGTGGAAATTATGCCAAGACTTGAAAAGTTAGTTTAGCATTTGAAAATCAATCAATGTAATTTATCATATTAGCAAACTCAAAAAAGGAAAAATTATATGATTATCTTAAAAAATACAGAAAAGGCCCTCCCTGGTGGCGCAGCGGGTTAAAGCACAGCACTGAGAATCTAAAGCCGCTTCCGCATGAGTTCGATTCCCGCCTGCTCCGGAGGTGACCACATGGCGTGGCAGACCTCTCCTGACCCGCCCGCTGCTCCCCTCAGCAGTGTACTTTGTCGATCTGCCTGTTCTGCTCCCCACTCTGTCTCTGGTGAAGCCTCTCGCCGCCCCTGAGCCTCTGGCCTGTACCCCAGTTCTGTATGCACAAATAAATGAATCTTTAAAAAAAAATACAGAAGAAGTATTTGCCAAAATTTAGCATTTATGTCTGATAAAAACTCTCTGTGAGCTGACAGGAGGGAACTTTCTCACCCTACTAGTGCGACCTACAGAAGCCCAGGAGCCACATCACACTTAGGTAAAAGATAATACTTCACCCCTAAAAGCCAGGAAAAAGGCACATTTTTGCTTTTGTTTGATATAGTACCAGTGGTTGAGGCCAATGCACTCAGACAAAATTTAAGTCATTTAGCATGGAATGAAGCACAACTATTCACATACAGATTGTTTATATAGAAAAGTTGGTGAAATGATAACACATGAAAAAAGAATTACTAGAGTTAGGGTGTTTAGCAAGGTTGCAGGATACAGACCAAGAAGCCAATTTCAGGTACAGTCAAGATGCTAGCAACTAATCAAAAATCAAAATTATAATGAAAGGCAAAAATTAGGAACGACACAGTCACAATTGCTTAAACACATGAAATCCTTAGGGATGGCTCTGATAGAGACGCCCCAGTTCTGTGCAGGGGAAGCTCCAGAACACCATCCACCAGCTTCTCTGACATGGATGGAGCTAGTGACGTCCCAACTGAAGGCACAGCAGTCTTTTTGCAGATATAGACAGACTGGTTCAAAACCACTTTTAAAGAGACCACGTTGGAGAAGGAACAGTGTCTGATTTTAAGACTTAATATAAAGTTCCAATAATCAAAACAGTTCTATCTTGGCCTTGAGAATAGGAACAGCTCAGTGGGACAGAGTCCAGAAAGAGGCCCACACAGGTACAGCCATCTGAATTTTGACAACGGTTTAAAGCAACCCATTTGGAAAGTAACATTTATTTCCAAAAAATGGTTTTGAAACAATTGTATATCCATATGCAAAAGAAAATGAACTTTGATTCATGATCACATTAAATGTGAAACTTATAGCTATAAAGCTTCAGAAGAAAGCATAAGAAAAAAATGATGATGTTGGCTTCGGCAAAGATTTCTTAGATATGATATCAAAAGCACAATTCAGAAAGGAACAAACTGATAAATCAGACCTCATCAAAATAAAAAATTCTATTCTTTGAAAGACACCTTTAAAGAGAATGCAAAGATAAGCTACAGACTGAAATAAAATATTTGCAAATCCTATGCTTGCCAGCAGGCATGTATACATAACAGGTATAAAGCACACTCTTAAAATTCAGTATAAAGAAACAAATAACCAGTTTTTAAAAGGGCAAAACATTTGCACAAATACCTCATCATTAAAGCAGATGGTAAATAAGTACATGAAAATATATTTTACAATAGTAGTCACTTGGAACATACACATCAAAGCCACAGTGAAATATTAAAATACATCTATTAAAATGTTTTGGGGCACAGAGTAAAATTCCCCCATCCCTGTGGGTTCTTCTGAGATTGGAGAAATGAACAAATTCACGTAGACACATTAGTAGAAGGAAAAGGCCAAAAATAATAACAGATGAATTCACGTGACTGTAAATGCTAAAGTAAAATGGGGGAAATCAGGTGTCCATATTTTGTGTTCAGGGACCTGGGACATCAGAGACAGAGGAAGTTTTTCACATGCAAGGAGGAAATGACTTCATATGACAAAACCTTCCCTCTGCATATTAGTACTGCCTTGCAACAAGTTTCTGATTTTAAATACAAACAAACAAAAAAACACAACTCGTTCCTGAAGATATCCCTTAAAGTAGGTAATGTGCATCCTGTAAGTAATGGTCACCATTTCTCTGAGAACAGCAGGGCCTCTATTAACCTTAGGTCCCCACACAGAGGTGACACAAAATGGGAAAACTTGACCCTAGGGCCCCTTAGGGAAAGCCTCACTGAGCCCCTTTGGGGTGACTGATCTCTAAGATGACTAAGACTTGAAAGAACAGCAGAACCTGGCACTTGGTATTTTAAATCATCTTGTAGTAACTCACGAGATGATTCCATCTTGTCTCCAAGGAGACTCCATCGCTGGTAGGGAAGTACTAACCCCTACAATGTGAGACCTGAGAAGGTCTTGGAAATCAACCAGCTCAATCTCCACCCTGGCCACGTGCCCTCTCCACTGCACTTTACAGAAGAGGGACTCAAAGAGAAGTGGCTGAACAAACTCATAATCGATAACTTCACTGAGTTATGTTTTATTTCTACTTGGAACTGTCAGTTCACAGGGTTGAGAGAACTGGATCAGATCCTGAAATGTTTGAAAAATGACCCTGTCTCCCAGCCTCACAAAGCAGTTCCTTGTGCTATATATACGTAGCCTGACAACCCATCCTCCCTCTGCACTGAGCCATTCTTGTGCCCACCCAGACTTGCTGGGCAAGGGAGGAAAGGAACCATTATGACAAATATTCCAAGTTGGTCAACTTTGATCAGGAAGTTGATTTTTGGTGTCAGACAGAGTATGGGTCTAGGCTCCATGTTTCTGAGATCGTAGGAACGCCATTTCATTTTCTAAGCCTCATGTGATCGTGAACATCTACCTGATGGGACCTCCTCCATCATCAGCCGAGTCACGTGATTCTCCTCCCTGATTGCACTAACATCACAACTATTGTTTTGTAATTGCACACAGGACAATGATGCACTTGTAATTCTCCATTTAAATTTCTTTTTGATTAATCTACTAGATACAATTTGCCTTCAGCTTCTTATTACAGTACTCATTATAGTCACTGTTAGAACATGGATTTATAACTGCTCTCTCTACAAATATAATTGCAGGGAGATTGATATGAATAATTCCTACCATCATTAGCATAATCAAAAGTTGCTAACTGTGTTCCTTTACTTGCAGGGTCTAGCTCTCAGCACCTTTCCAAGTTTTGCTCAGCGTGGCCAAACATCTGCTTCTCTTCCAAAGAGGCTTTTTCCTCCTGGTTCACAGTCAGGGGCATGCGTTCTGCACCCCATTCTAAAAGAGTACATCAATATGTAGATTGTAAAATCTTTAAAATATCTGGATTCAGGCTCTGGGTCTAAGGTGTCACAGGGTATGGCCTCAGTTCATTGCTGGACCAGGGTGCTGAGTTTGAGTACCTGGGGTAGCTTATGCACACTTAGAATACCTCACACGTACCCCCAGGTACATCACAGCCAGATGAGGTCTGGGCAGTTTCAGTTCCCAAGAGAAAACTTCACTTCTCTGGAGACTCGGATCTGGGACCCTGCGTGGGGTGCAATAAATTCATCTGTCAAAATGGCCGCCTCCTGGGGCTGCTGTCAGCTGTGAACAGGCAGTCATTCGAGTGCTTCAGAATGAGCCCTGGAGTCCAGCTGGGACAAATCTATTCTACAGAGTGACATTTTCAGGGAATTTTGTCATATTGTAATAGCATTTTACTCTGTTCTCCAACCTTTATTTAACTGGAGTAGGAACCGCCTGCTAAGTGAGGAATTTCCCCAGCAGGAGGATGTCCCGGCTGCACAGAGACGCTTGTGTGATGGATGGCAGGGTGGGTGGCAGGCAGTGCCTCGGGTGGAGGGATGTGTGGTTGAGAGAACTTTTGATCTGGTAGAAGGCTGACTTCAGTGGGGTCAGACATAGTGGCGTAAATCTCAGCAGCTCGGGTGCCCTAGCTAGACATGCTGCTATTTGTTCATTTAGTCATTTATTCACTCACTTTCTCATTCACTCAAGAATATTGACCATCTCTTTGCAGAGTTAACATGCTGAGTAACAGGGATACACCCTTATCCATGAGATCGCACAGGAGGGACACTCTGTCATGAGATGTGTCAGATACACCTCAGAATGTTTAGCTCCTTTGGGAAGAATCAGAGGAAGGCCTCTGAATCAGCATGGGTACCTCAAAGTAGAGGCAGGAGGAGGACTCAGGAGGTGACCCCAGGGGGGTGCTCGGCCATGTGTGGTATTTTCAGCAGCTGCTCTATGCTCAGACCAGGGGTGGGGGAAACAGAGGGTCGGGGTGACCACGGCCCGGCAGGGACTGGATCGCATAGAAGGTGCCTGTCACGGGAGGGGGTGTTCTGGCTTCCCATCATCTCCTCTCACCACTGGGCAGAGGTGGAGGAGTGAGGGGATCTCCTGTCTAGTTGCATCTCCTCCTCTTACTTTCACTTTGACTCCTGCTGGTAATTCCTCTCTGGGCCTCCATTAATGGAAATGACAATAAGATCTGTCCAGCCAGACTCACAGGTTCTTACAGAGCCTCAGGGGGTGCTGAAGGGCAGAGAAATCTCTGGAAGCTGATTAGAGAAGCTCAAATGGTGGTGGATGCGAGTGGTGACTTCTCCTTCTCAATGTCTCCAAACTGAGAGGGACCCTCAGCCCACACCGCTCTTTCCAAGCTATCAATTTGCACGCCCTCCCCACCCCTCTGCTGGGGAAGGTCTTGGTTCATGCAAAGACAAAGTTCAGAAACAATTTAAGCTGGTCAGAACCAGTTTTATCCTGTTTGAGCCAGCTTTATCAAGCCATAAGCTGTTTGAACCTAGTTTATATGGCCAGAACTGATTTGAAACAGTTTTCTCCAGTTTGAACCCTTTTAACTGATAAGAACAGGTTTGAGCTGGTCAGAACATATTTGAACTGATTTTATCCAGTCAAATCTGTGCTTGGTCCACTCTGAACCGACCAGAACCAGTCCAACCAGCCAGAAAAGTTTTGAACCAATGTTACCCATTCAGAAACAGTTTGGAACTGGCTTGAACTGATTTTATGCAGTTAGAACTGGTTTTAACCAGTTGAATCATTTCTGATTAGAATAGGTTTTGGTTAGAGCTGGCCAGAACCAGCTTGAATTGGCTTTATCTGGTCAGAACTGGTCTTATCTGGTCAGAGCTGGTTTTATTAAGTTAGAAATGGTTTGAACCAGTTTTCTCTGGTCAGCTTATTTGAACCTCTAACTGCTGAGAACAGCTGGTTTGGGAGCAGGGAAGTGTCCAGAGGGTTTGCACATCCTGCCAGGCTGGAGGCCCACTGTCCCAGCCAGATGAGGCCTGCTCTGCCTGTCCCCAGGGCCTGAGAAAGGAATGTACCAAAGAAATAAGAGTGTTAATTGTAACTCTCTTGGTTGAAATTTTTGGAAATCCACTCAAACTGACAATCAAGTAGAAAACTTAGTGGCTCGTAGAAGTGAGACCTGAGAGTTTCAGGTAGAGCTGAACTCAATAACTCGTCTCCCCTCTTCCTATCTCCCTCTCTTGCTCCCCACTATCCCCTTCCCTTCATTGGGTTTATTTTTGTGTGGGAGCCTTCTTCTCCCTTTCAGCTGGCCTCCTTCAGGCAGAAACAAGGGAGAAGTTAAAAGCAACCACTGAGAGCTTATCTCTTCATCCCATTTGGAGGCTGTAGCTGGAGGGGAGCTTCTCTCTCCTGGCATCCTTATACATGATGTCTGGAGAGAATCTGACTCTTCACCTGCCAAGTCCTTAAAATTATTATGTGATTGGTTCAGCCTGGGAGGGGTGGTGATAGGTTATCCAGATTGTGTAGTGAAGGTAGTGAGTGATGATTTGCTTCCTACAATAGGAACAAAATGAAGGAGGACACAGTGAGTGGACACAAAAATAGTTACTTGGATTTCAGTTTAACAGATAAAAAGCTGAGTCTCAGAGAAGCCCATCAACCACATTAATCAGCAGGTGACCAAGGAAAACCTCAGCTCCACCTCTACGTGACTTGAAAGCCCTGGGCTCCTAGCCCCTCAGGCTGTTAGCCCCTCAATCTGAGTCCCAACAGGCATCAAGCCATGAGTCTAATCCAGACAGGAAGGGTCAAGAAGATCAAGTGTACAGGGCCCTAGAAAGTTCCAGAGTTTACAAACCCACTCTTTACAATAGCTTCCAGGGGGTGTACTTTGCTTCCCCTTCATGGGATAGAGTCTGCTGCTCAGACACGAGGCAGTCTCGTGTCTGAACAGTGCTAAGAGCAAGCTTGTCAAAGGAAGCCTAGACCAAAGATGCTGTTGACAGAGGAGACGTTAGCCAGGAGTTCGAAGGCACATTTAAGGTCCTGAACTATGATATATTTGCCATTCAAACATGCACTCAGCCAAGTGCACAGCCCAGAACACTCAGATAAAATCAGAGCCTCTCTTTCCTTCTCAATTCTTTCCCAGGGCTCCTTCCCTTCTTCTATCTCTCCTGCCATCCTCAAGCTGTTCGTTTCACTTAAGGGGTGATTCACAGCCTTAACATCATCAAATCTGGAAGGACCCAGGTCAAGGACATTGAGTGAAAGATGGGCCATATTAAATGCCTGACTCTATGTAAGGCCCTTTTACATCATTTATGTCATAGCTTAATCCTCACGTTACAGGCCAACCTCAAAAGGAGATGGGAAGGCCTGTATATGAGTCCTCACCAGTATGCTTAAAAAAAACTAAGAACAACACCCAGTGCAAGTACACATAGAAAGCTAAATGAAAGGTTTATTCACAAGGCAAATGAAAAAATGGGGAAACCCAGAGAGAGATACAAAGAAATGAGCTGGTCATCGCATCCTACAAGTAAAGTTGTCTGAGCTAAGACCCCAAGAGCATGCTGAAGTCAAGCAGAACCAAGAGAGCGCAGGATCACATGTGCTCAGTTCTCTACCAAGCCTAGCTGCTTATTGCCACCCCTAGTTACCAGCAAGCCCCCTCTTTCAAGACGTCAAGAGTCACGGCAGATTCATGACATGATGTGATATGTAATCCTCTGTGCCTGGGATCTCTTTGGCATGGAGGTGGGGGTGGAGTCCATAAAACATCAGTGGGTAGAGTTCATTGATCCCCCAACCCTATTTACATGCCAGCCTCCTGTTTGACCTGCTTGGACTACAGGCTAGGCTTGAGGCTGGACTGCTGGTCGATTCCAACAGACTTCAGGCTGAGCCCATGGCTGACATGGTCAACACCAGTATGACTCTGGGAACATCTTGCTGATTGACTTTGAGATCCTCAGGTTGAATCCTGGGACTGACTGCTGATCGACCTTGGCAGCCTTTAGGCTGAGCCCAGAGTTGGCCTGTTGGTTGGCCTTGTATCACCCAAGCTAAGAACTAAGATGAACTACTGGTTGACCCCTGGAGCCTTCAGGCTCACCCAGGGTTGGCGGCCGGCTGGTTGACCTCCTTATCCTGCAGGCAGAGCCAGAGCAGGCCTGATGGCAGACCTTGGAACATCCAGAATGACCCCAGGGCAGGCCTGTTGGTTAAACTTGAGAGTCTCAGGCTGAGCCCAGGGTTCAACTGCTGCTCAACAACTATAGACTCCAAGCTCAACCAGGACTGGTAATCTAGTGGACTCAACAGCCTCAAGGCTGAGATGTGGTCAGCCTATTAGACAAATGCGGCAGCACCCAGGCTGAGATGGGCTGGACTGTTGGTCTACCATGACCAAACTGAGACTGAGGTCAGCCTGTTGGTCAAGCTTGGCAGCCTCCTGGCTGAGCACAGAACAGGCTACGGGTTTACTTGGGCTACCTCCTGGCAGGTCTGCTGGCCAACCTCAGAAGCCTGTAGGCTGAGCATAGGGTCAGACTGCAGTCCTACCTCCAGGTCCAGCCTTCTAGTACACCTCAGCAGCCTCCAGGCTTAGCCCAGGGGCAGTCTGCTGATCCACCTCAGCAGCCCCCTGCTGGCCAACCTCAGCTGCCCAAGGCTATATCCAGCCTAGTTCCTAGTCCTTTTCGGCAGCCACCAAGGTGAACGTGGGTTATGCCTGCTGCTCCAAGCATATCCCTGTTCCCACAGATTCATCAAGCTGGCAGTCCCTAGGCTGACCCATAGGCTAGCCTTCTGGTCCACATCAGCAGCCTCCAGGCTAAGCCCAGGCCACTTTGGAGGATGACCTGGCAGTCTCCAGGCTCTGCCCTGGCTGGGCTGCTGGTTGAACCCAGCCACCTTCAGGCTGATCCCAGGCTAGGCTAGTCCATCTCAGCAGCCCCCCAGGTGAGCCTGAAGGGCTTGTCGACTAAGGCAGCCTCAAGACCTATCCTGGAAGATGCCAACGCCTCCTGCTGGCCCACCTAGGCAGCCTCAGCCTCAGTGTGGGTCCACTTGCTGGTCAACTTCAGCAGCTCTATGCTGAGCATAGGGATGGCTTAAGGTAGCCCCCCCCTTCAGCCACACATACATACACACACACTCACAGCCTCCATGGTGAGCCCAGGGCAGGGCAGCTGTTCCAACTCAGCAGCCTCCAGGCTGAGTGCTGGCTAGGCTGCTGGTCAACCTCAGCAGCCACTGAGCCTGGGGCCAGCCTGTTCTTTGACATCGGCAGCCTCTGAGCTTATCCCAGTTCCTGCCTGCTCATCCATCTGGCAGTCTCCAGGCTGAGTCCCAAGCTGGCCTGCTGGTCCGATTCAGCAACCTCCAGGATGGGCCTTGGCCAGCCTGCTCGTCAACCTGGGGAGGCTTTAGCTAATCCCAGAACTAGCAACTCATCAACTTTAGCAACCTCCAGTTGGAGGCAGGGCCAGCCAGCTGGCCTATCTTAGTTGCCCCCAGGCTGAACCCAGGGCCAGCCTGCTGCTCAGCAGCCTCCCGGCTGAGCACAGTACTGACTTGCTAGTCAACCTCAGCAGCCTCAAGTTGAAGCTGGGGCCCGCCTGCTGATCCACATCAAGTTCCTTAGGCTGAGCCCAGGATGGGACTGCTGGTGGACCCCTGCAGCCTCCAAGCTCACCCAGGATGGCCATCTTGTGGACCCAGGCTGCCTTGATTATGAGACGGGGCCAGCTTGTTGGCTGACCTTGGTTCGACCCCAGCAGTATCCCAGTTAAGCCTTGGGTCCAGCTGCTGGCTGACCTAGCAGCCTTCAGCTGAACCTGTCTGGTTTGCAGGTTGACCTTGATTGCCTCACGCTGAAGGGTGATCCCTTCATCCTCTAGGTTCATATGGGCCAGCTATCTGGCATACCCAATCAGCCTTGATTTTGAGGTCAGGGCTGGCCTGCTAGTCTACCCCTTCTACCTTTACGCTGACCATGGGACCAGCCTGTTAGTCAACCCCACCACCTCCCAGCTTACTCTGACCCATCCTGCAGTTCACCACAATAAAAACTGAGCAGTGGTCATTTTCCTCCTGAACCTTTTTGACTTGCCTGTTCGGCCTGTGAAGAAAGCAATAATCTCTGGGAATATAACCACAGGTTACCATAAAATAAATCAGGTAGTGAATCCAATTGTAGCTGCTACTAAGGTCAACACCACTGCCAGCCCTGTGGAAAATAAACACTCTTGTGGCCACTTTTGGCAGTGACTGAGCTGCCCCACTCTTTCTTTGTGATAATTACTGGTAACAACTACTAGAAGCAGCTCATTTTAACCTGGAAGGCATGGCAGCACTCCACTGCCTGTCTTTCCTTGGGGCTTTTTGTTTCCCTGGGTCTGTCATAATCTTATCTGAGACACTGATCATTCTGGTATCTCAGGGAACATCACACTGATTGATGGCACTGTGTGCACAGCTCTCATTTTCCTCCTGTCCTCACTGCCCTGAGGCCTGGGCCTGGCCCCAGTAGGAGGGAGGTCTGCCACACAGTTCCCACTGGGCTTCTGGCAGACCCAGTCAGCCGCCATTTGAGCTGTGGGTCCAGGACTGCAGGGCCAGGTGCATGGGAGAGAGAGAATGGGGGAGTCGTGACTGAAGGAACATAGTGACCACCCCCCTTTGAAGCTGGGGCCACCCTTCCACCAGGTCCTTCAAACTTCAGAGCAGGAAAGGACATTAGACCAGCTAGCAGGAGGCCTTCTGGTTCCCAGATGTGCCTGAAGCAGCCAGAGTTGTTGCCAGCCTAGGGACTCCCTGCCTAGTGCTTCCCCGGACCAGGCCTCCCTGACCCTCCTCTGTCCTCTGCTCGCCTGCTGGTGTAAATTGCCCCAGACAGCATTTTCCATTGTGGGCAGGTTGGGCTCTGTGATGGTGTGATGTCTGGTTTTTATTTAAATGAACGGCATGAGGAGGACAAAATTCTAACCCCTGAGACGTGAGACTGCCTTGGGAGGCGAGGTGTAGCCGCCCCAGTCCTAGACTCCCCTGTCAGCCTGGAGTGGAACTCAAGGGCAATTAGATTTTACATATTTTCCTTTTTATACTTCAATAAATATTGCCTATGAAAACCAATTGACATTTTCATACTTAATGCATAATAACTAGTCTTATAAATCTAAATTCTCCCTATAAATTTAAATTAAAGGTCCAGGTTTAAATAGATTAAAGGCACTTAATTAATAAAGTGCTAGCACATCACCATTATTAATACATTTTCTTCAAGTCAAACTTTCATTTTCAAAGGATGTGTGGGGGGGGGGATAGAAAAAGGGGAGCCCTGAGCCTGAGTAGTTTTCAGACCTTAGGATGGCCTGCTAGGATGTGAGGAGACTCACCTGGGGAAGTCAGAGAGTGGACTGGAATGTTCTCTGGTCCCTGCCCCCAGACTGGGCCATTTAAAGAGACAAGACAAATAGTTTCCTAGTTAAGGGGTGTCTGGTGATTTTGCCATGCCCCAGGATGGAGATTAGAGGTGAAATTCTCTGCCTCTCTTTCACACCTACATCAAGCAGTAGCCAACTCTCTCCTCAGTCTTCCCGCAGATTTTTCCGCAAAGAGGACCCTTTCCTCTATGCCAGCTCTTCTCGTGATGGTCCAGGGGACCACATCAAGTCTGAGTTAATGCAGCTGCACTATGACTCCTTCTGGTCCTGGCTCTCCTCTCCTGCCCCATGCAACATGTGATCTCTCTGAAATGCATATTCCGCCAAGTGTCCCCAAGGATTCCTGCACCCAGAGCTCCCACGGCACATAGGGACAAGGAGGAACACTTCCACGTAGTTCCCAAGGTCCCTCATGGCCCATCCCCTGTTGCCTCCCTGTTTTCTCTTTCAGTGATCACCCCCAAATCCCCGCTACCTGCTGGGCCACATGAATCCACCTGCCTCCCCCACCACCCTGCCTTTCTTCTGACTCAGCTTCTAGGGTGGGAAAGCGGAAGCTTTGTGTCCTCTGCCCTTGCTCCTGAGAGGAGTCCTGCTTCTCTCCTCCCCAGAAGGCCAGCAGAAGGCCCCAAGTTCCTGTGTGTGGTCACAACTCCTGCTCTTTCCTTGGGCAACTTTCAAATTATCATACAAAGAAAGCATGTGAACCCCAGTTGTGGGACAAGGAAGGGCCACTGGTCCAGAAATGGGAGGTGAGGTTTGGATCTCTGCTCTGCAGCCCAATCTCACATTCCCGACTCTGAGACCCGCCCCCCACGCTGGCCCCATTTGCTATCTGTCCATGGGGACTTGGCGCCCAGTGACAAAGATATCCATCTGGTGCCAGAGTGTGGCTCCCACCCCGGGCTATCTCTGTGACCACCATGAGGTCTTCGCTTGAAAGACAATGGGCCTGTCATTTACTAAGCAGCTCCTGCTTACCAAGCCAAGTGCCCAATGGTCACCATGTCCATTATTCACTCAAGGCCTTCTCAAGTGGGCCTCTTGGGCCCCATTTCTATGTGATGGGTTTGAGGATTAGGCAGACCCAGAGTCACCGAGCTGACATTAAACCAGGACAGAATCACTCTGGTGCCAGACTTCAACTCCCCCGCTGTGAGGCTTCAGGTCTACCCTCTGGGCCTCAGTTTCCCTGCCTTCAGAGTGGGAGGGCACCTCAGCACTCACCTGGTCAGGACATGAGGCAGCATTCCAGTTCCCAGTCCTGTGTTATCTGCTTCCATGAAAACAGAACACACCTAGGAAGCTCCAGCACTGCCTTGAGTTTGATTTCAAACAAGAATGAGCACCCTTCTCCAGAAGCCACTTTGAGAAGCGTCTCAGCCACTCAAACTCCGACCTGCTGCTGGCACTGGTGACTTGACCCAAGGAAGTCCCCTCCTACCACCTGTCACTCTATGTTGTTCTTTAGCACATGCCGCTTCTGTTCAGGCACTGAAGAGCTGGGCACTGGGGTGGCACAGGAAAGCAGAGTTCTGGCTGTGGAGCACACCCCATAGTCACAGGAACAGGCATGGAATGGGTGAAGGGGTGGCCAGGTGAGCTTGTGCTGCAGAGGAATCTGAGGAGGCAGAGAGGCTGGAAGTAAAGAATAGTTCACTTAGAGTTATTTTCCAAGGGAGGAAAGAGCAGGAGCCCGGGATGTGTTTGTGTGGGGGCTTGTCTGATGTCATGTCCGAGCAAAGCCTTGCGGTTTCTTTGTGTTTGCTCAGCAAGT
>NW_004567109.1:14480246-14485345 GCF_000260355.1 Condylura cristata | reverse complement strand
GCCGGTTCCTCAACCCTCTGCGGGATTGTTAACTCACGTCCATGGTGCCAGCACAGGGCAAACACTGAATGACAAATCGTGGTCCCCTTTCTCCCTCTGTGTCAAGGAAGTCGGGGCTGGTCCTCGAGGGCGTCTCCTCCTCTTCTCAGGTCTGGTCCCCAGCTCCTGGACCTTGTCCACTCCCTGTGCTCCTGCGGCGTCGTTAGCTCTTCCCGCAGCTCCAGCCTGGAGCCCTCCGTGGCATTCTCAGGCTTTAAATGATGATGTTTCTATAGCACTTGCTGAGGCAACTGGTGCAAGGCAGTTGGGGGCCGAGGGCAGGGATTGGGGCAGCCTCTTGGCCCCCAGCAAATGGTTACTCCTTCTGGACTCTCCGGCTTCTCTCATGGTTGCTCTGCTGCTCTCTGCTGAGTTGCCCAGTCTCTCGGCTCAGGTGTTCCCACTTACGGACGCCCACACCATACTCCAGGTGCCGCCATCAGGCACGTGCAAGACCACAGGTGTTGATCGTTGATGCTAATGATTGACGGGGAGGCGGAAAACCTGATAGCTTCTATTTACCCGGCAGAGACCCAGCTGGTCTGACCTGCCCCTCCAGCACAAACCCCTCACCTCACTCCCACCCATCTCTTGGGACATGCAGTGGGCCTGTGCTGAGCTGCCCTGTGCCGGGCTGAGCCAAGCAGGTGTCATCCTTGGCCGGGGTGGGGGCCGGGGCTGGGGAGGGGTGAGTGGGTGTATGGCGGGGGGACAGCCCCGCTCCAAGCTCAGGTTGTTTTCCCATTCTAATTAACATCACTGAGAATTAAACTCTACACCCCGACATGAGCCTGCTCCCCTGAGAGCATTCCAGCTCAAATACTGATTAAATATGAAATGGTTCCCGTCCTCTGAGCTGAAGTCTGGAGGCACAAGCCAGAGATGGAAGCTGTAATTACCAGCTGATTATGCAGTGTGAGTTATTAAAAGATAAAGTAAAATGAAAACCAACATCCTCCAAATAAAAACAATTAACAACATAAGCAGTTATTTCTGCTCTATTTAAAGGGACGTGGGCTTTGGATTCTCACTCCCTTTCCACCCGTGGCTCCACGTGTTCCTCAGCTCATTTGCCCAGCACCACTGTGTGCAGTGGGCATGAAGAGAAACACCTGGGGCAGGACACTGGCCCTCTGGGGTCTGGTCAGGAGAGGGGCCTGGCCCTTCAAGGACAGGTGCTGACAGATGTGCAGCTAGGACTTGAGGTGGGGGTGGGCCAGGCGGCACCAAGTCCCAGGGAAGGGGGCACACAGGGTCAAGGCTGATGGCTGGTCTGGCAGGGACTATACGGAGCCCAAGGCCCAGGGGCGACTGGACATTTCAGCTTTCATTCCCTCCCGTGTAGCCATCAGAGAAAAGGAGCTATATATGGACAAGGGTCTTGTCCAGGGAGGACACAGTCATCTGCACCCTGTCCCCTAAGATTCAGCCTCAGCTTAGGGGGTCCCTCCCTGCCCTGGGTCCCACCTGGAGCCTTCAGCAACTGGGTTCCCTCGGGTGAAGCTTGGGCGCCCTCTAGTGGCCGTAACCCTCTGCACAGTCCCTCCCCGCCACCCCCAAGGGGAGCAGCTTCTCCAATGCTGACGGGCTTTATCTGGTCAGAACTGGCTTGAAGCAGTTTTAGGCAGTTGGAATCGGTTGGACCAGATTTATCCAGCCAGAACTGGTTTTATCAGTAATAACCGGTTTGAGCCAATCGGAACCGATTTAACGGGTTTATCTGATCAGAGCTGGTTTGAACCTTTTTAACTGCTGAAAATGGGTTTGTGCCTATCAGAACTGGCTAAAGCCTGTGAGAAATGGCTGGACTGGTTTTATCCAACCAAATCTGACTTGAACATGTTTGGACCACTACGAACTGGCCAGAACTTTCAGGCAAGCCAGGAACGGTTTGGACAGTTTTGTCCATTCAGAAGAGTTTGAAACACATTAGAGCTGATTTTTTGCGTCAGAACTGGGTTCGACCAGTTGGATTCGGTTCTGATTAGAACTGGGTTAACGGGTCCTGACCCGTTCAAACCAGCTGAAAGCAGTTCTGTATTGTTCAAAGCAGCCAACTGTAAATAGTTCCAGCTGGCTCAAATGGCTGAAACCGTTTCTGAAAGGTTCAAAACCAGGTGAAACAAAACAACTGACACTGGTTCCGACCAGTTCAAACTGTCCCAAACTGGTTCAAATCAGATGAGACCAGTTCGAACTGACTGGGACTGGTTCTGACCAGCTGAAGTCAGTTCTGACTTGTTGTAAGAAACGGAAAACAACTGAAGAGAAACCAACAGACACTTGTTCTGACTGTTCTTGTTGAACCCTGCTGACGTTGGTTCTGCGTGGCTGGCCTTGGCTCCAACTGGCTGAAATCACTTGAAATCTGAACAGTTGAAACCATTTCTGACCGGTTCAAACCGGCTGAAACCAGTCCTGAATTGTTCAAAGCAATCCACTGAAAATGGTTCTGACTGACTCAAAATGGCCGAAACAGGGTCTGAGGGTTCAAACCAACTAAAACTGACACCAGCACCACCAACAACCAAAAAACCCAGAAACTTGTTCCAACAGAATCTAGTTCTGACTGGATCAAACCAGTTCAAACCAGCTGAAATCAATTTGACAGGCTGGAATCAGTCTCGACTAGTTCAAGCTGTCTGAAATGTGTTCTTTCTCAAAACAATTGAAATTAAAAACAGTGGACCGAGACCAAGGGATACTTGTTCCAACTGACACTGGCTCTAACCGGCTCAGCCTCTCTGAAACTGGTTCCTACTGGTTCAAGCCAGTTCTGACCAGTTCAAAGCTTCAAACCAGTTTGGATAGGCTCAAACCTCTTCTTAGCTATTAAAGAGTTGCAAACCAGTTCAGACAGACCTGATGAAACCATTTTAAACCATCCTGACCAGCCTATCAGAACATATTTGACCTGTTTGTATCCAATCAAACTAATCTGATGCCATTTTAAGCCATTTTTTTCCCAGACTGAATATTTTGGACCAGTTTTCTCTATTCACAACCAGTTTTATCTGATCAAAACTGGCTTGAACGGGTTTTCTCCTGTTAGAGCCAATTTGACTCAGTTTGCTACATTCTCACTGCTCTCAATGCTGGCTTTTCATCAGCAGGAGCCTGTCCTGAGGGTGCGATCAGGGACTCAGGCCCCAATATTCATCACAACCCAGCATGTATAAAAGAAAATCCCCGTAATCCTCTAAGTATGTGACAGTGGAATGGTGAAGTAAATTATGGTGCATCTAAATGAGGTACAATTACAAAGCTATTAACATCATGCTTTTGAGGAATTTTCAATGATGTGGAGAGTGCTGATGATGTATAGTAATTTTAAAAGAAAACCTGACTGAACAAATTGCATGATCCCAGTTACATAAAATTTAATATGTACAGAATGAGAGATGAACAGGCTCAGGATGGGAAGGAGAAAAAGAAGGAGAGGAGGGAAGAGGAGGCCAGAAGAAAGACCAAGAGGAAGCAGAAGGTGATGAGAGGTGCCCCTTGTTGTGCCGGTAAAAGCACACCGAGAGAGAAATGGGCGTCATGGAGCGGGCGACAATGCAGGACGCCGCTGAAGAGCAGGATCCTGGCCTTTATACTGACAGATTAATCCTACAGCATTAATTGTAAGGGGAAGTAGAAAAGGAGACAGGGGAAGTGGAAGGAAAAGGGGCAGGGTGGAACTGTCAGCTATAGTATTAGGGGTTAAGAGTTTACTTCCCATCCGCTGATGGCTCGGTGTTGCCATTGAGATCAAGGCCACTTCCCCAGTCAGGGTTTCAATCCTATCAACAGGCATTCCGCTGATCAGCTTCTGGGGTCCCTTGCTATACATCCTCAGCTTCTGGGGTCCCTTGCTATACATCTGTCAACGGCCCCCCTGACCCCCGGGCATTCCGGGTCAGGCCTCTTGATGCAAACCCTTCCCAGGGTGGTCCAGCTTTGCACTCAGCACATTGTAGGGTAGGCTCCTATGACCGGGCAGTTCTGACCTTGCTTTAGGAATACAGAGCTATAGATAACAAGATGGAGGCTGGGTAGGCTGCTTAGGATTAGCGACCTACACCCCAACTTGCCATGTGCCCTGAGCTTCGCATCACAGCATCCTGTGATGCTGCTGGAAAGCAAGGCACAGGAAGGCTGAGTGGCACGTCCAGTGTTTCAAAGCAAAGATGCTGAGCCAAGATTTGGACCCAGGCTTCCAGCTCGCTGTGGCTGGAAAGGCAAAGTTTTCGCAGCTAATCTGGTCTCTGCCTTCTCTTCTTGCCAAAAAGCTAATTGGCTTTGCAATTTAAAAACATGAAGAACAGGCAATGCAATCAATTTTACAAAAATGTGTTCAGTAATGAAGTGTTTCCTTCCAAACGGGGGCGCCTCCGCACCCTCAAACTGGGGCTCTCACACAGCTTGATAAAGACAGTCCCCTCCTACTGCCTTGTCAGGTCCCCTCACGTGTCTCTCATGCTGGGGCCCAGAAGGACTTTGAGGCAGCATTTAGGCCTGGTCTCCTGACTCTTGTTTAGGGACACGTTTGATTTTCTCTGCTTCACAAATGAAGAGACAGAGGGTCTGGGGGTGATGACTTGACAAGGTGCACGCTGAGGATGGGGCAGAAGAGAGTCCAGTCACAGCCCTCTCCAGCTCCTGGCCTCCCTGTCCTTCCATCCCACCGCACATTTAGGAGCCAGGAGTCTGCTCTAAGGCAGAACCACAGCCCTCCCTCCTCGGCCCTCCTTCCTCAGCCCTCCCTCCTCAGCCCTCCCTCTCATCCCTCCCTCCCTCCTCAGCCCTCCCTCCTCAGCCCTCCCTCCTCAGCCCTCCCTCCTCAGGCCTCCCTCCTCAAACCTCCCTCCTCAGTCCTTCCCTCCTCAGCCCTCCCTCCCTGGTCCTCCCTCCCCGGTCCTCCCTCCTCAGCCCTCCCTCCTCAGCCCTTCCTCCTCAATCCTTCCCTCCTCAGCCCTCCCTCCTCAGCCCTCCCTCCTCAGCCCTCCCTCCTCAATCCTTCCCTCCTCAGCCCTCCCTCCTCAGCCCTCCCTCCTCAGCCCTCCCTCCTCAATCCT